>NC_080638.1:12930623-13530623 GCF_027579445.1 Ammospiza nelsoni
CTGGTTTTTGCTAAATACATATGGGCCATAAGATATGCTCAGCTTACTGGAAGCTCTTTGTGTTTTTTCCCTGTTTTTAGTCTATAGTCAGTCCAGACAAAATATTTGGCCTACCAGGATATGTGAATCATTCTTCTTTGTAAAGCATCATTTATCATCTGTGTTCTGAAAGGGTTTTGTATGAGGAAAACATTGAATACACTCAGAAATTTTTATTGTCAACGTGCGTTTTTACAGCTGTTGTATAAAAATCTTGCTTTGTTGAGATCAAAATATTATTTAATTGTTTTAGCCTATTGGGATCACAGGAAATATACAGGGTGGGAAACTCCCAAATGACTTGTCACTCTCCATCATCTGTAGGTGAGCAGTGGCACGCAGACTTAAATAAACAAATCTTAGCAGCTGGTTAGTTCTGGGAAAAAAGAGAAAACTTGCTTCCTCATCCTTTATCATTGCTTATACTTATGTGTTGAGTAGAAGAAAAGCTTTGAAACTTACCTAATCAATGCAAAAATATATGTACAGTACAAATCTGTTGTTAAGGATTGAGTGAACAGGTTGAAATCAACTTCTGTTGATTTTTTTGTCTTTTAGTCTTGTTTTAAATTAAACTAAGCCAGGTTTTGAAAGAAACTAATGCACGTGAGGAGGGTACTGTCTAAAATTCTGTGGGGACTTTCAGTGAGCATCTCAGTACCCACAGATCTGTGGCAGCTGCTGTGAAGTTGAGGGAAAAATAATGTTGTAGTAGACAGTTGAGATGGCCTTCCAGTCACAGAATTCTGTTTGAACAGATTTTGTATCGAGTATGATGCAAGGAAGTTTGCTGACGTGATACATGTGAATGATACCTGCTGGGTGGGAGTTGTATGGATCCATGTTCCAGTTCCTTCATTAAAGGGCTGTGGCTCTGCAAATGCTTAGAGGCAGGAAGCATTATGGAAAAACAGTTTTTAAGTAACTAAGGAATGGAAAAGGGCAGCGGAAGAGGAACTGTGAGATGACAAACATTGTCTATTAGAGATCAAGAGTGCAGTGTACAGAGGAACAATCCTGTGAGGGTGGTGGAGAGGGAACAGGGACTTGGAAGTTGGGGCAGATTCTTATTGCAGAGGACTGGAAAGTAGATCAGGAGGAAGTGAGTTGCAGAGCTAACATCTTGCATGTTGGGGTTTGCTAAGTAATATTTACAGGTTGGGTTGAGATGTGGGTAGTTTGTGCAAGCTCCAGAACAGGAATTTGCAGTGAGGTATGGGATTACAAATAAAGACTGCATTTAAGGCTAAAGAGAGGGAGTTGGAGAAATGAGTTGCATGTTATCTCTGCAGCGCTGTCACTGCGTGGGATGTCAGAAGGGCTCTTATGAGGAGGATTCTCCTTTACACATTTCAGATTTGAGGAGGATTGTTTTGATCTGAGGCAGATGAAAAAGAGATGTGTGTGAATATACAGCTTTTGAAAGAAAGAAGTGAGGACAGAGGGGATTTATCTGTCTCTGCTGCCTGAATTGTGTTGTTCACAGGCCCTGGGTTGAAAATTTCAGATGAACTGGCTTAGTCATGTATTGCAAGAATATCTTGAATTTATCAAGATGTTAACTTTTAACACAGTTGGCAAATAGTATCCAAAAGGGATTTTAAATTTTTGCAGGACCTGATAATTCCCTAGCTCTAGGGTGACAGTGTGTCCAGTGTAAAACATCATTAAGTTACATTTATGTTGCAATTTAGCAGGAAACGTGCATCTCTCACGTAAGATCTTTCCTTTGATTCCAAGCAAGTGCTTTTTACTAAAATCAATGAGGTTTTATTTGATATTGTGGAAATACTTTTTTATTGATCAACTACCCAACCTTGAAATGCTTTCAGAAGTGATGATTGTTTTGCTTCAAAGTGTGTCACACCAACTTTAACGAGTTGCACTCTGCTGTTTATGTGGAGCGTCTTTCTGGTATTGAAAACATCAACCCACACCATGTCTAATCTTAGAGTAGACTGAGAGCTTTGGAAACCTTCACCTTGAAAATTTCAGAAAGTTCACTGCCTTCTGTATAAAGAATGTTATTTACAAAGGATTTTTCCACGTATTTGAGAGCAAGATGTGTGCTGTAATGCACGCTTACTTTGCTTTCTGGTTTCTTGGCTTCAAGGAGGAGCTGCTTTTTTGCTGCTGTATCTTTTACACAGATGTGTGTTTTGCTTAATTTTACTCTAATCCTTCATGTATACTTTTGATGACAAAGAAGTAACAGATCCTCCTTTGCAAAGCGTTTGGATACTTTACTGTGTACAAAAGCATCACTTTGAACTCTGAAAAAATTACTGTAATGAAAGAGCTGAGTTCCAAACGTGTCAGGGTTGAGCTTGAGAATAAACGTTCTGCATTTTTAGCTGCTCTGTGCAAAGACAGTCTTTTTGAACATGAAATATGTGATTACTATGTGTGAGAAGGTGCAAAGCACTTTTTATTTGATGTAAACACTGTCATAATGCTGCATGTTCTGCTTTACTCCAGTGTTTATGATTACACTTTGTATTATTTGGTAAGGAGGCATAAAGATCTTCTAAAGAAGCATCACAAAATAGTCTAAATTATGTCAAGGATAAAATTGATTGAAAACCAGAAAAAAGCCTTTGCCTTTTCAGTCATTAAGCAGACATTAAGCCCAAATGCTCAAGCTGAGGGAAGAATAGTGCTCTGGTGTAGGCACACAGTTTGTGGGAATTGGGAGTGGGGCTGTGGCTGAGCCCCATCCCCAATGGGCTGCAGCTGTGAAAGGCAGGTGAGCAGTGTTGGAGGTGCTGAGCCAGGGAGTGCTGAGGGGTTACTGACCAATCACCAAAGGGAGCACAGGGCTCACAGGTGCAGTGCATCAGCAGGTATGAAGGGTATGAAAGGTTGGGCCAAAGAAGGAGAAGGGCACAGGCTTGCACTCTTCTGAGGTGAGATGATGTTACTCTGTATGGGCAGATACCTGAAGCCTTCTGATGAGGTAGGGTGATACTGTGAATGGGTTGGAGCTTTCTGAAATTATTTGGTGATTCTCTGTGTGTAGTGACCCTCTCAAGTGTGACCTGTGCTCTGGTGTGTGCTGTGGCACTCTGTCACAACAGAACTTGCCATCCTGGTATGGAGAGGTCTGTAGAGCTTGTGAGCGCAGTCCATGGCAAATCCTGCCCTGTCAGTGGGATGGTGCAGAGGGACAGCTGAAGGAATGTCCTGGAGGATAGGCCTGCAGAAGGTCTCCACTGTGGGTGTTGCCATGGAGTATACAGTTTGCATGTGGAAGGCTCTGCAGAAATACCTGGAAAATCTGGTTTAAAACTCTGATCAGTTCCTTTCTGCCTATAAAGATGCAGCTCTGAGGTAGCAGATGTATGTGGAATTCCTGGGCAGCGCCCAAGAGAGGGTGTAGGAATCCCAGGTGTGCACTGCTGTAGGTGAGGCCCTTCTGCTGCAGGGGGAGGTTGCTGGGGCTGTTGAGAACTGCTCTGGTAGATTTGCTCTACATCTCCCCTCATCCTGCAAGTAACATGGGTTGAACTTGGGCATTCAGGCTGCGGAAATACAGAATACATTCTAGGTCCTTTCTTTTATTTCTATAGGGCTGCCTTGTTAGGTTTTGCAGCACTGAACTGATGTTTTGTCCTTAGTGGAGAACATTAGAGGAGTGGCTTTGGGCTCTTCAGTTTAAACTGAAGGTCATAATTAAACTTTTTCAATAGTTGTTCTGTTTGGTTATGTTCTGGTTTGAGTCATGAAGGAGTTGCCGAGTTGCCTTTTTTATTTATTCTGATGGACACAATAGAGTTGGGGTCTGGTAGGATTAGTAAGACAAGAAAAATTCTTGTTGGCGATATATCCAGAAATTGGAGGTTTTTTCTTTTTTTTTTTTCTCCTGGAGGAGAAAGATGTTCTTAAGAATAAATCAGGCTCCAGACATTTAGCATAAGTTTTATTTTTTCTTCTTTTAAATTGAGGGTACTTATCCTACTTCATGTACCTGCATCAGAAAAGTTGGGAGTTTGCCATTTTAGTTCCAAAGCAATGGCTAAGCAGTCTAAAGTTTCTCTTAGTGCAAACATGGGATTTTTTTAATTCAGATTTTGAATGTCAGTTTTAAACTTTGAAAGTACTGAAGCTTGAGTACTCAGTCTCCAGCAAGTTCTTTTTGCCTCTGCTTTTCCATTGACAATCAACTTAACAAGAAAGTCCATGAGGCTGAGGCTAAATAAATAACAGCAGGTACAAATCCAGGGTAAGGGTAACAGGATGATATGTGCAAATCTTGTAGCTCTTTTTTGCACATTTCTGTTAAAATAAGTTCTTAAGTAATACAAGTCCTCAGAGGTCTCCTCTGTGTGAAATGTGTATTTAGCACTTGAAAGTCATGGTGATGCCAAAGAACATAGGAAGTTCTATAAAAATTAACACCATTTACTGTTTAATAGGGCACAAAATGTACTGTATAGCCAGGGATACAGTTTCATGATTGCTGGGTTTTCCATGTATTATCATTTGAGACTTCTGAAAAGCAGCTTTTTACCAGCGGCTAATAAATTATTTCTGTATGACTGTGTTGCTAAAACAAAAAAATGGCAACAAATTATGAATGTTCAGTAGCAGGTCTGTATCTTCTCTATCTTCAGGTGTTCTCAATAATTGTCAAAATACTTTTATTCTTTAGAAAGCTTTAAGTAACTTTCCTATTCTGCCACTTGAACAGAAGTCAACCCCAAAAGCCAGCCCTGCTGAGCTGCATGAAACCAAGGGAGGCAAACAAGTACACAAATACCATCTCAGAAAATGTACCAAACCACAACCCACAAACCACCACCCCAGAAAAAAACTGCTCAAAACAAACCAAGAAAACTCCCCAAGTAAAAACCCCCAAACCCCAGGAAATGACTTGTTTCATTTCCTGCATGTTTTCTAGAGAAGTTTGGGGCTGTCAGACTCACAAGTGGGTTCTATCATTTCATTTGCTGAGGGAATGGGTAGCAATAGGTTTGATAATGTTTGTGTTCAGTCACCTGAGGGGGTAATGCATGGGAAGGATAAAAAGGTACCGCCTGCTTCTGCCACACAAGAGGGTTTTTACCTCTGTGCCAGGAAGAAATTTTTGTTAAATATTGTTCAGTGTTTGGGCAGTGACATGCATTGTCTTATGTCCAACTTCTCTTCTGCAAGCTGCATAAGAAAAGTTTGTGCCTCACTTGGTGATCTGTACTCTGCATGTAAATTGAAATAGTTCTGTGTTTCCAGGATAGGGGAAGGAGAAAAACAGTAGATATACATATATATATGGACATCTACATGGTGTGTATATATATATATACTATATATATAAAAATAATTTTTTTGCGTGTGTGTATGAACTGCTTTTTTAGGGAGTGCTTTGGATATTTTCCTGTTTTATTTCATTGTACCTCTGAATTGAAATCTTTCTCACTTGTGTTAATTTCAAGTTAATGTGTTTTTTTGATTGTGTTGTGCGTAAGTAGGGCACAGCCCAAAACCTGGCTGGAGTACATGGAAATTTGCTCCAGTTTAAAGACAAATGATTGCTTTGTAAGTTGCACCTTTGAATATTTGTGCTGCCATATTAATTGTGGTTTTGTCTTAGTAATAGACTTGCTGTGGCCCAGTAAGTCTGTCAAGGGCCACCTTACCTGCTATCCACAGCACTTTTAGGATTTAAAGAAAAAATTCAAAGTCATTGGTGGATGTTTTTTTCCTCTCTTACATTCTTTCACAGTGTATGAGAAAGTAACAAATGGTGAAGCTAATCTAGCAAGTTTTTTTTTCCTGATTAATTTATTAATCAGGAGTTAATAAAACTAATTATTCAGTGCCATACCAGTTAGAGATTCAGAACTGAAGAACAGGTTTGAAATGGTAACTCAGACTTTGCTGTGGCAGGGCAATAATAGTGACTCTGTCATGGGGACTGCACAAAGGTAAGAGGATGAGTAATGAGATGGGTTGGGGAAGATTTCCTTGGGTAAAGTTGACACTGGGGTTAGGTGGAAAATAAAGATGTGCAGGTTGTGTGCCTGGGGGAGCTGGGTGGGTAGGAGCTGTGCTGTTACCTTAATAACCACTGAAATCAACTTAGATTTTGTACTTTCAGGTAGCTCCTTCTGTTTTGTTACTAATGATGCTCTTCAGACTCTTCTTTCATTCTGACAGAGAGGTTCTGTTTTCCCCTCAGGTCTCCATGGAGACTTTTGGAGTTCAAGTTAGGAGAGGTTATGTACACACAGTGTTGTCTTGTCATCCGTAACTTCTCTGTTCTCTAAACTAATCCCAAGCACTGAAGTGTGTGATGGCTCCACTGCAGCCCTGTACGTAAGAAAAGACATGCTGGGGAGGAGAAGGCTGTTTGTCTTGGACACTGCTTTCCTGCCATGCTCTTTTTGTGGTGTCAGGCTTCTGAATAATGCCAAATGCTGACTGGATTAGTAAAAAACCTTGCTGTTTATAAATTCAGAGAGCAGCTCTCATACATATCTCAATTATTTGGCTTACTAAGCCAGAAAATCAGATAAAGAAATCTCAACGTGTTGGTACTTTGGCTGGTTAACAGAGTGATAAAAATTTTTACTTTAGCAAACAGATTGTTTACAAGATGGGATTTTTGGTTTTGCTGACAATATTGATCACATACATTACCTGCTAATTCTTTCTTGCTGTGGCCCAGGCTTACATGCTAAAATACCTTTTATACAAAGGCCAGCAGAAGCAATTTCCAGTGTATTATATGTTGTATATTCTGAGTTGTAAGTTTACAGTCATTACTTAGTTCAAAAATAAGATACTAAAATACGTATTTCAGTGTATAATGTATATTTCTATATGCTGTGTATGGATGTATTTTTGGATAACACTGTCATCCTGAACAAACTAATAGACTGTAGTAAGTTTTTTTTTCCTGTCATGGTGCCTGTATCAGGTGTCCCAGTAAAAGAGATGTAGTTTGAGAAATTTATCTGTGTTGTAAAGGGATTTTTTTTTCTCCTCCCCCAATCCTTCCAGTAGCCACTGGTTATGTAGAGAAGGAAAGGATAAAGTGTAGTGTACCTGAAAGTGTAGGTCATTTGCCTTACATTGTAAAAAGAATTTCCTTAATGAATAAAGCAGTTAAACAAGATCTTGCAGGTCCAGTGAAGAGAAATTCAGGCTTGATGATGCTGACAGTTATTACTATGGAATTATAAAGCTGGAAGCTTTCACATTACATCAGAAGTAAATGTGACATGAATATGCTGGTTGTCAGTGGATTCATTAACTTAAAAAGGAGAGATTTTACACTGGCTGCTCCTGCTGATGTGTTTGGTTGTAGTTCAGTGGTAGAAGAGTTTTGTACTTAGGTTAGGGAAGGCAGAGGGTTGGAATTGTGTGGATGCACAGTAATTTTATAGCTGATGGATCACTGCTGAAAGCAGCTCTTGTGCTGCAGTGCTGTCCTGGCAGCTCTCAGCTCTCAGAGAGCCCCTTGAAGGGCAAGTGTAGGAAAGGTCTAGGAACTGCCCTTGGGCTTTCTGAGCACAACTCTGAGGATTGGTCTTATTCCTACCAGGCAAAGGGTAAAGGAAGTGGAAAGTGGCTCATAACCAACTTCCACTTGCCCTCTGGCCCTGTGCTGCTGCTCTGGGGCTCTGGGCCAAGCATACATCATGTGGAAGACGTGCTAGTAAACCACATCATTTGAAGATAGAGAACGTATGCCATCTGCAATTTGCAACAATTTGTACAGATTGTGGAGGAAGTTGCATTTAATATGTAGCTTACAAGCAAAGTTATGTTACAGACTTGTTTAAGTGTGTCAGTGTTTTATAATAATGGGCAGTTTGCATCTCAGTAGCCTTTAACAAAATAGTCCAAGTGCTTCCAGACACATTAGTCTCATGTGACAGACTCTTCATTCATCAGGAGCTGAAGTCTTGCCTGTCTTTCCCCCTTACTAGAAAGTAGTAGCTCCCTTGTAAATCCCAAAGGCATTGTGCATTCTAAAGAATGTGAAAGGTATTTCTCAAAGTAAATTCTTTCGTGCTCAGAGGAAGTGTTTACCTCCACTGCTGAAATGTTTAAGCTTGACTGAGGAATAAAATAATATTTTAGGATTGTTTGTGATTTACTTGGGTTGTGTCATTTTGGTGGTTCTGTACATCTGATGTGCAAGACTTGAGATGGTTACCAGTGGAGGATTATTTTCAGTGTATCAAGACCTAATTTTGCCTTTATTCACTATATTAATTTGTGTCCTTTGAAGCCAGTTTTTAAGTGTGTCCTGTCTTTGGCATGCTCAGCTACAGCATTAGCTGTTCTCCAGAATGTAATTAAATGATTGGAAGTTATTGCTACTAAGGGAAAGAAAATATCTACCGTTCACCCAGAACTAAAACATTATAACAATTCAAGCCAAATAGGATAAATAGCCCCAGGCTATTCTTCTTAAAATGTCTAGGTCAAATGCCTAAGCTTTAATCGTGAAACTTGTTGGTATGTATGGAGATATTTACAGATATTTCTCTGTTTTTCTCTTCAGACCTGACTTAGGTTTGAAGGTTTTTTTTACTGTTAGTGAAAACAATAAAATTCTGTGTTGGTATGCATTGGTTTAAATGTATAGCATATTTATGTAATAACCCAGCTTTTATGAGTTTGTTTTCTTGCTTTTGTGAAATGCTGTGTGATGTAAAATATTTTGATGCTTTTACTCATGCAGAAGGGCTGCTGAAGTTGAATCTGTTGCGGTTACTGTGCAAATTGGAATTGAGCCAGTAGAGAAATCCTTCAGGTAGTCCATCAGAATCCATGAAGTTGCTAAAAAAATTACTGTATTTAAGCTAATGAGTAATTGCATCACCTCTAAAAAAAGAGTAGCAAGATATAGGTGAGAATAAAAAAGAAATCAAAGCTTAACATTTTTAGGAGTTAAGTCCATTCCTTTTTTTGTGAACTGAAAAGAAATGAAAAGTTTCATTTCTTAAGGTAATGTTTACTTTTAAACCTATGGTAACCTTCCTCTAGAGTGTGCATTGTCTACTTCAAAGCAGCATTAGGTCATTCATTCTTTCATTAATGAATCACTAGAATTATTTGCTTGACAATGAATCACAAAGCAGGTTTGAATGAAGCTTTTGAGGAGTGTATTATTATCAAATTTGCATCACAAATGCTGCAGCACGTATTTCATTTGTGCTCATTGACTTCCTGATCCTGTTTTCCCTGCTGCTCCTTTCCCCCCACCCTGCCTCATTTTATCTCATTCTCTGAAAGCACAGCTGAAATTCAAACTTATTGCCTTTTATAGCAGTTTCTTTTTCTTTTCTATTGATTTTATGGGATAATTTTTCAGCCCATCACTTCTGTAGATTAGAATCTGTCTTGGCTATACAGTACATCATTTACTAACAGTATTTCTTACAAGTGAGGTTACAGGTAGGAATGATTACACTGAAATTACCTGGGTAAATGTTCAGAAACCTATAAAATGCAGAATTTTACAGCCTGAAATTAGCCAAGAATGTAGATATTATTTTCTGAGTCATATTAAAGAAAATATGAGATGCCTGGAAGCAGTCTACACTTCTGTGTAGTTTGTGGAAGTCTATTATTCAAGTTCAGTTATTATTCAGGTAGTTTATAATACTGCCTTTTTGGGGTTTTCTGTATCAGAAGTCAGTTTTCCTGTGTCTCAGGTTTGAGTTACAGGTGTGTTTTGACTTTCAGTAAATTCTTTGTTATTTTCAGGAGCTTTCTTCTGTTCTTCAGACTTGCAGTAGTGTCCCTGTTAGAACAGTGCCATGGGTGGCATTAACAGCCCATCACATCTGTGAGAAATAACATTCTGAACATGTTGGCCAGTCAGGAAGCCCCCAAAATATGTCTGTCCAATCAGTTCAGCATCTCTGGCTGTTTCTGGATGCACTTCATTATTGAATGAAGAACATTGGCTAAGTGGAGTAGTGTTTGGGGGGTGACCTGGAAGTTAATAATGTGTTGAGTTCCTCATTTGTCCTGCTTCCTTTTGTGTGGTTCGTAATGCCCTGGGCAGTTGGCTGGTGGATGTTCTCAGTGGAGTAGTGGGGATTTAGTGCTAAGGACACATTCAGAAGGGCTGCACGATCTTTATTTGCCTTGGTATTTGGTTGAGTTTGTTCTAGATTTTGTGTGATTGTTCGGTGGTTTTTACTTTTCAGAAAAGGAAAAACTTTTAAAAGTCAAAATAACAGAAAAGATTTGGCACAATATAGAATTTATGGATGAACAAAAAGCCAAGTGTATATGTATTCTATTGATAGGCATTCTGTTTTGGTTTACTGTGTGGCAATATTTGAGTTTGTGTCTGAACTGGAGTTTTTTTCCCTGAAAACCTGTGAGCTGTACGATGTGCAGTCAGGCTGTGTACCTTTTCCCCATGTTCATACCCTCCCTTTTGTTTCTCCATGCTCGTGTCAGGATGTCCAGGATGCAGCCCTGGAGATGTGGAGCTGTTTCTTAGCAGGTGTGAGGTTTGAGACTGAGCACAGCAGCAGCCTCTGCTGCCCTCTCCTGCTGTGCTTTCTGGCTTGTGTGCTTGGAGCAGGCAGTGACTCCCAGGGTGGAGCCAGGACAAAATGGGCTTTCAGCTCTGGAAACTGATAGGGCAGAGAGTTCCATGCACCCTGATGATCTGTGAAACAGAAATATTTATAGCTTAATACAGGGTACCCAGTCTCCTCCTCAGTGTTCATTATGGGCTGGGGAGAAAGTCCTCAAACACATTACTTAAATTATCATGGAGGGGAATAAAATCCATGTAAAATTCTCAGGGTAGTTGTCATGGGGATGTAGTTTGTGACACTTCAAGTAGACTAATCTTGCATGTTCAGTGACTTATAATGTATTTTTTGTACCCATGGGTCACAGGTAGTAAAAAACCTTCTTAAATATATTAGTGGTACAAGAGAAAAAGATACTGAGTGTATATGTTCATAATTTGAGTGATCTAGGCAATGTTTGACCAGATGCAGGCTAGATTAACACTTTACTTTCCTTTTAAAAATGCCATAATCTGTCATTTCATAAAATGTTTGCATAGCTGGATATGCACTAATAAGGGAATAAGAAAAATTTTATTTATTGAAAGGTTTGAAAATGAAAATTCTATGTAAAAATATATAAGATATGAATACCTCTCTGGTAATTCCTTTCTAGGAATTAATTTCTCTGAGGATAGTTGGTGGGAGCACTAAGGAAGGGATTAAAAGTGTCATGGAATAAGAGCCATGTGGGATTTTGTATGGATGCCATTAAATGGTTTGACAGTAGTTTAAGGGCTCCTGTTTTGGATAACATAGAAGCACAGTTTGGAGAGAGTGCTTGAAAACTCATTTAACTGAGCATTGTATATAATAATATATGGACTGAAAACAACTGGGACTTGGATGACATTGCACAGGACAAAGAATACTTTAAGTGCAGAGCTCTGTGTTAGAAGTAGTGTTTATTTCAGAAAGGATGGGCTGCCAGTTTGATAAATAAAGTTTAACTAGTGTAAATTGCTGTTATAAAAGTCTCCTTATGTGAAGGTATTGCTGGCATCTAACTGTGTAGTGAAACACATCTGAATCTGAGGTGGTGAGTATCTGTTTGCTCCTTTTTATCCATCTGTCCTAGCCAGCTGTATTACAAAATGTTTTATTTTTCCAGCATACTTTTGGCTTTCAAATTCTGGTACAAAAGGCTGCCGCACACTGTGCTAATTCAGAAGGCATGTGTCCTATGTGGAAATAGGTCTGACAATCCTGAAAATAAAAATACCTTGTAAGTTGTTATCTTTCCTCTGGGGAACATTGGAGGTGCATTTATGATGTTATCAGTGGCTGTTGGCAGGTGCTTGCCTGAGATCACAGGATCATGTTCTTCCCACAGCCAGACAAGTTTGTTTTCCTCTGTGCCGCAGGTGATGAGGACTCCCCCAAAGGATTTGGGAAGTTGTACATTCTGCAGTAGGTGTTGAGTCATTAGCTGGGTGTCTAGTGCACACTGATTGACACTCATTTTCTGAGTCTAATTTGGGTCAAAACTCATTCTAGAAGAAAAGAGTCTCGATGGTTTAAAGGTAAAGCTGGGTAAAGTCATGTTTAACTCAAGGTGCTTTGCTGAATAGTGTGACTGTGCCTGTTGGTGTGCTGTGCCCAGTTCTGGGCTCCTCAGGACAAGAGACACAGAGCTCCTGGAGCAGGAGAAGGGAAGGGTGACAGAGCTTGTGAAGGGGCTGGAGCATCTCTCCAGTGAGGAGAGGCTGAGGGAGCTGGGCTGTTCAGCCTGGAGGAGGCACTGAGAGGGCACCCAGCAATGTCTGTCTGTGCCTGCAGGGAGGGCAGAGCATGCACCAGGCTCTGCTCAGTGGTGCTGGGCAATGGGACAAGAGGAAAGGGCAGAAACTGATGCACAGGAAGGTCCATGTGGACATGAGGAAGAACTTCACTGTGCAGTGACCAAGCACTGGGACAGATCACCCAGAGAGGTTTTGGAGTTTCCCTCACTGGAGATGTTCCAGAACCATCTGGACTCAATCCTACCCCATGTGCTCTGGGATTCCCCTGCTCAAGCAGGGAGGTTGGACCAGGTGATCAGCTGTGCCCCATCCTGTGATTCTGTGACAGCATTTGGTAGGTTTAGGACAGCCCTGAAACTGAAAAAAAATCCCCACTGAATTAAGGTTCGAATGTGTGAGGAAGGATATCTTGGAACAGTTCAGTGTGGCACTTGCAGCATACACAGGAATTCTTGCCTCTTTATAGTTGTGTTGATCTGGAAGGATTCATTTAAGAGCAGTTGGAAATAATTTGGCAACTTGATGCTCAGACTGTACTGCACATGCAAATCCCACAGGATTTCGGAGTTTGTAGGGATTTTGCACTTGAATATCCTTTTGCATGTGATGGCAGGGCTGGATAATAGCACAGCACTTGACTTTGGAGGTTACATATTAAAACCAGTGGTGCCTGTAGCCCCTGGAGGTCTTCAGTGATAGCCTTCTAGAGCAGGAATCTGTGAAGCAATGCCATACTAGTTTGCTTTGATTTTGATTTTAGTGTTGTAAAACCAGGAGAGCTACTTCTGATTGAGGATTTCTAGTGGAGTTTCAGTTTAGTGATAGAGCTCTGAATAAAAGCAGTTGAATGCTCAAATGTATGTGGTTCTGGGTAATGACTTAACATTTCTATGGAGTGTTATGGTTGTTGCATGTGGTGAATCCAATTAATGGCAATTATTGTTGGACTTGTACATGTAGACACTCAGGAATGGCCTAAAGATGAGCTAGAAGGTGTGCTAGAGCCACAGCCAGTAGTGGGATTGGATATGGTAGTTTGTCTGCAGACATGAATGCTATTTTTTTCTTTTTTGTTTATAGATAGCATAACTTTAATAGTAACAAATCTGGTGTGCCACAGTTCTTCACCATTTTGCAAAATGTGCGTATGGGTTAGATACAAAAGTGAAGCAATCCCTGCTTTTGCTAGTCATTAATCATTTATAGCACTTTTGTGTTTTTTTTCAGCGTGTTTGGATTAACAGCTTAGAGTTTAAGATGATTCTAGCCTAAGTCAATGCTCTTTATATACAGGTGATTCCTGTTTCTGGAAGAGTTTTATGATAAGTTTTTCCACAGTTGAACTCCTGTCCAGTGATTTTCCTTTGAAACAGTTGCAATTTTCATTTAGGGACATAAGAGTGGAGTCTTGGCTTTGGTTTCTTTCTTAGACTAGCTTTTTTTCCCTCAGGTTTTTTTTTTTTTAATGCTTTAAAGTGTTCTCTCTAGTGACTGTGGCTTGTCACTGATAGATAGGCAGCTCTCCCAATTTTAAATATTTAAACTTTAGTCATGTTTAGTCATGTAAAGCAGATACTGCTGGAGTGTGCCAGAAGGAAAGGACTTGCTCTGATACATCTGGTTCTGTTTCAGTATTGAAATTCTTGTAGGGTTCAAAAATAAGAACAAAAGGTAACAGAGAACACCAGTACAAGAACAGTTGTCCCTGGTTGTAACTCTTTGCCCTTTGTTCCAGAGGGGTAAAAATCCTTTTGGGCAGAATTGATAAAGTTTTTTTATGGAGTTAGTGTAGAAGGAGGGCTTCCTCAGACTTTCAATAATAATATAATTTTTTAATAATACACTTTTCATTTTAAGTGCCACAGAATTTGTAGTTCTGTATCTGAATGTGGCTCACATGAATCTGAACATGCCACTGACACTTGCAGACTTGAGACAGGAGAATGTTTTCCCTGTGCAGGCTCTGGAGATGGAACATTCATGCTCCATGCATGGAGAATGAGAACACATGGACACGTTAGCTGGAATGCATCTGGCACGGCTCTTCCTTGGGGAGATGGAGTGTTCCATAGCTGTGAGTTGTTTTCTTTTCGGAGTGGCAGAAAGTTGTTCCATATTTGTTCTTTTTCCAAGATGTTCTGGCTTCCCAAATTCTTCTTTTGCGACTTGAGAACTGATTCCATCTTGTACTCAACATGTGTTGTATCCTTATTTCCACAGAGATGAAAAGGTCAAGGTACTCCACCATTCATCTTTCATCAAAACAAAAGTGGGTGAGACCTTTACCTTGGAAGATTTTTCTCCTTGAAAGGGCATTGAAGGGCCCATGGATGTCTCAAGGTGGCATTGCCTAAAGTCAGAGCCTTTAGCAGTGTCTTTAGAGGCAGACAAGTTCTTGTCAGCCAGCTCCTTGGGTGCTGCCATCCTAACAACTCCATTTTTTGAGGGTACTCCCTCTCTGTCTACATGATAAATTTGACAACTGTTCAGCACTGGGTTATTCAGTAAAATCCAAAAGACAAAAGTTAATGTATGCTCACAGTGCTCTGTTCTTGTGTCTTGGAGGGCATGGCTGCTTGTGGCAGGGACATGGAACTGAGAAGCCAGAATTGTGGCAGGAGCAGTTGTCCTCATTCCCTGTGAGCTCTAGATATGCCTCCGCAAGACTTGTGTTCCTTTTCTGTGGCTACAGACCAGGCATTCAGCCAGTGCATGTTTGTATAATACACTTTCACAAAGAAAAATAGTAAAAATTTATTTGAAGCAGGTTTATCTTTACTTTTGCAATGAGAATTCCCCACCTTCATGGAATGAGTATCTCAGAACCTTTCCAGTGGTCAGTGTCTGTCAGAACCATTATGTTATTCTTGGGAAAGGTGTGCTGCAGTGATGAAACTTGCTTAAATAAACAGAGGATCCTACTGAGAAGGAGTGCCTCTGTGTGGAGGTAGAGCCATGCTTTGTGGTGTAGTTTTGTTATCTGCCTGCAGCCTGGAGGTCATTGCCTGCAAAGGAAATCTGATCAACCTTCTGAACCTTCTGTGGTGGGTTGACCCTGGCCAGGCTAAGTCCCCATCCAGGTGTTGGCTCACTCCTCTACAGCAGTATTGGGGAGAGAAGGGCAGAAGTGAGTAAAAGCTTTGTGAGAAACAAAGAAAGCCTTGGTGCTGCGCTCAGAGTTTGGTTTATTATCAGCACTGCTGCAGTCACTGTGTCTGAAAGACAGCACCATTCAGGGACTTTGAAGGAAATTCACTTCACTGTAACTATACCCTGTACATTCTGTCCCTGAAAGTCTCCAAATTCTGTTACTTCACTGCTCACAGAGTAAGTGGGGAGTACCTGTTTTTAAGCAAGTGAGCACTTGCTTTAATCATTCTTAGCTAAACCCCCCCAGGTTCAGAAGCATTTGCAGCACGAGGCTGATTTCAGTAAAGGCATTTGTTCCTTTGCCTCAGTGCAGTTGGGCTGTCAGATTATTTCACACTGCTTTCCTGAAGTGACCAAGCTGTTCCTCTTTGACTTCCTGCCCACTGAAACCAGACAGAATTACTACTTCTTCCAAGTTGTCTCCAGGGCATTTCTTCAGGAGCTGTTAAGAGACCTAGATGGTGCTGCTCTGTGGAGTTAGCTGTTGTGCGAAAGCTTAGACACTGTCCCAGTGCAAGTTGTGGAGCAACTGGATGTATTCTTGATTCCTGGAGAGGAGAGGTCTATTTCCTATAAAACTGATAGCAGTCTGTGAGTTTGATTGTGTGATTGCATACTCAGCTAACCACTATGGTAAATCAGAATGTCCTCCTTCTGAAATAGATGACCCATTTATCCTATGTGACTCATTGCACCAAATGTTACCTCGGATGACTTGAAGTATCTGGAATTGTTCTGAGTATTTCTGGCAAGTATTCCTTTGGTGAATGGGTCAACATTGTTGAGATTTGTTGTAGTAATACTGTTCAGCACTTGAACTTCCCTGAATCCTCCAAAGAAGTGACATCAGATTGTTTTGTGACAGTTGGGAAGCTCATTTTCAGTGATGTTGTGCAAGGTCTGTGGTCGTGGTTGGAAGAGACATTTTGCATTTGCAATGCTGTGGAGCTGTGCAGTCTTGGAAATGGGTGGACAACCTCACTGCCTAATACCAGACTGACAGGTAACAAAATGCAGTCATTTCTCTTTTAATAAGAAAATTGGGATTTGGGATAGGTACCTGGAAATTTGCTTGCCAGCAGTGCACACAAGTGAAGCTTCAAACTCTCATATGTAAATTTGAGGTATCTGGTTCCTTGGCCATGAGCTGCAGATTCTAATTAAAATATAGAAAGTGAGGTATCAATCTGTTTTTCTTCCTACAGCAACTGGAGGCTCTTCTGCTCCTTAATGAGTTCTCAGCCGAATGTTCTTGGATATGCTCCCAATGACATCAGGGTGTCTGGCCATATTTGTTCTGGTTCCACTGTTGCAAATCTTTCTAGCCCAAGGAAAGACTGTGTATGGCACTGGTTATCCATTTCTTTTTATATAGGTGAGAAAATGTTGATATTTGGACCCTCTGCTATTTTTGTTTTGTGTGAAAGAGTAGAGAAAACTTAAGGCCTTGCTTACCCTTGTGGTCCTTCATGTGTATTTATGTGCATTATTTTTCAAGACTGGTTGAATGCATTTCTTATTGTATGTTATAATGTTTTCCAGACTCAGGTGACAGCGTATTCAGCACTGCATGAACACTGCTTAGGTTCTGGTTCTTGATCTGTAAACTTCCTGTAGAGTTATTCCATCTCTGTTCTTCCCTGATGTTGTGTGGAGTGTAGAAGACTGAAACAGTCCCAGTAGTTTGCCTTATTCTGTGCCAAATAACTGAGTTGTGAGGCTTTCTATGAGTCAGGATTCATATTAGGATTCATTTAATTCATATCCTGGTAGGAATTCAGAGACATTTAAGAGTGTTCCTGGCTGATGTTTACTTCAAAACTACTGCATAACCAGGAGTGTTATTGGAGAATCACCATGTAGTGCCTGTCGTAACACTGAATTCTTCTGCATCCTCTATATGGGGCCTACATAAGAAAAGCACAAAACTTAAAAGAATCATGTGTTAAAGCTCTGTTTTTAGGCCACAGTTGAGAACAGCTTATGACAAGAATGGTTTTCTGTGTAGTACTCATTAATAAAAATGGGTTTTGTAAGAGTTTATCTCAGTGGGGACACAGACACTTAAACCCTTAGTGGAAATATTGCAGTTGGATGTAAGTAGATGTAGTGCTGTCATTTTTGGTGTTCAGTAATTAATCTGACACAAAATGGGGGTGTCCCTGTTCTGACAGGTCATTTGTCTTTGGCTAGAAGTGTTGTGATACTATGATGGAAAGTATTTTACAAGTTGAAACAGTAATTTTGTGTTCTGACATCTGGCACAAGGAAAATGTCATTTGAGAGCAGCTGTTAGGCTGAAGAAAAATGAGTAGTCAATAACTTGAAAATTAAAGTTTCTCTTTAAATATGATAGTCCAAGATAATGATGTATTTAGCAGGCCAAAAAAAAAAGTGGAAGTGATGAGCTATTAGCTTCTGTCTCTGTGAGTCACCTGTGACAGAAGAGCCTCATGGACACTTTCTCTTACACCTCGTGATGTGGCCACTGCTGGATCACAGCCAGTTTTCTGCCCTGAGGTTCAGGGCTGCATCTGCACTTGGTGTGGGATAGGTATTTTACATCACACTAATGAAGCACCCCAGTCATCATGGGAGCTGTCATTGTGAGATTTGGAAATAAAGCTTTGTTTTATAGGAGCTGTAGTAGTAAATACAGATGCTGCTTCTTTATATAGAAGTTACTAGAAGTAAAATGTTTCAGACCTGAAGCTGATATGATTCTGTTCCTGTAACAAAAACCAAATTCAATAACCAGTGTTAGATCTGTGTGTGCATGTGCTGATACAATTTAACTAAAAGGATTCTGCCTATTAAAGTTTGTAAGGTCAAGCTCATCTTGGGGAAAACAAGAGCTGAGGGATATCTTATATTCCTTCCTACTTATGAGTACCTAAGCACTGCATATTAAATCTGAGCCTTAAATTTTTGCTTCTGTTACTTTCTAGATTTAACACAGAGCATTCCTGCATTCCTTCCCCTTGACTCTCCTTAAAAATCATAGAATCCTAGAATGGTTTGAGTTGGAAGAGACCTTAAAGGTTGTCTGTTTCCAATACCACCACCATAGATAGGGAGACCAGGTTTCTCGAAGTCCCATCCAGCCTGGCCTTGAACACTTCCAGGGACAACCCTCCACAGCTTCTCTGGAAGAGAAGCATCCTTAATAAAGAATTTCTTCCTAATAACTAATTGAAACCCACTCTCTTTTGGCCTAAGGCCATTCCCCCAGGTCCTGTCACTACATGCCCTTGTTAAAGGACCCTCTCCAGCTCTCTTGTAGCCCCCTGGGGTACTGGCAGGTGCTGTAAGGTCTCCCTGGAGCCTTCTCTTCTCCAGGCTGACCAGCCCCAACTCTGTCTTCATAGGAGAGCTGCTCCAGCCCTTGGAGCAGCTTTGTGGCCTCTGGACTCACCCCAACAGGTCCATGTCTTCATGCTGAGAGCCCCAGAGCTGGATGCTGTGTTCCAGCTGGGATCTCAGAGAGCAGAAGAGAGGAGCAGATTCACCCCCATCACCTGCTGTCCACTCTCCTTTTAATGCAGCCTAGGACATGTTTGGCTCTCTGGGCTGCAAGTGCACATTGCTGGGTGATGCTGAGCTTTCCATCACTCAACACTCCCAAGTCCTTTCTCCTCAGGCTGCTCTCAGTCCATTCTCTGTTTGTGCTTTATGCTTGGAATTGTGTATGTTCAGTTTAAAACAGGATAAAAGATTTCTGCTTTGTAGCAAAGATTAGTCTTCAAAAATAGAGTCCAGATCTTCTGTTGCAAATATGTGAACTTGGCATAGCTAGAGCTGTCTTCTGCTGCTGTGCTTGCTTTTCCTCATGGGATGGAAAAATCTTTCCAGAATCGTCCTTTTGTCTCTCAGAACTATCCTCTCTGCTCACTTGTCATGGGTCTGTGTGTTGGTGAGCCCTAGGTTGAAATGCAGTTATCAGCCAGCTCTGGGAAATGCTTTGCTTACTCTTTTGCAACATTGCATTCCCTGTTAATTAGATAGATCCGACTCTCTGGTGCCTTTGAAACAAGTCAACGCTTGAGAAGGCACTTTTGGCCTTGTGCAGTGACAGTTTTCCTCATCAGCAGAATTTTCAGGTGATAGTTCACACTGGTAGTCTAATTTTATCTTTTCAGATGTAGAATGTGGTAGGAATGAGATTGTTCTTGCAATCTGAGTGTTTACTTGGAGTCCTGACAGGGTCTAAATGATGTTATACAAACTTCTAATTTTTCAAGCAAAAAATATTTGTGTTCTACTTAGTGCCTGTTAACAGGGAAAGTGTGTAATTTCACACAGCTTTTGAGAACCCATTTGCGTGTCATTCCTTCCACTTTTTATTTTGAGATACAACAGGCATGAAGACCTTGTCTTTGCTTTTGGAATGATGTTTCCAATCATTTTTGAAAGATTTCATTTCAGAGCTCTCTACTTTTTTGTCTGAATTTGAACTCTGTGACTGTCTCCCTCAAAGGCAACCACTTGTTCAGACCATTGGATACAAATGTGAGCCTCAGGGGAAGTTTCCTTGTTTGCCTTAGAAAACTGTCTTTGTCCAGGAGTTTATGCCTCTTTTACAACACAAGATCCAACCTCAAACTTGGTGTGGTTGGGGTTGGAGCTTATTCTACCCTGTGTACCCTGCTACTCCTAATTTACTCTTCCAAAGAGACCAGATCTAATATTTTTCTGTTAGCATATGCATCACTTCTGGAAGAACTTGTTGAACTCGAAACCCTGTCTCTGTAAAATGATTTTCCCTACTCTAATCTTAGAATAAGCAATAGAATAAGTGTGATGATGGGTTGAACTGAATAGCAACAGTGATGTATTTAATGGTTTGTGTTCCTGCTTTGTTGTGAGTGTGTTGATGGCTGAGAGCTGAAGGGAGTGGGGAGAAGCTGTGGGCTGACCCAATGTGCCCTACAGAAACCTTTCCTTAGGAAAGCAGCTGGGGAGGGTGGAGAGATCCTGTTGGAGCAGAAAGCTCAGGGGCAGGAGGTGCTGAGAGCACTGAGCTCTGATGGGTTTTTGGGAAGAAGGAAGACCCAGCAGCAGAACTATGCAAGTGTTCAAAGCCTGCCGTGCAATAACACCAATGCTGCTGTGGAGCAGGTGCTGCAGGGACGGGAAAAATTGATCAGAGCCATGGACTGAGGTTCTGGGAGGGATCAAGACCTTTAGGAATTTAGGAATTCAGGCATCAGTAGCTTGGTGCTCACAGTATGACTTTATCTTCCTCCCTGTCCAGTTTTTTTTTGGGTTTTTTTTGGTAGTTATTACTTTGATTTTTGACTTTTTTACCTGCCCCCCCCCCCTTACTTTAAATTCTTATTGAGCACTTTTTAAAATACAAATAGAACCCCACAGGGAGTGGGGTTCTTCAGGCTTTTTGTCGAGGATTTAGTCTGCAACTTTCTTATATTCATCTTATTAAAATGTTAATAAGCCTGAAAAGGCTTATTAACTTATTAATTTCCTGATCAGATATATAGGCTTTCCAAATAAATTATTATGGCACTTAAAATGAAATTACTTTGAGCATAATTTCATTTTTTACTTTGTCATGTCACTCTCATTTTCCCCCAGGATGTCATAAGAAGGAATCTCTTGTTATCAGTGTTCACACAAGTGTGAGTGAGGAGGATTTCCAAAAACCACTGAACCATATTATTAACATTTTTAATAGAGCACAGTAGCAAATTTCCATATTCAGTTGAATGTGCCAGAATTTTGTTTAGTATTTTTATCTGTATTGTGCCTCACATAGATCTAATTATGACTTTTTCTGACTAGAACCAGCCATGATTAGACACTTCCAGAAGTTATTTTGTGTATCTGAACAAATAGTGTAGAGTCAGTAAAATGATAAATGTGGGATTCCTACCCCATGGCCCCAGATTATCTCTGTAGGTGCTGCTCCTTGGAAAAAGAATTACATAATAGGAAAAAACCCCAAACCATAGTAGAAGATAAAACATGACTGTACTTAAATAGTAAACCAAGTGTTGAAACATCTTTGTTTTAAGTATTGCATTGCAAACTTATGTTTTACATAAATTACATTGCAAACATTACAAACTTACTTTGCAAACTCATGTTTTAAGTGTTGCATTTAGACCTGAATCTTCATATTCAGGAATCCTGTACATAAATATTGATACAGAAGAACTGTTATACATAGACTGCTTTACCTATTATAGTCCAATAAAGTGATTTAGAAAAGTAAGTTTTAGCACATGAACAGACTTTTAAAAGAGAAAATGTAGAAAGCCTTTTCATGAAGTTGTTTCTTTGCTAAATTTTAGAGTATGAATAACTTTCCTTTATACTCCACAAAATCAGGTTACAGTAACAGCTACTTACATCTCTGGAGTGTAAATATCTGAAATCTGATTCTAACCTTGCCATCTGTGTTTGGTTAAAAAAAAAACAACTATGCAAAAAGTAAAAAAAGGTATAAGAAGTATTTGCACAGGCTGTTTTTTAAATGTATTCACATGTGTGCTGATTAAAATGTTGAAAGTACAATATTGAAAATGTAAAAATTTTTTGGTAAAATTAGAATCTTACATTTGTGTTCAGGAAATTTTGAAGTGGAGCTTTTTAAAAATTCATTTGGTATATCAGTTAAAATAATCCCAAGGGATGGTTGCAGAAGGAAGATAACTTATTGAAAAGAGTAATCATATTTAGTAAATAGAACAGGGTTATTTTTAAAGCTGGGCAAGTAAACATAAGAACTGAGAAGCTGCCTAATATTTTTTTAACGTTTAAGACATTGATTCAGGGTACAAAGCTGAGTATGGCTTTGGCATCCTGATTTTTATACCTTCCTCGAAAATAACTATTTTCTCCAAGACAGTTGGGAAGTCTTTTTCAGTTTGGTGTGTTCAAAAGACTGTTTGTTTAATATAGAGTGTTTATTTGAAGTCTGATCTTCTCTTCCTATGCAGAAGCTGGCAAAAGTGATTTGTTTGCAAACAAAAAGGGGAGTTGTTGATGAGCAGGAAACTTTCTCCCTGCCAGCTGCCCAAGCCTTTTTCATATTTCTTGAATATTATGCCAACTGTTGAGTACGGAGTTACTTGAAAATTTAACATTCATTGTTGTTTTCTTGTCTGTTATTTTTTAAGGCTTTTGCAAAAGCGCTGTCCACCCAGCAAAAATAGAGTGTTTGTCCAGGAGTGTGTTATGTCCCAAACTCCTGTCTGAAAGGAAGAGTCCTGAGGTGCAGCTGTCCCAGCCAGGCTGCATTCATTGTACCAGTAACTTATCTAGATAAAATGCTGTGGGAGTTGGAATCCTGCTGAAAGGTGGGGGATGATGGTCTGAAAATGGTTCTTCAGGAGCAGCTGGCACTTCACAGGTGAAGGCCAGAAAAGCTTTTCCAAGGACGGCTGGTGCCTGGGCAGGAGTTCCACTCTTGGAAATGAGAGATGCAATGGCAGCAAAGTCACGTCGTAACTTTGTACAGAGCTCTGCCAAGGGCCAGTGAGTTCATTGCCACTGGTCACTGAGGTTTTGTTCTCAGAAGTGGCCTTCAGCATGAAGCAGCACTTTGCAGACAGTTTTCCAAGGATAGTACTGAGTTTGTGGCATTTGGCACGTTTCTCCACAAGGCTTAGAAGCTGGGGTGGGCTTGGCTGACCAAATCCCTGGTTAGAGGATTAGGGGGACACTGCTGCTGCAGCTGAATGGGCCTCTAACCTGTGGTGCTGATTGTAACATTCCTATTCATTCCTCATTCTGCTTCCCTTTGCTCCATTTCCTTCCTCTTCTGCTCTTTATGGTATTTATCTGTTTTCATTTCACTTGGCACTGGTGCAATTTCAGTGGATGAAGTTCATCCCTAAATGTCAAATTCCCCTACAAGATCTGTTTTAGAGTACCAGTGGCTAACCTCCCTTCAGAAAAAACACCAACTTTAGTGGATTTAGTGGAATGAGATATGGCATGTTTTGCCATGTTCCCACTTTACCTTAATTAAAATACAAGCTAGAATATTGTCCCTCCTTTATTTACAAAGCGCAGAAGTGATTTCTGATAGCCAAGAGCAAGGAAGATGTTGGCCTGCCTAGAAGAGTATCTATTGCAATAGTGGGAAGGATGATCCTGCAATTAAGATGCCAATCTATGGTTTGGGTGGTAATGATTGAGCCTGTTTCTTGTACATCCCTTTCTTTGTGCTCTGCAAATTACAAAAGTACAAAAAGCAAATAAATACCAAGACATCCAGGACTTTGGACCATCCCAAGTATTTCAGGTAGTCCTGACTGCAGTGCCAGTACATTTGGGGGAAGATGGAAATGCTTTTTTTTTTCCTGCTAAGTTCAACAAATTTTTCCTGTTTACAAAGAAAAGAGCCTGAGGGTTGCCTTATCCCATTATTTGCTGCATCCTTGATGATCCTGCCAGCCTCCAGAATGGCTGTTGTTCAGATTCCCAGGATTGTTGTGTGCATCTCTTTGACCTGGTTCAGATGAACTGACTTCTGAGCTGTGCCAGTTGTACAAAGACTGTCCTTGGTCTTGGTGGAAGCCTGTTTTCATTCCTAAATGTGCCAGCATTTTGTCTAACCTTTAGTGGCCATAGACTGCAATAAAGTCTTTATTCTCTTGAATAAATCAGAATTAAATGCTCTTAATGTAAACTTCCATATCCAGACTTTAAGATGCACATGGCCTGTGATGTGCTGGTGGGGGTTGGACAGATTTTTTTCAGAATTTCATGTATTTTAGGCCTATCAAAGAAATATTTTTCTTTCTAGGTGTTTAATTTTAGCTCTCCTTTGGCTTCTTGTTCCCTTTAGTTTCAGCACTGGCTTCTGTATAGGGACTGAGTTAAAATGGGGATATCTTCTGTAGTGTTTTCTGTCTTCTGGCATCAAGATTTGTTGTGATGTTTGTAAAGGTACAGATCTCAGGTACATTTGTTCCCAAGGTGGAACATCAGTTGTCTTCATGCTTCCATGAAAAGCATTTCCAAAACACCTAAAAGTGACAAGAGTCCTGAATAGTTTAAAACTCCTTCAAGGTTCAAATTAAGAGCCTTGCTATAAAGAGAATTTTCCTTCAGAGCAGATTTTAGGGATGTCTTTAGCACTGGGTCCTGTTTTGAAAAGGTTCAGAGGTTCTGTGCTCTGCCACCTGCCTGTGCATCTTTCACACTGACAAGGGTGTTCCCAACTCTGAACATGTAAAGTTGTACTTCTGAATAATTGAAATTATTTCTTACCTTGACATCACCTTTATACTTACAGTGGTCATTTTAAACAATTTTCCATGCCATGAGCTACTGATGTTCTTTGTGATCTGTTGTTTTTTCTTCAGGCCTGGAAATGATACCTCTTGTAACAGATCACTGAAGTGCTTCCACTCAAAGCTTTGCATGTTAACAATACTTGGTGCTCAGATGCATTTTTATCAGGGGTTTGTGAGTGAAAAGACAGTGTATCGCAGTCCTCATTAATTTGGAATGTAAGTTACATGAACAGCTTGCTTCTGGAATTTCAAGGGCGAGCAAGAGATGGCATGTGACCTTTCCTGGGGAAAGATTTATATAAGAAGGGAGTTTAGGGGACTAGGGTTCAGGAACCAGCAAATTATGCCAGAATTTTAATGTGTTGCATGTTTGTACTGTTTAAAGAAAAAGATGGGAAAAGGAGAAGGAGAAAGAGGGCAGATGAGAGGAAGTTAGCTGGGAAGACAAGTTGCTTGTCCCTTAGTAGTTTAAGGTATAGACTGGCATTCAGAATTCCTACAGGCTGAAATTTGGGGTTTGGTCTTGGCAATTCACTTGGTGTGTGTACTATACATGGCAAAGAATGTAATGTCTGAAAATATGAAGCCTAATTTATTTTGTGGTCAACTGTGATTCTTAATGGATTAAGGAGTTAAGCTCTCTTAAAGGCAGCATAACTATTGGATGAGGGTGATAATGATTATTTTAACCTGGCACCTTTAGTGAAAATGCAATTCATTGCTATAGGTGCCAAATTACGGTTTTGAAAAATGGCTGCAATGTTTTTACAACTTTTGTATTTCACTTTATGCAACAAAACTTTACAACAAAATGAAAGAAAAAAATTGCAATTCAGTTGAAATACAGGAATAGTTTTGCTTTTTTAGGAATGACTATTAAGGTAACAATATGAGTGTTTAATGACAATAATAATATAATGGCAGTAGTTTTGTTAGGAATATGTCTCCTGTTACTGCCAGGCACATTTTGTAGATGTAATTAATAATGAGAGCAATTCCTATTTTACATGGAGCATGCTTTTAATGTGCAGTGATTGCCCATGCTGTGCTCACACTCACAAATACTGCATTTGGTAGATTGTTGTCTGAGTGATGTCTGGAGTGCATCTGAGTTGAAGTGGTTTAAAAACCTCCAGAAGCTTCTGTCTGACTGCTCTGAATTCAGAGAGCAGTGCTAGCCATGGGCTTTCCACCATGTGCTGATGATTGTTGTGGTGATGATGGTTTTCCACCCATGGTTTTGGGCAGGTTGTGTGTTATTTGGAAGGACACCAAAAGACAAACATTCCTTCATTGCTGATACAGGGGCTCTTCCTGGTGGCTGTGGCTCTCTGAAGCCATTGACACTGCAATGAACAAGTTTTCCAGGTCAGAAACAAGGTGTCAGTGTTAATGAGTTAATCAGTTCACAGAATCATTTAGGTTGGAAAAGACCTTTGAGATCATCAAGTCCAACCTGTGACCACAATGCCAAGCAGACCATGGCACTGAGTGCCGCATCCAGGGATGGTGACCCCACCACCTCCCTGGGCGGCCCATTCTGGTGCCTAATCACCCCTTCCATGAAGAAATTCTTCCTAATGTTCTCAAAACCTCTGAAATCTTGGTAGGTCTGTAGAGCAGATACTATCAGGCACAAACTGAGGAAGTTGCTACTGGTGTTCACTGTGTGCATGTTTTTAATGTGGTGTCACATTTGTTTAATTAGCTTTAGTTAACAGGAATTTCACCAGAATGCTGAGGGAATGTCCTTTGAGTGTTAAGAATTAATAAAAGGGGCTCGAAAGAAGACTAGATGCAGAGTCAAGGGGTTGTGGTCAAAATGTGAAGTTATTAATAGGAAAATCTGAATCACCTTTATAATTTTTTCCTCATGTGGTTTCAATATTTTTGCAAAGTTGTCAGTAGTTATCAGTAGCATATATTGAAAAAAATGATAGTTTTTGAAATCCCGTGACCTGATATTTTGTTTCTTCCTGTTGTGCTAAAGCAGTCAAAAATGCAAATTCACTTGGGTGTTGAGTTGCAGCCACCTCTTGAATAATCTGTTATCTTCAGAGACAACTGCTCTGCTGAAAGTTGGATGATTTAATAAAAGTCAGCTGAAGGCAGATAGTGTCCACACCCTCTCACCCCAAACCATGGGCTTTAGGCACTTACTGTAATTCTGCTGTTATTTTGAGAAATTCTGCTGATTGGATTGAAAAATGTCAACAGAGAATCAGCAGTAATTGAAGTATAAAGTATTGGGGAAATGTGGTGAGCATATGGTACTGAACTGGGTTTGTTATTAAAGGAAGTGCAGCTGCTGGGTCTTCTCTTGTGCAGGAGATTCTTTCAAGTGCTCTGGGTCTCAGCTTTTCCCAAAGAAGGCAACTTGCAGTTCAGTAACTTTTGTAATTGACAAGAATAATTTTATTTATTTTTCAAATTTATAAAATTACAATTAATTCTGCCTTGTGATTGCAAACATAGAAAACTCTGAGATCATGAAGAATTGCCCTAATTTTGAAGGAGTGCAGATTCATTTAAAAAAGCCAACCAAACAATCCCCCCCAAGCTAAACCAAATTTTAGTGGGATGGGAAGAGTGTTTTCTACCTATCTGTATTGTATTCAACTTAAGAAATCATGTGAAATAGTTAGATTTTATGTATTATAAGTAGATTTGTAAATCTGTATCACAGGACCTTTCTGTTGAAGGATTAACAGTGCTCCTTCTGTTGGTGTTTTTTTATTTTTTTACTCATACCTGGTGGATGTGAATACTCTTCTAATCCTTGTATCTTGAACACAGAACTATAGGGAAGTGATTCCCTTTTTTTCCCCTTTAAAATATTGCATTTCTATGAAGCATCCTTCAATTACTGTTCCATGAGCTTTTTGAGAATTTTAGTCTTTCTCTGTATTTAAGTTGATGTTTTCCTGAAGATTCAGCTTTACTGCTGTGGGCCTGAAGTTTGTTGAACACCTGTAATGTTTGTGAGGCTTCTGTGAGCTGTTCTGAACAGGATCCTTTTCCAAATTATTTGAGAACTCAGGTACTAAATCAGTTGGGCCTGAACTAGAGGGAGACAGAAAGTGTTTTTGGTTTCCAGGTGTTTTCCCAGCAGTGGGGACAGGCTGGGGACACAAGGAGGAATGTGGTTCTGCACCTCCTGGAGGGAGCTGCTCCCTGGAGTGGTTTCTCTCTGGTCCCAGAGGTGACCCTAAGTACAAGTTCAGGCAGCATGAGAGGTTTGTGTGGCTTTCAGAAAATGCTCAGCAGTACATCATTTTCTTCAGGGAAATCCCTATGGAGGTTTAGAATCCTTCTTGAAAGCAAAATGGAATTACATGCAGCAAACTCTAACGCTGGTGGCCAGCGTTAGTGGCCTTTTAAGGAAAGCAGCCTAAAAAACCTGGTAAGCTTTTGACATAAAGGAGAGAATATGAAAAACTTTAAAAAATGTACATCTCTCAATTCTGAATTAAGAGCTTCCTATACTGTGATGTAGGGAGAGTCTTTGTAGCAGTCAAGTAAAAGGAGAACTAGAAAAGGGTTGATAGCTTCAGAACATGAGGAAGTAGAAGAAATTTTGAGCTACTTTCCTGGATGTCATTATATATAACTGTAGTTGGTAGTGTCAGAGGTTTCAGTCTCTTGTAAACTGAATTCAGAGTTAAAAAGTCACCTGTGTTCCCACAGAGAAACTTGCATAGTAGGCACTGTTTGCTGCTGTAACTCTCTGATATTTCCTTTTCCAGAAGTCTGGATACCTCTGTTCAGCTCAGTCCTGCCCTTTCTGCAGGCTGAGCTCTGCCTGGAGGATGTTTGTGCTCACCCCTGCTTTGGGTGCATTTGTTTGCTGTCTTTATGCCACATGCCAGCCCTAGAACAAGTGCAGGAAGAAGAGATTTGACAGAGATATTGTGACAGTGTTCACAGGGGCTCTTGGATGAGGGAAGAGATGAGAATGTTGACTCCATGTTTCAGAAGGCTTCATTTATTATTCATTATATATATATATTACATTTTAACTATACTAAAATAAATAGAAGGAAAGGTTTCATCTCAGAAGGCTAGCTAAGCTAAGAATAGAATAGAAAAGAATGAAAACAAAGGCAGCTGGCTCGGACAGAGAGCGAGAGCCAGCTCTGCCATGTCTGGTCACTAAATACAAACGTCCACATGAGACCAATCACAGATCCACCTTTTGCATTCCACAGCAGCAGATAACCATTGTTTTCATTTTGTTTCTGAGGCCTCAGCTTCTCAGAAGGGAAAAAACCCTAAGGATTTTCACAAAAAGATGTCTGTGACAAGATATGACTTAGGATGAGCAGATAATGTGGTAATTTGAGACTTGAACTCAGCAAGGGGAGAAGTTCTGACACTGAGTCAGTGAAGGAGCAGCCCCTTTGTGCAGTCACCTACTCCACAGTCACTGCTACTGTCTGCAAAAAGGAATGGAAATGCTTTGGTAGAGAACATGAGGGGAACGCTTAACAGTGGATCAGTGGCTGGTGACCCTGTTCAGTTATTGCAGTCTAACAGAGAGCTCCTTTCCCTTACACAAACTTCAGCTGGAGCCACCTCTGAATTTGTTCCTCAGGCTCTGGCACATCCTGGCTCTGCCTTCTGAGCATCTCTGCAGCTCCTCTAGAATGTGATACTTCCTTTGCCTTTACTTTCTGACCTCCTGCACAGAGCTCCCAGCTAACCCTGTGTGACTGCAGTCTGTGAGCAGGCTGCCCTTGGCAGCCACACTGTGTGCTGCCTTGGGGCTGAGATTGCTTTTGGGACTCTCACTCCTTGTAGTTTGTATGGCCATTGTACCAAGAACATCTGCTCTGAGGTTATTCCCAAGGCACAGTCACAGAATGTTAAGTGTAAATATGCACAAATTGGAGAAAATTCTGCCTGCTGACCCATCAGATTGTTCTGCCCAATTGTCTTGTAGGATGTTTTGTGGGTTTTAAGATAGCAGCAAACTCAAACTGTAAATTAGCAGGAAGCTTAGAGGAAGCCTGTTTTTTTTGTCACTGTAGCACTGATTTATGCTAGCGGACTTGAGTTGTGTCAGACTGAAAATGGTTTTTTGTGGTAAAGCCAGGAGAATAATGTATTCACTGCTGCTGCCTGGGTGTCTGCATAGGAGGCAGCACATATGGACTGCTACTACTAATACATCAATAGGACTGCTTCATAATAGCAGAGTACAGCTTTGAGAAGATGATCTTTGAGAAGATTGTCTTCGACAAGAAAATGTTCAACAATTTTAATGCTTAACCTCAACATTTTGTGATACAACTTTACAGAAAAGATGATTCAATTAGATAGGACAGGTCAGCTATTAAAAGGTGTTTTAAATAGTTGCAAATTTCAACTTTGCCATTGATGTATGGACAGATTGAAGAACGAAGACCCTGCAGAGCAGCCCTGTGGAAAGGGACCTGGGGCCATTGAAGTTACAGCTTGTTCATGGTCTCCTCTCTGGTGGCCAGCAGCAGACCTGATGGAATGGCCTCAAGCTCAGTCAGGGGAGGTTAGGTTGGATAGCAGGGAAAAGTTTCTCCAGGATTTCAGAGGGTGAAGAACAAAATTGCTGTTTGTAATTCTGTGCATTCCTGGACCATTCAGGGTGACACAGTGCTGCAATTTTGGGGTATTTGTGGTGTTTCCAAAATTGATCTATAGCACTGTTGCTTCCAAAAAAAGGAACATGTGAAAAAAGAACACAGTTGCATCAGAAAAGTTACCAGAAATTACCAGCTTTTCTTCACATCTTTCTGTGTGGAAAACCACTGCTGACTTGTCCAAGGAAATCGGTGTGAAATACTGACAAAGAGCAAGTGCATCCTGCATCAATCATGGGGGATTCTAATCTGCAGATTTATGTCAATATATAGGCTTCTTTTGGAAGACTGCTTCTTGAGAAATTATTGCTTTCTCTTTTAAATATCACATTATCCATTATATTAAACTCAGTGCTCTTTGTAGAGAGAGACCAAAATTACCAATAATCACCTGTCATTTTAAAAACATGAAAGGTAGAGGCTGGATGCAGCTTGTATCTTCATTTCATGTAGTGATTCCTGGTGTTAGTGCTGGAAAATGTTAGGATTGTCTTTATTAAATGACTTGCAGGACACATTTGAGGAGTGTGTTCTGCCTCTCATGGCGAAAAACTTACTAATATTGGGTATATTTTGAAAATATTCTCAAATGTGTGGTGATTTCAATTCCACCAGTTTGCCTTTAAGTAATTGGATTTTATCTTTCAGCAGGACCAACAGAAGGTTTGGGGAAGATAATACAAAGGTTTCCCCAGAAGGACTGGGAAGACACTCCTTTTCCACAGGGAATAGAGTTGGTAAGTTTGCACTACATTTCGCGAGTTTTAGCATTTCTTTTGCATGCATTTGGAACATAAATATCCCTTCATGTAATGATCTGTATTGTTTAACCCAACAGGGCATGGGTAGAAATTAGTGAGCATAGGGGATAGATTGTAGGTTTAAGAATAACAATTTTGGCTAACAGAAGATAATTTATTCTGGTATGCACAGCTAAGTAAATATTCCTTGAATATAGAAAATGTCTGCTGCAGATTTATAAACTGTGTGTTTAAAAGAAATGCTTATTTGTGCTCCTGTGTTTTGTGAGCCTTCAGATGGCAGATGACTTCTCATTATCATGTTCAAATAATTACAAATGCATATTTGTATAATGTAGATTTAAAAAGAAATTAATATAATATCCCAATAAACTGGATTTACTAAAATGGTCAGCAAGGCTGGTGTGCGGGGATCTATTTTAAACAGGGAATTCCCAAGGTGCTGCTGTTTTCCCTTCCTTGGTCTCTTCTTGTGGGATGCAATGAAAAGGTGGATCAGGGATTCACTCAGCATATTGTCTCTAAAAATCCTGAAGAGAAAGGAAGGACTGTGGTCATATTCTGAAATGAGGTTTCTGAGAAGTCAGAGCGAAACTTTTACTGGTGTGAACTGAGCAACATCTGGGGCAGGATGAGCTGTGGGAGGAGATGGGCTCTAGGAAATGTTGCAATGGGAGTCTCTGTGCTGTGGGGCACAATCAGCTGCAGAGGACAAGGACACCAAGTCTTCACTGAATTTATTGCACAGCCAACAGAGCAGGCTTTTCCCAGTCTGGCACCTTCCAGGAGTGTTCAGCTCCCTGCCCCGTGCCACTGCCACGTGCTGTGCTCTCATGAGGGACAGGAAGGGGACTGGGCTTGGCTCCCTCCCTGAGCTCACGGCCACGCTCTCCTTCTCTCCTCCTCTGGGCTTTCATTTCAGCCCCAGCCTGGCCTTCCAGGGCTTGCCCTGCCCTGCTCTTTGGGGTGAGCAGGATTTCTCCCCCTGTGGTGGGGAATTGCAGCCTCTTGGTGCACTTGCACAAGCCCAGGTTTGGCAATGCCGAGCTCTGCTGAAAAGGGGGAGCTCCAAGGTTCAGCCAGGAGGGTTCATCTTGCCTCAAACAACCCCAGGGGCTGAGTCATGGGGAGGTTTACTCTGTGCCACAGATCTAAATCTCAGATCTTCCTGGCCTTGTTCAGAGAGAGCAGTGGGTCTGACTAGCTGTGAAGATGTGAAAAATAAATAAAATAAATAGGCACACCTTCTCTTGAAGCAGTGAATCTTAATCTGTGCTCAGGTGTTTTCTCCCATTTAAGTTTAATTGTAGGATTTTAGCCCTACAAGAAACACCTTTCTAAAGAAATATTTATTTTTTTTTTTAATGAGACAAAACGTTATTTCTGTATTGATTCTCAAATGACTCATTAGGCCAAGCCATTAAAACTTTAAACTTTCCAAATAAAACAAAATCTGACAATTTAACAACATCAATTCAGCCAGTTGGCAAAATCAGTCAAGTTTTGATCTGCTTTCCAAGTGTGGCAAATAAAATTTTAGTTAATGAAGATTGAGGAGTTAGTGCAAAGATCAAATACTGAAGTAAATCACTTAGGAGAGTCAGATGTTGGCAGGAATTTTTTTCAAGGTTTTGGATGTATCTAACAAGAATCAAAATTAATTCATGGAAAGGAAAGAAGAAAAGCGGTGTTACCATGTTCTGTCATCTCAAGATTTAATATCATTAAGGGGGTAATAGGCACACCTTAAGAAATGGGGAAAAGGTTGAGAATAGATTAGTTGACAAATATATACGTGACTGAAGAGAGACATATTTATTAATAGCACTTAGTTCTGTGGTAAGTTTGAGTTAATATCCTCTTAAATGTACTTGCTCTTCTTTGAAAGACCTGTTTGGTTTCTGTTAAATGGAAAAAAAGCCATGGTTTATATCTGAAAAACGTGTCAAGCTCTCTTCACTGTGTTCTCATGAAGGAAAAAAGCCAAAGCTTTTCATGCTTAATGATAGGATTGAAGGGAGTGTTGGTTTTTTTTGAGCCGAGTTTTGCTAAACAGGCACCTGTGGGACAAACTGGGTCTACTGGACTTGCCCTTGACTAAATGAAGAGGGATCATTTTGAGAACATCTCTAGGAATGATGACTCAATTTCACCTTTCACTTTGACTGTATTTTGTAGTTTTGGTAGTTTGACAAAAATATAGAGAATTGGGTCATTATAAAATGTGATTTCAGTCTGAATTTCACTGAAGGGTGTTGTGTTTGGTGTGTATGTGTTCTGGATTAAAGGATTAAGAGTTATTCAAATGTGTCTGTTTTTATGTGAGCAACATGATAGCTGTGTTCTGGTCACAAACACATGAGCTGGGAGTAAGCACATTGTCCAGAATTCAACAGAAATAAACTCTATTCCATTTTATTCAAGTCAGGTACTTTAATTTATCTTGTTCAATAAATTGTGTGTCTTGTGGTTGTCAGTGGTGAGCAAAACCATGAGTGTCTGCTGAGGGGATGATGCTGTCAGGAGGTGTTGGTCAGTGTTTTCTTACTCCTCTTACTTGTCTGCATCCTCTGAAATTACCTAAAGAGGTTTTTCTTAATATTTTTGCATTTGCTACTTCACAGAGAACTTCACAGCTTTAAACTTTGTTCTGTTTGTAGCTGAATGCAGAAACTTTGATAAGACCTCTGCAAATTGCTGTGAAACATACCTGAAATCTTCTGCAATGGATTATTGATAATTATAGTAGCTGTTAAGGGGCTGAAAACATTTTATTGTGTGATGTAACTGTGAATAGGATACAGTATTTCATAATGTTATATATATATTGAGTGTTACTTCAAAAGCAATAAAATCCACTTCTTCCATTTGTTAGAACCTTTTGTGGACTATTCAAGAGAAATTTAAGGAACAATTTCAGTTTACAATCTGAGGATCTTCATTTTACTGACCAAGAGCAGTCCATCTGCAATTTATTGACAAATGCAAGTCAGAGTGAGTTTCTTCCAGTTCCATGGAAGTAAGCTGACTTTGAGGGGTAATGAGAGATTTATGCTCATTCTTAAAGATAATAAAATATTTGGCTCAGAAAAGCATTTCAGTCACTGGTTTTTTGAAAGCATGCAGTTACAACACCCCAATCTGATAGCTGCCCCCCATGATATTTAAAATTAACATGTTTTGGTATCCTTCTCCATAGTTTGTCTATTTCTGGAAAGTTTTTTTCAGATGCAGCTTAAGTGTAGAAATAACCCTGTGAAGTCAGCTGAGGCATACAGAGCAGTGTCAGGTTAGGACAATCAAACTTCCTGATCTTGCTTGTAGAAAGAATGCTGGAGAGAGCGTGTTGGTTGAATGAGTTAGCTTTACATTTCCGCACATTTTTCCTATTTCTAATGCAGTTTTAATTTCACTGTGTAACTTTCTAGACATCATAATTAGTTATGCATCAGAGGAAGCTTTGGTATGTAATGTTATATTGTAAAGTCATTTTTGTCCCAGGGCTAAATTAGCTAAACTAATTCACCTGCATTACTCAGGGTTGGGAGACTGCTCTTAATGAGGCCAAGGGAAGTCATACCTAGAAACTCATCATATCCAGTTCCAACTCCAGACAAGGTAACTGTTCCTGAGTAGCAGGGAAGGAAATTTCCCACTGTAACTGCTGCTGGTGTTAGCAGTAGTGTCATGATTCAGTAATTTGAATTTCAAGTGTGGTCAAGTATAGAAATTAACATGTATTTCTAGACAAGATAATCACCTATCCAAAGAATGACTTCAATTATAAAATGCATTTTTAATTGGTAAAAAGTGCTGTTTAATACAACCATTTGAAGACCACTTACACAAGTTATGAGACTAAGAGAGAAAGGCTGCAGGTATCCCTTTGGGATGTGTAAGTTTGCCTGCTTCCTTCTAAAGGAGGAGTTGGAGTTGTTGGAATCAGTTTATTCCTCCTTTGTGTACAGCCCTTGCTGTGGAGCTCAGCATTTCTGCACCCTTGTTTTGCTTCAGACATAAACTCTTAAATGGATGTGGAATATGTCTTTTATGAAAAACTGGATTCAACTTTTAAATTCCAACTAACCTGAGATACAAGAAAACCCCATGAGTTTTGTAAAATGAGAGCAAGGAATGGCATTTTCAAAGTGTATTTGTATTCTGACTGATCTAGTTGGTCTTGTACAAATTTCCACTTCATTTTTGCATACATGATTTATGAGTTACAGCTCTACCTCTGAGATCTTAACTGATATTTACTTCTCTTGAAGCTTTACACTTGGAATGGGGAGAAAAAATCTGTCACGAAAACCCCACCAAAACCGCTCATTTGTCTTCCAAGTTGCACTCTACTGAAGACATTTAAAAGAAGGCCAAATTTTAAAGTGGAAAAGTTTTTCAGAACTCCTAAACTTCTGAAAATTTCCACTGCAGAGTCTCTGGAAGTCATTACACATTCAGTCAGAAGCAATACTTTCAAAATTCAAGTGCTGATCTCTTAGTTTTGTTTTGCCACCTTGGTATAAGGCATCTTTTCTGAGAAAAAATCTGATGCTTGACCATTCCACTACTTATTTTAAATAAGACATAAGAGACAACTGGGGGTGCAGATTAGACATTTAAAGCCTGAAGTGATTAAAGTTTTAAAGGAGTTAATCTTTGAATGCTTCAGTCTTAGCTAGCTGATCTGTAAGCCAATTTTTCTCAAACATTAATGCTTTTAAGGACCTGAATAAAGAGTTGTCTACAACATCCATTTAACCTTCAGTGCACCTGCTCAGCTGCAGAGATTTTTTGTTTGGTGGGGGATTTTTTGCTCCTCTTTCCCCTCAAACACTTTTTACCTCTCAAAGCTCATTACATATGTAATTCTTCAATGGACAACTGCACTGCAGAGCTCAGTGAAGCACTTGGAAATGTCTTGTGTTGTTTTTATTCCCATATTGCAGAACAGGTGCTTTCAGCACTTAGTAGGAAACAGATGATAGCCAAACTACAGAGATTTTTTTTTTGGTCAGAGTGTTTTTGGACTCAGCTTATATTCTTTGGACATATTAGCCTCCACTAGACAACTTAGAGTGCCCTTAATGTGGTGTATTTTACAGTTGCATTTCTGCTGTGCTGTAAAACAACTACATTGTGGTTTTAGAATCTAGTCTTACTGAATGGATGTTAGCTTCTGGATTTTGTAAACTAATGTGATAATTTGATTTTGTACCTAAGCACATGGAAGTAGTCCTTGTGTAGTATAGCTTTGTCTCACTTGACTAAATGCTGTCAAAGAGTTCAATTAATCTGCTTTATCCACTCTTAGTTTTGTTTTGAGTTGGAAAAATAATCACATCAGAGCATACAGTCAGCAGTTTTGGTAGGAATGATAAAATATTGAAGTGACACCTGTTTGGAATTTCAACTTTTCCAACTCTCTAATCTTTCAATGGAGTATATTGAAGTGTAACCTTTTTTGCATCTATCACAGTGTTTTAGAACCACATACTTGCATTTTAAGTTAAATTCTTTTCAGATCCCTGGAGGAGAAAGCCATTTTTACAAGCTTTTTAAAGAAATACAGATATTTTTAGACTCACAGAGTGATTTGGGTTGGTTTTCTTCCTTGTCCAGTTCTGTCATCTCCACAGATAGTACTTGACTGCCTGAGATGGTTTTGTCCACCCAAGCTTTTTGTGTGATACAGCATCTTTCTTACCTCTCCATAAGTTTTTCTCATCTTGTTTAAAAATTAGAGGCAAGACTGCAATGTGGGCTTCTCTGAGTCTCTGCTTTGGGGTTTTTGTGTAACAGTCTGCAGAGGAGATTCTGAGACCCCCCCAGTTAAGCCATGAGGTGTTGTAACATTCACAAAATTCTGGGAGTGTTTTGGTATTTCCACCTTGTAACTTACAGACTTGTCTGTGTACAGTAAGTCTCCTGGGAGACCCTGCTTTTCCCAAAGGTTCTGAATTTTAAATATTAAATGTTTTTTGTTGTTCCTTGGTTGATTTTTTTTTTTCAGCTCTTGAAAAAACTCTTGACTAAAAAGGGAGAGCAGCATGCGTCTCAAACACGTGATGTGAAAATGGGCTGTATCCCCAGAAACCAAAACTGAAGAGCAGAAATCCTATTGTTTTTCATGTGATATCAAAAATTGTGGAGGAAAAAATAATGGTTTTAATTATTTTCAACTTTATGATTAGCCTGGTTACAGATGTGCTTTGTGTTTTTAAAAAACATTAGTTTATCCTTGAAAGTTCACTTGGATGAATGCAGCACATGACTGTGGAGTGACACATGTTCTTGAAAAGCTGAGCATGTCCTTAACATCAGAGGAGGTTCTTTAGCCTAAGTGACCTGTTCCACTTTGGACTAATCATCACTGATTATTTCAGAATAATTCTATATGATCATAAATCCATGGAAGTTTGGGATGCAAACAACAAAAGAGCAATTTATCTGGAGAGCCACAAACCAATGTCCATTTCTAAGGCAATTAAAACTCCTGTGAGTGCTGCACCCTCTGGATTTACTGTTTTTATGTTGGCCCAAGCACACAGAAATGAATTGAAATGAATTTTTGTGCACTATAACATCAGTTGTGTTGCTATACAAAGCTCCTGTTTCCAGTTTTGCCTCATGCCATGTGCAGATGTACCTCTCCAAGTTATTTGTGTAGTGTCTACATTTCCCCATCTGTTGTCTCCACAAATTAAAAAGTGGAGCTCAGCATGAATCAAAGGAGTTTAACTGTTGAATAAAGGTAAGCACTCTTCTGAAATGGCCAGAGGTTGGACTTGAGAAGACTTCAGATAAATAAAATGAAGAGGATAAGCTGTTCTCCTTGTCCTTTGAGAATATGGTGAGTGAATGGATTCTCTAGCAAAGGAGATTTGGTGTAACCAGTAACAAATATTTAAATAGATGGAGCACATGCTATTTAGAATGAAAATTTTGAGCAGTCTTATTTGTTTCTGATGGAGAATGACATGTGTGAGGCTAACAGTGTGGCATGGAAAGGGGAATTGCTTGGATAATCTCCTGAGGTTCTCCTTAGATCTGTTAATCTGAAAAGCAAAGGCCCTGGCTCTCTTGTGTGCCTTCCATGGGACCAGGCTGGGGCATCAGAATTGAGTTGAATGAAGAAATATTGTGGAAAATGAGAAATACCGTGGGAGATGAGACCTGGTCTCTGGGGGGGATTGTCAGGTGTTTCTCTCTCTGTTAAGTACAGCAAACTCTGACACCACTGGGTCATCTTCCTGTAAGTGCCAGAGAGGAAGAGAGAAATTGGACAAATATAACAATCCTGAAAACCACTGAATTACCTCAGAACCACTTTGCAGTTTGTTGTTTGAAATCCTATGTTTTGTTTCAGCTCCTTATTACAGATTGTCTGTCAGCTTTCTGTAAGAAGTTGGAACTTCTTTTGCTCTTGAAGTTCTGTAATTGAGACAATTGTTGGGCTGACGTTTCTGGGGTTTTTTGTTTGGTTGGTTTGGTTTTTCTGTGTGTTTGTGCAGGGAGCTGAGAATTGGTGTGGTTTTGGAGAAAACCAGCCAGCAAGAGCATTGTGTGTTGAATTTACAACTCTATATCCAGTTGTCACAAAGGGATCCTCTCTGGGGTTGTGCAGAAAGGCAGATGATGTGCAGCTAATCAAACACAGCCTATTGGGCTGGAGACAAGATTGTGAAACTTGAACTGGGTCGGTGAATGTGTTCTGGGAATCCAGAAATAATTTATCTATGAAGTTGATTCCTATGACTGTAAATCACTTTGGAATGTTTTCTAATAGTTCAAGAAAACAGATTAATGGAAAATAAGGGTATTTTATTTTTTTAAAATTGTTAGTGGTTTGTTAAAACTGATACTTTTCATGCTAAGAATTTCTAATCAGTAGTAATTGTAAATCATTATGTTCCCCCAACTCCCCAGTTTGACCGACCTTTTAGTTTGTACTCTATGTAAATTTTGGTGTGTTTTGATGCAGGTTTCTTCTGCTGGCTTGAATCATCTTAGTGGTTTTAAAGCTTGGCTTCTTAAACCATGAAAACTTTTTTGAAGCCTTTATGCAGTGTAAATGCTTATTAATAATAAATTATAAAAGGGGTGTCCTAGTTGTGCTCACCAAAGAACAGAAAAGAACATTAACAAATCTTGTGATGATACTTCACAATTTTGTGCATTCCATGAGCCACAGCTCATTTAGTCATTGCATTATCCAGTTTGAAGGCAAGCAGAAAGAGCAGAGTCTTTCTGCACCTCCCAGTTGGTGTAATTCCTGATTTCCAGATTCCATGAAGGTCGGAGTGGCTCCAGGCATGCACCTGACAGCACCAATGCAGAAAGCAGCAGCTGATTCCACTGTTCCAGTGCCTGGCTGGGGCTGTGCCATGTGGAATTCCTGGGAAAGGACTTGGACCAATATTTTAAATTTTTCCCCCAAAAAGTAGTCCGTCAGCCTCCAGCACCACTACTAACTGAAGTCTCAAACAGAGCTCAGTTTATGAATCCTGAGGTTGGGATGTTTTGTTTGTTTATAAAGCAAACACTAAATGTTGTTTCAGTACAGCGTGGTGGTGCTGGCTTTTGGGTGGTTGCATGGAACTGGCAGAACCACTTTGAAACTTGCAGGTTTTGTTGTCCAACCTTTTTGAACTCTTTGTAGATACCCCAGTAACATGTAACAAATTGTTTTCTTTTATACAAAACCTGGTGCTTGGAGATGGAAAAAAAGTAGTTTATGAATGAACTTCAAGGTTAGAAGATACAAAAGGTGGCCAGGCTGTTTACATGGCCTTTTTCTTCTAGTATTATTCTTTAGTAATAAAGTGGTATTTTATACTATCTGGTATGCTTCTGATCCTGATTTCAGTATGGATTTGGTGACTATGAGAATTTTACTGAAGAAATCTTATTTTAAGTAGAAGTCAATAAATGATAATTTACTGTATTTTTGTTATAAGAGGAGTTTAGGCATGGTCATAGTAAGGTAAAAGAGTAAAGAAATAATGTGCTTTTATATGAAAAATACAGCTTCTATTAAGAGGAAGAAGAGAAATATAACTATATTCAGATGTGATTTGTAAGTGCTGATTTTAGGGCTAGTGACCAAGAAGAGTTTTGTCTTTGAACTTTTCCTGAGTGGGGATCTGCTACAAGCAGGACTTCTTGTAATGAATTCCAAGTGTGGAACCAGTAGTTTTGCCTGCAGTTTACCTGGACTGCTCCTAACAAAACCTTTCCTTTTTTCTCACTCCTCAGGCATTGCTCTGTGGATGTCAGAATTAAATCAGTGCAGGCCAAAACTCTGAGAAGTGATAAATTTTTCAGATGAGTGCTCATGGTGCAGCTGATCCACGGAGTGTTAGAACTTTATTAAATGTTGCTAAGAGAGACCTCTCTGGGCTCTCTGGGGTTGCAGTGTCTCTGTTTTTCAAGGACACACTGTCAAAGCATCTCTTGAGCAGGTGCTTTTATTTAGCTGTCATGGATACCAGCACAAACTAAAAAGGGAAAAAAAAAATCAAAAATAGAGTAATAAATGAGGCATTTCAACTGGCTGCTAATGCTGCTAATGTGAATCAATGAAGCTCCAGCTTGCAGGTTTGGACAGGAGGCACTTGAGGCTTTGCTTGTGGCTAAGGCTGCTTGTGTGGTGATCCTTGCAGAGTCTGTAGCTGTTGCTCAGCCTGCAATTAATTAAATCTGAGCTGTGCAGTGAACCTGGGCAAGGAGGGAGAACTCTGACACCCAAGTCTTCTCTTGGATGGTGTTTGGAGCTTGAGCTTCCCTGGCTGGATATCACAAATCTTGCAGGTTTGTGTCCTTTAAAATATCACCTGCTCTCAGCATGTTTCCCTAGAAAAGAGCAAATTCCTCGTGCTCCCTGCCCTGCCCATCCTGGGTTTATGTTTCTAACATAAAAGTTACTGCTGCTCTAAGGTATACTGAATGCTTTTGAAGAAATTTTTCTGTCCAGATTTTGTCATAAAGCTCTCCCCAACTGCTTGCACATCTTTCCTTTACATTGGCTGGTTCCTTCACTCGGATGTGAAATGATCTTTTATTTATGTCAACAAAAGGAGATTAGAAAAACAGATCATGCTCTGTTACTCACCAGTCTTGGTTATACTCAAGTCAAAAATGTCTTTTTTCTTTTTTGTTGAAAGTATATTTCTGATTTGAATCTCTGCCAAGTTACTTGGACAAATGCAGCTAGTACATATATATAAAATTGGGACTAAAGTAATTTTAATATAATACACAATAGTAGTCACACCTCTCAATAAAATGATTTGCTGTTTTACTGAGCTGCTAGTATTTCTGCTGTCAGTCTGCCATAAGTTGTGGGGAATTTAATATAAGAAGTGGCTTTAACTTTGTGCTTGTGTCCCTTTCCCCCTTCTCCCCTGGTCTGTCTTCAAAGCTTCATTTAGCTGTTTATCTAAGTAAAGGCAGTTGAACACAAATCCATTCTAGTGTGTGTGAAAGACTGGTAGGACAAGGCTGGATTATGTAACTACTTTGTGTGGATTCATGCAGTACATTACACTGAATTATAAGCAATCAAAATATTCTTTTAGTAATAAAATGCCCAGTGCAGTTGTGGTTTTGGTGCTTTTTCTTAGGCTTACCTGTGAGCTAGGAGTGCAGGGAGCATTATTCTAAAAAAATGTAAATAAATTCAAAGTTTTGATCCAAGAGAGATGATCTGGTTTTTAGTTTACTGACAGATCTATGGTGTGATGTATTATTTTAAAAACAAGCAATACTCCTGTTACGTACATGGCATATGCAGAATCAACTTCACTTCATTTTTTAACTATATTGTTTCTTTTTTGACATGTGTTACAGCAGTGGACAAGAGAGATGTTCATTAAAATCACAGTTTATAAGCTTAGAATGAAGAATGAATTAGATTTAATGTCAAAATAGTGGGATAAGAAGTGAGTACTAAAGTTACAGTGTGCATTCGTGACCTCGATGTTTTTAACATTCCTGGAATACCAGATTTGTCCAGTTCTCTGCATCACCTCATGATTATTTGCTATAACTGCATACCAGAAAACCTTATTTCACAAGGATTTTCCTGCATTCTGGCCTGGTAATATACTTGTAGAGACTTGTTGGCATTTGCAATTTTGAAGATTTGTTGTTGGACCATTTTCATATCTGGCTCATGTCTTGTATATTGGATTTGAGCTGCTTCTCCTAAAAAGCAGAGGAACTGGCAAGACCTCTCAAAAAGTGGGTGGAGAGTGCATTCTCCCCCTCCTCCCAATTTAAATATTTTGCTCCTATGACCAATGTGTGTTCACAGCAGCCACTTCTGCTTAAGCAGATTTTCAGCATCCACAGCGAGTTATTGAATTGGCACTGAGGAGCAAAAAGGACTCTGAAAAGTTGCTTGCTGCTTTGGGTTATGGCTGAATCATTTATAAAAGCATGGCTGAAGTTTTCTAGTTTGAAATTCAAGATTTGATTCTTGTTACACTTACAGCCTTTTAAGTAACAATGTTGATGTGTTTTGGTCATTTAATGTCTGAATGTCTTTCATCCAAAAGATTAGCAGCATTTCCAGCTGTGTAGCTGGAAAACTGACTATTGTAATAATTATATATATCTACAGTTTTCTCTGGGTTTGGGTAATAGAATTATGAAAAATTTACATTATTTGGGAAACTTAATAACCAAAGAATGATGGATTGAATGGAAATATGTTAAATAACAATAACATTGTGAAGTTTGATGCGGCCTGAAAGATTGTTGATATCGTTTTTTTGTACTAAGTGTGCCTTAGCTGGAGCAAGTAACTATTTGTGTTCCTATGTCTGAGAAAGATGTTTTGCAGTAATAACTTCTGTGGAATCTTATGCAATTAATAAATAAATATATTTTAGCTTGGTTTAAAATGAAGGCAACACCACTGTTAAATTTGGTTTATTTTGGCTGCCACAAACATAATTATATTTGTATTTTGTGTGGCAAAGTAGATAGTATTCAGTGAAGTGTTCAGTAATATATTTTCCAAAAGGTTTCAGTTTGTTCCAAGGTGAACAATGATATAATTAAGGAAAATGTAGTCAAATGTCAGATTTTTGTGCTGACTTTGGCTTTAGACTGCAAGAAGTATTGTGTATGAGAGTTCAGCTAAAGCCACCTAACTCCAGCCCCTGAGTTCAGACAGAGAATTAACAGAGATAACCTAAGTGGGATGTTTTTACTGAACTATTTCTTTGGTTGCTGAAATGGAAAGACAGAAGCAATTTAACAAAAAAAAAGGGAAGAACTTAATTAACTTTCTTTCAAAATTCCTCATTAAGCTTTCAAGAACACTTCAAAATTACAGAAAATGAAATTTTCATTGGCTCTCCTTCCTTTTTTAACTTCTTCTTTTCTTCTTGCAGGATCTGAATACGTTTAATGATGCCAGTATTTTTTAACAGTCTGTATTTGTAGTTTGATTATGAAAAGAAATGGCTGGAAAGCATTACCTGAAAAGGAATATTTGGTGGCATGTTTTATGTATTGGCTGGGTTTTTTTTTAATGAAACATTTTGAGCTTATCAGCCACTAAATAAACATCTTTTCTAAGTATCCTAATTTCATTTGTTAAATACATAGATGGAATCTATGCTGAAGCATTTTAGGGTGTGTAGTATGGGATAATAGTTGACATACTTCTTATATTATTAAGGTGTGTCATTATTACAGCATATGCACACCCTCTTATGTCTTATTGCTTAAATATGATAGTGCTTATAAGCTTTCCTTTTAAAGTATGAATTTACTACTGTGAATTAGGTAACAGCATTTTTATGTGCACGATTTCACCTATTATGGGTAATGCCTTACGTGTCTGTTGCAAGAGCCTCACTAGAGTGGCAGCAGTATTTAAATGAGGGATTGAATTTAGTGGTGGTTTCTGAAGTTCAAAGAAGGAAATGTAATGACTCCTGTCTCTTCAGATGACTGGCTTTAAGTGTGGCAGAAAAGAATGTGCTGTTTCAGTTTCACAGTATGTGATGTGTTGCACTGAGTGAGGCAAGAATGGGGTGCCCAGGAGTTGTCTATAATTTCCTTTTAGTTTGAGGAACCCTTTCTTTGGGTTTTCCTGTTGGAGAGGCTGCACTGATCCACAGGGAGAGGAGAAAGGAGATCACAGGGTTAGAGCCCCTCTCCTGTAAGGAAGGGCTGAGAGAACTGGGGTTGTGCAGCCTGGAGAAGAGAAAGCCAAGGGAAACCTGGCAGCCTTCCAGTGCCTGAAGTGGTGCTACAAGAGAGCTGGAGAGAGACTCTTTACAAGGGCAGGTAGAGATAGGACAAGGGGGAATGGCTTCAAACTGAAGGAAAATGGGTTTAGATGAGGTGATAGGGAAGGGTCACTGAGGGAGTGGTGAGGCACTGGAACAGGTTGCCCAGAGCAGCTGTGGATGCTCCATCCCTGAAGTGTTCAAGGCAGGGTTGGATGGGACTCTGAGCCACATGGGGGAGTGGAAACTGTCCCTGCTCCTGGGCAGGGAGTTGGATTTAGAAGATCTTTAGGAGATATTACACTGTTGATAGTTGAGCTAATGTGGTTAAAGTGAACCATGTTTCAGGTTCCATTTCCTGAGTGGCAACAAGAGGTCTGGTTCTTCTGAAGATGCATATGCATCTTCAGGATTCTTTTTTCATGTGCTTTAGTTTCTTCTTTGCACTTAGGGAACTGACTGCTTACCCAATTGCTTGGTATTGTAAGACCCTCTATGTACAAACATAGAAGACTTTAGTATTGACTGTTCCAGATTCTTTTACTGTCCCCAGACTTGATGAATTTACTGTTGAATGTTTGTGATATGTTCAGAAATTATGTGTAGGAAACAAACAATAAACCCCCTAAGTAAGTCAGCCCCTATGACACATGCACAGGGCCCAGCAGAGATCTAATTTGCATCTCTTGGGGAAAAACACCCATTTATTACTTTTAAAAATAGCTTATTACTTCAAAAGAGAACTGTTCTCCCATACCATGACAATTTAATTGGATTGAGAGTTCTTTTGAATGTTCCTTCTAAAAGACTTTTTACTAAGTGACTCTATTGTGTGGAGTGCATCAATTTGCTTTTGTTGAAGAGCTGTTAATAGATGGATGATTTATGATCTAGCTGTAGAGAAGCCTTTCTGATTCTTTTCCAGTGTAATTTGCTTTTCTGTAGGGTTATGAGTTCTGTAATTTGATGTCTTCTGCACATTTGCTGCTTGAAAGCAAAGATTCTGGATAATGCTTTTATAAACAGATTAGACATTTGCCTACTTCCAATAACCCTATGTTGTCTTGTCTTCAGAAATCCACAATTTAGAGTTACCTAATTTTATATTTTGATTACACAGAACACTTGGAATCATGCTCTCTGATACTTTCATTTTTATTTTCCAAAATCTTTTCTATCTTCCCATCCAAAATACAGTTTTGTACTGGGAACTTCCCCAGGAACCCATCTGAGGAACTATAACATAGAAAGACTTCATAGAGGGTTTTTTTCATTCCTCCTTGAGGGATTTTACCTTTGCTCTTATTTTAGCCATTGTCATCATCAGTTTTCAGAAGCTTTCTCCTTCTGATGCATGATGAAACAAATCTTAGTAGTAATTGAGGGGATTGTTCATTCTGCTCTGCACTGGGGTGACCTCACCTCGAGTCCTGTGTGCACTTTGGGATCTACAATATAGGAAAATTATAAAGTTATTAGAGAGTGACCAAAGGAGGGTGTGAAGATGAGGGACTGGGAGGTGGGAGGGGAGGCTCTTTGAGGAGTGGCTGAGGTCACTTGGTCTCTTCAGCCTGGAGAAAAGGGTCTGAGGAGAGACCTCAGTGCAGGTAAAACTTCCTGAGGAGGGCATGAGGAGGGGCAGGCACTGGTCTCTTCTCTGTGGTGACAGTGAGAGAAGTGAAGGTCCTGGCCTGAAGTTGTGCCAGGAATATTTGGGTTGGATATCAGGAAAAGGTTCTTCACCCACTGAATGGTTGGGCACTGGAACAGCTCCCCAGGGCAGTGCTCTCAGCACCAGCCTGACAGAGCTCAAGAGTGTTTGGACAATGCCCTCAGGCACATGTGGGACTCCTGCGGATGGTCCTGAGCTGGGCTTTGGTGATCCTGATGGGTCTCTTCTAACTCAGAATATTCTGTGATTTGAGGATTCTAATCCTCATGCCTTAGCAGATTTCTCTGCCACGTTTCTCAGTAATTTTCAGATGTAGTTTTATATGTAACTTGCTGGAGTTTTTGTGTACTTCCATTTTCCTTATCTTGGACAGAACTTTTCTCCCTCTGACAGTTAATTTATTGTTTTCAAAAGATACTTATGACTGCTGAGTGATGCACTCTGACAGCAACAGGCTTCAGACTCATCACCGCTTCCTAGACTGAAACCAGTCAAGTCTACGTGAGGTTTATCACATTTTCCAACAAACAAATTGCTACAGGTTCTTGCTGGTATGAGTTACAGTCCTACTCCCCTGCCTTTAGAACTTGCTTTTCCTTCCAAGCTGGGCTCATTGCTACTGTGAGAGTGTCCTCTGTGCAAAGAGGGTCAAGGCTGCTGGTGGGGTTCTATCTTGGAGTAATGCTCTCTTAATGTGAGACTTCTCTGTGCTGAGGGAGAGCCAGGGCTTGCAGTGGGACTGTGCTGTGTGGCCTGGCTGGCCCAGCACGCTCTGACCTGCTCCTTTCCTGGCAGCAGCACAGCCCAAGGAGCAGTGCCTGGGCACAGCTCCCCAGGGGAACTATGTGGGCCACCACTGGGATGTGGCAGGAGGAGGAGGGAATGGTTATTGTGGATGCTGATCTTTCAGTTTGTATGTACTTGCTGTCAATTTTTTTTTTTTTGACTTTTCAATTTCTGTCTGATACAGGAACATGTGATTAAAAAGTGTGGAAATGTTGAAAAAAACCGACTGTTTTAATGAAGTTTTCCAAGCAGGGGTTTTGTCTCTAAACTTTTCAATCAGGCTGGCAAGTGTGCTTTAAAGGCCTGTGGCCAGCTCACTTGTGTTCATTCGGAGCAGAACTCTGGAGCTTGGGTTGCTGGTCACTGCCTGAATGTTCCTAAGTAGGAGCAGTATTGGAATTCCCATACTGAACCTCCTGTGGTTATCCTTCCTCTTTGAAATTAGTTTGTGCATGTTTTCACTGCATATTGTATATTTGTACTGTGCTTACATTTTCTTCAGGTTTTACTTGAAGGTAATGTACCTTTCCTGAAAATACCTGAGGTGATGTAAAGGATGTTAATTTGTTTTGCTCTGGTAGGTATTTCAGGTATTTTAGTAAAGGAATATCACACATTTTCATAGAGTGGGAAGACTGTACATGGTGCTGTTAAACTTGAGTGCTTGTCCGTACTTGTTTATACATCCTCTTTGGGATGCAGCTGTGCCACACTTGTGGGAAAACACAGAGGTCTTTCTTAAAAGCTGTGGCAATATTGGGGCACAAAAGTACTGGTTTGGGGGGGCTTTAGGAGGGGGTTTGTTTCTTTTAAGATTACAGGCTCTAGTTTCACTGCCACATGCCATAAATTTTGCACAAGACTGCAATTTATGTGCAATGTTTTCAACTACAGTAAACATTATTAATAACCTCATCTAGGAAAGAATTAAAATGCTCTGAGGTCATGAACCTAATTCCTTGGAACGCCAAGGGTCGCAGTTGGAGTTGACTTTAGTCAGTGTGATTGAATTAATATGTGTATGAATAGATGTAATATAAAAATCTGATAGTTTTTATCCCTTACTTTTTAGAATTTCTGCGTTGGGAAAGAGGCAGTGACTTTGAAAGTTTTATTGTGTTTTTACCATGGCTTTTAAAATGCATATAAATAAGTAATATCATGCTTTACATGGAAGCAACATCAATGCACAGAGTGCTCTTTACTATTTTTGTCTTACATACACTTTCTCAATATGTTGTATTCAATGAACACAGTAATTTCTTCACTCTTCAGAACAGTAGCAAATATTTTATGTTTAATTTGATTTTATTTTGTAGCAAATCAATCTTGGTCTTTAACAGAGTTTAAGACAAAAGTCTGTGTAGTACTATGGAGCAGGGGGGAAAAGCTTGTTAAAGGTTCTTCGGTGTTGATGGTACATTTCCACAGGGCTTTGTGAACACTTTCATGTGGATTCTTTGGAAATGACCAGGCAGAGTATTTTTCTTAGATTTTTTTTTTCCTTTCAGTTGGCAGTATTTCCTTCTAAGATTTTCCTTTACTGAGGATACTATTTCTATTACAAACCCACAAACCTGCTGGCTCTGGAAGCAATTATTTCAGATGAGGCTTTAGAATTATAGATAAATATGGACACTTCAATTTTTTTCTCAACTATGAACACTTGATAATTTACTCCTTATATATTTTGAAAAGTAAGTTTACTCATTACTCTTGATATTATAATTTGCTCTTTAAAACATCATTATTAGCATGAGTTTTGCAAATAGGTTAACAGGTATTATGGGAGTCAGTCATGAGTCCTGGAGGCACATTTTTTTAATAGGATGTAGTGCATTCGTGACTATAAAATTCTCTCTTGTGCTTTTTTTGTTTCTGGTGTTGGCATTAAAGGCATGCATTTAGTCAGGTATTTACCATCTAAATTTCGCTGTTTTCACTGTCTCATTTCAAATATCTGACCAGTTGGTGCTCCAGGCTGTCTTGATTGAAGTGAATTGATATTTAAGAAGGTCCCTGCTGCAGCAGCCAGTAGAAGTTGGTTAGCACTGGTTACAGGAAGAAACCACAAGGCTCTGGCTTCCAGCAGATACTGGAATCTGGTGCTAGAGGATGTTGGAGTGGATACACTCAGGGGCAGGGATCCCATACAGAGAGCTTGTGCAGGCTGCAGGAGTGAGCCAGGGAAAGCACTCTGAAATGAATCAGGGAAAAATGCAAAGCCCGTGTTTGGGAGGGAAGAACCACGTGTCGTGTTTCATGCTGGAGACTGGCTGGCTGGGAAGGCTCTCTGCTGAAAATGACCTCGAGGTCCTGCTGGACAGCAAGCTAAACGTGAGCCAGAGTGTGCCCTGGCAGCCAGGATCCCCAGCAGCATCCCAAATGGCATTCACAGGATCACAGCCAGGAGCCTGAGGGAGCTGAAGTCCTTAACTCAGCACTTTATTTACGATCTGAAAGGCTGCATCTGGTTTTGGGCTCCCCAGTACAAGAAAGATGTCCATGAAATGGAGCTGTTCTGCAGGAGGGCAGCCAAGAGGGTCTGGTCAGGGCCCAGAAGACTTGTCCCAGGAGGAGAGGCTGCAGGAGCGGGGAGAGTCTGCAAACTGGAGAAGGGACATCTTTGGGATGACTGAACAGCAGCTTCCCAGTGCCTGCATGGAGGCTGTCGAGATGGAGCCAGGTTCTGCTCAGTGCCACGAGATGGCAGAACAAGACACAATGGGTATAAATTAAAATTATAAAGAGAGATTATTAGCCAAGCAGTGGGAAAGCTTGCATCATAAGGAGAGTCAAGCATTGGGATAAGTTGTCCAGGAGACTTCATGGTCTCCATCCTTGGAGGTTTTCAAGACTGACTTTATAAATCCATGAGCAATCTGGTTTGAATTTGGTGTTTATCATACTTAGAGCAGGAGGTTGGACTGTCCAGCTCCTGAAGTGCCTTCCCCAGGACCTCCAGTTGTCAGCAGCCTTACATATCACCGTGTGCAGAGGCTGATGAGGAGAAGGAAGAGCTCAGTGGGATTACATCTCTGTTCAAGCAGCTCCTGCTGCTGAGCAAGAGAGGCAGAGCTGCATCCCAGCACACAGCTCCATTCAGCCAGGTCACACACATACTGGGGTTAACTTTGCAGTTGATTTCTCACAGGTAACTCTGAAGAGTGGTTTTCCACCTCTGTGCCCAACATCCTGAGGCTGATTAATCTGGGAACTGGTTCTGGATGTTGTCCATCAGTCTGGCCCTCAGCACCAGGAGATGTTCTTCAGCTGCTGCATTCACTGCTAACAAAACCAAAGTGTGCATTGTACCTTTTAAAAGACCTTGTTGGAAATAATTACTTTTTAAAAATATAGGAGATGGACCTGTTTATTGCAAGATCTCCAACGTTTTGATCTAACTTGGTTGCTTAACTGACAGCTCTGCATTTGAAAAAAGATGGGGAAGAAAATGATTAATTTTAAAATACATTTTTTCATCTTAATATTTAAATTAGTGATAGGCTGTGGTATGGTTTTCATTACTCCATCCAGTCACTTGATTTCTGTCACTTTCTCATGTGTAGAGCCAGATACGCAAGATGTTTTTGTTGTAATTTAGTGCCTTGGTTCTGTGGTATTCGTCAACAGCATCTGTTTTATAGCAATGTGCATGTTCCTAGGAACCTGTAGAAGCAGAAAAGCCCCCTCTGACTTGCCAAATCTCTTGATCAAAAGTTATTAAAGGTCTGGAAGTTCTTCCCTGTAGACTGGCTATCAGCTCTATCTAGAAACAGTAAATATGCTTCATTAACTCAAGGTAGCTGTTCTTATGATAAATCATTCTGATTAGTTGGTAGGGTGGTGTTTGTTGGGTGAGCATGGTTGTCTGCTGAAAAGGCAAAGGTGAAAATGAACAGGTGGAAAAAGTTAATGAACAATTGGTCTGAATACGTTTTCACGTTTTGCTCTAGAAGGAGTTGCATGTTTTCCATGGAAGAGGTGAGGGTGGTGGTAGTGTACAGTGTGGCCTTTCTGTGCATCACACATGTATTGCTTTTAGTTATGGCATTTGGAATGTGAGAAACAGCAGCTGCAAAGAATGGAGAAATAAATTTGTCTGCTTTATCACACAGTCATTTTATTTTTCAGGAAAAGAAATCCTAAGCAGAAATTTGTTTTGTTGTCAGCATGTCAACTTGCTAGTTTTCTTTGCCCCTTTATTGACAGTATTTTTCTCTATAAAAGTATTAAATGATTGCTCTGTTCATCCTTCACAGCAGTATGTTTGGCTTTCACAAAATGCCTATGTAAAGTTCTGTGGGAATAGCTTTGATATATATCTAAATACCTTAGAGATGTAAATTGTGAAAATGTTCTTACATCCTAGAGTGGAAATCTAATTAAACTGATGTTTTCTCGTTGAAAATAAGTAGTTTTTTAATATGCTATCTTGAAAAAGTGGTTTTAAAAGTGAAAGCATTTATATGAAAATATCTCCATATTCCATTTGTTAGTACTAAAAGATTTCTTTTACTCCAGAAAGGAAGTGCTTAGCTTCAGGCAAGACTCTATTCCAGGCTTAATTTGTGTTTCAAGAATTTCAGGGAATTAGAAGTTCCATGAGGGAAATGAAAATCAAACTCAGACTTGCACCCCATTGCCTCAAACAAGACTGTGATTTAGATAAAGGCAACTTTACAGGTTATCTGCAGTTCATGTAAATATTTTTTTTAAACCCGCCGTGTTTCTGTGTCTTATTGCATGTGAGGCTTGCAGGGCTAAACCTGGCTGGGGGCTCAGCAGATAGTTGTGCATGGAGGTATTAATCTGACAGAGACTGCTTGACTTTTTAAACTCAGCTCATTGTTGCAGCTCGGTCCCAGCTGTAATGTGGAATGCAGCCGGAGCTTCCGGGAAGTGCTGGAATTCTGCTCCAGCCCGGCCTCCATGGGAGGCAGAGCCGCACCGGTGACCAAGGGCAGCTGAGCTCAGCTTAGCAATTCCTCAGTTCTGCTGGTTTCCTGTGCTCTTGGCAATGGCTGTGGTGATAAAGGAAAGGAAAGGTGAAGCAGCTCCTGGAGCAGGAACTGTGGGAGGCTGTGTTTGTTTCTCTTTCTTGTTTGGTAATGAAATCTGTTGTTGCAGGGAATAAGCACGGGGCAATGACATGCAGACTCGCACGTTCTAGGGAGACACTGACCTGCCAAGATTCCTTTCATTTATAACATATTCCAGAAAAAACTTTAGACCAGAAGCATCATGTTACTGCTTAGAAAGCCCATCTCAGAACACGACAGCCTAGTATTTCTGTGGTTTTACATCTTAGTGTAAGAGGTTGGTGTGATGGTTATAATCAGCAGAGTTGGTTTGTTTATGTACTGTTGTAAAATTCAGTATTTTACATGTTGTTTTAGTTACTGCACTATGTACTACTTATAGTTTTAATATTTGGTCACATTGTAGTAAACTTGTGAAAGTTCATTTTGATTTTTCCACTACTGTAGGATCATTCACGTGAAAAATGGTACCTTTGATTTTTCCTTGCACCTTGAAAGGGGTTATTTTGGTGCTGTTTTTACTGATGATTCATTGGAGTTGGAATTCATTTTAGTTGATACATTTATCTTGCAGATGGTGAATTAAGTCTTTTATTTATGTGAGTAGCAATGCTTTCATGACACAAAAGAATTTATGGTTATGTGTATGAGCTGCTTACTTTCTCCTAGTAATACACTCACTGCTTACATATTTCTAGTAATTAAGAACACAAAATCATGCAGGAAGGACATCATTACTACATAAAATACACTGAATGATTTAATAAGTACTGTACATGTCAGGCCTTAATTGCACAGGTGATTAGAGCTCTGGATGGAGAGTGAAATGGGCACTATTCCTTAGAGACCATTTAGTGCATTCCTTTTGTGTTAATAAAAGCTTCAAATCTTTGAAGTGTGTGCACTGAAAAGATGGTAGAACTTAACCAGAACAACTAATGAAACTGATCAAACAGCAGATTTTTTTTTTTAATAAAGATAAAGAAGATATCAAAGAAGAAGTTAATTGTTTCAGAAAGGAAAACTCCCTGTGAATCTGTTCCTGTTTGAGTGCACATTCAGAACTGGATCCAGCTGCACTGTGGATGGAGAGGCTGCTCAGTCCCTGCAGCTCATCCCTTTATCTTGTGACCTGGAGTGTGACACAGCGGATAAGGGATTCATTCCTCTGTCCTGCATTCCATGGCAGTAAATCCTTCCATACCCAGCACCTCATCCAAAGCACTTTTTTTTCTCTCTCCTTTTTTTTTTTCTTTTTGTCGGTTTGAAGTTATTTAGGGAAAGCCCAGAAACAACGTAGGATAAAGGAGGATGCATCCTGCTGACATCTTCTTCCTTTTCCAGGAACTGACGTGCTCCTTGCGTTGAGTGACACACGTTGAGTTTTTAATAATCGTGTGAAATAAAATCAAAAGGGGGAGGGTGAACTGCAGTATTTGGGAATTTGGAGGAGAACTTCAGTTCCAGTCTCAGGAGTTGCTCCATTTTGCAATCAGGCTGCTAATTAAAATATGCAGTTTCAGAAAACTGTAGCTGAACAAAATTCTCTCGGTTTCACAAAGCAAACTATGCTAATCTATTAATATTCTCTGAGTGCATAAAGCAAACAGTGGATCCAGCTGAATCACTGGCATCGTTTATTTGAAGATTCCAAGTCCTTTGCCAAACCCCTTCAAAATAGGTCAAGGAAATTACAAGGCAAGGGATGGTCAGGAATCAGGTGCTGACCAGGAGAGCTGAAAGAAATTGAAAGGTGCAAACCAAAAGTGTTCATCACAGCAGAAGTGCTCCTTGCTAGAGATGAGAATGTTTATATGCAATAAATATCAGTTACACGATTAATGAAATCGCAGATATTAGAACTATTTATCTAGTTGGGATCAGAGGAAACCCTTGGGAGAATTTTGTGAGTGCAAATCAGTTGGATGAGTGGCAAGATGGCAGATGAAATTCAGTGCTGATGAATGCAAACTCATGCATAGTGAAGGAAGTAATATGAACTGTGCATAAGCTTTGCTGTGTTAGGAATTAATTTGACAAATTTAGAATACATCTGAGCAATGTTTTGGACAGCAGGGTTGGAGATCTCTGGCTCAGTAAGCAGCAGTTTGTGAAAAAAAGCAAAAGCTAAGATTTATTAAAGATAGAATTGTGGAAATAAAATGCATAAATAAATAGTTCCTGTGTTGTCTGGAACTGCACAAACAAGAAATTTGGGCATGATTACTTGAATGACAAGGTAGATGAAAAGCTTGTGGAGATGTATAACAAATATGTTGGATATGTCTTTCTTCACCTTCTGGAACCTGGTATATTTTTCTCTCTTGTAGAACACAAAAGTTGGAAGCAATGTTAAATGCTCAGAAAAACTTTTTTTGGAGAAGATATTTTTAGGGGAAGAATAAGTTCCTTCTTTTCACCAATAGATTCTTGCATTTCCATTTTCATATACAAAGCATTCACAGTTTAAGGATTTGCAGGTTAATGAACAAAACCTTTTTTAGTTCAGCAGTAGTAAATTTTTCCAAATCCCTTAACTCTGATAAACTTATTTTTGGAGAGAAATTCTGCATGTAGGGGAATGACTTTTTTTTTTTTTTTGTATTAGCTGTACTTCTGTAACAGCCTGTGAGATTGTGTATTTGCAGTGAGGTACCTCTTGTCACTCAGGCTGGAGCTGAATTTTTGTTCATACACTGCCTCCTCAATGTCTTATTTAGTGCCCATCCTTGTGCTTTAGACTGGTGCTGGAGTCTTTTATATAAAAGTTGTAGTTTATTAGAGGAATTGTATCTGAGCATCTCACACAAACATTAACAAATGTTTTTCCTGCTTGGAACAAGTAAAGCAGAAATCCTTTTAAAAAATTACACTGCTAATCACTGAGAATGGGTGCTTTTGATTTAAATAATGCCTATAAGTAAATCCTTTTTAATACTAATCAATCTTGGTAGATGGATGCAATTAAATTTGAGGTTCACAGTGAACTTTAGAAACAGCCAGATGCAGTAAATATATTAAATTCATTTCTGAGCAGCAGAAGAACCAGTTTTAAAAAGCTTTCTCTGGCTCAAGTGAATTTCTGCCAATAGATATTTTCTGGTTGCCTTCTCAATGTTGAGAATGGTTGTTATTCAGAAATACAGAGTGCCATAGCTGTTGCTTGTCCTTCTGATTCAAGGCTCTCACTTGGCATCAGTTCTGTCAGTGCTGCATGGAGAAAGAGACCAACCCCACCTGACGACAACCACCCTTCAGGCATTTGTAGAGAGTGATAAGGTCACTCCTGAGCCCCTTTTTCTCCAGGCTGAGCACCCCCAGCTCCCTCAGCGTTTCCTCACAGGGTTTGTGTTCCAGGCCCCTCTCCAGCCTCGTTGCCTCCTGGGTGTGCTCCAGCGTCTCAATGTCCTTCCCAGACTGCGGGGCCAGAACTGGACATGGCACTCAAGGCCAAGTTCAGGGGCTGAATGACCTCCCTGCTCCTGCTGCCCACACCATTCCTGATCCAGGCCTGGTCCATTGCACTTCTTGGCCACCAGGATGCTCTGCTGGCTCATGTTCAGCTGGCTGTCACCAGCACCCCCAGGTCCCTTTCCTCCTGGGCACTGTCCTGCCACACTGGCCCCAGCCTGTCACATTGTAGGGGGTTATTGTGGCCAAAAGGCAGGACTTGGCACCTGGACTTATTAAACTTCATTCTCTTGGACTCTGCCCATCCATGCAACCATTCCAAGTCTCTCCTGCACAGCTTGCCTATCTTCCACCAGATTGACGCATGCTCCCAGCTTAGTGTCATCTGCAGATTTACTAATGAGAGACTGAATACCCTCATCCATGTCATCAGTAAAGATGTCAAACAGAACAGACCCCAGCACAGAGCCCTGAGGGACACCACTGGTGCCTGCCCTCAGCTGGATGCACCATTCACCACCACCCTCTGGGCCCAGCCAGTTCCTAACCCAGCACAGAGTGCTCCTGTCCCAGCCCTGGGCTGCAGCTTTTCCAGGACTCAGCTGTGGGTGACAGTGCCAAAGGCCTTGCTGGAGTCCAAATAGACAACATCTGCAGCCTTTCCTGCATCCACCAGGAGGGTCACCTGGTCATGAAAGGAGACCAGGTTGGTCAAACACAGCCTACTCCTCCTAAGCCCTGCTGGCTGGGTCTGATACCGTGGCCATCCAGGGGGTAATGAATAAGAGTTCTCAAGCTCAATGAATCCTTCTATTTGGTGCTGTAAAACTGCTTTTGATATCCCCAAAGGCTACTTTTCAAAGTGTCTTTTCTGCATTTCACAGCATGAGTTTAATGTATGGAGTACTGACATGTCTGGAATGTGTTTTTGTGGAAAGCAAAGCCTGCTTATCCTGGATAAAACCACAAATGCAGTAGCAAGTGCAGAGATTTGCAGTTAGTAATAATGCTCCCAGTGCTCAGCAGGTGCAGGGTGTCCCCTTCTCTCTCCAAGGGCTGGGGATTGGGAGCTCTGTGAATGCCCCATCACTCAGCTCAGCTCTTCACTCTGCAGCTGAGCTCTGACGCTTCTCTCTTCAAAGCAGCTCCTCTGAGCAGCCTGCTGTGCTCCTCATTAGAGAGCTGCCCTGCTTAGGTGGTCAGCAGTTTCCTGAAGAAGGTACTGGCTCTGCCTCTGTGCCTAAAGCTGGATGGCCCTAAACATCAATCCCTTTTAATGCTGGTAATAACTGTAGTAAGGGAGGTTTTTCTGCAGCGAGGGGTTATGTCAGCAGGTTACTGTCTCAGAGGCTACAAATTAAAAATGCAACAAACCAGAAAAGCCTGCCACCAGCAGCCAGAAAACCCTTGAAAGTCCTCAAGGCTTTACCAAGCCTCATTAGGCATGGCATCAGTAAGAGAACTTAAGGGTGTGGATGCAGCGCCTGTGCCAGAACAGGAACTCATGCACAGAAACGTGTGGAATATTTGACATCTCAGCTGGGCAGCACAAAAGCACTGGTAAGCAATGGGTGGCAGGTTAGCTCAGGATTTTGGTGTTGGTTAAATGCATTCGGCTAAGAGTGTACAGGGAGCTGTGTTTGTTTGTGTGAAAAAGAAATTCTTTGGCTTATGAAGCTGAATTCAATCTATATATGCTTGTGTGTGTTTAAGTCATGCAGAAATGATCAGCTTTTGTGACTTGCCACCTGTTTTGAGTTAGAGAAAATCTAAGGTTGTCTGAAGGCACATATTTCAGGCCTCATTTTCTTTGGCAAAAATGCAGGCAGGAGATGCATGTTCTGTTGTAAGAATACTGGCTGGTTACATTTAGGCATTTTCTTTAATTCGTGTATACGCTGTGTTTGACTACATAGCAAAACTTCAGTCTTTTCTAGAAGACTAAATACTTTTCTCTGCAGAGCTGGATAATGTCTTAATGCTCTTGTGGATGTCTGAATTTCAGTTTTGTCATCTAGAACATTTATTTGTGAATCATGTTCAAATGAGGGTATCACATTCTAGCTTTGACTCAGTTGACAAGTTCAGGATACGAGAATACATCTGTATGTGTAGTTTCATATATGTCTGTCTCTCTAATCCACGCTGTTATCAACCTTTATTAATGCCAATATTTTTACACATTATAATTGCATTTTTAAAAATCCAGTCCTCCTTTCAGTCTTGTATCAGTTTCAGGCAAGAGTGACTGCTACTAAAAGCGCTCTGCTAATTAAAAATAACTTCTCTGTTTAAATGCTTACAGTGCTTTATCTTGTACAGACTGGTGATTTGCACTGAAGTGGTCATACCAACATTTTCATGCCAGTGAAATACTTTTAAACACCTACATTGCTTGGAGGATTAAGTGTTCCTTATATCATGAAGCTCTTCATAAAACAAACAAATAAACTTCAAGGTTTGGAATGTAGTCTCTAGTATCACATTGCCTATTTGTCTCTGTACTGCTTATGCAACTGCTTATGCATTGTGCTTTTTTAGTCAGAGGAATGTATGGTGGTTAATTTCAACTTTTGTTTTCAATTTATTTGTTTTATAAGTCTAACCCAATTATTTGTCCTTTTGAAAGAGGAGAAACTAAAGATACATATACAAAAATTAGAACTATGCTTTTAATGTACTGTACATTAATGTACATGGCAAAACCTACTAAAAATTGTAATTTACTGAATTATCCCACATGTCTTTGTTTTTCATGCTGAAACTTGTCCCCGTTGCCTAGAAAAATATGTATGTTGTGTCCATCATCAAAAACTGTGAAAATCAGTGTCTGGAGAAGGCAGACTGTAGCACAGTCAGATTTTTAGATGATGCAAAACTGAGGGGTGCAGTTGAATGCAGAGATGTCATTCAGATCGACCTGGAGAGGCTGAAGGAATGTACTGACAGGAACCCCAGGAAATTCAGCAAACATTTTTGTATGGGTCATCTCTCTAAGTTTATAGAGCTAAATGAAGCCACCATTCATGTCCAAAACCTCTCAATGTTAGACTCTGATATCTGGTTCAGTTACTAATTCCATGATAAAGTTTTTGGGGCAGCTCATCTTGGTTTCTTTATTTTGGGGTATAGAAACCTGTGAAAGAGTCCTGCTGAGTTGCTGTCCTTTTTGAGAACAGCCCCACTTCACTGATCAGCAGCTCCCAGAGTGTGGGCAAACAGCTGAAGGTGCCAAACCCTTTGGATTTTCTGGGAGTGTTTAAGGCCAGGTTGGATGGGGCTCTGAGCCACCTGGTCTAGAGGAAGGTGTCCCTACCCATGGCAGGGGTTTGGACCTAGATGATCTTGAGGGTCCTTTCCAACCAAAACTATTCTATTTTCCTATAAAATTTTAGAAACTGCTGGCTGCTAGGTGTGCTGCATCCCTGTGTAATTCTTCATAGAGAACCATTTTCACCTTTTCCTCTCTTGGGTCTGAGTTTATTCTTTCACTTCAGCAGCTGGAGAAGCAGTGACCAGCAATGCCTGGTGTTGCATGCTTCATCACTGACAGAAGGCACTGGTAATGCTAAAAAGTAGAGATTTCTGTAGCTGTGAATGGTTCCTATTAAACAGAAGGACTTTTCTATCTGTTGGGTTTGACTGACTAAAAATAACTGTCTGATAAGCAGAATTTATAGTCATGGTGTAATTTTTGAATTTATAATGCATTTCTGTTGATACTAAAAAAAAGGAAGTTAATTTTTCATCTAGATATACTGACCTCAAAAGTTGCGGAATGTAGTAAAGATTACAGCAAGATTATGACATTCTTAGTCAGGATAAATATGCACCATGATGGTTTTATGCTTTTGTAAAGTCTGCTAAACCTTCAGCAGTGCATTGACAACCATCCAGAGTGAATTTTCATTACACTTATCCAAACAATTTTTATAATCTTAGCAAGCATACTCCATCTCGGGGTTTATTTAGATGAATAATGCTTCAGATTTAGCTGATCAAGATAAGTGCTTGGGAAAAAAATAGCTCTTTATGTGGAAAGATTGCTGTCCTTTTCACTGCTGGTCTCTGTGTTTGCTGGTACTGGGCTTAATAAAAATAACCTTCTTCACCACTCCTCACAGGGTAGGTGTGTGTTTCAAAGGCCTGCGAGCCCAGCACTGCACTGAGTGTGGAGCCAGCTGTAAGAATGCAAACTTTTCCAGCTCAGGGGAAGTTTCCAGAGCAAACTGGATAATCTCTCTGTTGTCTCTTCACAGACTGACTAGGCTGGAAGAGATCATCGAGTCCAACCCATGCCCCAACACCTCAACCAAACCATGGCACTGAGTGCCACATCCAGTCTTTTTTTAAACACATCCAGGGGTGGTGAATCCATCACCTCCCCTGGCAGGCCATTCCAGAACTTTATCACTCTTTCAGTAAAAAACTTTTTCCTAATATCCAACCTATATTTCCCTTGGTGCAGCTTGAGACTGTGTCCTCTGGTTCTCCCACTTGCTGCCTGAAGAAAGAGACCAACCCCCACCTGACCACAACCACCCTTCAGGGAGTGTAAAGAGTGATAATTTCACCCCTGAGTCTCCTTTTCTCGCGCTCACTCAGTGGTTCCTCATAGGGCTTGTGTTCCAAGAGCTCTTCAGCTCTTCTGGCTGTTTGGTGTTTTCTAAATTTTCACAGGAAACTTCCCCATTGCTTCCAGTTTTCCAGGATTCATCTGTGGGCTACCCCTGGTAGAGCACCGAAGGATTTTTACTGGGGAACATGGCTTTAGCCTCTCTGGCAGACTCTAAACTTTAATGTGTGGTTCAGGAGATTATTTTTCTATAGGCATTTTCTCAGTTTTAAAAGAAAAGCATATTCTTGGGAAAGGCTGTTGTTTTCAGGACTTGTGCCCAGAGGACTTTGGTGTCTAGGATCACTTGGGAGGATGGGAGGTGGCAGAGCTGGATGATTTTGGGAAATTGGACCGTGTTGGAATGGTTCTTCTTTCAGACTGGCTTCCTGTCCTCTGCTGTCCAGCAGAGATTGGGGTTGTGACAGGGAGAGTGTTTGTTCCTGAGGTCACTTCTGTTCAGGGCTCCAGATATTAGGGTATTCCTCCTCTTCCTGCTGGTCTGGGGGCTTGGGGAGTACCTGTGTGCCTGCTGGGCCACCAGGAGCCCTGTTGTCAGCTTTGGAGCTGCACGGGGCTGTTTGCATTGCCAAAGATAGATGGCTTTCCAAAATTGCAATTTGAATAATCAACAGGAGGCAGGTAGTGAAACGGTAGATTTCATGTGAGCTGAGGAACTGAAAAATAAGGCATGACAGTTTTATTATGCATTCCATAAAAATGGAAAAAATTCTGATAAAGTGGCCTGATTTGCATCTCCAGAGATGTTGTCCTGTTTTAAGCTTTATTTACAATAGAAGAGATTCTAATTCCTGTACAGTGAGTGAAGTTAAACTGCCTTGCTGAGAAGCTGAGATTCTTTTTCTTTGTATTCTTACATCCATGTTTTATTTCTTAGAGTTTTATGCCACAGCTTTACTGCTTCACAGAGCTTTGGTCATTTGTGGTACATTTTCTGTAGGAACAGAATTGTTCCATCTGCCAGAGAAATGCAATTTAGCACAAGTGCAAAAGGATTCAATGCAAATAATGTGGAAGGTTCCATATGATAAGCTTTTTGCAAAAAGGAAATCGCTAATTAAAAATACAGCTGTTAAAAGCAGATTTATTGATTCAATCAAGATTCAATGAAACTTGATAATGCTACCTCAGATTTATCAAAAAGATACGTATCTTTCTATTTGCATACCAGTTTCTTATTATGGCAGGACCTTGGATGTGCTTCCTGGGAAAGCAGAGTAAGAATGCTTTCCTGAGCTGCACAGGTGCTCTGACACTGGACACTCATATCCTTACCCAGAGCTGTCCAGGCTTTGAGCATTTGAGTTACTCATTGCCTGTGTCCTTGCTGTTCCCGTGAAGTGGTCACTGTCCAGCTTCCATGTTGGCCTGCTCTGGGAAGCAGTCCCAGCCCTTTGTGCCTCTGTGAAGGGGAAGTGATGCTGGCCTGGGGCTGGTTCTGCCTCCAGTCTCTTGGGAAGTCTGCATGTTGTGTTTCTAAATCTGGAGCAGCAGCACGTGCAGCGTGGAAATGATTGCAGCGGTTTCTGCATTGTCAGCTGCAGCCTCTCTGGGGTTGTCAGGTTCAGATATGAGCTCAATCCCTGGGAGAATATTCCCACAACATTCACTTTGCAATGCTCAGACTCAGGCAAGCTGTTCAGAATTGGGGTCGCTCTTGAGTGAAATTACTAAGTTCCACCCTGGGGAAAATGTGAAAGCTCTCCCCAAATGGCAGTGGTGTTATGAGGCTTATTGATCTGTAAGAAATTTTGTCATCAGTTTGTAACCTAATGGGGTGAAAAACAGAAAACTTGAGTCTCTGAGTGAAGCTGAAGGAGGGTTGTTGTTTTGTTGGTTTGTTTTTTTCTCTTTTGTTTCTGGGCTTAGGAAGGAACGCAGTCGATTGAATTCACATCTGGTTGGCTGATTTTCTTAGTGGAAAAACTCCAAATTCATTGTGAAGATTAGAGTAAGCGTTTATGGGTTTTCAGGATTTTGAATGGAATTTGAAGTATTGTGTTTTCAAGCAGTGGACAAATCAGTTTTCTCATAGGTATTTGTTCATGTTCTAATTTTGGCATTTCTTTGTCTATTTTCTAATTCTAAAAATTGTTTTATGCTTCGTGTTGTGTCTTGGGATTTCATAATGTGCTTGCTCTTTTTGCAAAAAATGCACACAAATTCATTGAAGTTCCTCATGGCAAAAAGTTTCTTATCTAAAAATCGTTGCCAAGTTAGTTGGAATCAACATATTTATCAAAAATAAGCTGCTTGTTAATGAGAGTGGAATTTGCAAATAATAAAAATTGATGAGTGTGTTAATATGGAAGATTTGCTTTAAAAGAGTACAAACATGCTCTCGTACCATTGCCTTATTTTCTTTATAATAATGGTTAACAAATGTATCTCAAAGAGGTCTCGTGAGCAAGATAAAGAAAAATTGGTTAGCCTGTGAAAAGTGCTTGGCAGCTAAAAATGTCTTTTCTCTCAAGTTTTATCAATCCCCTCTTCTGCATTTAAATTCATAAATTGTAAATTATATGGGTTTGGGGTATTTTTTGTGCAAATTCCTCTGGAATTTTAAATGTCCAGCATTGCAAAACTTCAGAGTTTTTTGTAGTTTTGGGTGAATGTTATTGACTAGTTTCTGGCATATCTCTACATTTTTATTCATATTTATTTCCTATAAGTGTTCTGTTTTCCAAGAAATTCAGATTCTGGAATCTCCTGATAAACTCTTCTTGATCTTCTCTGTCTGAAAACTGAAATTTTTCTTTGATTATAATTATTTCAAAATACCACTTCACTTAGATTCTTGTGCTTTGTGTTTTAGATATTTGTTGTTTTAAAGTGTAAGACTGTGTGGAAGTTGTTGTCTGGTCCATGCATCTCTCTGCTTATACAGTAGCCAAAAATTGTGTTTGAACCTTGCTGCTGTTTTATGCAGGCAGACCAGTTAGACTACATTATTTCATTTCAAAAACCAACCATTTTAGCCATCAGACTGATAAAAAAATCATAAGTATCTTTATAAAACAAAACAGCTGTGTGTTAAGGATACACAAGAATGGAATGCAGGTATCACTAATGTACTTAATTACTCGTTTTAATAATTGTGGTACAAATGGCAGCCATGTAAAATGATTATGTGGTCTTATTTGAGATTTTAATTGGTTGGTTGAAGACATTTTCTTTATTCTTGCTAAAGAATCACAGAATCACAGAATGGTTCAGGTTGGAAAGGACCACAGGGGTCATCTGGTGCAACCTCCCTGCTCAAGCAGGGTCGTTCCAGAGCACATGGCACAGGATTGCATCCAGATGGTTCTGGAATATCTCCATGAGAGAGAGTCTCCTCTCTGGGAGATTCTCCTCTCTGGGCAACCCATTAAATGCTTGGTCACTGCAGAGTAAAGAAATTCTTCCTCATGTCCAGGTGGAAGTTCCTTGTGGATCAATTTCTGCCCATTGCCTCTTGTCCTGTTAAAGAGGGTACCCCTTTGGGAGTTCAGTTCCTAAGGAGCCTTGACAATTTTCTGGCTTTTTTCAAACTATATTTTATTTAGTTTCAGCAGGAACTTGAATATTGTCAACAGCTTGTTGCGAAACATCTGTACACCTGAAATCGAAAGACTTAGCTGCAGTTTAAAAGTCTGACTTTTCTGCCAGTGCCAACTGTTTTTGTGCGGAAGACTTGAGGAGGTTTAATTACTTTAATATTTCTGGGGCTTTTCTCCCAAGTCCTCCATACACATCATAAAGCCATTGTATTAATTTCTCTAAAACTCCTTGGTTAACCTTGTCAAAAGAGAAGAATCCTCAGGAGACTTTTGTTGCAATTCTCTACAATCTAGAGACAGGGCTACCCCAAACAGTAACCCAGTGTGCTTTCTAATTTCATTTTAATTTCCACCCTCTCTTGAAAGAACATTTCCAGACTTGTTTAGACCTTGAGGTAATTCAAGTACGGGGATACCAACAGAACGATGCTGTGCTGGATTGATGACCAAGTCCACATTGCACAAATTCTCTGGTGTTGATCTGGTGTCCCTAAAAAGTTGTCACCATCAAGCTATCATAGTTGATGAAATTAACCTAAAATATAATATTTTAAAATTTTTATTTTCATTCTGCTTAGAAACTCAAGCAGACATCAACAGAATGAATTCATTTCGGTCATGCTTCCATGTATTTGGTCATGCTTCCATGTATTCCTCACAGTTCTGTGGGGATGTAAAGTTTTTGTTCCAATAGAGGTAGAGAATTGATTTGGTTCATATTACAACACAAAGAGGGTATTGAGGTGTGACTAGGGCTGTAACCTTGTTCTAGAAATGGGTTTCACCACTTTGTCCTACAGTTCACTCTTTTTTATTGTGTGTGGATTTTTCCCCTGAAGATAAGAACTAGAAAGTCTTAACTTTCTGTTGATTAGAATAAATTTTACTTCAATACTCATGCTGAAGTAGTGAATCCCTTAGAGATGATCAGGAATGGGTAAGATCACTCAAGGTCCTGGGTAAATCCAGATCATAATTTCTTACCACAGCCTCTGATGTGTTGAAGGCCATTGTGGAAGGGTCTGAAGTTACTTTCTTTCCTATAAATTGCTGTTCCTGATGCAGGAACAGTTCCCTGGGGTTCCTGTACTCGAGGCTCAGACCACATTTTTTTACTGAGATTTGACAATTTTAAGTCTGCAACAATTTTGCCAAATCTGAAATATCTATGACCCAATTTTTCAGTACTACTAATATTGCAAATGAAAGCATTCTGGAAAGAATGTCGGCTCAGCATTTCTGAGAATCTGGCCCTGACTGTAGTGTCCAGCTGCAGCAATTGGGGAATGCTTGTAAGAAGTGTCTTCACAGCATCACACAGAAAATTGGTGGCAGGGGCACGGGGTTGTGTGCTGGTTCCCAAAGCAGCAGCTGGTCACCTGTGTGGCTGATCAAACACAAGCACTGTTTACCATACAAACGCTTCCCTTGGTTTCTTTTCTGCTTATGATTCCCACCCATACCTGTTTTCCTCCTTTCTTGGCAGCAATGAATCTTCTTTGGAGTGGTTGCATGCTTAGCACTGGAATTAGAAAACCATCTTTAAATTTCAGCAGTGTCAACTCTCAGCAGGAACTTCAGTGATGCAGAGGAAGCTCAATGTCTATTAAATGTCAGTGTTTTCTATCCAAATCACTTCACCTCTTCTTTTATCAGATGATGTGCACAGCTTTTCCCTGCTCCTTCTCTTCTCTGAAGCTTGTTTTGCTCACTTACAAGTAGCACATTTACAGGGGCTGAATTTGCAAGTAAAATTGGTGTGCTGGGCAACAAGGAATTGTGAAGTCATTTTATAATCCATCTGAATTCCCTCTTTTCTATAAAATGTTTCTAGTAAAATCATTAGCAAATGGATGTAGTCATTTGTTCAGGGAGTTGGGTAATTTTCCACTCCCAGCTTTCTATTACCGGGAAGTAGTAGCAGTATCAGTTCATACTCTACTTTCTGGAGTTTGGAAATGTTTCCAAATCAGTGTGGAAATACTGGATTTGAAATAGTTCCCTGGTTTTGTATGGCTTTCTGATAGGCTGAAAGATGCAAAGTACGTAGCTGAACATCATCTTGTCTCCTTAAACTTGTTTAGAACTATAGTTGCGAAATATAAAAAAAAAACAAAAGAGAAAAGAAAAGGGGGGGAAGACATTTTATAATTCTGTAATGGTTTTAGAGTAGTGCAAGCCATTAGAGCAATTGAGAACAGTTCTTGTTGCATTTAAGTAGTGCAGTAGGTGGATGGCACTTTGCAGACACAGTTGATTATTGAAAATGTTAAGTAAAGGAGAAGTATTATGGTGCGATTTTTAAATATATACTGAAGATACATTTCATGTTACTTGAAGATTCATAGCTTTTTAATCCTGAGAATATTGGCATCAAATCACAAAGTGCATCATTAAATATGCATTTCACTCATGAAATGTGTCTGGTAATTACACAGCTGTTAGCAAGTCATGGGGTTTATAGAAACAAGGATATGATCCAGACTTGCTGTTTAGCATTTTTTTTTTCCTTCTAGTAACTTGTTTTGCAAAATGTTGAGTTGCAAGCTGTCATTAATACTGGACACTTTTTTAAGGCGTGTACGTAACTCATAATATCAAAAGATATATCATTCCATACATCATTTTCTCCTTTAGCTATAAAGTTTCTTCTTCACTGTGGACAGTTAACTGTTAAAACTTGGAAGAGTACCTCTCAGTGTAATAGTCCCTTTTTTTTGTTTAATTCCCAATTTAAATCCTTTGTAGACCAGAGTAGCTACTTTTGCAATTTTCTCCTTTTCTACTCTGTTATAAACAAGACATTGTTCTTGATCTTTGTTTTCTACTGCACTTTTTACTTTACCCTTCAAGCACAGCTTGATCTGCTGTATAAGCTGTCTTGGTGGCTGGTGCTGAGCAGTTGGAAGCAAAAGGAGAAAAAGGGCAATAGAATGGTAGTTTTGGGGAAAAAGTGGACTTAAAGAATATTGTGATAAGAAGAGCAACTCTAGTTTTAATTGTAACCACATTTATTGGCTGTCATGCTTTAAACATCACTGTGTCTGGGGATTTCAATTAAATCATGTAGAAATAGATTCATTTGAGTTTAGAGAAAGAAGACTGGGGGAGTTTTTTTAGGTGCTGCCATTGCACTGGTAGCTGTGAATACATTATAGAATATACCACATTCTCAGTGCTGGAGTGTTTTGCTACATTTTTACCACCAAAAAAATCAAATAATTAAGGAAAAACCTTTAACAATAGAAATTAAAGATGTTAGTGAAGATCTGCCTTACTTCACCTAGGAAAATTAAGCAAGTATTCTTAACCAGAAAAGCCTTGAAGCATTTAGCTGAGCCCAAATGCACCTCACTGAAAGCAGAGTCACAGGGCAGGGGAAGAACGCCCGGATTGTGAATCCCCTCCTGTCATTCCAGAGGTTGGAATCACTGCTGTTCCGGCTCCAGGGTGCGGTCAGTGCTCCAGGCACAAAGTCACGAGTCACACTCTGCTCTGCCAGTTTGGTGGAGATGAGTTTGCAGATGTGGCCAGCATCAGGCAGTTTAAATTGTCCCTAATTTTGTTATTAATGTGTGTTGGAAGATCTGTGCCTTGTAATCTGCAACTAAAGAAGTACAAAATGTGATGGCGTTTGCTTCTTGATGTTTAGATTTTGTGTTTAGGAGATTTCCTGGTTTTCTTTCTGCAGCATACCAATTTCACTTTTACAAGATGAGAATTCTGTTAAGGAATTGCTCATCTCTGAGACTCTGTGGGGTAGGGTACTCAATTTAGGCAAAGAAACATAAAATAAAATTTACAATAGTAAAAGGGAGGGAAAAGATGACATTTCCCTCAGGACTGAGTTATGGCTACAGCATCGCTGTCTCTTTGTGCTTTTGGGGCAATGTTTTTTGGAATGACAGCTTTCAGTGAGTCAAAAAATTGAGATATGCCCATTTTAGGCACTCAAGAACTGTCCATGCAAAAGTAGGAACATTATTCAATTTGTTTTACTTATATTTCTTTCTTGAGTAATGATGTTCTCCCTGTATTTTTCCAGCAGCTTTTCTGTGAAATGTGTTGTGTCCAGCTTGAAAACAGTTTTGAAATTCCTAAATTGAGGAAAAGGTTTCAACAAGGGCATATTAGTTGCTCTTCATAAATGGGATGCCTCCAAAGTCTCTGATCAAAGTGAGCACTGTTGAAACTCAAGCTGAATTGAATTGGAAAAGGTTGTGAAGAGAGTTCTTGAGCTTTCCAGATGGCTACAAAAGAAGAAAATTAAGAAAAGGAATACCTGCATCAAAAAAATGGGTTATTCTTAAGTGTGAACAAGTGTAAGAGTTTGTGGAAGGCATAAGTAAATTCTTGGTCTAGGTATTAAAATCTTAGCATGGCTGTCCAAAAGGTAACACAAGAAAGGATTCTGCAAAGGAGCTGATGCAATTGAAGCAAAGAAAGTTGCTGAGCAGTATTTTTAAGAGAATCAGTTCAAATTATAGGGCTTGACTTCCTCAATACACTGAAGAACTTATGTAATTATAAATAGAATATAAAAGAAAGATATTTATTAGAGGTTATAAAGGAAATGGTACAAGATAAAGAAATTTTAGTGTCAGAGGTAAGCGAAGAATGGGTCAAAAAGATGTGAGTCAGCAGTGACAGGAAGAGTAGGTGGTCAGCTATGGCAGAAAACTACATTTTCTTGGATGCGGGTGGGAATACCAACTGACAGACTGTGGATAGTGACTCAGGTTTTGGTCTGCCACTCACTCTGTACATGTTTGTATATCCAGCTCTTACTCTGAAGTGTTGAGAGATCTTTGTACATTGCTTTTGTGGGGTTTTTTTTTTGGATTGAAGGTAATGAAATAGATGACATGTCTTTGACCTTTCCCTTTTTCCCTGGTTTTGCTTTTTATCTCCCTGGTTTTGAAGGGTAAGTTATCTGAATCAGTTGGTGCATGGAGAGCAGGGGATGTCAGTTGTGTGCCTGGCAGCCTGGAGGGGGCTGTTTCACAGCCCTGCTATTCCATGTGACACTTGATGGCAACTTCTGTGACTCGGAGGTGCTGCTTAGCTGTGGTTTACAAATGAAGAGCGCCAGTCTGTGAGCTCTCCCATAACCTGCAGTTCCAGAAAATGTTGTCTGGATCCTGGGAGAACTGTTCCCTCTGCCTCATTTTGTTCTGGTATTGTGGTATGTTTTTCTTTCCTGTATCCGGTGCTTATCCGCTTAAGTCACTTTTCTTGTGCTTCACTGTTTGATTTTAATTTTCTTTAGAAAAACGGATATAGGAATGTTTTTAAAATGCGTCAGTTGTTCCATGGTAATACAAATTACATATTTTCTGTTTTCATTATGAAGTGATGAGAATTCAGAATTTTGATAATGTAGTATGTTGCAGTAATTTCTTGGGGAAGGCTACAAACATTTTGAGTAGGCTCTTGTGTCAACCAATCTTTGTTTGCTGTAATGGATTCCTTTCCATATCTTCAGGGAACAGAAAGTAAAACTAGGTAATTAAAAATCACTGCACAATAACAAGTCAATGTACTTGTGTGGTTTTCTCGTGAAAAATCCCTTCCCAGGTGAAGGACTTGGCATTTGCTTTGTTGAACTTGATGAGAACTTCTTTATGTGTAAATTGATTCTGGTCACTTTTTAAACATCACCTCCTAAAGGGCAATGAAGCAGCAATTCCCAAATGTCACAAGTCAAGCAGATGAGGCAGAAAACTGGCTTGGCTGAGCAGGATCTTCTCTTGGAAATAAGGCAGAAAAAGGAAGGTGTGCAGAGTGGAAGCAAGGCCAGGTGACCTGGCAAGAATACAGCAGTGCTGCTTGCCACTGGAGGGAGGAAATTCTTGTGGCCAAAGCTCAGCTGGAGTTGAAGCTGGCCAGAGCTGTGGGGGACAATTAGAAGAGTTTTTTAAATACATTAACAGCAATAGGCAAAATAACTGGCCCATTACAGGATGAGGAGGATCACTGCAAACAGGGCCAGGGACAAGGCAAAAGTGTTTAATGCATTCTTTGTCTTTGTCTGCAACCAGGATGATGGACCAGGGGAGGATGGTGAAGGCTCTGAAGGGGAAGCTGCATGAGGAGTGGCTGAGGTCACTTGGGCTGTTCGGCCTGGAGGAGACTGAGGGGAGACCTCAAAATTCCTCCTTAGGGGAAGAGGAGGGGCAGGCACTGATCTCTACTCTTTGGTGACCTGTGACAGGACCTGAGGGAATGGCCTGAAGTTGATTCAGGAGAGGTTTAGGTTGGGTATCAGGAAAAGGTTCTTCCCCAGAGGGTGCTTGGGTGCTGGGACTGGGCATTGGTCACAGCACCAGACTGACAGAGCTCAGGAGTGCTTGGACAATGCCCTCAGGCACACGTGGGACTCCCAGGGGTGTCCTGTGCAGGGCCAGGAGCTCGACTCCATGATCCTTGTGGGTCCCTTCCAGCTCAGAATATTCTGTGATTCTGTGATGTATTTGAGAATTGAGCTCAATGAAAAATAGATTAACATGTAGTTCTGGCTCTGCGTGAAGAATTCTTTTCGTTTTGGGTGAAATGTAGCTTTCAAAATGAAGTGCAGTGACTTTCGGACCATTGCAGAAGTGTGTAGGCCTGTATTTATGACTTGAGCTCTACACCAGTGTTTTCAAGCTGTAGCAGCTGAGATTTTTAAGGACATAGTATCCTGAGTACCTGGGGGGTAGGAAATACTCTTTTGTGAAGAACAGTCTGTTGGTTTCTATTTTGGTACAAATCTGTGCATAATCAAAAAACCATTCTGGCAATCTACTCTGAGTTCATCTGTGTGGGCCAAAACCATTTGATAAAGTATCTACAGCCTGCTGCACCTTCTTGTAAGAAAATGAAGGCGTTTCTTAGGTCGCATGGTGTTGACTAGGAAAAACAGAAATAGCAGGACATTTTTGTGATGTTTTACAGGGTCCTTGAATCCCTAATTACTCTGAAAGATTCCTTCTTTTCTGTGCTGCTGGAAGTTGTGCGTAGGACACTGTTCTTTGCTGTTCAAGTGTCGTAGGTCAACACATGTTTCCTGGTATGCAACTGTTGAAAAGGGGGGTGTTTGCTTGTTTTTTGGTTATTTTTTTTTTCTAATGTAACCCATACACACATTGTCAAAACTCATCTATTATTCTTTTAATGTTTGTCCAGTACTACACAGTTATTTTCAAATTTTCACTTAATTTGTTTGGAGTTTGCAGCGAATACTTTTCGTATTATTTTTCTTTCGTACGATCTGTTTCATATTTGGGAGACTCAGGAATGTAGGAAACATTGATGCACCAGGAAGTGCTGCCTGCACTGGGGTATTTCTGCTCATCTTGTATCATTTCTCCTGAGACAAATGAATGACTGTGCTAATATTTGTAGGCAGCTCTGCATCCTTGCTGCTCAGACAGGACCATCATGTCTGAGATGTTGTCATCGTCGGCGCTTACGCCGTGCTCGCCGTCCTACTGTCTGTGTTCAGACTTCCAGCCTTCCATAAACCAAATTTTAGTTTTACTAGCTTGAATTTTAGTGTTACTCTGAGTGTATTGCTAAGCTGTATGTTATGATTTCTCTATTGAAGTGTTACCAGCCATTTTCTGTTGTTTAAAGCAAAGGCTTCAGACTTTTTGTGGCACCGTAGATGTCCATGTTGAACTCCTTGATGCATTTTAGACCTCAGGTTTCAGTCTCTTTTCAAGCCAGACCATAGCAGCAGTGATTTGCTTGGCTCTGGGTAACTTCAGACAGTTTCAGAGTCTTCTAAAGATGGCTTATGCCAATATATTAATATTTTATTTTAGATGAGGAGAACAATAGAAGAGCCAAAAGTAGTTCAGTGTTTTACTGATCTAGTGTAGTATTTATTTTTAGTAGTTCAGAAAAATCCCAAACTTTTTCAGGTGATTTTTGTGTTGCCTGTATCATGAAGGAATAAGTAGTCATTCTTTTAAAAGAACATGCTGTCCTTTTGGATAGCTGTATTGCACAAGTGATGTCCAAGGCAAAAGAGTGGGTTTTTTTTCTTGTTTTACTTTTTATTTTTCCTGCAGATGGCTTCCTCTTGGGTATAATTTGGAATAAAATTCAGTACTGTTAAGTGTTTTGGCTCTTTATTTTATTCAAAGTATGTAAGACATTACAGATGCCTTGAAATATTTCTATTTCCTCTGAATGCTTGTGGGACAATAGAAGGGAACCCCCCATGGTCGACTGGTGTTTCTATTTTTATATAGAAGAGTACCACTAACATTTGATTAATTTGGGGAAGGAAACATGTTAGTTATTTAATTTTTTTCAATGAGATCATGATATTTACAATGTAATTTTCCATGTATTAATTCCTACTCTTCAATAGCCTCTTCTATTGTGTAGTAATTATTTGGTAATAATTTGACAGGCAGAATAATAACAATAATGTATTTTCCCCACCTCTTGTGCAATTTAGATGATAAAAATGTAGTTTATGTTTCTGCTCCCTGTATTTTATGAGAGGATCTGTAATTGTTGATGTTCAGTAAATGTTTACTTTCAAAGAACAATAAGGGCAGCCCAGGTCCCTTTGGATATAAGGGACTGGAATTCTCCCACCAGTAAAGAGGTAAAGAGAAGGCCCTTTCTGGGCATCCTGACCCTGCAGAGGGCACTTTGATGCAGCTGAAGTGCAGTGCTTATATTTTGTCTGCACTTGTTAACCTACTTGGGACAGAGGGGGAAATGCATGGTTTTTCTGAGCAGTGAAGTTACCAGCTTACATTTTTCAATTCTCTTCACATGGCATTGTTTTAATTAATTACCAATAAGTGGCATTTATAAGCAGTAAACCCTTTTGCAAGTATAATTTGCAAGTATAATTTGACCAATTATTTTGCATTAAATTATGAAGACAAGATAGAATTATCTAATCCCTACCAATCCATTTGAAAAATATTTATTCCTTCATATACAATCCTACTCAAATCTTTCCAAGAACTAAATTTTATGGTATGAAATGATATAATGTTTTGGATATGTTGCACACAAGCAATGAAGTTTGCTGTCCTTTTAAAACATTTCAGTTTATTTTTAAAAACTTCCACCCCCCCTCTTTTTGGCTTCATGGAGGAGACCATATGTGATACATCAGCTTATTTAGTCTGACCAGGGTCTATTAATTAGCACCACTGATTTGTGATACAATGTCCAACAATTCTAGTTATTCCAGCTAGTTTCAGTCCTGTCCAATTTGATAGTGTTCTTGAGATTAGGAGGAAACCAGAGCATCTCCTGAGCTTAGGGGAATTGATTACACTGATGATGCTAACATGCCATATGCTACAAAGGAAAACAAACAAGTTAAATAAATCCCTGAATCCCTCTCAGCTTGATTTGGTAGAAAATTCCATCTCAGCCCTTGATTTGGCATGTAGTTTATAGTCACATAAGCGAGACAGGCCAGCCAGAGCTCTCTGGGTACCTGCCAGCCCCACGAAGTGCTGGATGGCTGCCACTGGCTCTCCTGCAAAAACTCCCATGTCCAATTAGGTATCCAGGTGGAAGTGCTGTCTAAATCTCTCTGCTTGAGTGGCTGAAGCTCTGAAGTATGAGATCTGATTATAGCTGTGTAATCATGGAAAGCTGCAAGTGTTACGAGCACATCCAGCCCCTGAAGTTTCAGAGGTTTCATGTACACATTTCCAGGTCCCTCACGGGTCTGAGCTGACTTGTGCTGACACACATGGACAAAAGAATTTCTTCCAAAAGCTGTTCAGTTTTACTTGAAAGACTCCAGCTCCAGCTGAGGAGAGCACAATGCTTACTGTGATAACCTGACTTTATTTTCCATCCCCTTCACTGACTAGAGTATGAGTATTTAGAGATTTGAAATTTTATGATAATGAATTCTGAACACTAATCTGAAATCCTCTTACTAGCAAACACCTTATCTGCAAATACCCACTCTATAATGTGTTTCTCAGCTCTCTGCAGTGAACTCCAAAAGCTGAGCTCTTTTAAACTCATGCTATGACACTTGTTTTCCAGCACAAGTGTTGGGGCTTTTTTTTGTCTTACTTGGAAAATTCTCTTTGTATTCTCTACACCATGTTCCAAAGTGATTTTTTGGCAGGTCTGTGCCTGCCCAATTAGGACACATGGGACAGGATGAGACTTTTTGGCTGGGAGCAGGGCTGGGTATTAGATAATGCTTCTTCAGTAGAGGTGCCTTCACTGATGTGTGTCACTGGTAACAAAGATGGGTTATCTTTTCCAGTCCCTCAGCAGGCTTGTCTTTAATCTGTGGAATGTGTTTTTAAAACAGTAATTGCCACAAAGCATCAAATCACTTTAAAGAAAGAAAAAAATTCAGGTATACTTATGTAATTATGATTGTATTTGTTAGCTGCATTGTATTGCTATTACCCTACCCTGAAAAACCATTTTAATGCCTTGTTTTTTACAGAAACATATTAGTCATCATTCTGTTTGTATCTTGATTTTGGCTCTGATGCTGCTTTAAATTACCTTCTGCTAATTTACAGAGTTGACTGTTGTGCTGAACTAGTCAGTAATTTCCTATGGACATTCTTTTTTACCTCCTTAATGCATAAAAATTATTCCTTTGGTATCTGGGCCTCTGGGAATTCCTCCTTTTGGAATAGTGAGTTTAGTGATGAAGAACTCCTCAGTTCTTTTCTGCTGCATGCAAGTTGCTTGAGCCAGTTTGCTTGACAATACTGACTTTTATCAGAAGTGCTCACATTCTCTATTTTTTTTTTGTTGTTCCAGTAACGTCTTACATCAGAAGTCTGCTCCCCATAAAAAGTTGTGATGCTCTGTTTTAATTGCCATATAGTGGAGATCAGAGCACATGTGTGTTTGGGGTACCAGTTGTTGGTTTCTCTGGGTCTGCACTGAGGGCACTTGAGACAGTAGCTCATGTTTGGACTCAGGTTTATTATTTCTTATCACTAAAACAGTCTCACCACCATGAGTTCGGCAGCTTTTCATTAGAAGGCGCAAAATGGCCAACAATCTCTTGTTACAAGGTCTTTTAAGGCTAAACTATCCAATTAAGAACTGACGCCTGGATTATTTTCCCTTTTAACCCAATAACTGATCCCAGAGAGCTGCAATGCAGACTTTTCTGCCCAATTACAAAATGCCACCCAAACCCATGAAGAAGAAACCCAGGTTGCCATCCTGTGCCCTCCATCTTGCTTCCATCCACAACATGCTAAAAATCCCAAAAGCTGAATTTCTCACCAAGTGCTACACCTCCACTGCTCTCTATAATCTATTTCACACTTTTATGGATTCTAGTCTATCTTGAAGTCTAGGAAGCTTTCTCCATGAATGAGGGTCTAAGTCAGTGCTTCCCTGGGGGTCAGGGCACCCCAGAACAGACAGGGAAATATTCCCAGTGCCCTGGGTTTCCACACATGCAAGCTGCAGTCCCGTGGTGATTGTGCAAAGCTCCAGTTTTACGTGTTGTCCAAACGTGGGGTGCACTGGAGAGCTGCCAGAAGGGAGGAAAAGTGGCTGCCATGAATAGATAGGGACTTAGAAGCACAAACTTCCTCAGTGCCAAACCTCTCTCAAGCTTCATTCTGATGAGTTTTTGAATCTTGTGCTGCAGAAACTGCTAAATTCAGCAAGCCTACCTGGAGGAAATAGTCTCTTGCTCCAAGTAGCTGTTTCCTGCCATGCCAGCTGTGCACATGGAAGCATCTGCAGTGGCACAAAGGCTTCTTGTTTACACTGGGGCCTTTGGCAGACACGCTCTCCTACCACAGCCCTGAGAGATATCCTGTAGTCAGGCCAGCTCTAATGCCCACTCTTGTGTGACAATAATAATTCAGGCCCCAGTGTTGTGGGAAGAGAGGACGAGTATGTCTCATGTTGTTGATCCCAGTTCTCTGCACAGGAAACTGAAACTCAGTGGAAAGCACCAAACTTTTCAGCTGTCTTTTCATGCTACGTATTTGACTGTGTTCCTGGTGAGAATGCTGACAGGAAATACATTCCATATTTTTCTTAATTGGAAGCTGTGGAAATGTAGAATTCAGTAGTAGCAACCAGTGTACAGAACTTCATTGGTGGAGTATGTTCATATTGCAATCCAGTTGTTTGGTATTTTTTATTTTAGCTCCCAGCCCAGTCTTTCACTTATTTAAGATGTTTCTTGGTGGGATTTTTAGTCACATTTAATTTTTCTATGTTTATGCATTTTTCTGTTCCTTTGTAGAAACTCACACCTGCAAAAGGGGAAATCAATTGTGACCTTAAGTGGGAAACAATAATATGAGTCATGTAAGAAGTATTGTTAAATTCCCAAAATACCAGACCAGCAATGTACTCCCTTTCTATAGTTTCCTTTGTTTATTTTTAATTTAACTTTTCCTGGCTGAGTCAAGCTTTTGGTGCAGGGAGCTGCTGTAGCTCTGTGTGTCCTTTGCATGTCTGTGGATGTGAGGCTGATGGAGCAGTGTCAGGTGTGCTGCTGCTGGAATGGCTGCGTGTGACAAGGGGGAGGTTTTAGGAGTGCCCTCCCTTCAGACCTTCCAGCCCTGACATGGCTACAGGGCTCCTGCTGGCCTAGGCCAGTGCTGAACCTTTTAAACTTCCCCAGCTGCATCATGAAGGGATAGATTTCCAAAAGAAATTGGTTATCACTTTGCACTGAGCACTTTTTTTTAGGGAGTTTTAGGTATGTGTTACCCTTTTTGTGGTTTGCTCCACAAGTGTATGTTCCAGTTGAATTTCTGCTATTTTAAAAGCAAATTCTGACATCAAATGAATTTGCCTGTTTCAAGACTTCCTGTTCTGTATTCTGTCCTCTTGAGGCTGTTGGCATCTCTTTTGAATCTCTTAAGTCTATTTTGCTGCAGCAGTCCCAGGCCTTTCGGTGGTTGGGTCTCTGTCAGGTCACATCAATGTTCTCTCCAGTGTACACTGCAGTGCCATGTGCTTACACACACTGCCCCCAACTCCCACGTGCTTTTTTCTGAGTGTGGAGACTTGAACACATCTCTGGCACATTATTCTGAGGAGTTTTAAGATGATGGATACAAAAATCCTAACATCTATTAGCACAAAGCTGCTTTTTTACAATTGCTAGAGAGCAGCAGACTATCTCGAAACTGTAGCATGATATTATCAGTGTGGTTTAATGTCTGATTGTGCAGGTGTGACTGGTAAAAATGAGATAATGAGGACTTTGTGTATTATGGTAGTATTTTATAGAACATTGACCTGGAGTAGTATTAATCATTAACATAAATAAAACTTTATGTTCCTGTAAATTGCTTACTGGGTGCCAGTTGTAATTGTTGAGTGATGTATGCTAATTACCCTGCTTTATTGCTATTTTTTCTTTCTTGGACATTCAACCAATGCAGTAATTGCACATGCTGTTGTGTTTCAAAGCTAGTTTATGGTTTATCTAGCAAATGAATTAGGCAGTCACTGAAGACTGGGAAATGTTTATGGCTGCTGTTATAACAGGGCTACTGCTGCCAAAAGAGAAAAAGAAAGAGGAAAGGAGAGAGAGAAGAGGAGCAAAAGGAGTGCAATAGGCAAGGTTAATATTTCGTGCTTCACTGATAATTGTGCATAAAATGCTCAATTATGTTTTTAAATAGAAACTGTATTTCTAGGCTTGTCTACTTCAGATGACTACTGATCTTTTAAAAGGTCAGGGGTCATTACAATAGGAATAAAACCAAACCTCAAAACAAAAAAGCAAGCAAAAACCCCTTCCCAAATGAATTAACCATTAGTATAATGTCACAATGCATTTTCAAAACCACTCCTGAAAAATGGTTGTGGAAAAGGTTAAGAGGGACACAGATGCTTCTTTATGTACTTTGTGATGAGAATTAAAACACAGGCATTGAATACAAGGAATCAGTTTCTTTGATAGTATTATCTTTTTATAGTCCTTCTTTAAGTATTCTTAATATCAGAAATTCTCCTTTCATACTGTCGTTTTTGTCTATAACAAACACAGTGCACACTAGAACTGTATTATTCTGTATTCACTGAACTGTGACTGAAGTATAAATTGCTAAAGTCATGTCTTACTTGGATTTATTGCTGTGTTGTAGTTGTCTTTTCTGCTTTCATGTTGAACAATTAATTTCCAGACTTCTCTTATTCCTTTGACCTGTGGTACCATGAGCAGCAGTTATTGCTGACCAGCAAGGATTGCCTTGTAAAAGGAATTCTGAAGGCAGGCCCTGGGTTCCTGAATTTTGGGTGCAAGACCCAAGTTTAAATTTATGACTTCTTAACTGTTTGATGAAGTTTAAAATGTATGGTTTGTTTTTTTTTTAAAGTACCTGAAATTCTCTGGTGTAATGTATATGCTTCAGATACTCAATGTATGGATATTTGGGTTTCCATACTGATGTACATCTGAGAATTCCTGGTGGTTGTCCACAGCTATCTGAGATAGCCCAGAGCAGTGTTGGGTTTTGCTCTGGGTGGGTGAGGTAAGGAAAGATTCTGGGTCCAAGGGTCTCAGAGTTTTTAAATTTCCGTAAGATTATCTTGGTAACACTTGGCTGAAATCAACAGGATGGACCACTGTTTAAATAGGTTAAAAAAAGGAAAAAAAGTTGCACAAGCCTGCCAATTCCACATTCTTACTAAATTTCATTAGAATGGAGATGTTGGAAGTTTTTTTTGTGAAGAAAAACCCATTCAATGCCATTATTAATCCTGTACTATTTCTGAAATAAAGGCATTAGCTGGCAGTACTTAGTCATCAATCACCATTTCTGTAGACTAGCCTGGTTTTGTTCAGAAATGGTCAGAAGAGTATTTGACAGCTTTTTGTTGTCGTTGTTTTAAATAAGCCACTGGAATGGCAATACTAAGTGTTCTGAAAACACAAGAAGGAGCTGTTTTCCCAGTGGGTGCAGTTTTCTTTCTAAAAGCCAGTTCAGTTTGTTTTATTTTTTCAGAAGATAAACTAGGAGTACAGTTGCTGCACAAGTGCTGTTCTCCAATTTGAGTTTTCATTATAGCAGCTCATTGAGGAAAGGTGTTTAAATGACACAATGTTATGTTATGAGGTTTTAAAAAGGCAAAGCAATGAACTTGAAACTGATTTTTTTTCCAAGTGCATGTGTAGATGTGCACCCAGAATTATATATTTACTGGTGTATTGGGAAGATTAACTGATGAATTTCAGAAAAATACTTTTCTGTCTTTGACTTTGGAGGATGAATTGACTGTTTTTAATTGAGATGTTCCTGCATATTTTAGGTTTTCTTGCTTTGTGGAACTTTGCTGCAGGGTCTCTGTGACAAGCTAGGGCTGGTTATTGAGCATCACTTTAATGTGCAGCTCCAATGAGAGAATTCCCGGTCTGCCCCTTTATGCAGGATTAGTGCCACTGAGAGATCTTCCAGCAACTTTCAGCCTTAGGAAGATCAAGGATGTGGTTGTGGATCTTTCCTCTGAAAGGAAATGTTGCTTAATGTCTGTTTTTATGTGGCTTTAAGGGTTTGAGTGAGGAGCTGAGGTGGAAATGTCCTCAGCACCTGGGCAGAGAGGGAAGGATTATTCACCTGTAATACATATCATTCACAGCAGCACAGCTCACAGGTGACTCCAGGTGATTATGTAAAGGTTTCTCTTGGAGAATGCTGCATTTCAGTTCCTTCCATGGTAGAAATTTTAAAAAGGCCTTTATTTTTTATTTCTTTAGAGTTTTAGGATTAAAAGCTGTTGCTTTGTTTGTGAGTTTAATTGTTTACAGTTGATCACCAGAACATTATGCAACACTGCAAATGGGCTTTTACCTGGACATAATTTGGATTGTATCTTAAGTGCCCTGGCTTTATTTTAGACCAGGATAAGGACAAATACATGGTTTCTTGGATACAAGGTATTGAAAGGCAGGAAGCTGTTACAAAATTCAGTCTATACTTTGTGTTCTGTTTACATCCAGAGATATCCAAAAGCTCCGGGCGTTTCTTCATATTTACAGCTTCATAACATTGCTTTTTTCATCATGCCAGTGAACATTGTAATTGTTTTGTTTTAAGTAGAGGTATGCATCTGAGAGAGAAAATTCCCTTTGCCAAAATTCCATACATAAGTGAACGGAGAAATGGTGAAATACTCAGCAGCTGGTGCTAGGTCATGCAAGTCCAGATGGAACAAACTTCCTTCACATAATGTCCAGAACATGGTTCTTTATTTTTAGGGAGGTTTGCAGGAAGGATGATGATGATACATGTTAAAAACAAAGCACAGTTACTTGAATAATAAGAGCCTACAGAAGCAGGCTTAATGAAGTGAATCTTTGTGCCCAGAGTGGTTCAAGGGAGAATTCAATGTTTGGTGAAAGAGTTGAATTAGAAAGGAAAGTGGATATCTCTGTCAGATGTTTTAAATTTTAAAATAATTTTGGGACCTTTTAATTCAAGTTTTGTCAATAAATCTCAAGTGCTTTCTATTTTATGTGCATCCTAGATAGCTTTGGATTTTATTTGATGAGGAACAAGTGCACAAATATATTTTGAAGAAAAAAATACATTGTGAGAAGATGTCTTAAATATAATTATTCAAGTGCAGGATTCTGTCACAGAATCTGTCTACTGCTCTGTGTAAACCCTTCCCAAAATACTTTCCAAGGATGACTTGCAAAGAATATTTCATGTTGTAAACTTTCTGAACAAGCTTTTTTTCCCTTTCTCCCTCGGTCATGCCATCAGAGGTGGTGGATTTGTGATGGAAAGCTGAGCAGCTCATTGATACAGCAGACAATGTAAAGTGCAGAGGGAGCAGTCTGTGGCTGCACAGACCCAGCTAGAACATTGGTTTGGGTTTTTGTTGTGGACTGGTTGTGCTCAGGCTGCAAGGCCAGAAGAAAATGATGAATTTCTAATGTGCAGTTCAGCAGCTGGGTCATTTCTGATCAAATTTCTGACATATAGATATAATGGTTTTGCATGGTAAGGATACAAAGGACTGAAATTTTTCTTTTATGAAACTTGAACACTTTAGAATTACTGTTCATTATCATGATATTTAATCTTCATATTTATGGTAACCAACAAGCCTTCTTCCTCCAGTGCTTTAATAGAAACTGTGACAATTTCAACTTTTTCTTCAATTTTTCAACATGCTTTAAAGTGCTCCTTGGGGAAGTTGTCATAGCCTCAAACCACTGGGTGTTCAAGCCCATCTTTGGATAAAGTCCAGCATTTCAATGCCCTTTTTCAAGTGAGGGCACTCAGGAGGATCTGTTTCATGACCTGTCCCTTCCCATTCAGGATGTCCCAGGATTCTGGACACCAAAGCTGTGTACAGTATATCTAGGAGATATGCTGATTTATGCAAATGATTTATTTCAAAAGGGAGGGACAAGACAACCAGTAGCAGTACAGCTCTAGCTCTAGGTTAGAGAGAGGGAACAAATCTGTGAATCAAGCAAGGATGATGTGTTTAGCTTATAAAAATCAGAAGTAAGAAATGTCACTTTTAAACTGATTAATCATGTCTAGACTTTAGCAAGAAGGCTTGTGGTGATGACATACAAATTTTTTGAAGGTAACAAACCCAGTTACACTGGTTTAAAACGCCATGCGTCATTTTAAAATCTGTCTGGTTTCTTGTTTAGTCTGAAGGCATTTGTGGGAAGAACTGAGAGAAAGTTCTTTGCTTCAGTGGGCACCTGCAGTTTCAGACAATGTGTAAAGTGTAATTTCAGCACCTGCACTGTAAGATGTATTGCATATTGTTCAGTGCAATTTCTGCATATCTGCAGCAAATGTTAGAAGGCAATCAGTTCTAACATGGAGTCTGTTGGAAGCACTCGCCCAGCATTAAGGGTTTGTTCTTACAGATTGTGAGTTGGACATTCTGCTTCATTCTTATTTTCACTGCCTTTGATAGGAGTTGTAGTCTGTTTCCAAGAATTCTGGCAAATAAGTGAAACAATATGGAAGGGTGTTGGTTTTTAAACTGTTGGGGTTTTTCTTGTTTACTGGAGAAGCCACATGACCTTTGGCTTATATTCACAATGATGCTTTTGTCTGTTTTGGTGAAGCATCTGGTTTGGTATGGAAACATTTTCTTCTTCTTAGTAGCCAGAGAGTGCTGGTAATCATCCTGGAGGGTAACTTGTATTTATACTGGTTTGGAAAGTTCTTCTCAATGTTGCTTGCATTTCAAATATTGCGCTAATATTTATTACCTTATTTTAAGGAAACTGAGAAACAGTCATTGTTTAATCTCGTGGGGGAGCCTGTTGTCTTTATCCTCCATCTCTTTATTTATAAATTTCTTGTAGTTTATTTGAAAACACAGACTCTCTGTGTAGCCAGTGGATGTACTCTACTTCAGCTGTTTTCCTCAACAATCACTAATTGTTGTTTTCTAGTAAAATGGTTAAATGTAGAATGCATGTTTTGATGCCTGATGAAGGCTGACCTAGGACAGAGGCTAGATGGAATTAAAGAATAAAGTAGGGACTTATTATGAGGCCTCAATGGATCCACCTTGGGCAGCACAAGAGCCCAGCCAGGGCTACACCCAAGATGAACCAAAATGGTCACAAAATGCACAGCCGGTCACGGGGTCTCTCACTTTTATAAGTTCTGGTCCATTTGCATTGGAGTTAATTGTCCAATTACAGCTTTAGCCCATGAAGTCCCATCCTTCTTGTTTTTCTCTCTTCAGTCCACTGTGGTTTATGCCCTTGGATCTGAAATTTGGATCATTTGTCCTTGGTCCCCAGCTAGAGCAGGAATTGTTTTGTCTCCTACTCTGTGAAGAGACCTCACCATCCCCTAATATGAACTACACAGCAAAGTAGTACAGAACCTGAAAAACATAAAAGCTAAAGCCTGAGGCATCATTTTGTGCACCAGATCACTTTGAAATAGGGGAGAACTCTCATCTGTGATATGAGTAGGTTTTAGACATGCATAGATTGAGAGGTTGCTATTGACAGCAGCCTGCCCATATCCAAAGTCTCCGCTGGCAGTTCGAAGTGTAGCTGTAGGGTTTCCCTTTGCATTTCCCAGTTTACAGGGCAGATGTTGGAATAGATTTTATGCAGCAGACCTGCTAATAATGTATTTTCCCAAAAAAGAATTGTTTTCAAACAATACCAAATCGCTTCTGTGCCTTTAGTAGGGCAGGGCTTGGAATAGGCAGAGTGGGGCTTTGTCCAGGAATTCCATACTCTCAAAAATCTGAGATTGTTGTTTCCAGGTGTGAGATGGGCATCACCTGTGAAGCTGAAAGGCAGTGGCACCAGCAAGGAGCTCCTGTCAGAACTGGGAGACTGGGCAGATCTGGAGGAGTGTTTGGATCTTACGAAGCCTGAGCTTCATGAACGGCCTTAATTTGACCGACCTTGTAGGAATAATTTGGTTTTAATGGCATATCATGGAAAAGCTTTATTTATTATTAGGCTCTTGCTCCATTCTTTGCATTTTGGCTCATATTTGTTGAGCAAATAGCAAATCACAGTTTTGGGGGTTATCTTGTTGAACTGTGGATTCCAGGCTTCATTTATTACACAGACACCCCTCAAACTCTGCAATTCATGGAGAACTCTTAATGATTTTTTATTGTCAAACTTTTTAATGATGTTTTTGTTATAATGTCTGTATATATTGGCCATATTACATTATCTTTATAGCAGTCCTGCAAGATTAATAGCAGTATCTTCTTATTTTTAACTGACATGGGATGAAAAACAAAAGGAGATTAAGCCAGTATTATCAAAATCGTGGACTAATACTGGATGCTTAACTTGGAATGACTAGGATGTCTTTCACAGAGTACTTTTTGATGTCCAGAGCAGTTATTCTCAGATGTAGAAGGGAGCACTTAGCACTTCTAAGGATGCAGACTCACAAGTGTTAAGCCGACTATCTAGAATTTGAAGAATGTAACATGAGAAAACTTTGGTTTTGAAGATTTTCCCAGGATCATAAAAGAAACTGCATATCAGAGGCAGAGTTTTAACTGGTGTTCACCTAAGACTACCCAGGTTTTATGGTAGAGGTTCTAAAGATGAATCTGTAGAAAGTGTTTGTTTACAACTTACTCTTCATGCTCTTTCAGTCTTTTAACATCTGTCTAGAGGAATGAAGTAATTCTGGAAACTTGAGATTTTGTCCTATCTGTTTGGTTCCTTTGGTATCTGCATTGTTTAACAATTCTAGGAATTTATTGTGGGTTTTTATTATTGTTACTACTCCTAATACATACAGGGGTTATTGCTTTTTTGTCTAAATTTTAGGTTTATAATTTTGCTATTAGAAATGCACTTGTGATTTTTTTGTGGATGTGATCCTAGCCTTCAGTAAAAGAAAGGAGGGATAAAGGCCATCCCAGGTATCTTCAGCAAACTGATGCCTGAATTTCAGCACACTCTTGCATTAGGGACTATTCATTTAAAAAAGAAAAAAACCCTCACAATTTCCACTTTGCTGTTGAGCTGTAGTTCTGTTTGTTCATGCTGCTTGTGTGTGTAAAATTTCAAATGTTTACAATGAAGTTTACAGAAGTAATCAATAAATAGGTGAAAAATATTTTTCTGTAGTATTCTTTTTAGGAATGAGTATTGAGCTCACTTCCCATTTTGCAAGTAGGTGCAAGGGATATATATCTATGTTTGATTAGATAAATTATTAGTGAAATAAGTGAAGAAATTAAAAATGTAGAGTTGTTTTGAGACACAAGAATTTTAGCTTCAGATTCTAACCTTTTATCCAAATGAAATCTGCTTCATGTGTCAATTTATTCCTGTTATTTCCTGTTCAACACCACAAAGATGCTCTTAAATGCTGACTGTATTTAAAGGAATACATTTTCTTTTTATAGTGTTTATTCTCTCCCTAATGTTTATAGAGCTAAATTTTTCTCAGTCTTACCAAGTTCAAGACATATTGGGTTTTCCCCATTTTCTTCAAATTTTGCAACCCTGCATATGTTCACTTTAAACGAAATGATCCTTGATGATGCAGAAATATTTTTCATATTTCTGACAACAGCAAGTGTCCCTGCTCACCTGTGTGTGTCTGCTTGCTCCCTTAGTTTTGCCAGCCTGGAGGATGGCAGCTCTCCAAGGAGAGGAAGCAGCCAACGTTCTTCGTGGTGGTTCTGACGGACATCGACTCGGAGAGGCACTACTGCTCCTGCCTGACTTTCTATGAAGCAGAGATCAACCTGCAGGTAAGACATTTACAGCAAGGAACAGAAATGCAGGAAGAAGTGCCTATAAACTATGGATCTGTGTCATAGGCAGCAACTTGAGAAAATATTTTGGTGTTCCTGCTAAGGGTGCATTTCTCTGTCCTATAGAATTCCATGTGTTCTTGCAAAAGGTGAGCTCGACGCAGTTTTTTGTGTGTTTGGAGTTTTCATCTGCTATGAAACAAAAAAAAAACCCAGCCAAAACTACGTCATAGAATTTCCTTTTCTCCACCACATTTTTCTTTAAAAATGGGATAAGCAATATGGTGTTGGTTTCATTTCCTTTCGTGTTTGACATAGCATGGATGAGTCTCAGCCTTGTTCTAGGAGAGGGTTTATTAACTTCTGCTCCCTCTGCTGGCCTGCTCTGTCAGAACAGATGTGCACTCCAAAAGGATGCTGGAGCGTGCATCCATATTTCTGTAAGTGCATTTATTGGCAAGATTTTAAAAACTGATGGAATAATTATTCAGTTTTCAGTTGGGTCAGATTGGAGGTGTCAGCTACTTGGCACTGTTTGTTTTTAAACATGTATTTCATTTTTATTTGGCAACCTGTCTTTCAAAAATAGACATTTTGTTTCCCATTTGATGTAAAGTACTTCCCAGAATATCTGCTGTGACTTAATACTTGAAATCTTTAGAATCTAGAACCTAGGGAAAACCTAATCCAATATGTAATTGCAGACTGCCATTGTTATGTTTTGAAATATCTTCTTTCCTACGTGAAAATTAAAAAAATAAGTAAAACCTTGGCACTAAGCATAATGGAATTAGCTGAGATTAAATAAATAGCTGAGTAAAGTAATTACTTGTTCTTTTAGGGAAGAACTGTATCATTATTGATTATTTTAAGAAAATGTTTTTAATAATCCAAGAGCACTATGTTCATTTAATACTGGAGCTGAAAGATTACCCTGTTTGTAGAATAATTGAAAGATGTGTTGTAGTAATAATAATAATGGTGTGTGTTTTCTGGGCACAGTTGGGAGCCAGAGAATAATAGTTATTCTCATTTCTTTAGTGCTGCAGTTTAGTTGGATGTTTTTGTGGACTTTTAGAAGGATTTGAAACCAGAAATGTACCCCAATATTAGATGTACTTTAGTCTTAAGCTTTAGTGTAGATTAGCTGACACATTCCTCTTAAAAATTTCATGTCTGTCATATTTCCTTTATTTTATAAGTAGAGAGTGAAATATTCTATAGTAATTCTTTCCCAGCTGATAAAAATTTACAATGGCTGACTCTTCCTTCACTCTATGTATTTCATAACATAAACTAAATTTAGCAAACTTGTTATTTATTCTGTGGTTTCCAGCAGCTGCTTTTGATTCCCTATCCACATCTTTGAAGTAATGCTCATCACAAAACATCCAGTATTAACTAAAATGTTTTTTTTTTCCCTTACATTGCCTAAGTATTAATACAAAATAACCCAATGTAAAAAACAATAAAAAACTGAGTGCAGCAGGATGTTGGTTCTCATAATGCCATTCCTGGCTGTGTTGTAAAGAATGCATATTTTTCAGATGAACTTGCTGTGGTGAAATTTATTCTATGACTGCATTGTTTATAGCAAAACTTCCTGTTTCTTTCTGAAACCCAAAGAGAATAATTGAACGTGCCCTGTTCCATGGTCATTAGACAAGAATCCAGCACGTGTACAATCTGTAATGAAACCTGAGCTCACACAGCATTGGGCTAGGGCACTACTATTGATTTAACCATTCAGATGCATGCTTAATTAAATAATCTATGAAACATCGTGGCCAGGAACTTGAAATGAAATCTAGACAGTGCTTTGCACAGATAAATACAGATCAGTTTTTCTTTAACTGACAGATATAACTTACTGAGGCAAAAGGAAGTTTAAATTTCAGTAAAAAACCCACAAAACCACTTCTTTCCCAGTAGCCTTCACCAGGTAGACCTTGCTGATACATGAGGCTGGTCAGAATTCCGCCAGAGCAGCAGATGAGATGTTTGACTTGGCAGAATCATCTTCACAAAAAAGAATTAAAAAAAGGAATAAACCACTTGGAAGTTTCTGTGGTTAATTAAACTGGGAATTGAAAACAAACTCATTTCTCAGCCTGTGAATGCTCCAAGAGAACCATCAAACGTTTTTGGAACCTTCTGCATAATAATACAAACCCTTTAGACACAGTTGAGTCTGAGAAGACTCAAGGGAGGACTCAAGTCAAGAAGACTTCTGTTGTTTTGGTTCCCTTCATCCCTGCTTCTGTTGTTTGTTGCAGGATAATTTGTAAATAAATGCTACCAGAAGTGTAAGGAGTTTGTATTCACATGGAATACATAAGTGATACCATGATAACCTAGGGTGCAAGATTAATATAGCAGCTGTACAAACTACACAGTCTACAGGAAAAAGTATCCTCCCTGCTATCTCTGGAACTCTTGGATTCAGTGTGGTCTCTTGGCAGTTGCATGCCATAACAAGGTTTCCAGAGGAAAGCACAGGCTCCAGTAATCAATCAGCTGATGGCCTATTTTCAACTTCTTACCCCTGGCCAGAAAATAGAATGCTGTTTTCTTTGGTGGCATCTCTGAATCATCCTTTGCATTGTTGCAGTTCTGACTGACCTAGAATTTATTACCTGCATGGGTGCTGGTCAGATTGCTTACCAATCAGCTCTCAAAAAAGTGTGATAATATAAAAAAATATTATTGTTAACTTTAGTCTGATTAATTCTCCATATCTGTAGGCACAGGTGAGATGAACACACTCCATTGAACAGGGGAATGGAGCTCCCTTGGTGCTGTGTGATTTCAGGTGACACAGCTTTGCCATGGAGTCCTTCACGAGTTGTTCTGGTTTGGGGTGCTAGTCTCACTTATTTGTCCCAGTAACATTTGCTAAAGCTAAATAAGGATATATTCCTCATCTGGGTTTAAAATGAAGCAGTAGAAAGTTTGACCTTAAGAGCAGAAAAGGTTGGATTGTGGGCAGACACTTCCAGAGGCAGTTCAATTAACAGTGATAGAGCTGCTGTCATTCAGAGGCATCCTGAGCATCTTGCAGGGCAGTTCTGTGTGCAAGGTTCCCCTCCCACCTCAAGTTCCTACATGAGTGTAAACAAATCTGAGCTACTGCTCTGCTTCTTGGTCCTTCCAGCTTCTTGTGTTTCCAGCACGTGCTTGGCTGTATCCACGTTTCTGTCTGGCTTAAGGTGCTGTTTAGAGACTCCAGCAAACAGAGCTGGGGGCCTCATTCACTGCCATGTGCCTGCAGCAATTAGGAGGAGGAGAGTGAGTCAAAATATCTCTGTTTCCCTTCCTCTCACAGTGCCTTCAAAGTTGGCTGTTTTTTTCAGAGGGGCTGGGAGGATGTGGAGGTGTGTGATGTCCCATTGCTGCATTTTGATTGCTTTTGTGGACTTGAAACTTCCTAGGTTTGAAATCCACTTGAAATGTCATTGATTTGGAAAAACCTTGTTCTACCAACCAGAAAAAAAAAGTCTATTAGTTTATTTTTCTGGCAGCTAAAGCAGAAACTGTTGAGCAGCCAAAGTGTGTTCAGAAGAATCATAACCTACATCTACAGAATTCACCCATAAAACTCAGTTTCTCTATGTTTGTAGCTTTATTAATAATTTTTAAAAGTATATATTTGTATACCTATATCTGCATACATTAACATGTTTAGTTCTGTGGGGTGTACACATTTTGCTAAAATGAGGTTCTTATTTCTAACAGCAATTTCTGCATGTTACTACTTGAGGAGACAAGGGCTTGATTTAATACTTTTGACTCAGCAGATACTTGCAGTGACCTCAGTTGTGCTTCTTACCAGTTGCACAGTTGAATTTATATTAACAATGTTTGGAAGAGCACCACAGATAGAATCTTTCTTAAAAAATGTTGACTCAGACAATTTAGGAACATAATGGTCAATTTGTACATTGCTTTGCACTTGGAAAGAAATTTGCCCTCTCTTCCCAACCCCACCATCAACAAATTAGAGGATGATTTATGCCAGCAATTGAGCCTGTGCAACTGCATTTCTTGCATTGCAGAAAATCTACTCAGTGAGATCAGCACAACACCCCAAACATTTGTTTATAACAATCTTATTACAAGATTGGCTTGTGCTTGTGTGTTCTCTCAAGTGTGTGTGTGTTTGTGTTAAAATATTGCAATCACAAATATAGGATTAAATCTATTGCTCTGGAAAATTGGCATAAGTAATAATTCACAGCTCTCCTGTTTCCTGCCATTCACATTCTCTTCCTCTCTCTGCCCTCCCCTGCAAAAGGAGGAAAAAGAACTTGTAAAAATCCCAAACCATAAAATGGCAGATTCACAACATTCATAGATATTTCCTGAGTCAAGGGAAAAACTGCCAACAAAATGATTGTGCTTCAAAAAGTTGTGATTTTTCAGCTTGGACTGGAGCTTTGGTGATCCTGCTGTGCTCAGGCAGGAGCTGCTCAATGAGTCACTGATGTTTTACCAGGGACTGAGAACACTCAGTTCAGTTGTACCTGTTTTGTGTGGGAAATCTGACCCCCCCTTTGGATATTAAATTAGTATGTTCTTCCTAAAATGAAGTTTAATAATTTTTTGTTAGTATTCCAAATGCTGAATTTATTCTGAAAGTTTCTTCATATAGTCAATGCCCCAAAGCACATTTTGGGTAAAAAGCACCCCAATTTTAAGAGCAATGTTTAGTATGTTGTATCATCATCTTTCTGAATCTACTGAAAAATGACTGTTGTGACATTGTATGGAGATTTAAGTAGTGCCTTATTTCCTTTCTGGTCTGGTGTAAAGGCCAGATTGCAGATAATTTTCTATATAAGAAACAGACTTGTATTTTAATGTCCTTTTATACATTTAAGATAACCATCAGAACTTAAGATGAGAATAGTTGTACAGAGGAAATCATATTTCCATCTTAATAACTCTGGCAATAATTTCTCCTGCCCCGTTCATCCCCTGGCTCGTGCATTTGCACACACATCCCCAAGCTGAACTCGTGCTTTTGCAGGGTACAAAAACTTGCGTTGGGTAAAGGTCACCTTGTCCTCTTAACTCCTGTGTTGTTGAACAGAGGCCCCAAGTTCAGCTCACAGACAAGGAGATGCTATCTTTTCAGCAGAGGCATTTCTTTGTCAGTAGAGATCAGATTCAGCTGACTTTCAAACAGTAGTGTAATACTAATTCAGCACTTCACTGGAAGTCCTTCAATGCATTTCCCCATATGCAGTTCAAAGGGATTAGTTGTTTTAATTAACCAAAACAATCTGTGTTTGTAAAATTTTGCCTTGGTATATGTCTATATATGCTGTTCTATATTATTTATCAAAAACATTACAGTGAGTTCAAATAGGGCATGAATTACAGCATTCTTAGATTTGAGTTTTGCCTTTTGTTCTGCGTGTATTTCATAGGTGTCTGCAGTTTTCTCACCTTAGTTTAGGGGTGTGTGTGAATTCATGAATCAGGTGAGCTGCCTTTGGGAAAATTCAGAAAGTTTTAGTAAATTTGAAGCTTTGGAATGATGTTTGCTTCTGCATAATTCTTGCTGAGGACCTGGTGCTGCAGTTCTTTGCTACTCCTCAGGGGTAAGGTTAACACAGTAAAAGCAGTTATTAATGCTATCGATTATTGACATTCCAGCAGGGCAACTCAGTGGCATCATCTTGGACTTCCCAGATCCTTTGGAGCTTGCACATCCTATTTCAGAGAGACACTTTGGCTGGAAAGCTGCACTGAGATGTGCAAAGTGTGGGTGTGAGGTTACTTTGGTTCCAGAGTGCTTTCAGTGGTTTTGTGTGATAATCCATATCAACACCTTCTGGAGATTTTCAAAGTGAGGGTATTAAATGGCAAACATCTAATAGATGGTGGTGGTGTCAATTTTGTGTAATGCTGGAAGGTGCATTGCAAACCCTTTCCTATCACATTTGTACTCTGAAGTGTCAGTAGTACACAGGGAGTGAGCCAGCTGACCTGTCATAAAACCTTGAGATTACTCTATTTGATAAGTTTATGATCTTCAAGTAATTTTCTGTCTTTGATCCTTATCTTTTTTTAGTTGATAGGCTCCTTACTGTGCATTACTACATTGTATTATCCCCATTTTGAAATAATTAAATCAAGATAATGGCTTTTATGCTGGTTTAATTTTTTCCAGGATAGGTTTAGCTGCAGTGGTATGGTTCTGTGCACACGGCAAACCACAAAGCAGATCTGTTCACCTGTGGTTTTAGCTCAGTACAGCACATTGCAGGCAGGCTGCAGATTTGACTTCTGGCTGCAGGCAGCTTAGTTTATTTTAACTTTCCTACATGTGTTAGAATTTATTGGATACATGCATTTATATACTCTGACAAGTAAATAAAATTAATTGATGCTGAATGTTTTTTGGCCTTTGATTGTTAGTAAAGCAGCTAGGGCTGTGTTTGGCTGCAAATAAGACAAACAGAGACCAAGTCACATAAGGAGAAAGGGATCTGTCCCAAATGAGTAATTGGCATAAGATTACTAAAGTAAACTCCAAATAATTTTTCCTAAAATAAGAAATTGAACATGGTCTCTTAATCTTTGCTGGGCAGTTAGTAGAAAAACAACAGGCTTGGTGAACTTGGCATAATTTCAATGCAGAATTTTGCATAGGGCAAACTGGTTTTGACATAGTGAAGTACTAGAGAGCAAGTTTTGGAATGAGAGAAATTTGTTCTCTTTCGAAGGGTGAACACATTATTAAAGCACAACTCTAACTTCAGTTTCTGCTCACATTTGATTTCCTTTGAGTTTCAAATAATGTCTGCCAGCTTCCTTCCACCCTCAGAATAGCACAGCTACCTCTAAAGCCTCGTGTTTCTTCTAACTTTTCTATTAGTACCTCAGTTTAAATTGCTTTTCCTCCCTCTGACATGAAGATAAGCCTAATTTTTCTCTGCTCAACATGGATCAGAACTAGCATTCCAGATTCTGAAGACTAGGGTGAAAACATAGGAGAAGGGTGGCTGTGGTTCATGTGTGCTGTAATTCAGCTGCATGTTGATGGAGCAAATGATAATGCTGCACAAATGATAAGCAGGGAGAATTTTTTTTGACCATATTGGTAGGTCCTTTTCATCTTTCATAATTGACTTTGGTTCCTAATGTTGATTTTGGCTAGATAGCTATCTTTAAGTTAAATGTCAATATTTAGAAACAGAAACGACATCTTAAAATAATGTGATTGTTGTGGCAAAATCAGGTTTATAAAAGTTCAAGAGGAAACCTTAAAGTTTGAAGGCTAGGTCATGGCAATTACTATCTCTGTTTAATAAAAGAATATAAGGTTAATATGAGTAAAGTTGGTTTTAAAACTCCATTTGTTTTTTGGCTGCCCCATCTGTTGCCTTTAAAGGAGCTGCAGTTTCTCACTGAAGTAGCACAAAATCAGTCACCTTTTTCTTCTGGAAGTTTTAACAGTTTTTTTAAGCAGAAATTGAGACTTGCATGAGAATGTCTGGTTTTGTCCTGATTTACCCCATGCAACATTGAAACCCTTCCAGTGTCAGCCAGATGTGGCTCACAGGAAATGCAATTTCATGGAAGTGAGTGGGAAGCACAGAGATTTCAGAGTCCATTGCCACTCAATGGAAAACTTGGAGTGTAAGCTCAGCCTTGATCAGGTAACCCACAAATGTGTTAACATACACATAAATGTACATGAAATAAAAATAATTAGTGGCTGTGAGTACCTATTTTCTTGTTACATGCAGGATGCAGCTATTTATTAATATTTATTATATTTAATTTATTTAATATACATTTTGCTGTAAAGTATTTTGCTCTTGATCAACTCCCATTTATTTGAGGGAAATATGCAATATTTTATTATCATAATTACCTTTTGTTTAATACTTTTTTTTTCTAATACTAAGCTTTCAAACTCTTCTCTCGTTACTTGATAAAATGCTGCAAACTTTTTCACTTTACACTGCTCAGCTTTACACTTTTTTATAGATGTAGAGGGATTTTTAGAGCAAAAGGACACTGATTAAACAAAGCAATACCTGACTTAATATAAGGTATATAAACCCCACAATATTCAATTTTAACTACAATGATTGAGAAGGTATTAAAGCTTTTTCTAGGATCTGGGACATCATGCCTGATCTGCTGGTGACTGCAGTTGTCAGTTAACTTCCTCATTAAAAAAATGTTTGAATACTAAAACTGAATTTGTCTAGTTTGGGCTTGATGCCATGTACATCCCTTGGCTAACCTGAGGAACAAATTGTTTTCAGAAAACAAGGAAACAAACAAATAGCAGAGTGATGATGAAGAGTGGTTATCACAGTTAATTTTTCTAAACTGTTGGTTATCAGTCAGGGATCAAAGCTGCTTTAATGCATTTATTAATTCAGCTGCTTTATAGAACAAGTTCATAAACTATGGAGTGATGCTGTAAGTTCAACTGTTTGGTTATTGCATATTTTAATATACCCCTTCACTTGAGGTCACAAATATGTTCAGGGGCTGCTTCTCCTATAAAAGAAGAAAGGCCAACAATTGCAATGCATACGCTCTCAAGTTCTGTGCTCTCATTTTTGTAATAACCTGTGAAACTGATTGTTGTGTCGTTATGGGAATTTTATGTATGTATATATATCTATATTTATTTATTTATTTATATACATGCATATATTTTAGTGTAGATGTGGATGTGAACATTTGTTAAAATAGAAGAAAACATTTGAGTTTAAATATGTGAATTGCTGTGCTTTTAGTGTACTGAGCACACACACAGACATATTTTGGCCAGTCTTTTAAGAGACCACTTTATGGCTATAGCAGCCAAGGTAAGCAGAATGAAATTGCATCCTGTGACATTTAAAAGAGGTTTCACCATTTTCTGAGTTTGTTTATAAAATATTATTAATATAATTAAAAAACAAACAGAAAAAGAGATGGGAAGAAAAAACCCAGCAAGTAAATAAATCAAACATTTTGTTGTAAAACCAGGTAAGATTTTTCTGTTCAAACTTATGACATATCTTCAACCATGTTCAACCTATATAAGAAATAATTGCTTGTTTAATTGTATTTCATTTTTTCCAAGGATTTAATATTGGTTTTAGTTTTAAAACTGGCTATCTTAATTTTTCCTATACATTCTTTTGATCTCGTGTGACATAAATGTTAACATTCAATACTGTCATGTTGCCTGTAAGTTTTTGTGATAGTTTGTAACATTCAGGAAATTTTTTGGGAAAACTTCTCTAAGGAGATATGTCAGCCATAGTTTACAGATCTCTGCATTATATTCTTCTTTTAACTTTAGAAACCATGTCAGGGTGCAGAAGAAAAGAGGATTCTGGGTGTGACAGGCAGGGAACAGGACCCTGATGGGCTTTGGCTTTAAGTGCAAAAGACTGAGTGTTTTAAGCATGGTGAAATTGTGTATAACCACAGCTCGTGCAGTTCTTTGATTCAGTTAGATCTGCCTTAGTTACCTATTCTGTAGTTTATGGAAAAGTTTTTTTCAGGACTTTATTAATTGGATGGTAAAAAGACAAATTATTAATTTGCCTTCTCAAGGCACAGGTATTTCTGGATTAGATTTTAGATGTTTATCACCTGTTAAACTAAATGGATTGTTAAGGATCTGAAACATTGGTTTGCTCTCTAGTGGTACTATTTTCTAAATTCAGCTGTTCTCAAAGTTTGCTTATTTCAAATAAATATAAAGAGAAAAATGGAAGGACAAAAAAAAAAGGAATATTTTTCAGTATTAATTAACCAAGGCAAATTCAGGGGAGGGCAGTAGGGCTGGGAAGGGTCTGGAGCCCAGGTCTGATGAGGAGCTGCAGGGGCAGTTGGGGGTGTTCAGCCTGGGGAGAAGGAGGCTCAGAGGGGACTTGACCACCCTACAGCTCCATGGAAGGTGCTTGGGGAAGCCAGGCGGGGATCAGTCTCTTCTCTCAGGCAGTGAGTGCCAGGATGAGAGGACACACCTCGAGGGGAGGTGCAGGTTGGACATCAGGAGGAATTTCTTCACAGAAAGGGTGATCAGACTCTGGAATGGGCTGCCCAGGGAGGTGCTGCTGTCACCATCCCTGGAGATGCTCCAGAATATGCTGTGCATGGCACTCAGTGCTGTGTAATTGGCAGGGTGGTATTCACTCAGAGGCTGAACTCGCTCATCTCAGAGATCTTTTCCAACCCAAATGATTCTGTGGCTCTATGATTCTGTAATTTAAATTCATCTTTCAATCTATGTATCCTTAGCAAGCTTACCATACCATCCATTTATTCTTAGGTAAGTTGTAAACTGAATGCGGCACATATAAAATAAAAATTTATTGTAAAAAGACCCCAACATAACAAACTCTTTCATTTTGTTATTTTTTATTGGACAGTATTTTTTCCTTAGGTGGAAAAAGGGATAAAGAAAGATGAAATGTGTGTGTGTCTGAACAGAAGTGTAAATACAATCACATTTGTGGCTTTAGTGCTCTGTAATTACTTTTGGTACAGAATGCTTATGTTGTTAATACTTTGCTTGAGAAGTAGGTTAAAAGTCATGTGTTTGAAATGATTATCTACTTAGTCTAGTGACTCCTAATAATGTGCCTGTGTGCCTGTCAGAATGTTGAGCTGGGTAAGAAGCACAGCAGTCACATTGCATTTTTCTGTAAATCTTTAGTGAAGTAGGAGAGAGCAGTTGAAGAGTATAAATGCTTTATCAATCAATATTGTGCTGCTGATGTGCCCCAAAAGCTTTACATCTTAATTTTGAATTAATTCAAGACTTGGTCTGAAGTTGTCAGATTTTATTAGAAAGGTCTTGCATGGAAAGCTCCTCCCTGCCTGAGCACCCTGAGGTTTCATTATCTCAGTACCATGGAATATGGAGGAGCTTCCATGTTCCCTTGCCTTGAGGAATGTGGAATGTGTTTTAATTTCATTTTTCCTAATGTAAAAGCCCACAATTTGTCAGATATCCAGAAACTGTTGTCTTTATGCCTGGAACTCATACTTGCTCTTTAGAATGGTTGATACAGTAAACTTCTGCTGATAATTAAAAAATCTGGGGATTTTGGGGGCAGAGGGAGGGAACTGTAATTCCTGTAAAAGCTCTCCCTGTCAGGATTAAAATGGGTGAAAATAAATGAACCTGAGTGGGATGTGTGACTGTTGAGTTACTGTGTTTCTTTTTTATTTGTGAAATTTGTGAATCACAATTTTATCTTAGAAATGAAGTGCAGACTCAACCAAGAACATACAATGCAAATGCATTGCTTGATATTTAGGTAAAATTCAATGTACAAAGCCAAGCGTTTGCCCATATGTGTATGTGTACTGTTGAACTGGTTTTATTTTGGTATGAAAGTATTATACTGTATTAACCAAGGTATTCTGATTAAAACCCAAGTACTCACTTTTTATATCATTTTAACTTGAATTCTGAATTGTGGGTTAGCATTTCTGTACATTCTGAATTGAAGTTGTGAAATAAAGCTCATGAGTTTGTAGCATTCCTGGCATTTAAGAGCATTTTTATCAGATTTCGTCCATTTAGGAGAAATGTTGGATTTTTTTTTAAGGAACTGAAATGATGAGTAGTAATGTGACAGAAATAGAAGGCAGATTTTTCATGTTGTCATATGAAAATGGACAAAATTTTTCTCGTGTTCCTAATTAAGATAATGGAGTGATTTTTGCTTGGAAGAATGCTTGGTCAGAAGAACAAATAAAAGAAATTTGGTGGGTGGTGCAAGGTTGGAGAGAATTACATCCAGAAATTGGAAAGCAAGGACATTCTGTCATCTGAAAACTTGAATTGTCAAAGAATGTATGGAATTTTAGAAATGAAAATATTTAGTGACATCTTCAGTTTTGGCTATGAATAATAATAAACTGTTTGTGATTGAATAAGTTCTGGCAAGAAGGTTATAGCCACTTGCACAATATCATGAGCAACTGCAAATTTATCTGCACTGTGCTGTTCTCTCTCTTTTTTTTTTTTTTGTAACCTTAATGGTTCCTAAGTGTGAGCGATTTTTTTGAGAAATCTGAGCCAGTTTTCTGGTGAAGAAATATCTTTAAATTCCAAATTCTCTAGGTCAAGCTGGAGATGACATTACAGATAATTTCAGCTGTAATGTTAATGGGAATTCTGTAAGAACTTGAATTATATTAATATGAGGAGGACAGCCATTCTTTTGTGAAATGCATGATCTCTATATTTGGAGAGATTGCAGATCAGCCACACTTTGATGTGGAAGGATCTTGTTCTATCATCCACTTCACCATCTAAAATGTGCCACAGGGAGTATTTAATGTGGAACTGTGTCCTGTTAAACTGTTGTTTAAGAGAACTTTATTTTAGGTACATTGTGTTTTTTAGGTAAATTGTGGGGGGTTTTTAGGTAAATTTTTATTTTAGGTAAATTGAGTTTTAATAAACTGAATTACATCGAGAACCTTCAGGGAGTTGGGGCAACCATTGGAGTGTGCTCCTGTTACCTGATTTTGTTTCCAGTTTCAAATAATGCAGTACTTTTCTGAAGCTCTGAGAAATGCTAACTTCTGGTAAAAATGCTAACATTGTGGTTTGAGTTTTCTTCCTCCTTATTAATTGAAGTGTTTCTGTTTTCAAGGGAACAAAAGAAATTGAAGGTGAAGAGGAGTCTGGTTTAATTCAGCCTGCAGAAGTATTTGCTCCTAAAAGTCTGGTGCTGGTGTCCAGATTGGATTATCCAGAAATTTTCAGGGTAAAGAACTTGCAATTGCTATTTACAATATATCAGAAAAAAAATCTGGTTTTAAATGAGTAACAATGACAGCACTTTTGATGAAACAGATCTCACTCAGGATTGATCTGGGAATTTAAAAGCAAAAGTAGCTTTAGATTGAACTAGATAAAATTCAACATCTGTGACAGTAAATAGCCCCTATAGGTTCAAGTAGTGCCTTTTTACCCTCCAAGCATTTTTAAAACTGCACAGAAGGAGTAGTAGAGATTTTTTTGGGCTCAGTGACTCTCTAATGAGAGGAGTTACTAGGACAAAAGCAGACAATATTTGACTAACTATATAATGGTAAATTAACAGTGAAAATCTAGCTCTCCTCCCTATATAATTGTAAATTAACAGTGAAAATCTAGCTCTCCTCCATATATAAAGCAAAATGTCCAAGCCTCTTCCAGACCAAATTAAAATGCATGACCAAGATTTAGGACCTTGGATTACTTTCAGCTGGTGAAATATGACTTATCTGGGATAAATGAAAAGCTTAAATTTCTCCTAAGCTAATGCATATGAACAGAAACAAATAAAGTTCAGTTTACAGATGAAGGGAGGAAATCATTCAGCAGTTGTCTGTAGACATTAAGGATGACTGCACCATGGGAGATTAAAAGTCCTCGGAGCCAGGATCTTGTCTCTCACAGTGGCCCATGGCAAGTGCAAAGCAAAGGGGGTAAGAATAGAGCAGGCTGTAGAAATAATTCCATAAAATGCTTTCCTCATTCAATGTGAATAATAGTTAAATGACATCCTGAACCAGAGGTGTTGTTCCTGTGGATTTTTCAGTAATTAGTTCACTTTCTTAACATTCATATTTTACAACAACCCATGGCACAGAGTTTCACTGTTTAACTATGTGTGATATGAAAAGTTACTGTTGGAATTGTTTCTGAGTAGAGAACTACTAAAATATTTGCTGATAATCAAAGTTACAACAGTGAAAAGGCAAAAGATGCTGTGGAGGAGTTATTTCCTTTTGTCCAAAGGCTTCTTAGAGTGTCACGTTGATCTGGATTGAATTATTAGTAAAAATGCTAAAGCTGTATCTGTGATTTCTCAATCAAAATTTGATCCACTAATAAAGTATGTTGAAATATTAATGTAATATTAATATAAATGTATTTACATTGATATAACAAAATTAGGGATGTAAGTTAGATAACATATGGAATTGTTAGTGGTTTATACTAGTCTTAAAATGAGCCTCAGAAGCTCATTGATTAATCAGTGTTATACCCTGGAAACCAGTCAGGTTTTAGTCCATTAGAGTTCAAAGCACAGATGAAGCTGTGTTGATTTTTATATTTTTTAACAGTAACTTATAATAAACTTATAACAAACAAAGCAAAAACGTTATACCTAGAATTTCTTTTAAAAAACCATACATCCCTTGCAAGTAGCCAAGCTAATTTTTAAAAATGAATTATTACCTCTGTGGCAAATTACTTTTGTTGGAGGTTACTTCACTGCACTAGTAACTATTAAGAACTTATTTTTTTGAAGATGATATACATAGATCTTTGAATAATTTGACCTATATTGCAGTCTGATATATTTTGTCAACCTTTCCAGGCTTGCCTTGGTTTGATCTACACCGTGTATGTGGACAGCCTGAATGTGTCACTGGAGACTCTCATTGCAAATCTCTGTTCATGCCTTGTCCCTGCTTCTGGAGGGTCTCAGGTAAGTGGGGAGGGGGGCTAGGGGGGAAAAGGGTATTTTTCCAGTTAATTTAATTTATGAAGAAAACAAAAAATAAATTCTTGAGATATTTTTGAAGAAAAAAAGATCATAGTTCAGCTGAGTGCTTTCCCTGTGGCCTGTGAGCGCTTTCCCTGTGGCCTGTCTTCTAAAGACAGCAAAAATTCCATTCCAGGATAAGGTCAAAGGGTTAATTTTGTCACTGAGTTGGCTTTTACAGGGCACATTAACAAATTAAGCAGTTTGTATAAGTTTAGTTTTTAAATAATAAAGTGTTCAAGAATATTTTTGCTTGCTACAGAAATTTTTTTAAAGGCATTTTTTTTTTACCATTTTCTGACATAAGCTTCATATCTGTTCATTTATGCCTGTTTGTTCCTTGATGGAATTTAGGATTCCACTGTCATTTCTTTGATAACTCATTTTAATTTCTATTTTCATGATTTGTTTTTGAAATGGTAAAAAGTAACTCAAGTGGGGTTTCCTCAGAGGAATTAAATATTGCAAATTGCCCATGTTTTCAAAAATTAAAGTTTTCTAGCTAGCAGACTTCTTTCTAATTTTCACTTGTGCTTTCTGTGAGCAGAAAGTCAGGTTTGTTTCTTGATTTACTTTTTATAAAATATTCCTGTACATTTGTGAGGTTTTGGTAAGCCAGTTGAGTCTTCTGTGTTTGTTTTTTGCTTTATGCTGTGACCCTGATGGGAAATTATGGTCCTTACTATGAAACATACCAGAAAACTATATGTGCAGATGGCAGCATTTTAAAGTCAATTACATACACAACTTCCCCCTCAACCTACGGGGTTTTCAACCCTCCTGAAATCCTATAACTTCCTAATTCTGTTCTGGTTTTGCCCTGTCCCTGGCTGCTGTGGGACTGCTCTTGGTGCAGGAAGAGTCAGGGTGTCCTGTCAGCTCAGTCAGGCTCTGCCTTGCTGCTCTCCAGGCTGCCACCTCTGCTTTTTCTGTCCTTATTTTTGGTTTTGAAGGGGTGTAATCAGATTTTAACTCCTCATCAGAAACCCTCTTTTCCAGTGGTATTCGAGCCTCTTATTTTTGGTTTTGGTGATCCACTTAAACTTCTGGCTGTGCTTCTGTCCTCACTTTTTTCTCCCTGTCCAGGAATGCAGCTTTTCTCTGTGGCTTTGCTCTGTTAGAAGGGGAAGGAAAAGTCTTGCTGCTGTGGTTGTTCTTCCTTCTGCTTTCTCTCTTCTAGTAAAATGCTCACTCATTTCCAACTAAAATTTGCTACTGTCAAACTATCATTTAAATCAGAAATTAAGTGTTTCTGCTTTTTAAAGCTTTATGCTTGCAGGACTGAAGGTGAATTATAGTGAATTATATCTTTTAGGGTGGGAACAGTCTTGCAGCATTTATTTCCAGAAACAATCAGCTGTGAAATGGGTTACTGACCTGCACCCAGGCCTGCTGCTGCAGTGCTGGGCAGAGCATCTCTGCTACAGCTCAGGGACTTGTTTGGGTTTGCTGGGGAGATTTTTAAATACCTGCTGTGCGGCAGGCAGAGCTTGCTGCCTTCCTACATTCCCCACCTTTGCTGCCATACAGAGTGAAGATTTACACACAGAAATGCCCCCAGCCCATGGGAGTCTGGTGAGAGGGAGCTGCTTGGCATCACTCACTGCCTGAGTGCCATGTGGGTTTGCTCACAGCAAAGTGAGGGTGTTTTGCAATTGCAGAGCTGTTTGGGATGTGATACTCAAGTGCACTCCTTTCCCTCCCATTTCCTGCCTCCCTCCAGGGAGTGTTCTTGTGCTGGAAAGGTAACTGAAGCTGTGATTGTGCTTCAATGTGCAGAGCAGGGGCACAGGAGTAGCAGAAGTGCCCTCTTCAGTACCCACATGTCACAAGTATGTTCATACTCAACACACACCTGAGGATGGTAGAGAGCAAAGTAATTCAGTTAGTAGTACTGCGCATTTTTCTGATTTAAATGGATTTGAAACCTTTTTATTCCCTGGGAGATTTTTTATTGTATTAATAGAAATGTTTTTATTGTATTAATAGAAATGTACTTTTAACTGCCTTCAAAGCCATAACTCTTTAACTAAGTCAGTGTAAATGCAAGGGAGACACTGTCATGCTCTACATTCAAGGGGACATATCACTGTGGCCAAATTATATTTCAGATCTCTGTTTGACTTTAAATTTCTGTATACAAAATAAATAATTTTTGCAGTATAAATCACTTGTCTGTATGTTGACAGCTTGTTCATTCTATATAAATTAAATTTTAAAAAATTCTTTCTACAGAAATTGTTTTCTTTGGGAGCTGGAGACCGACAGCTGATACAGACTCCTCTACATGACAGCCTTCCTGTCACAGGCACCAGTGTGGCTCTTCTCTTTCAGCAACTGGGTATGTCTAGGCCTGCTTTGAAAAAACCCTATTTTTCTAAATTATAAAATGAGGTATTTTCTGTTCTAATTCAATTCTAATCATGTGCCAAGAAAGCTGCATGGTAAATATTAATTTCTTTCGAATGAAAGAATGACTGACTGGCTTTAAACCCCTAATCAGACATTCAGAGAACCTTTTTGTGCAGCCTGCCTGTGGTAAGTTATCTCCAGTATTAGAGAATCATGGAATTGTTTGGGTTGGAAGGAACCTTTAAAGGTCATCTAGTCCAATCCCACCATGTAGTATCTGTAAGTTACAGGGGGCAGAAGTGAGCGTGGCCCCTGCATAATCACAAAAACATTCCTGTAAAAAGATTCCCTGCTCCACTCCCCTTGGATACTGTACAAACTCCAGAGAACACCAGGGAGGTTTGTAAAAAAGCTGGTGAGACCAAAAAGTTCCTATAGTGCTGTTGTTGTCTGTTACTGCCAGTTAGAGCAAGAAGATGCTCTAACACAACCCTCTCCAAATGTTTTCTTGCTCATGACAATTCCAATGCTGCATCTCTGTTATCTGGGTACCTCAGTCCTGGTCTTGTCTGTCATTAAATCCTGACACTTTTAGTCTTCATTCCATTGGTTTGTGAAGGGACTTTGAATCATGAAGGTGTAGCAGCACTGGATAAAGGCACAATTAATAATCTTTTCTGATCCTGTGAACCTCAGTTTTACTCTCAAGCAACCAAATGGCCTCAGGATGTGTTGTCATCCATTCTTCTCTCAAACAGGCAGTAAGAATGGATGGAAACCACAAAAACATTGGTGAGCAACACTAAGCTTATGCCACAGAAAGCAGTATCAGATCTGATGAGCTCAATGCCATCTCTTACTAGGATGATTTAATTGTATCCTTCCAAAAAGAATATCATTCCAAAAGGAAGATTTTCATTTTTTAAATAGTAGTTTAAACAAAAGCAAAATTGTGGCTAAAATGGTATATAGGTGCTACTTAACTGCTCACTGAGGTTTTACTTATTATGTCAAGATTCATTAGGATTGCTCTGATCAGATTGCAGGCAATGTTTTGAATGTGGACAGACCTAACTAATTTTTCCCCTAACTTTGCTCCTTTTTTGAAGACATAAAATGTGGTGTGAGGTACCATAAGTGCAGCAGGTTACACCATGTGGTGTGGTATGTTCTTCTTTAAGTATATTGTATGTGATAACTGATTTGAGGCAGCTTTTTAATCAGTTCTACTGAAAGTTGCTATAAATGCACAGTTCAGAAGATGTCAAAGAAATTGAGGCTTTCAGTTAGTTCTTAGGTGGTTATCCTGTCTTCTGGCACTTGGCTTTTGAGTGGCAAATTGGGATTGGAGTGTTTTGTCACAGGATCAGGCTGAGGAAGCCAATGAGGACAAATCTGAAAAGTCATTGTATGCATGAGATTTATAGAGGAAGCCATGAAGGTGGAGTGGGAATGTAAATATATGGAAAACTAAAGCCAATCTTTTTTTCTTGTCTTACTGAGAGCATATTTTGCAGGGCAAGTTTTTTAAATTCCTCTTGTTGTGTATAGAAAGGAATAATAAAGGAATAACATATGAGAATTTAGCATTCTTTCCAACACATACGGTTTAATTTAATGTTGTTAACCACATGTTATTAGAGGGTTAATGTATACAGATGGATGTCATGTAAATTCCTAAACCCACTGTAGCAGAGTAGTGAAGAGTTTGGAGTTTAACTAGGACTAGATTGTTGTGCTAACAATCAAAAATCCTTTACCTTTATATTTTGAATTTGTGTCATTTCATATTAGTTCCCATATACTTTTCAATAGCTATACCCCCAATTTACTCTTTGTCTACCATCTCATCCTTCTTTTCCCATAGTCCATTAGCCTTTTTGCTGTCTGTGGTTTCGCTGCTCTTCTGCCTTATTTTGTCCTCCTGACTTCCAGTAAATGTTTGGAGGTTTTGTCTTTCTGGCTTTTTGGTGCCTTGTAAGAAGTATGAGTCAGTAAGCCCGTGTTCACCAGATGTCCTTTCCAGGGCACATGAGGATATGAAGATCAGCAGAAGGAGGGGGAGAGAAAGGGAGATAAGGAAGGAAAACTCAGTGCTCGGTTTTCTAGTTACTGATGCTTCAACTGGCCTGAAGAAGGGAGAGACTGAGGAAAGTGCATGGTTATAAAACTTGGCAAATCTTGTCACGAGAAGTTTATAGGCTCACATCCTGTTTCCCTGAAGGGGATCATGTAAGCTCCTGGACAAAAAGAAAAGTTGTCTCCCTTAATTTCTGTTGCAACTTTGTCTTTTTCAAGACTATAAGAGCAATCAGGAATAGTTTGTCTAATGGCCTTGTGTGGACCCTCTTGTTGTGTCTCTCTATTTTTTGGTGTGGCAAGAGTGGAAGAGCTGCCTAGGAATGGGCCTGGTATTAGTTAAGGAATGTGCAAATAAGTTGGCAGGTAGATTTTTTTAAAGCAAGTACTTGAACTCTTTGTAAAAGGCTGATTTCCCCCCCTCCTAATATTGACCACTGATTTTTTTTTTTTTTTTTGTTTCTTTATGTTTTGGGGGGGTTGTTTGGGTTTTCTTCCCATATGTGCCTCAGTTGCCAGTTGATGTATTTAAGTATCTGGGGATACAGCACAATGGTAAAATTGTCTTGTGTCTCAAAGGACACAGATTAGAAAATGTTTGTGTTTTCATAGTGAACCTCACTTTTCCAGAACAGCCCAAAATTCCATTCCCATGTAGGTGATGGGCTGTCATCATGTTCTTAGTGCCAAGGCTGGTTAATTCCAAGTTTCTGTCTGGATTTACTAAAAAAAGAGTTGTTAATACAGCTACACGTGCCTGTTTGCAATGGTTGCTAACACGAAAAGGAGGACCAGGAAATATGAACTAACTGTTTTATAAATAAATTCTTATTTATTCTCACCTTTCATGTAGTCTTATGAAGAGTTAAAGGCAGTGAATCCAGAGGAGTGTGGTAGAAGCCACTGGCTCATCCCTTTGAGAAAATTTATTTTCCTAAGATAAGGCCTAATTCTTTCTGCTGGAGATCACAGCTGAACTTGTCAGAAGTTTTTGTGCTTTTTGGAACAATATTCACACTTGCTTTGTTTCCCTTGCCTGGTTGGAACAGGAGCTTAATGTGTATTTGTCTCTACAACCTGGGTTAAAGCTTTCTAGTATTTTTTTTTGTTCAGTACTTCAGTAGCAGCTGTTGTCCCCTCCAGTCTGGTGTTCAGGACACAAATATTGACCAGAGCATTTGTCCAATAACGACACATTCAGTGATTTCTCTGCTGGCACAGGCACTTCATCCTATCTCAGTGATTAATAGAAAATTGAAGAGTAGCTAGAAAAATATTTGTGAACTGCATAAATCACCTTTTTAAAAATAGCTCTTTCTCGGAGAAAGGTGGGCAGCAAGACAACATGTATCACTATGAATAGATACAAAAGTAATTTCAACATTTATTTTGAGAAATATTGTGCAATAGTAGCCTCATCATGCTTTTTCTGCTTGGCAGGATAACACCATGTCAGCAGATGACCCTCCCTGCATTACCAAGTGCACAGCATATCTGGAAACAGACCTTATTTGTGCTTAGGCGTTAAACTGCAGTTGGGAAAAATATCCCCAAAGGTTTTAAGCTTAGTAATAAGGAACAGAAGTCTTTGACATTTTAAATCATACCTTCTTTTTTTTGTTTTTTTTTTTTTTTTTTTTTTTTTTTGTTTTTTTTTTTTAAAGCGTAATATATAGGAATAGTGTGACAAAAACCAGGCCTGTAGCTGGATCACTAGAAATTATTTAATCAATAAAGGATTAGGTAGAAAAACAGGAATCATAAAGTTACTTTTAAAAATAATGTGTGGCAGCAAGAAGACTTTCAGTGCTCTTCTATTTCTTGTTGTCTGTTGGTAAGATGGTAGGTATCTATAGAAGCTTCAAAATGCAGTAGCTTTCTTCAGGCTCAAAGGAGATTTAGGTTATATTGAGGTTATATTTCTCTCCTGTCTCACTGCATTAACTGTACATTCCTAAGTTTCTGCCTTAAGCTCTTTTCTCCAGACTCCAACCCTACTTGCCTTCTCCATGTGGGTATTCAGCAGGGATGTGTTCAATCCTTTGAGTCTAAGACATACACCTCCATCTTCCCCAAGAGACAGCTTTTTACCCAAAAGAAGCCAGGACAAAAAAATTAGTGACCTAAGGAGCAAAACAAAAGCCTATGGTTTAGCCAGCATATTTCATTTTTGCACATTTCAAGGCCTGGTAGCATGAATCACACTGCTAAGCTGAGAAGAAATTACAAACATTTATTTTCCTGAAGAATTTCTCTCTCCTTTCCAAGTAATTAATCAAAGACAAAAGAGTTTTCCTTCCTTTCCTTCTTGTTTAGACTCATATCAGGTCTTCTTTCCTATGTCCTTATTTCCCCTGTACTGCTTTGTTTGCTTGTGCTTGTTTTCCTCCTATCTTAAATTCACCACTCAAGTATTTTCTGTAAAATATTATAGACTTTGTGTTAAAAAGAAAGTAATTTTTTAAGTGGTGAAAATGACACATTGAAGTAAATTCTGCTTTGAATCTTCTGGATGAAGACACAAGGTAAGGGTGCTTTGGAATCCAGGGCTGTGTAGAATAGATTAAAACATGGAATGACACAAACATGAATGGTCATGGTAGGTGGAGCCAGGTTGGTTGCTTGGCAAGTTTGTCTTTGATTTGTCCAAACTGTGATGAAACTGGAAGTGTTAAACACCATTATCCTTCAGCCTTTTTATGTGTCTTAAAGTATTTTTAACTAGAAATTGAGTGTGTGCCATTAGACAGTATATGGAGCCTCTGAAAAAGGGTACTCAAAAATAATATAGTATGGTTGAAGACTGCAGTGTCATGAAATATCTGTAATTCCAGATCTCAAAAGTGATTGATTGATTAAACTTCTAAAGATTATTACAGTTGCACAAAATATAAATACTAGGGCAGATGTTTGTGGTGATGGGGGAGTTGCTAAGCAGAGAAGTACTTCAGTACAAGCACTTTAAATGCTCCACTCCAGCACTGATGTATTTTCTTAATGTGACTGTTCAATTCCAAATTTCAACACTGTGACTTGGGACTCAGAAGTTCAGAGTGTTCTCTGTCCTTTTGCCCTGCTTGCATGTTCTTGCCCTTCTTTTGCATCAGAGCAGATACTTCTCTTATATCACAGAGAGCTGCTTAAAATTAAATAATTAAACAACAAGAAGCAAGCAGAAAGAAGTGAATTATTATCCATGTGTCCATGGAGTGACACTGACACAGATGACTTTTGTTGGTTTAAACAGTCATGGAGCCAAACCCTGTTACTGTTACATGGTGATAAATCCAGTCAAAACATAATGATGGGATTGTATATTAGCTGTCATACCTGTTTAGAATTTTTTGGAGTTGTGTATTCAAGTGTACAGAAGTAAAGGAAATGCTGTGTTTTCTAATTTTTCAAATTTGCTAAAAGTTAATGAAGAATGGTGGAGATGTATGTGGATTTTTTTTTAAATATAATGAATATACTGTAATTATTTTATGTTCAAAAATTTGTTTGGACAAAATCTTAATTGCAGCAGCATTATTTTAATTATTTTTTAAATGACATGTGCTGCTCCAGCTCTGTTTAGAAGTAGATATTTGTATGTGCCAAGGGATTTGAAGCTGACACGCTGCACTTTACAGCTTTGGCTAACTCATGAAAACCACATTTTTAGGATGGTTCTGTAGTTGTGCCAGTATCACACAGCAGATGTTCTGCTCAGAAGAAATCTGTGCACAGGCTGGAGCTGAGCAGGCTCTGTCCTTGGTTCTTACAGGTCCTGTTTCCTTTGGAAGCTGCTGTGGCACTGGGCAGCCCCAGGCCCTCCTGGCTGGGAGGGCACCGCAGCTTCTGGTGTGATTCATTCTGGGGAAGAGAACAAGATTTTAAAATTGTATTATTTTCTTCATCTTAAAATGTGAACACTGATCAGTTTCTGCATTCTGCACTAAAAATGCCTCCATCTGTTAACTGTCTTTCCAATGTTTTATTGCTTCCCAAGCCCATGCCTCAGAAATTATGATGTGAGCTACGGGGGCTATAAACAGTGAAAGTGTCCAGCCTATAGAGTAACATAAACAGTGTCACCTTACTGTGATAATTAGAAAATAACCTATCAAATCAAAAGGAGAAAAACTGAATTGTGGTGTGCCTCAAATGAGTTTATTTTTGTGGTAGCTAATTTTTAAGCTCACAGTATTTGCAGGACATGCAATGCTTTACATTTTTATTTTGAATGACAGTAAAAGTAGCCCTACTGCTTAAAAAGTGTAACTTCCTTTAGAAAACATAAATACCCAAATAAGGTAGAGTCTGAAATTAATATTTAAATTGTTGGTCATGTTACAGCTCATACTGGATTCTAGGGACTGCTGTTTGAGCAGTGTTAGGGTTTTCTGCTGTACTCTATCTTTGTAGTTTACTCTGTAACATAGCCCATAAGTATTTGCCATTTGCTGATTTTTACATCAGTATTGTTCAGGGAGAAGTCACAAGTTAGAGAAACAGGTGAGCACCAAGAACAGGCTCATACAAAAAGATCATGAGTTATTTAAGGTTGGAAGTTAAAAGATAATTTCTAACTGTAGGACAAGAAACATCCTGAAACACCTCCTGTTGGGAATAGTAATGCAAAGCATTATCAGTGTATTTAAGATGAAGCTTGATCAGTTTGGGGTTGTCTGATATAGCCATGATAGGAAAAGGCTGGAATCTTTCACTGTTTATAGGCCCTTCAGTCCCATATATTCTAAATCCAGGATATATTAAAATACCCAGAATTTTTGCTTTTGGCTTCGTTTGTTGACACTTTGAGTAATGTTTTCTGTAATAAAATAACTTCTCATTATTTTAATTCTGGTTTAGGGGAGATAAAATGTTCAGCCTCTCATGTAATGTATTTTATGCCAACAGATGACAATACCAAATTACTGTATAAATGGGAAAAGACATTCCTGATGAATATATATGTGTATTTGTATGGCTGGGAGACATTATGAAAGGGTCACTGCACAGTCAGCACGTGAGCTGGCTTATACTTGTTGACTAAGAAAATCCTGGTGTCTTTGACATACAGCAAGAATATTTTAATATTTCATTATGTAGGGCAGCAAAGCAATGAGAGATGTAATCTGCAGAGCATGTGAAGAGTCCAAGTGCAGGCATTTTCATACATCAATACCTATAACAGGGAAATGCACTAAGGGTCGATGTGGTGCCCTTTCCACATCTTATCTTTATGAGATTTCAGTGATATGAACCAGAACTTTTTTTACTGTCAGGTTGTTTACAAACTTCTCACCCAACTCAGTCAATTTCTTTCCTTTCCATGAAACATCACGTATCCTGTGATGGGAGCATATATAACTTTTGTTGGTTTTTAGCAGCATGTGTAAAATGGTACAAATATGTTAAATGTTTAACACACTAAAGCATGTTAAATGAGGACTGTTCTATTTAAGTGTATACACTTCTAATCAGTGTTTGATCTTAATAAATTGTAGACTCTCCAGCCTATGGGACCTGGCATCACATGAGTGGATGCTGTTGGCTTATGTTCCAATTTCAGTTTAAATCCCACTGGCTGGTGAGCTGCAATTAGCTCCATAACCCAGCCAGAGAGAATTTACCATTCAGGCTTTCCAAGTAGATTTGTGTAGTCCATCAAAGAACAAATAGATTATGAAGGGATTTGATGTGGCATTTACTGCTAATGGGGCCTTACTGCTGCAAGAGCAGAACAAAAGGAAAGTGTTCTTTTAGATGCTGTTGGAAATAAAGGGACATTGTCATAGTGAGTTTTGTACAGGGACTCTTCTGCCTTTCCCAGTAAAGGCACTTTGTGGACAGTCACTGAGGCTTCATTTCCCCAGCAGCCAAGCAGATGATCCTGTCTGGAATGTCCATTTCCAGTTGCACAGTGCTGCCCCATCTCCTTTGCTGAAGTGGTGCTTGACTCAGCCATGCCGAGCAGTTTTAGCTCACCAGGTTAACAGAAAATATTTGGAGGGTGGAAGGAGGAAGGATCCCATCTGTTTTGTGTCAGCAGTCTCAGGTTTGGTTTGATGCTGTGGTTAAATCCTGATGGCCCAGGGCTGCAGTGGGAGCAGACCCATCCCTCTGCTGGCCTGAGCTCACTCACTGCTCTGAGCTGTGCTGCAGGTGCAAGGGAAGCAGCAGCAGCAGCATCCCTGCCAGGGAGAGCCAGAGATTCCAGGCAGGTAATGCCAGACCATTCCTTCAGTGCATCCTGCTCTGGTTCTGCTTGTTTGACACCCTGGGGGCTTGGTCAGCCCCCCCTGAGATGCTGCTGCTGTGCTGGCAGGAGTCTGAAATGAGTTGGAGGCACTGGAGTTCTTATATCAAATATTTCTTGCAGTGTTCCATGTTTTTCAGCCCAGCCAAGCACATAAGATGCTCACTTATATCCACTCTGAACTTTTATTACTCTTTTACTGAGACAAATCATGCAGTAGTTTATTTTAAGCAAATTATTAATCTAAGAAAGAAAAGTTATCTGGCATAAGTTAATCAGCTTAAAGCTGTGTATTTGATAAAGTGCTGTAGTTAATGAGCTTTTTTTAAAAGAAAACATTTCAAATAAGAGAAAAAAAAATTACAGAACAGCTCTATAACAATTCAATGAAATTTATTTAAAATATTAGGTGAAAATTTGTTTTGAGGTATTTGAGAAGAGAGTTATTTTCTATTCACAGCAGGACTTCAGAAAGCGCATCTCCGAAGAGTGCAAACAAATAATTGTTTTTCAGAGATGAGCAAAATGTAAGTTCCAAAAAGCAAATGTCTAATAAATAGACAAAATTTAAAAATACACAAATAAAGCTTGTCTCTGCTTATAGAAAATACTGAAAGGGATCCTCCTGGGAACAGATGGCTTTTCTTTCTATTTTTGCTGGTATGAGTGCAGGCAGAACTTTTCTCACTATTCCAAAGCAGGCTTGGTAGTTGTCATACCATCAGAACTTGCAAAACTGCATTTTCCAAACTTTGGTGTTAATACTTATGGTGAGAGGAAAAGAAAAACATTTCTATAGACCTTTACTTCCATACATTTGGTATTGTAAATTCACATTTAAAGTTCTGCTCTTTAGTTGCATTTTGGGCTGAAGTATCTCTGTCTCAGGAGGCCAGGAAAATCTCAGAGAATTTGATATAGAATTTTTAAAATTTCATAAATATTTTGAAGCATGATCTTTAAAGAAAATAAAGAGATTTTAAAAATTTTTCGTGGTCACACCATTTCACAGTTTCTTCAGTTGAATATTTGTTCTTTATGCTCTCTCAATATCAACCAACAGTGGCTGAAGATTGCTCTCACAGAATATCCTGATCAGCCACATCTGTTCTTGTTGGCTTTGCATTTATTTGGTTATGTTCACATAATGCTTCTGTAGTAAAGTTCCTTGAGAATGGCTTTGTAGTCCTCAGACAGGAAACAGGTATGTTTGCAGTTCCTTCTGTATCCTTGACCATTTTTCCTGTGTACACTTCAAGACAGACAATACTCTTCTCATTCTTAGATACTTACTTTCTAAGGATCCTACTGGTATTGCCCTCACTCTGAATTGCTTTGTTGAAGAACACTTTTTCTGCTTTAAGTGAATCCAGACAAATTATACAATCTTAGAGACAAATCAGGTTTCTTAAGAAGTTTTAATGCTCCTTTTGAATTTTAAAATGTCTGTTGGTGGCTGAACAGAATCCTCCTTTACTTTCTACCATGTATGAATCAATTTGGAGGTATGGTAAACTGCTCTGGTTTTGATTACTTAAATACATCAGCAGCTGCAAATAATTTCTCAAATCTCAATTTTAGATTTGCTCTCAGGATACAAAGAGATAATTTTGGCTAATCAAACTGTTATCAATAATTTTTATAATGTGTGCTTATTTTTATGACGTATCTTTTGATGTAAATGGGAAAAAAAGTTTCACAAAACATTTGGTTCAAACAATAAAATCATCATTCTTGAAAGGGCAATTCTAAAGAATGAATGAAAGAAGTTCACCTTTAAAAATTTCTAGAAATGTGGGACTCTTTCAGTAGCACTCTTCCACCTCTACTCATGGAAATTGGGCAGCATTTCAATTCATTAGTGTATATACTTTATCTCAGTCCACTCAAAATTCTTTTACAGAATTTCATTGAGTTTCTGCTAGTGTGAACCTGTGAGGGTTACACAGAAATTCTATATCCTGATATCAGTAATTATCCAAGTAATTAGCAATTAGTACACAGATTACCAGTAATTATACAGGATTACTGTTTACCTTTCTTTATGATTTTGGGATAATAGATATTTATGGGATTAATATCCAAAACAAATAGCATCCTATTTTAATTGCCATCCTAGATAACTAAATAAGCAGAAGATGAGATGGGAAATCAGACAAGAAATGAAACCATATTTCAGCAGAATATACTATTACTCAAATCTTAACACCTGTGTGCATAACACACTGTAGGACAACAGAACCTTCTGGTTTAATTTGATATTTAACAGTTCAATATTTAGAAATACTGCTTGCTGCCCTCCCTCTAGGAAAAAAATTTTAGTCTCATATCTGATTTCTGTGAAGATTCTTCCCCTTAAATAAATCTATTTTTTGTAGCGTCATTCAAATATAACCTGTTTATATGGTCCAGACATACAATCAGTAGCAAACTTTTAACAGGTAATGCAGGTTATGTTTGTAAATTTGTGTAATTCAGCTTACCACCTTCACATAGAATTGGCATTTACCTCCCTGCTACATGAATACTTTCTGTATGTGAAAGGGTTATTTGTCTGGTTTACCTTCCTATGTCTTTTCTGCTTTGTCAAGAAAATTCACTTAACACAGTCATATTCATCTTGAGCTTATCAATCTCCCTTTGGGTATGTAAAGCTTTAAAATACATATAAGAAATGGTATTGCTCTTATCTTTTTCAGGAATGAAAACCTTATCTAAGTCTTCTACTAAAAATTGTATTTAGCTTTATCATTGTCTCTGGAAAATAAAAAATTAGTGATTATTTCACTCAGTGTATTGGCACAGTTGTATTTGGAGGCTCAAGAAAGCCAGAGGTTTCTGCTGCTTCTTTGAGTAGGTCTGCAGAGGGATTTAAGGAAATTGGCAATAATGGGGTGATATCAACATGCAAATGACAGACAGACTGACTGTTCTCTGAGCAGATCATATGCTGTGCTTAATCCCTGTTTCTTTGTGCCTGTGTGATTTAGGGTTTGGAGAACAAATACCTGCTTGGCTCGGTGTAGACAGCACAGAGTGGATACTGTTGAACTTTGGGGGAGTGATAGCTGGAGGAATATTTATCCAACAGCTGAAGACATATTTTTTATATATATCTCCTCATTTTCACAGTCTTTTTGATAGCTTTTAATGATCAGTTGGCTTTTGTGGTGTTTGTACCAGAATCTCTTTATATGGTCCCTCTGTTTCCTCTTCCCACCCTCCCCAGCTGCTGGTTTGTAGGGAAGCCTTGATTCCACCCTTCTTACAAAGAACATGCAGAATTCATGGTTCAGTTTCTGAATTGCCTTCAGTTCAGTTCTCAAATCAGAAATGCATCTCTAAAAATGGAGGTTGGCTTCAGTAGTGCATGTCAGAGCCATGTTTCCTTCTGTGGGCTCAGAATTGGGGATGTATTCATGAAATGCTGGATTCTTGGAGTGAGTCTCAGCTGAAGGCTCCATGCTCTAGGGATTGCTTCTCTTCCTCCTGAGTCAGACAAAGCCCAAATAAGTTAATCCCTTGGGGTTCTCATCTGACTCATGTCCTCTGTTTCCCAGCCAAAAGCAGGATAAATTCCCCCTCCCAAAGCTCTCTGCTGGCACAGGCAGGCTGCTCCCCACTTGTGAGCAGGCTTGGCTGGGGTTCAGCCATGAGTGTGCGCTCCTGCTCTAACAGCAGACCTGCATGCTTTCCTAAATGCAGATTGATCCTCAGATGAGTGACATAGCAATTTGGGTTTCACTCTGTGTAGTTGATTGGAGATACTGTTTGATTTTTGGGTGGACAAATCAATGGAATTTGGCACAGATTACCTGTTTGAGTGTTGAGTACAGTTGTTGCCTCTTATTTACTAGTTAAGCTTGTATTTTGGTGATTAGCAGAGTTATGCAGCCACATCTAAAAATAAATATGAAAAGAGTTTTGTTTTTCTCTACTCTTTTCCTAGTTATCTTTAGAGCTTGACACTGCCTGGCACAGAACTTGTACTATGCAGTCTCCAGTGGCCTTTCAGAAAGGCTTTTCAGGCTTTGTTGACCCATTTCCTGGATTAGTCTGGCTAAGTTATGGATTATTTTGTCTATTAAGCTTTTTCTTGTGTCCAGTAATTCAAGAATGGCATATTGGCATAATAATGTATTCAATTAGTTGAGTTTCTGAATCCATGTTTATAACTCTTTACAAAAGTCTCAAGAAGTAAGTGGTAATAATTTGATTTCATGCAATGTAGAAGACAGTAGCCTGTCAAGTAGACTTTGTGTTTGGTGGGTTTTTTTTAATCATGCTTAAATAAGTACTTAAATTCTAGAACAACAGGAAGCAGGCAGAATGATACATTTGTTGATGTAGGATGTCAGATAATTTAGTACAAATTACAGATTCTTTAAATACTTGAAAACAGTGAAGGTCAGGAAGCCTCCATTCAAAATTTTCCAGCGTATGTATAATATTTTACAGGATGTCTGTCTGTGGGCTGCAAAGGAGCAATCTGTAAAAATCAACTTGTTTGTTGTTTTTCATGTTGTCTATTTATGCCCTGACAAATGAGCATCGGATGTAGTGTGGAGTCTGCAGAGCAGCAGAGGGTTCAAGGTTACAGCCAGCCACGATTGTGTCCTGCAGCACGAGGAAACTGGGCTCAGGCTGTCATTTGGAATGGTTTGGTTTCAGTAAACAACTTGGAGGGCTTGGAACAACACCTTGGTGGCTTCCTCAAACAGATTCATCAATGGTTTAGAAAAGGAAAGTAATCAAAAGTCCTGGTGTGCATAATTTGTTTGATTCTATCAGACAAAAATTTCCCTGATATTCCTGAAAACATGCATTTCAAAGTGCATGTGGAGCAACAATTTTGTATTGAGTTAGTGGCTGTCATCTTGAAAATAAGAAAGTTCCAGATTAGCCGCCTGTATTGCACACTTAATTTTATTTATGTTATGTATTTTATATTCTTCTGTATTGCATACACAGCATTTAAAGAAAGAACGAAGGAAAGAAAGAGGGAAAGAGAAGGTAAACATTTGATACAAAGAAGCTGTGTGGGCTCCACAAGCTTTTCAGTCAGTGAAAGGTGGTTAGCCAGGGTTTTATTGCCCAAGTGTGTTGGATGCTCTCAAGTTTGGTCTCTTCCATAGGTTGTGCAAGTCAAGCAGTGTTTTTCTCTAGCTCAGCACAGCTGGGGCTGCATCAGGTGCATTCACATCCCAGTAAACATTCCAAATTGACCTTCCATGGCCAGCTGGAGTGTAGTGAACATCTGGGAGACCAACTCCCAGAATGCAGTGAAAACATTTGCAGTTTGTGTTCTGCTCTGGGACATCAAGTTAAGCTGTGGGAAGCACTTGCTGAAAGCAGTCATTTAAATATCAGCTTGGAGTGGTGCTGGTTAAGATGCACTGACAAATGCCTTTGTGGAGTACAAACTGAAGCTTTATCTGTGGCCACTAAAATGCAGCAAAACCAGATTTAATTTCCCTAGTGAAACTATGAAAGCCTCACAAACCATACCATCACTGCTGAGTAATTTAAATAAATTTCTATTGACTGACATCCAGAACCTTCTGTAAAAAATGCTGACAGAATCCATTTTTTGCAGTGGTAAAAGCAGATAATAATCAGACAGATATACCCTTTAACACCATGCAGGAACATGAAGATTACCTTTATTATTTATACAAAAGTGTATCATTTTACTAGTCCCTAGGAGAGACACTGTCATCTACAACTACTGTGTTCAAATACTGTGAAGTACTTGCAGGTGTCCTCTTTATACATAAGAAAAATTCTGATTTCCTCTTCTTTTGTGCTTTTTGTTTGTAAAATTTTTGCAGAAGTGTTCAGTTATTATGTACTCTGCAGAATTGAGTGTTGTTTTGTGTCTGGTGAGGAAGCCTGTATTCAGAAGAGATTTGAAATTAAAAATGCTGATACTGGATAAGTTTTATGACTTTCAAAGGTGTTAGAATTAAAATACTCCTTCTAGACTCTTGAATCATCATAATTCACAGCAAAATAATTTTTCACAGCTTGGTTTCAGTTGAGTCTTCTACATTAGTAAATGAATGTTCTAATTCTTTCCAAAACAAAGGTGGAAGTCAGTGACATCCAGAAAGTATTTTAGAACTCTTACCTTTCAGAACTCAGGTTTGGGTTTTAAGATGTGCAAACTGAAAACCATCGCTTTCAAAAATTTTCAATTATATTGGAAGTATTTTTATGACAGGAAGGGCTTTTTTAGAGCATTTTATTGTACCGAATATTTTGAATATTTGTGAGGGGTTTTGGAATTATTTTCCTCAGTAATACCTGCCAAAATGTTATAGGTTTTTAGAGCACTGTTTGAAAATCTTTCTATCTGATTGTAGGAAAAAATTGTCAGATGTTTAATAAATAGCTATTCCTAGATAGCTATTTATTGTCTTCAGACATTTGGTGTGGAATGGAAGGGAGTGAGAAGCCCAGTTGAAAACAAAAACTTAGTTTAAAAGAGAAAATATACTCCACAATATCTATTAAAAATTTTCTGGGAAAGAAACAAGGGCAGTTGTGCATAAAAGGGGCAATTTGACTTTTTAAATTTTTACTGAGATTTTTTTCCAAGCAGGCAGCAGTTTCTAACCTTGTGTTTAAAGGACACTTTTCCAGTTCCCTTCTAACCATTCACTGCTGGGTGCTGTTTCATTCACCTGAGGAAACAAATTGGACTTTTTATCATCATCCTTACCTTGTGTGTGTGTTCCTCAGCAGTTTGTTTTCTATTAGCACAATATTAATTATGCCACTGACATTAATATCAAACTTTTACAGCAGTAATTCACTGAGCCTTGTAGCAAAGCCCTCTATCCTCAGCCCTCTCCTTTGGTTGTGTGAGTTCTGTGGGACTCTTGGAGAATGGAGTTGGAAGCACAAGCTGTTATTTTGTGGTTTGACTTTTTTGTCCTTAGAATGAATTCTTCTTTTCCTAAACAACCCTCTCCAAATCTTTGTCCCACTGTGTTTATGAGCTGAGCTTTACTCCAGCCAAGAAAATCTGCATACATTATGGAAGAAAAAAGATTTGTCAAAACATGTAATAAAAAAAATTACTTAAAAAAACAAAGTGTTAATTATCATGTGGATATAGTGGCACTCCACAGTCACACTTCTTTTTGGGGACATTATTGCTAGATAAGCAGTAGCTTTGGGAAGGTAATACAGGCTGTCTCACTGATAACACAAGCCATGTCCTAAGGGAAACATCATACATTCCAGCATATTTCAGGAAATTTCATAAATTTCAGCATATCTCACATGTGTCAGGCATGTCTGCTTCTCAGGATGGGACTTTTTTTTCTAAAGGAAATATATTTTTGGTTTTCCCTGAAAGCACATGGCTTTGTCTCCTAGGTAAATTACACTGTCTTAAAAAATCCCCAAAAGCATCCCATCATCTGATTCATCAGTCTTACCCTAAATCTAATGGGATTTTTTAAAACATTCAGATCCTCCTTTAAGTATCTCTAAGGATGAATACTCCCTTACTGCCCTCTTTTAACCTCTTGACTCCTAGAATGGATAAGACATGAATGTATTCACTAGGAATCTTTTCATTTTCTTTGGAACTTGGCAGTATGATTTTATTTTTCCCCCCCCTGCTTGGAGTTACAAAGAGGTTTAGAAGTTAAGCCTGGATCAGTGACCAGAATTGAGTGCTGCAAACACAGAAGGCTGTGCAGAAGATGCTCATAATGCTGTTTGAAGCCATGATTAAGCACTGCTGGGATTTGTGCTGAGAAGTGGAAATCCTTGCAAGTGGTATTGAAAGGGAGATGTAATACAGTGTATCTGAAATGTAGGAATACATTCAGATATTGTTACAGCAAGGTGGAAAACAGAAGCTGCACTAGTCAAATAAAAGGTAGAATAACTTGGAACTTGGCAATTCATGTGTTTATCATATGATTTTTGAAAATCCCTCCAGAAAATGCTACATTTTAATGTAGTTTTGAATTTTTGGCATGTTGTTACAGTGCTTTCTTATTATTTTGTTTTTTTTTAAGGAATCCAAAATGTGCTCAGCTTATTCTGTGCCGTGCTTACAGAAAATAAGGTTCTCTTTCACTCAGCAAGTTTTCAAAGGCTCAGTGATGCCTGTAGGGCTCTGGAGTCTTTGATGTTTCCTCTGAAATACAGGTGAGTTAAGTTTGCTTTCCTTGAACTTGTTAAATAATTTTATGACTCATTTTGTAACTTTTATTACAAACACAAATACAATTTATTACAAAAACAAATTACTTTTATTTTTTGTCTCAAACAAAAGGAGTTGTCCTATACTTGGTAAAATAAGCAGAGCTTTTAATGATGCAAATCCTGGTGTGTACACATATTGACAAAAATCAGGTTGCATTGTGTCAATGGAAACAATTAAGGGAGAAATTCCACGTGCAAGTGTAGGGTAGAAACACTCCTCACAATCCAGAAGATTCTGTGACTCAAAGATAGCAGCTACATTAGGGTGTATCAGTTTTAAGTCACTGACAAATGTCCACCAGAGAATGAATTTAAGTCAACAAATCCTCTCTGAAGTCAACTGATCCTCTCTAAAAAGCCACAGGTGGATCCAGAATTTTGAAATGGAAAACTTAATGTCAATCAATTTGGTTTTTTTTAGGAAGAAAACATTTAATTGACTCATCTGTTTCAAACTATGCTTGTATTTTAATAGCTTGTTTTATTTAAAATATTTCAGTTATTGATTTCATTATAATATACAATAAAAAGAAAGAACTGCAAATTTAGTTTTGGAATATGTTTCTTAATGTTTAACTAATAATAAATGTAAACTTCTAATAACTATAAATTAGGTGTAGAAATTCATTGATCAATTTAGATCCAGCTCTTGATGTTGTTTTGATGAACACACAGAGTTTTTAAAATTGTCAAACCAAGTAAACAGTGCCTGAAATGGTGTTGTTCAGTTGTCATTTCAGGATGAAAACAAAATATTTCCTTTAAAGACTTCTTATAAAATTATATTTTACAAAAGGCTGAAGTGTAGGTATATGGCCACAAACAAATCATGTTTTTAAAATGAATGTATTGTTTATGACTTGAGTGTCCCTGACTCCTAACAGGAAGATTTTTTAAAGAGAAAAAGTTGCCTTATGCCTTATGAAAGGATACTCAGAAGCTTTTATTCTATTTAATTTATTCTTTTCACAGTTATCCCTACATCCCAATTCTCCCTGCCCAGCTGCTGGAGGTTCTCAGCTCCCCCACCCCTTTCATCATTGGGGTGCACTCTGTGTTTCGCAATGACATCCACGAGCTGGTGAGTGCTGCTGCCCCGCCAGCCCAGAGCCTGCCCTGGGCTCAGCTCTGAGCCCTGCTGGGGGCTTTGGAGCTGTTTGTGGGAATAATTCACATCTCTTTTTTGGGTTTTTTGTGATTTTTTTTTTTTTTTTTTTTGTAAATGCATTGATTCTGTAAAGTGGAGGGAAATTATTTGATTCTAGTGCAGGAGGAGGAGGAGGAGTGGATCCATTTCTGGCTTTGTCCTCTATTTGTCCTGAGTTTGAACAATTCACTTAGGATTTTCAAGTGTATTTTCAATTGTTTTATTTTACCCTTTTTAAGTATGTGTTTGAAGAAAGTGAACCAGGGTTGCAAAAGGTGCTTAGAAACATGAAATTATACTTCTAGTTGCCCTCACTGTATTCCTTTGCAAGCAGCTTATTTGATATCTCATGTCTCTGAACACAGACCTGGAACATCCAGAAACAAAAGTCAAAGTCACTTTTGAAAGTTTAGCCTAATTTCATTTTCTTTGGTTTAATTTCATTTTTCAGGGCTAGATTCGGTAATAGAAAGTATTTGGAGTATTTCCTGTATCAAAAACATTCTGTACATTAAAGTTGGTACTGTTTTAATTTGTTTTAGTAAACTTATGTGCAGATCATTGTGCAGAAATTTGAACTGTTGTGCTTTTTTAAGCTATGCTCACTCTATGCACTTTTACTATTTATCCCTTACAGTTAGATGTAATCATAGCAGACCTGGATGGAGGAACAATTAAAATTCCTGAATGTATTCATCTGTCCCAGCTGCCAGAGCCACTGCTACATCAGACTCAAATGGCACTTTCTCTGGTATGTTTAGATAAAATCCCCACTTTTCACCCTCTCACCTATTTGTAAAGAATGAAAAATTTCAATATTAAGCTTTCAAGCACACTGGAAATGAGATTTAATAGAATGATTCATGCAACATTGGTGTTTTTAGAAGAGTTAATTCTCTGTAGTTCAAGTTAATATTTTCAGTAATGGAAATCTAAAATGTCTTTTCACTGTTCAAGAGGTAGAGATTTTTCCTTTATAATGATTTTTAATAAGAGTATTTGAGCAGCATTATTACTACTCTGTTCTGCTGCCTTTCTGTGTTTATATATTCATTTAAACTGTATATTTTCTTGAAATTTAGCAAATTAATAACCCTTTAAATTTTATCTGTGTGATTCCCCTGTTTCAGAATTTAGGAATGATGAATTCTTCATTAGGGAATTGCTATAAAAAGTACATCAGTTTGTCTTTTTGCTATCATTGTAATAACATAGAAATCACCTTATTTGGAGGCTTCTGAGCAAATCTTGCCTTCAACAGAAAAGTTTTTAGTCTGTTAATCTGTTTCAGATGAATTATCTCTAAAATCCCTAATGATATTGATCAGTTTCATGGACTGTGGTAGGAGTTTTTGATAAATAACTCCCATATAGAATCCTGAAGCTGAGAAGTTAATTCCGTCTTTATTTCCATATAGTCTTCACAATTTAACTCAATTTATTATTTGAGGTACTCAATGTCAGTGAATTTGAGAAAGGGGGAAAAAAAGTCTTTTTCTCAGCAAAATGAAGGGAGAAAGATTGAAAAAATATTATGTTTTCAAAACTCTCTAGGTTTTGCATCCTGATTTGGAAACAGCAGATTATGCATTCCCTCCCCCACGAACAGCTTTATCACACTCAAAAATGCTGGTAAGATTTCTGTCTTATTTTCTGTGTCTGACTTTCATAAGTGAAAAACTGTTGAAATTTTAGACTAGCTTCCTTTTAAGAATTTGTGTTTGCTTTTCCATATATTTATAGTATTACTGGTGCGGCCAAGAAATGCATTTTTCCCTCTAATGGCATTCTGACGAGTTAGAAGTTATATAAAATTCAAAAGCCAATTCAATTTAGGAACACGCATTGGGGCTTTTTGGGTAGATGTTCTTGAAAATGTGAAACTCTTAGGTGGTACAATGTATTTGTTGTACTTATTTCTGGCTTTAAGATTGAGATTTTTCATTGCTGAAGACAGGGAATGTCATGCAGACTTCATCTAAACTAATGGAAGAATTCAGCTAAGATCTCAGTTTGAGTAAGAAAGTTTCAAATTAATATAATTTTGTATCAAAATAAGAATTTTGTGAAATTTGAAAGAAATTACCATGTTTTCAAATAGTCAAAGAAGTCAGGGTACAAATGTACCTGTTAAAATCCTAGAGAGCAGCAGAAAATGAGCGTATCTGTCAGTAAAGTCAGCCATACAGAATTTGAGTTAAAAATAGAACAACATGGATCATGTTCCAGTGCAGAATAAACAACCATCTAGTAAAATACTCCAATAATATATTCCAGCTTTATATCATTTTATATATTCCTTTTATCTCTAAAAATAAATTCCAGGCTGTAATTTACTTAATTTGGTTGTTACTTAACTGATGAGCTGGTTATCTGATAGTAAATATTGTGTGTAATATTTAAAGTTACAGTTTGTAACATAACACCACAAAACCTGAGGTAATAAAGGAATTTTTGGGACCTCAGGTTTTTTGAGATGGCTGCTGAGGTAAAATAACAGGGTGGCCCAGGATTTGATGTCAGTCTTTAGTGGCATCTGGGCCAGGTGGAGATGTCACTGCCCCAGCTGTTCACATAATTTCTATTAATCTGGTGGTGTGTATTTTAACACTCTCTTAAATAAATAATCCAGAACTTTAAAGCCCTAGTATTTTAAACTTTTTACAGTAACTGGTGGCAGCAGCAGTGCCTCCTCAGGCTCCTGCTATTCCCTGCTGCCCCTGCCCTCTCTGAAGACACTGCCTGTGTAGTGCTTCAAGCCACAGTTATTTTAGGGAATGAATCCAGGCTAAAATAGCCTTTTTCCTTTATTTCACATCAGGTTTCTGTCATGGCAGCTCGTTTGAGCACCCCTCAGTCCCCCTGGCTTTGCCCAGAGCCTGTGCTGCAGGCACAGCAAACACCAGCAGGGGTGGAGGGTGCAGAATCTGCCATGGCCATCTGGGGACAGGGCAGGGCATCCTGGTGGCCTTTAAGGTCCCTTCCAGCCCCAACCATTCTGTGACACAACCTCATCCCTGTGCAAATATCTCTGCTTCATGTGCTGCACTGCTGCACTCACGGAGCTGTAGGCATTTCTCATACAGATTCTTACAAAGTCTGGAGAAATTTAGGATGTGAGGACGCTTTGACAATTCAGTTTCTGCTTGCAGGACAAAGAAGTGCGAGCAATCTTCCTCAGGCTCTTTGCACAGCTCTTCCAGGGATACAGGTCGTGTCTTCAGCTGATCAGGATTCATGCTGAACCTGTCATTCACTTCCACAAGGTAAAGGAGGAGCAGTTCTGTGTATTTATGGTGTTCCTTTGTGCCATGTTATTCCCACAAGCCTGCCTTTTGAAAAACTGTTGAAGTTTAAAAATGTAAATAAAGTTATCTCCATGTGATAAGCACATCATTTTGGCATAGCACAATATCAGTCTGTTTTAGTGGGACTAATTGCAGGGACAGGACAGAAATGTACAACAAAGTTAGCACTGAAATTTAATACAAATAAACATTTGAGGAATCACTGTGGAATTTTGAAAACCTCTATGTGTAATAACACATTGCTTGAAGGTACTAGTTTTCCTTTTTATTACCTGTGAGATTTAAAAAATGTGTGCATCAAATTTCAAATTTTTAGGTATAGAAAGGTCCTATGTACAGTAGAAGATTTAATTAGAAAGCACCACTTACTAGCATAAGCTGATAGGCTGGTGAAAATGTTTAACTAATATGTAACAGTTGTTTGTAATTGCAAGTTTGATGCTGATTAAAAAAGGTGAATTTTTTTCTCTTTTTGTTGCAGGCAGCCTTCTTGGGCCAGCGAGGCTTAATTGAGAATGACTTTCTAACCAAAGTGCTCAATGGAATGGCATTTGCTGGCTTTGTGTCAGAGAGGGGTCCTCCCTTCAGAACCTGTGATCTTTTTGATGAGGTGAAAACTCTTTCTGTATTCCCAAATGAATTACAATTTACTGTCATATTTCAGCATGGGAAAAGCTACTGGAATGCTTCTGAATCCCCAATGTTTATTGTATCAAGTTTATACTAATCATCTCAACTCTTATTTTCTGCTAAGGAGATATTTCTAGCTTACTTCCATAAAATTATACCCCCTCATATGTATGAAGCTAAATAGTTGTATAAACTTTGGTAATGCTGTTCCTGTTGTCAGATCTGTAGTTTCACAGTACATTGCATGTGCTAGTACAGAATTATTTTCAATAATTTAATTATATTCTCTGAAATGTTAACAACCTCAGGGAGACATATTACATTAAATACATATCCAAGAATGTAAACTGAGACAAAAAAATTTCATTTTAAAAAGCAATGTTGTAGTTTTTACTGTGTTGGTTTTGAGTTAAAGGTAGAGTAAAAATAGAGTGTGATATAAATTCTGTGTTGTAGTAGTAGTACCTATGAGAAATTTGGATTGAGGTATAGAAATGTGAAAGGATTGATTTAGGTAGGACTTTCTGTCTGGTAACAAATGCTGCACATGGAACTGAAAATGTCTCATGTTCCAGAGCAATGTGGCCTCACACATTTTTCACTGTTCAACTTTCTTTCCTTGGTTTCAATTTAAGATTAACATTTCATAACTTAAATAGGAAATAATTTTTTTTAGTTGAATTATCAACATTTTTATTCTTTCTTCTTTTAAAAAAAGTTGGTGGCCTTTGAAGTCGAAAGAATTAAAGCTGAAGAGGGCAATCCACCAAAAATGATAAAGCACGTCAGAGAACTTGCAGAACAGCTCTTCAAAAATGTAAGTTGTAACTGTTGCATCTGGAGAGTTGAGATGGTAACATTGAAAATCTGATTTCTCAGATTGAGCCAGTGTCCTGAAAATGGAAGTGACTGCTTGTGTAGTCATCATCTTCATTATGGCAAAAGACTTTGGGACTTTAAAGATCATTAAATTTGTACATGCAAAGGAAATTCAGTATGATACTATTGATTTATTAATGCTAATATTGATTTAGATATAGCTACAACTACTAATCTATTTCTAGTGTGTATCACATAAGGTCTATAAACTGCTGTTTTTCTCTGCTGCAGCCTATGCCAAATACATCTCTTTTCTTGCTTCTTAACAGTTTTCCATATGAAAATTATACATTTGTAATGTGTGTAATATAATATATATAATATGTGTATATGATACAATGTGGCATAATGTGTACTTTCAGCAGTTCTTTCCTGACCCAGTCACCCTGGTTTGCGTGCTCAGCAGGCATTATTTCATTTTTTACAGCCTGTTTCTTGAACAACTCCATTTCCAGTTTTAATTTTTGCCTTCATATCATGTTTATTTTACATAATGCTTTTATAAAGTCTCTTGCCATTCCATTAGCTGGTTCTGGGATGGGTTTTTTTGTTTGTGGGTTTTAGATTTTTTGTTTGCTTTGAGGTTTGTGGGCTTTTATGGCATAGACTGATCTCCCGCCCCCTCACGCTTCTGTGGTTATTCAGCTCCACAGAGCATTATCTATTACACCATCAGCTGACACCTTTGTCACCCTTTCTTTTCTACATCCCACTTCCCCAAAACTGTGCTTTACATCTACAATTCTGAAAAAATCCCACAAGAACTACCAAATGCTGCTAAGTTCTGGGATTTCTTTTGTGTTCTGTGTGTCTTTTCTGATTATGAGCTTTATTTGTATCATTGTGACTGACCTGCTCCTTCACTACCACTAAGTCAGTGACTTCACAGGAGCACACACTGGTATTCACTAACTCTATGGCTTTGTGCATTGAGAATTCAGATTTCTGGTAGTTTGTGCATGGACCTGTCTTTGAGTAAACATAGGTGATGAGTAACACTGCTGAAGCTGCGCCTGGAGGTGCCTGATTTTAAACAGATTGCTTGATGTGTTTTGACATCTTGTTTCACAGTTGTAATAATCACAATATTGTAGCTGTGACAGTTTAGATACAAGGGAGAGACAAGATCTGTTGGGGAGGGATAATGTTTGCATGAGTCTTGTTGGCACAGGTGGACAATCCAAGGCATTGGACCTTTAGTTAGCCCAATAGCATGTACATCTGACACGACATTTGTGATGTCCAAGATAAAAGTAACTTTTCCTGTGTATTTCTTCTGAATCTTTCCTCTCACTGAAATGGATTTTGGAGCAATTACTCTCCTTTTCTGGAGTTTTCTGCCCTCTGTCTTCTGTTACTCCCTCCTGAGTCTGTGTTCCCTTTCTCTCTCTTGTTTCCCCTGGCATCTGCTCCTCTCATGCCCCTGGATTCTTGGCTTGTTCCATAAAATTTTCCTTTGCAGAGAATCCATGTGGCTAAGTAACTGCTCTGTTTTGTCTGCTGTTTCTCAAGTTGATGCACTTGATCTCCTTGTTGCCTTTTTCTCCTGTAAACAACAGTATTAAGCTCCTGTTTACAAGTTTTCTTCCAAACTTTTTGAGCATTTACAAGAGAGCCCTCATTGATGGATAGCACTCTTTGGCAGTGGTATGTAGCCAGTAACAGCATAGAGTCAAATTGGACAGCAGCAAATTCAGATGTGATTAATGGTAACCCCAGAATAACTGAATGAAGAGATGAAAACACCCCATTTTGTTTGATTACTGCACCCTGGAAATGTGAGCTGTGATCCTATGCATGGTGTAAATAGCGTCTCTAATGAGGAGCTTGACTGTCGCACCAGTTTATATTCAAGTCATTAATTTGCATAAAATCAGCATAAGTTAAGCAGGGATTTTGTTTTGCACTTGTTTTGAGTTTTGCACATTGACAAAAATAATTTTATAAAAACCTTTAAGAAAGTTGAGAATATTAATGAGTCAAGGGCGATATGAATATGAAACATTTTATTGATCATCTGCATTAGATATCTGACTTCTTAGTCTTTCAGGTGTGGGAGATTGTCCAGACAGCAGCAAAACTCGGTGAGGCAGACGGTAGCACTGCAGGATTGCTTTGGTGCGTGACGCTTTGCTCTCGCCCTGCAGGAGAACCCCAACCCGCACATGGCGTTCCAGAAGGTGCCGCGGCCCACGGAGGGCTCGCACCTGCGCGTGCACGTCCTGCCCTTCCCGCGCATCAACGAGGGCCGCGTGCAGGAGCTGCTGCAGGAGGGGCTGGCCAGGAGCCAGGGCGCTCCCCCTGCCACCCGCGGCGACAAGAAGTGCGTGGTTCCAGCGGGTCCCCCCGTGGGTACGTTCATTTGTGCCTGGTGCTGGTGATTAGCATTTCTGCTAATGTGTGGTGCTCCCTATTTCGTGTTCATGTTGTGTTTTTAGTGGTCGTGGCAAGCTGGTGTGTAGACTCCAGTGGCCTTTGCCATTCTGAAAGCCCTTTTTAATCTGCCTTTACTAAGGCAGATATTGTATTATCTGCCTTCCTCTTTACTAAGAAGTCAAGCATCCTGAGAGTGAGGGGTGTAACTACTAATAACGAAAGTGAATTTGATCTGAATTAGATGTTGAGTTGAACAATTAAACTAGATACTGAGTTGAACAATTAAACCAGATATTGTACTCAGCCAGGCCTGTTTAATATCACCACAGGTCACTCATAGCACTGGCTGAACCAAGCTTTGAACCGTTTGAGTTCCTCTTTGATACCCAGTGAAAGGCATGTAAATTACTGGGAAAAGGCAAAGAGCAAAGCTAGCATCTGTCTCAAAAGAAATATGCCTATATTTAAGCATAAAGAGCAGATGAGGACATTGTAGGCCTGTCGTTTTAATTTTAATGCCAGAAAGTTCTATTACTCATAGTCATACTCATCCTTGTGAATGGTGGCATAAACCAGTATGGTTAGTCAACTTGCACGTGAAGAGCTTGCAAAACTTTTGAAGGATGGGCTAAGAATTCAAATCCATCTTTGAAAATTACGTATCTAACCACAAGACTCCAATGAATTTTTTCCTTCTCTACTGCTTTTCTTCAAATAAGGTATGGCACTTGCATAGGCAGGCTCGCCTGACTAGGCAGCAGCTCTTCAGAAATTAATTTGGGAACTTTAATGACTGTAGGGCAAACATGACCCAGCGATATCAAGCTACTGCAAAAAAGCCAAACATCTTAGTGGGATGTATAAACAGGAGTGCAGTCAGTGAACCCCATGGAGGAATCTTTTCATTGTGCCCAGTAAGACCTCAGCTGGATGTTTGTGTCCATGTTTGGACACTGGAAAGCTGTCTCCATTTTTGGCTCTGTTGGAGGGAGTCCATAAGAAAGCAACAGGAATGACCAGTGGTCCAGAGAATGTGACCTACAAGGAAAGATGGGGAGTTGTTTAGACTGAAAACTAGGAGACTGAGGGGACACAGAATAGCAGGCTTCAATTATACAAGAGACAGAGAGAAAAAGAAGGGGAGTAATCTGTGATGATAAGAAATAATGGGTTTAATTGCAGCACAAAAATAGAGTTATTTGTCAGCAAGGCATGGTAAAATGAGGATGGTGAGGCAGTTGAGTGGATTTCTTGTGCAGCCATGGAGTGAGTCTCTCTTATCACAGAACATTGGGAACATATTAGACAAACATGAGAAATAACATAAATAGAGTTGATCCTGTCTAGGGACAGCAGGGTGAACTAGATGGCCTCTTGAGGCCCTGCCCAGGCCTGTTTCTCTTTGGGTTTATGCAAGAAGAGGATGAACTCTCTTCACCTGCTTTGCTGTTGACTGTATCATTGAATCTGATACTTACAGAAAATTTAAAGGATGTGTGGTTGTGTTCTGTTGTCTTTCTTGAGAAGGCTAGTTGCAAGAGAAGGGGCTTTTTTTAAATAAATTAATTTCTGTGTCAAAGCAGGAGGTTTGCTGGTTTTTTGTTTTTTTTTCCTGAGGAACAACTTTCACTATTACACTCCCTACTGAACACTGTCTCAGAATCCTTGGATATAAGTAGCTCATTATTATCTACTAGAAAGGCATAGCCTGAATTAAGTTACTATTTATTTGATATTATAGAGAAAAAGAGAATGTTATTTCTTGCTTTCTGAATTTTGTTGTAAAATCAGGGTAAAACAGTTGATTAAGAAAATAAGATCTCAACAGTTTGGAATCAAGATAAGAGAACAGGTTTGTCAGGTTTAATTCCATGTTGCAGAATTCTTGTCATGGCCATCTAAAAATAGTTATCTACTGCTACAAAATATGCAAGGCTATGTAACTCACTGCAGATCACACACATTTATTATTAATTTGTGTTTTTTTATGTATTTCATCAGTGTGTTAGAGGTCATAATCTCTTTGTGCCTGTATGAGACAACAAGAACAAACAGATAAGAGAATCAACTAATGCAGTTACAGTTCAGAGCACTCCCCTTTTCAGATGGAATAGGAAAACCAGAGATTTGAGATCTTGTGTTCCCATCTGCCCGCAAATGGTATTTACCTAACAAAATAAAAGGGAGGACACAGTAATTATTTTTTTCAAGAAATTTGTGGTATTCTTTGTGGTTCTTGCAGGCATTTCACAGATGTATATTCTTTTTCTTTGTTAGTTTCCATAATGGAAAAAGGAAGCACAGTTTTCAACAGTGCTCAAAGGCTGGAAGTTGTTAGAAACTGCATCGCATTCATTTTTGAAAACAAATTTCTGGAGACTGAAAAGGTAATAAAATGAAATTTTAACTCTCCCAAATTACTCTCTATTCTGTTAATGAGCAAATGGAGACTGACCTAATCACAAAGTACATTTTGAAGTCTTGCTACAAATGCTAAGGATTATTTTGGCCATTTAAATGAATGAACCAAGCAATAAAAATCATCATCTAAATACAATATTGTGTGTAATATGAGGCTAATGGATTTGAAAACCTGTTTCTAATCCTACATGGGCGAGTTGAAAACCCTTTTTGCAAAATTCATTACTGTTGTAAGTAGCATTGTCCGCATAACTTTTTTTAAGAGGTGGATTGGTCTAGCAGCATTAATTAGAAGGAATGCAAACAAAAGGCATATAAATGTGCTTTGGTGTTTAACAGCCAATGCTCCTTGGAAATTTTCACTACAGTCAATTTTGCTGGTTTTAAAAGCCAGTAATATGATAGAACTCAGAGATGAATATAAATATTTGGCATGTCTGCCTTCACTGAAATGTGCTAGTGTACTCTTATCCCTGAGATTCTTATTTTCTCTTCACTGAGAAGTTGCCAGGTTTTGTACATGCTGTCCATAGAGTTTTCTGTTATTGATTGTAGAAAAATCACTCAAACTTACAATCAAATCTAATTCTACAAATGAAATAATTATACACAGAATTATTTTAAGAAGTACCACCTGTATATCTCTGATGCTGTGCAGATCAAGATAGAAAATGAGCTTTGCTTAATTTATGAGTTATGGTGTCACATGGGAAAAGTCCTAATCAAGTGTGTAACACTTTTAAAGAGTTTTTACCCAAGCAGAGCACAGTAGTTTTTAACCTCATTCAACTTCCAGACACATGGGCAAGTTCAGTGGGTTTTTTGTCCCTCTATATGGTAAATTTTTCCTTAGCAAATAGGCTGCCTTTTCTTACTTACCTGGTACCTCCAGCCTAAAGGACCACAACTGATAATCACTGTTGTAGCATTTGCTGCATCTTTAAAACTTTGATATAAATACTCTGGTGGCCCTGGTTTAGGATAAACTGCATGACAATCTAGTGGCCTCACTGCTATGAGAGCTATGCCACTCCTAACCCATTTGTCATTCGTTGCTTATCCCAAAATGTGCTGCTCAGCCTTGACAGGCAAACTCCAGTCCTGGCCTGGCTGTACAGAGCAGAGCACTTGCTTTCATCCACAGTAATCCATTTCTGATTTCACATCCATTGAATGCCTGGATTTCTATTTACAGATGTAGGTGAGAAATGCTGTTTAATGCATTTGGAAAAAAAAATGGGAAAAATTTAGTACTTGGTAACTCAGGCTAAATCACCCATTATGTGAAAGTTTGATAGTCAAGCTAATGGATAATTTCCAGAGCTGTTCTTTACTGTCACTTGCAGTTTTTTAATAAAAAATGAATGCTGTTTAGTATGAGTAGTGCCATTGAATTCCATTTCCATCAGTGAGATGTTGTTCTCTGCAGACCCTGCCTGCAGCCCTGAGAGCCCTGAAGGGCAAAGCAGCTCGGCACTGCCTGACCCAGGAGCTGGGCCAGCACGTCAAGGAGAACCGAGCCATCCTGGACCACCAGCAGTTCGACTACATCGTCAGAATGATGAACTGTGCTTTGCAGGTACAGCATGGCAGGGCTTTGGTCTTGGTTGACTTTCTCTTCTTTAGGATTAGGACAAGCAAAATTGCTTAGAGGAGCAAATTTGCTTCTTGTGGAGAAGCAAAATAATTAAATTACTCAACCGCATCCTACAGTGATGTGGGAGATACTGCTTGATGGTGGATTGAGGATATTTTGTTGTTGAAAGAATAAAACATTCAGGTCTGTACAGATCTGCTTGATATGACAAGCAGACAGAAAACTGTTCCTACTATTAATAACTTAGATACAATTTAGTTTTGATACGTAGTAAAATGATTTAACTTAATGGCTTGAAGTGCTTTATTTTAAATGAGTGGGTCTTGGCTTTTTCCAGGTCGCTTTCAACCCAGAGTTCCTAAAATGTGTATCAACCACTGGTCACTTAAAATTCTCAGAAGTTTGCCTTCCTTGTTTAAACAGAGTTTAAGAAAGCATAGTTTCTGCTTCTGTGGCTCATGGTGCAGTTCTGCTTGTCACACTTTGTCAGAAACTCACTGCAAGTGTTTGCAGTTCATCTCCAAATTTAATTCTACTGACAAATTATTATGTGCTGAATAAGCATCAACATACGGGGCAGCTACCTATGAAAGCAAAATATGTGGGTGACTTCTTTTGACTTTCATTTCAATATTTTGTCCTTTTTACCTTCACTTGTTCTCAATTCATCATCTGAAATATTTTATAGTCTTAAATGTTTTCTTACACGCCTCTTGTCTGAGAATGTAGAGGTATATTTATTAGTTTGTAATGTAATCACATTTGGTTATAATTTTTCTTTTGTTGACCCTGTCTAAGTTATTGTATCAAATTAGGGACTTGATGGAGGCCTTAGTATTTTAATCCCACTCTCCTCAAACCTAAAACCCACTGAAATTATTCTGCAACAATTTATAAGAGGTTGACCCACATTTTTTAAAAGGTGAGTGCTAAATGCCACTTTCACTGAAGTGTAGAAATAAATTAACATTAACTGAGCAAATGCTACCTCAGGTCACCATCAAATGCAAGTTTTGCTGTCTGTTGCCTTTTTTTGTTTGTTCACAGTAAGGTATTTTTCTGCTATTGTGAAAGAAGTCCATCTTTGAGCAGTGTTCCTAAAAGCAAAACTACTGCAGTCAGCAGATGAAAACTGAAGTTGACTGGCTAAAATTACACAGCACCTAGAATCTGCTTTTTGACACAGTTCTTCACCTTTTCCAAGACCTAAATTTAGCCTTAGAGTTGGAAGAAAAATTGAATTCATCTGTGAAACTCTATTTCTCTGTCCAAAATCATGACTAATGGAATATTGCACCTGCTGTGTATTCCAGAGCTAGAAATTTTCTTTCAAACCAGAAGGCAGGATTGTCTAGACATGTCACAGATTTTGCTTTTACTTTTTCAATCATTCCTTGGTTAAAAAAACATCCAGATGTTTTTAGACAATACGAACAAAATACAAATCCCCTTTATTTCTGTATCTTAGAGAAATGATAGCAGAAGAAAACGAAATTTACTTTTCTGAGGAAAGAAATACTGACATCACCTTTTAATAAAATAATTAAAGCAAATTTTGCTCTGGAAGAAAAGCTTTTCTTCCCATCTCAGTGATTTCAAGGCCCAAGAAGGAGCTCAAGTTCCAGGAAATGAATGTGACTAAAGAGTTACTGAAATTAAAATAGGCTTGTTTTTCTTCAATAAAAATTAGGCTCATTTTCCTTCAATAAAACTAGCAAATATAACTCAAATTATGCAGGGGAATTACTGGAATTGTAGATCAAATAAGGAGGCACAGTTTCTATGTCTCCCTCCCCGCACCAAGAGTATTTTCATATCTTTGAAAATATGAAATGAAAATTTTCATTTCTCAGAAGTAAGTATGGCCAACATGAAAACATCTGAACTCCTGACACTGGGCAGTGAGTTGGAAGCAAGTATTTTTAACATCTACTTCTATGACATATGAAGTTATTTATTAAGATAAAACCATGAATTATAATTTGTCTGTGCACTTTGCTCAAGTGTGTTACTTGAAACAATGTGTAAATTGTGACATTTTGGAGCTTCCCTGTATCACTTCAAGAAAAAAGAAGTTAAATAAGTTTGCCCTTGCTGCAGTGGGCTGCAGCAAGTCAGCATTTTGCTGTAAACACATGAATTCTGTTAGCTGCAGGTCATAGGACCAAGTAATTTAAGCAGTGTCTGTTAAAAGACACAAAAACCTAAGAATTAGAAGAGATGCAGGTTGTCCATGTCTAGGAATTCTTTGTCTTACTGTGAAGTGCCAGGTGTTACAAAATCAGGAAGATTGCACTCTGCAAGTCTAATGCAGAGCCCTCCATTGCTAGTCAAGATTTTTCTGATTGTCTAATGGCAGGTGTTTTCATTTAGTAGAATTTAATCTCTTTTTTAGTGGAGTCCACAAAAATAAAGGTCAGATGCTTTTTCAGAGCCCCTGTATACTCATTTTGTGCATGAAGAGCAGTATGTTAACAAAATGCTTGTGATAATCCCACCATGTATATTTTTGCTGGTCTCATGTCTGTCTGGCTTGAGAAGAGATTAAGGAACTGGAATAAATTGCTCCTACTATTGCTTCAAGTGAATAGCTGTTTGATTTTAGTGAACAATTCCTCAGGCTGTATTTCCCCAAGGATCTGATCTAGCCATTTTGCAGCTGGGAAGAAGTGAGGGTGGTATTTTACCAATTTCGCTAGAGATGGCAAAACTTGAATTTGCCACATCTCTGGTGGTTGTCAGCTTGAGTTCTCTCAGTCCAAGAGGGACATTGTTTTAAACTGTTTTTCTTTCAACTGATAACAGGTAGAACCTGCAGATTGTAATAGGCTTATGATTTGTGGAATAATGTTTTAGAGTTTCATGTTAATCTGCCTTCTTTAGCACCTGTGGTAGACTGTAGGAGGCCTTACAAATAAAATTAAAGTGAGGTATGATGCAGCAAGTCAGTATTCAAGTGTTAAACATGCTCTTCTGTGTCTGAGAGGTATTGGCAATTACTGCTGCTGCTAAAATAGAAAAGAGAGAAGTATTTCTGATAGATTTTAGTGGTAGGAAGATCAAAATTACCTGGAGATTGTAATGGTCATGGATGAAAGCAGATACCTTCTGATGAGGACAGGTAAATTCCCAGTCACTTTATTTTATCTCTGCTAGGAATTATCACTGACTTGCTGAAAACTTTGTGGTCATGCTCTGATTAAGACTTTTTCCCCTGAAAAATCATGTCCTGTGGCAAACATTTGAATCAGCCTGTCTTACCAGAGTGATTATTACCTTTGCTAGAGGAGCCAGGAGCATTGTGTTCTGTTCCATGTATTCTGTTCCACTGTATGACTAAACTACTGATAAAAAAACTGCAGTGTTGTGACAGCTTAACATTGATTGGCAATTCAGTTTATTCAAACAGATACTACTGCAGATAAAAATGTGAAATTATAGCTCTAAACACTATTTCAGTCAGACTTGCTCTCCTCTGCTGTGGTTACCTCAGAAAAATTTGCAGTTCCACATAAATTGCTATTTCAAACATTTTTCTTTATGTTTTAATTTTCTATAATAACATCTGCAGAAATCTCAGAAAAAAATACTTAACTTTTTGCAACTAAAAAGCCCTTTTTTTTTAGCAGAGAAACACTTCTATGTAATTATATTTTCAACAACACATTGTACTTTTAATACTTGTTCAGAAATCATGGCAGAAACCATCTCAAGGTTCAATTTGCATATTTCTCCATTTATTTATTGCAGTCATAACTTGTCCAGAATTTCATTTGTCTCTCTAACTTTCATCTGGCAGCAAAAGTGAACGCTGTATTTTGAAATGTAGTTGCACTTAATTTGGTAAATTAAATGGTAGTAAAAGCAAGAAGAGGCCTGAATACTTTGTGGGGGTTGTATTTGATGACCTGAAATTATTTTGATATTAAAAGGATATTCAAAGCAATTTGCATAAAATATTTAACAGTAACAATTAGTCTTGCTAAGAAAATTTATTTCTGGGGAAAGATTCTCTTCAGATAATGCAGGACACCTTTGTTGGGTAGTTGGAACAGATGAAACTTTATGTTTCAAAGGAAGAGCTCCAGGATGCTGCAGTACAACACTGCCTCTAAGATGATGGTCAGTAATATTGCCTAACTGCATATTAATGCTTTTGTTTGGCAAATGTGAGTCAAATTGGAAAACACATCTGCCCCAGACATCTGGATTCTCAATCTAAATGTGGTTCAAGTGGAAAAATTGTGCATAAAACTGATAAATACGTAAATACTCAAAATTCTGGTCTTAAGCTGCAGGGAAGGAGTGAGGTCTTCTTGTGATGTGATTTAATGTGACAGTTACAGAGTCACCAGTGCTGCTTTGGGACCTGCTCCAGAGTCACATCTGTGCCAGTAAACACATGGTGTACCTCTGTAACTGAGAGAATATCTTTAATAGTCAACTAATTAGTCATTGTTTCAGTGCTTTAGGTAGATCACTGTGGCTTTCCATAGTGGCAACAACCAGGTGTTTATCTTTCAAATAGATTATACTGAATATTCTAGAAGTATACTTGTAGTGTACAGTGTGAAACACAACTTAATAGCAACCAGGACAAAATTAAAAATGTAACCTGTATTGGGTTACAACAAAGGCACATCTGGGCCATCATGTGTTCTCCAACATTGGCCAGAAGCAGATGGAAGATAATACTGATTTATTTTGCCTCTAGAACTTTGCTTGTGATTCTTCTGTGTCACTTCAGTGACTTCTGTCACTTCTGTGCCACAGTGTAAGAAGGGCCTCTTTGTAGCACTTGCTATGCAGTCTGTTGTGAAAGAAACTTTGATAAGCAAAATTAAAAACAGTGGCATTCTATAACTAATACTAAATTTATTTTTCTAAGGCAAGTGACTTTTGTATTGTATTTTGCCACCAGATATAAAGTTTAAAAACCTATCAGTCAGTTCTCAGAATTCAGAGGTTTGCAAATACTGTCCAATAACAAGAAAGATTTTATTATTCCTGAGAGAAAATCAGCTCGGTGTGTGTGTCATATGATTCAAATTCTTGGCAATATGAAGGTTACATGAGATAGCATTTCTCATATTTTATGTTGAAAACTATGTTGCTAAACATCTTTATTTTGGAGGGTTACAGTAGATTTCTCCCCTTTTGGATTTTTATTTCGTGACCTGTCTTTTGTTACTCATTTTGACTTGCATTCCTGGAAGCAGAGTCTCAGAATTCATGTTTGAAAAACAGCACTATTTAAAAATATTTAGAGGTATTTTAAAGCATAGAAGGTCAGACATGAAGAGAAATCCTGAGAGTTCAACAGGTCCACACTTAATTCTACTAATTCATCAGTAATTATCAGTTTGAACTTTCTCGTCATGTTAGATGTAGTAATGGTATTGTTTAAGTGAGGGGAAAAGGAGATTCCAGTGTTTAAGGCTTGGGCTTCAAGCTTCCAGGTTTAATTCTGTATTGTGCTTAACATGATTTTGGTATGGTTTTTTGGTCACATCATATGGTTTAGACAAAACCATGTATCAGAGGATACATGATTTCCAAAAAGTTGAAATAACAGCATTGTCATCCTGATGACTTTTTAGAGATCTACCTGTAAAATTCTGGACTTAGTAAAATAAGTTGCTATTCTTGAATATTTCTGATAATGTCTTTTTCCCAGGAGGTTGCACAATACCAGAATGTCATTGTACTGACATTGAACTGATAGTGCTCACATAATTTCTCTGAAAAAAACAAATGGAAATACACTGTAAAAGATTGTATTGTTGATCAGTTTTCATTTTTCCTTCCTTTGCTCTGAGGAACATTCTGTTTGTTATACTCAAATAGGATGGCTGCAGAGTTCTGGGAGATTGCCGTCAAGGGTGTCTCTTTGTCAAACCCAGAGAACAGAGTTGATTTCTTGGCAAGGCTACATCATGGAGTGGGTGTGTGTGTGCTGCTGTCATGGCACTGCTTCCCTACCCCTGCTGGAAGGCCTGTCACTATTCCCTACACTGCAGGTGCCAAGAGAGGTGACCCCTTTGGCATGGCAGCAACATTCCTTGGGCCAGGACTCTCCCTGTGTCAGTGACAGTGTCCAGGTAATTCCCTGTGGCATCCTTGGGGACATTAGTGTGTGCAGGGGTGTCCCCAGCGAGGTGTCTGGCTGGTTCTGCCTGTGTCCCCATGCCCCAGGGGGTGTCTCCAGCTCTGTCAAACTGCCTCTGTGGTTTTAGCAAGGATGGGTTTTTGATGACCAGGCAGCAGAAAATCATGGCTGCTTGTCACACTGGGGCTGTGTCAGCAGTGCTGTTCAGGAATGAGCTCGTGTGTGGCAGGGAAATTCTTAAATTGCTTTTTTCCTGCAGATTTCCAAGCCCCTGCTTCTGTTAATCTTGACTTCTGCACGGGCCTGCCCTGCATGGCTATTGCACAAGACTCTTACTTAAGGAAAGGAAAAGAGAGGGATTAGCAGAAATGAGAGTCCCATGGCGTGCTGTCCATTCCTGCATCTGCCTTCAACTTCGCTCCCCTTCCTCCTGGCTTCTGCCCACAACATGTTGTGTCCACACACTTCCTCCTGCCCTCAGTGTGTGCACATCATGTGTAGAGGCATGCCAGAGCAGGGCCAGCCTTGTTTTAAGTGTCTTTTCTTAATATGGTACAAAAATATCAAATGATAGGGGTGTGGTTTCTTTAATACAAGCACAAGCAGAACTACACATGAGCAGTGGCCCCAGCAGCTCCTCTGGCTGGTTGCAGCTTTGGGGCTCACAGGGGAATTTCCCTGAGCAGGGTGAGGAGGATGCTACAAACCCATCCATCCCAGATGGGTCTCTGTGCTGTTGGGCAGCTGGAGCAGGCTTTACTCAGGCTTTACTCTTCGTGGATGTCTCCTTGTTGCTGGCCTTCAGCAACCCTCTCCCATTTGCTGCTGGTGCAGGATGTGCTCCCCTGTGTTTGCTCACACACAGGTACCTCACTGAAGCCATGGAGCTCCTTGGAGTGTTGGCATGGTAAGCTCTGACTGCTCTGAAGTGATCATTGCTGCTAATTGTGGCCTTGTGGTTGCCAAGTGTCCCTAATAACTCCATGTTCTGAATATTTTTGGTCGTCGTGATGAAAAGCAGACATGTGTTTGTGCTCTGCTCACTGCTGTAAATAAAACAAGTCTGGCTTAGGAATTGTGTTGGGCTGCTGTGCAGTTGCTCTCCAGCCTGGCTGGGAAGGAGGTGAACTGATGAAAGGTGGTAAAAAACAAACCAAAACAAAAAGTCTTTCATGTTGGAAAGAAGAGGCACTTTGCTGATATTACAGGCTATGTGAAATCAGTGCCTTCTGTTTTTATAGTTTTTATATCTCTAAAAAGGAGGAAGTAACACATGGAATTTTGGTTTCATCTAAGATGTTAGGTATGTTTATAAAGTGTATTTCAGTATAGGTCCATCATTCCTTATAGAAATGTGTATAAAACACTGTTAATTATGTGTACATGCACTTCATCTGCTCTGAGTGCCATTCAGTGTGTACAAATGGCAGAATATTGCATGGTATTGATTTGCTGTACCCATGCAGTGACTGCACCACATGTGCACAGTCTGTTTTTAGGAAAAGGAATTCCTGTGTGTTGTGGTGTCTGCTCTTCCTTCCCCTGCACTTCACCCTTCAAGCAGCTGGTAAGCTCAGGTGGAGAAGCTGCAGTGAGACATTTCTGCAAAGTGTGCTGCCCTGGCCACCAGGAGAAACATGCCAGGTGGACATGTTTACTTTGTTGTTTCTATAAGGAATTTTATGAAGTTTCTAAGTGTTTGATTTTACAGGAATTTGCATAAAAATTCCTAATGGGTGGCTGCAAGAGCCTCATTATTTTTCACATGCAGCCATTTCTGAAGCAGACAGAAGATGGAATATCCAAAGCCTTCTAATCATTTGGCTGCTGTCATGTTTGCATAACCTTTGGTTTAAACAATTGAGATCTCAGCAACTTGCATTCAAAAACTGAAGTGTGGTGCTGAGATAAATACCATAAAACACAGCCAGTTCTGGGGTTTGTCAGTATCTTGTGTAAACTTTGACAAATACATTAATATGACAAACAAACAGTAGTGAACTGTGTGACATTTTAGAATGATTTCTAAAGAAAAAGGCATAAGGATCAATTCTTTACAGTAAGAGTTACCTCTGCTGTTACATTAAAAGTGTGTGCCATTCTAGAACAAGAGCACAAAATAAAGGTGTAAACAAAAGAGCATTTGACAATCTGCACATGTTGTAAAAAATTCTTGCAGCTGTTCACATTCTTTTTCAATATTACAGCCCAGAATTATGACTTAAATTAATTGGCTTTTAGGATTCATGGAAAATGCCATGTAAACATGCTTTAATGAGGATTATTTTTAGTAATTCCTCCCTGTACTCAGTCACGGGGGCAGGCTTTGGAATCTAGTGATCCAACAAAGTATTTAAAAATTACTTTACCTAATGTCTATAGATAAAACAAACAAACAAATCCCACAAGCCCCTTTCTCCGCCTCTCCCCTAGTTCTTGAACTCTGAGGTCCAAAACTCCACTTGGGAGCTAAGAATTGGAATTGGATGTTTAACAGTCTAAAGTCCCACAATGTTTGTAAATAAACAAATTGATTTGATTTTCTATACAGATTATTTGACTTTTGAGGACAAACCCAGCTTCTTTTGATTAAATTAAGTCCTTTAGTCAGTTGAACACCTTATAAAATCTTTACTTGGAATGTTAATTGGTTAAACATCACTTTAGAGAATACAAATCCTTTGTTATACCTAAGTAAATTCCATACAATTGGCATGTAATATTCTCTATCTTTTTCGAGTATATGGAATGAAATATCTTTCTAGATCTTACTCTTACTGTAGTAATAACAACAACAACAACAATAATAATAATAATAATAACTGTATTATTAGTAATAATAATAACTGTAGTAATAATATTAATAATACACTTAAAATCAACTTGGATTATGAGGGTGCTATGATTTTCAGCCCTTCTTCTTTAGAAACTTTATATTTTTCTTTGTCTGCATTATAATACATTGTTAGTAATATTCTAATTTCCAAATTCAAGATACAACCTGCACATGAAAACAGTAGGCATCAGAACTGCTTAATTTAAAATCAGTCCAGCAAATAATAATTGATTATTCCAGCCAGTTCAATGATAAGGTATTTTGTAGAGATTTTCATCAAAATTAGGTCTGTAGCACCTCTGCTGTTGTTAAAGCAGTGGTGAATTTTGGCTGCATCATCACATTCATGTCTTGTTGCACCAGTGGGCTCCAGCAGATGACACAGCAGCATCGTGCTGATGCAGCCAGCTCTCACGCTGTGTATTCATTTAGAAAATGCATGAATTTAGTTTCTGTGCATAAGAGAGGATTTGAAGAAGAAAGAAGGGTGGTAAGTAAGAGTATTTGAAATTTGGAGTAAGTTGTTGACTAGCAGCACCCGGCAGGATGTCTCACAGGACTGAACCAGAAAGCTGCATTACTAAATGTCCTTGAAAAACAGGAAAGAACAAGATCTAAAATTTTAGCAGCATGAGGAACTTGGACAAAAAGTGGCTTCAACACAAGTGTGGTACTGAAAGAGAAGGTGAGGGGTACTGTGGGATTTATGTGAGCTGTGATAGTGATGGTCTTCCTGAAAGCTTGAGGGTTTCTTTGCTACTTAGAACTACGGTAAGATAAAAGGAACAAGAAGATGGTCAAATGCATCAGGATATCTACTCATATTTCTTGTTAGGAGGAGATACAGATAAGAAATACTTATCATTGGAGTCATCACATTTATTGTACATGGCTGATAGTTCTTGCTGATACAGGGTGTTTCATTCAGTATGTGCACACTGTAATGCCACACTGTCCAGAAATTATCTGTTGATCTTCAGAATTGTGTTCTGCACTCATTGGTGATTTGCTTGTGTGTTCTCTGGAGTTGGAGTCATGCTGGTTTTGGGATGCCAAAGCCATTGCTAATGCTTGAACTTCTCAGTTTTTGTTTTCGCTACCCATTCTTTTTTATCCAGCCATTGCAATCTGGCTCACCCTTCTGAAAGCTCTAAATATGAATTGTGAGGAAAGAATTTCAAACAGTATGATTATAATTTGGACTTAGAACTTCACCAGTATTTCACTGTACCCCAAGGTACAGAAGTTTTTATTAAACTTCTCCTTGCCATGTACTGTAATTACATAGCAGAACTACCCTTTCTGCATTTTTTCTTGAAATGTCAATGAAATAAGAACAAAACAGGTGTTTGGAACAAAACCTTCTGGAAGGAAGATCAGATAGCCTAGGAGAAGATTTGTCAGGGTTTTAAAATGGATTCGCTGGCAATCCAAAATCTGGCAAAGATGGCTTTCTCTGTGGCTAGTTAGCTGGCTGTTGCTACTAGCAATGGTTTAGAAGGCTGTGGAACAGAAAGGGATTGTACCAAGATTTCCTAGAATTTGTACCAAAGAAATAATTTTGCTGGAAGGAATGCTAGTGCACTTCTGCCTCTTTCGTCCCAGCAGCAAGCTCAAGGATGTCTTCTTTCCTTTGGCTGTGTTTGCCCTGCCAAACAGTTTTTACAGAGAACAGGAATTTTTTTAAGGACATCCAAACATGCTTCTTTAACTAGATGACCAACTAATATGTTTTGGGAGTTTACTTTTTCACTTCTGTAACCAAAGTTAGAGCAATTACCTCCTGGAATTCTAACCTTATTTCCTGAAGCCATTTTTAAATGTATCAATTCAAAGAAAAAGATCAATTCAGCAAGCTTTAAGACTGAAGGATTCTGAGGGTAGTTCTACAATTGCCAGTTCACAATTGGTTTACTGATTCTCCATTGCCTTTATCTCTTACAAAAAATGCTTCATGCTTGATTTCACTTGGATTCCTAGAAAAGCAAACATTTCATTAATTACAAAGAAATTAATTTTTAATAAATGTTTCATAATAAACAGTCCCCACATCTCCTGTACATTGAACTACCAAAAAGTGTAAGATTTCAAATAAAACCTGTGTCTGTATGAAAGAGGTGGCTGCTGTCAATGTAAAAGTAGAATCAGAAAGTTGAAAATACTTAACATTAAGTTAAATGAAAATATTTTATTTTCTGTGTTTTCCTTTTTCATAGTCTAAATATTTGTATTAGAATATATATTCAGTTGATGGATGCTGTCTTGGAGGGAGCACTTTACTAAATCAAGCAGGCTTGAAATCTCAGAATCTCTTGGGCTTTTCAGGCTTTGTAGCAACATTCTTCCTTGATCACACAGATTTGATGTGTTAATCAAGGTGGACACTGCTCTACAACATGCTACTTAATCATGCACAACATATGTCTTCCAGTTCCCAAATTTGCTTCAAGTATTCTTTTCTATGAACTGTTTACCCTTGAAATGACTTTATGGCTGGAATTTCTTTTCTCCAGAAAAATGGGATATGTCTGATGACTGCTCTAGTAACATGATTTTTTCATGATGTGCAGTGTGCCTAATTCTGGTTGTTGCTTCAAGGTTGGTTTTTGGATTAAGCAATTTCTACAGCAGCTTCCATTAACGCTGTTAAAGCTGCACTACTCTTTGAAGCATAACTGGAGATTTACATTCCAGCCTATTAAGGAGCAGAGAGGTCTGGCAGTGGAGTTGGCAGGAGGGATTTTAGGTTCTGTCAAGTTCACCAGCACAGCTAACTCGGTGTGTCATCTGTGCCTGAGCGTGGAAAAGCCGTCGCTGGCTGGATTCGAGATTCAGAACCTTTTAATCACAATTTCCTCAGAAAAACCCACAAAACGCCACTTGTCATCCTTGAAATTCTGCAGCCATTGCAGGTCATCCCAGAAATATCCTCTTCCAGCAGCTGACACTTGTTTCATGGATCCAGAAATGGGGCTGCACCAGCAGAGCTGATCCAAGAAAACTTCTTCCAGGAGCAGCTGGTCAGTGTCGGTCCTGTTGTCCTTTGGTGCAGCTGTGCACAGAACATCTGGTGCCCCTGCCAAAAGTGGAGGAAAGCTTTTCAGTAATATCCAGGTTGGTTTAAAAGGCCCAAAGCTGTCCTGCAGCATGATGTCAAATATGTACTGAAGAGACCCCACTGTGGGCAGTTGGTGGAAAATGCCTCTGCCAGGGGCAGTGCTACAGCGAGGCAAACATGGGCTTGGGTTCACCTGCCAGAACCCTGTGGATGCATTGGACCTAGATATAGATACATAAAACTGGCATCAGCTTTCTTGCCAATAATTTCTGTCTCTGTTGGTTGAACATGCTCTTTTTATATCTTTATTTAGGTTTTTGAGATTCTTTCAGTTGTGCTTTGTCCTGATAGTCTCTTCGTTCAGGTCCATAAACTTCCCCATTATTTTGTTCTTTTGCCCCTGCTATAACTCTGTGTGAGACTGATGTTGTAGGATTTTTGACTTGGTTTGACATGTATAGCACAGCTATACATGGCTCCTAGTGCTCTCCCTTTGTTGTCCATGTTTCCACATGGAGTTACCCTGTCCCTTGTACAGAACTTTCTCTTTGGGAGGCTCAGGAGGCTCTTTCAGTCTGTGTCTGCCAGGCTGTGATGCCAGTCAGCAGCAGTCCTGCTCTCCAGCATGTTTACCACTCTCCCAGATTTGGTGTCAGTCAGAAATGTGATGAGGGTGCATTTCAAGCCATTTTCCATGTTGTTGATGAAAACATTCACCACAGTATCAGGCCCTGAAAAGAGGATTCAGAACCACCTGCCTGCTAAACCTTGAGCCTGACAATGCAGTCAGTTTTCCACTCTTTCCTCCAGACTTTCTCTCCCAGCTTGTCCCCAAGGGTACCAAAGGAGCCTGCAAAAGACAGGCTGCTCTTTCCTTAGATACAGAGCTTGGTATTTCATTGAAGAAAATGATCCTGTTTTCCTTGGTCAGTTGTTTTTTTGTGTTCTAAATCACTTTTGTGTTCTTCCTGTGTCTGGAAATGCTCTCTATGAGGACTTGCTGCCTACTGTCCAGCCTGTAGCTCCCCCAAACCTGTTCCTTGCCTTCTTTGAATTTTTGTCAAAGGTTTTATTTCTGGTTCTCCAGAAAATCAATTGGCAAGAGACTGAGTCTCCCAAGGGGAGAACCTTAAGGATTAGAAGTTCTCTTTCCTATGATGTCATTGAGGGTTCTTAGCATAAATAAAAAATTATTTTGCTATCACGTGCTATTCAGTGGAAAATTTTCAGTGAGCTCTACTTCCAAGTTACATTTCATCAGAAACTGTTCAGTTTCTCCATGGTGAACTAGACCCAAAATTTTTTGGTAGCTGCTCTGAACTGAGCGTCAGCTCATTGCATGACAGAAGATGGATGCAAAATTCCATTTCTCTCCAAATGTTTTTCTTCTAAAGTGAAAAACTGATTTTTCAGTGAATCACTTTACCATATATACCCATATAAATCTGATTAATTTTTTTTAGGAGTTCATTCCTGTTAAGTTGTAAAAATTGTATAGAATGTGCTCTGATGATGTGATGCATTTTTATTAAAAGTATGTGAAATTGGAAAATCACATGAAACTTAGAAAAGAACAGTCAAATTAAAGTTAAGCAAGGTGAATGTATTAGTACATATTTGAAAGTTCATGAAAGTATATATATTCGCAAGTTTTTGCTTTAAAATTTAGGAGAGGAGATGCTGCTGGGAGTAAGGATGTATCCTGTGTACTTGTGAACTGATTTGGAAATATGTAATTGGACTATACTGTAATAAGGCATCTATTTTATTAGTTCTTTTAGTGTCTTAAGCATTTCTCTGTTCCCTAACTCAATTAAACAGGCTGTCTGTACAGCAGTTTACAGAGTATCCTATGTTAATGTTTTGCAGTGGCTGCAGAAGTGTTTTGGTCTGCCAGGGCTCCAGGAGCACCCTGCAGTTCCTAGATATATTATCAATTAATCACCCCCTCCAACTGAGCAGTTAATGGATATTGATCACTTTTTTATCGTGAATTGCAATGTATTCTATCATTTGAGTGTTGTTTGTCAAAACTTTTTACAAATTGCTGTGCAGGACCTTGTATCACAGCTGGTGTAGTTTAAGGTTTGGACAGAGTCACTGTGAATGAAGCCCTGCTGTGAAATAAAAGTCAAAAGGCATCTTGGCATCCCAACCATTTCCTTGGGAGAAGATTACAGCCTGAGTATGTTGAACTTTATTGCCATGGGCCTCATGACAGTATTCAGAAACATGCATGGCATTTCTGTTAAAGAAACTCAGATGTGCTGAGACGCGAGGGATGGCATTCTTGTTTTTATCAGTATCTTGCAAAAAAAGTTACATGTTTTTAGGCTTCTAGGGTACAGAAAAATACAGTGACAAATGTGTAATTTATGCACATAAAAATGGAGGTTCCTGATCTCCTAGAAGTAATTTGTAAAGAGGAGGAGGAAATGACTAACCTCAAGCCTAGACGGAAATGTGTTTATTGAGAAAGCGTGGGGGTTGGGGCGCTTGACAGCTCTCCTATGAGTGAAATGTTGTTCCTTGTTTTCACTTGCTGTGAGATCAGGAGTAGGACGAGACTGCACAGAGAAAATCTGTAGCGTTTGCTAGCTTGTGAGTGTGTGGAGTAAAGCAAAAGGAAACTTAAAAATCATTGAACTCTATGTGCTTGTGTAATTGCATTTGCTCTGCCTTGACTGAATCCTGTTCCTTATACCACTGTGCTTCAAGGGCAGGCAAACTTACGATGATTCAGGGCCAGGTGAAGACAAACATGAAGTTCCTCAGGAAGTAGAATACCTCAAATAAAACTGGGTCTCCTGCCTGGAATGACAGCTCTACAATAACTTGCATCCTGTTGCTGACAGGATGGGTTCCTTAATTAAATGGTCATTGCAAAAGCTTCTGATCAGGCAGAAAGACCAAAAAGTCAAAACAAATTGGTGAGGATTCTCCTGGGTTGGGTGCCTTGGTCTTCTGCACTGGCATCACTCTGAGATGGCCATAGAGGGTGAAGGCATTGTTACATGTGGCAGAATTCAGAGCACGGGTCAAGTCTGAGATCTGGACTTGGTGTTCAGTTCTTGCTGTCAGCCCAGGCAGCAGAATGAGAAGCTGCTCATCAAAAGCCCAGAGGTCTGATCAGTGCTAAACCTGGAAACCACAGACAATAAGTGTGTCCTTGTCTTGGTTTTATTAACTGTGAATCTCTGCACCAGTGTTTAGGCAGAATACAAAATAAAATTAAAAGCTTGTGTTAATGAGCGACACATAAAATGTACTAGGGTCATGTATGAAGGAAGAGTTGGTTTTTGCAGATTAATACTTATGAAAAGCTCTTTACACTCTTATCAAGACAAGAAGTATTAAAAATAATGAGAATTTTGTAGGGCAGTATCTCCCAAATTTGAGTTTGTTCTTACAGTTCTGTCAAAAGATAAGGTAGTCAGCTCTGTGGACTTTCTCAATATGTCTACTTTTCATCCTGTTTCTCAGGTCCCAGAAGAGTTCTACTTAATAAAATTGTAGCTGCTTCAATAAGGTTTGATTTCACCTTTGTCAACAAAAAAAAAAGGAAAAGTTTGATCCCACTGTAAAGCAGAGCAGCAGCTGGCATTGATGGTGACTTCACTAGACAAAGCTCTGTATGAATATTAGCAAGAAAGCAAATGTGCATGAATTTTCACCAAAAAAAGCAATTTTGCTTATGATTCTAATAGTAATATTTAAACTTTCATGTTAATTATGGGATGCTAGTAAAGGTAATATAAGTGATTATTGTCATATTGGCATTTATTTCAGCAAACTCTGTAATTTTAACTGTGGCTTTATCTGTGAAGTTAAAACTTGTAAGTTAAATACTTTTAAAAGTTATTTTGGAAGTTCCAAGTTGGACTGTGGTTTTTCAAGGCAGCATATAATTATATTAGCTATAATCTGATATTTTTGAATTGGCAGTTTATTTACTTGCATTTTTGATTCTGCAAAGACTGAATATAAAAGACATTGATGGTAACATCAGTTTACATAGAAGAGGATTTCTTTGATGAAAACTCATTTGTAATAGTTCAATTGCATTAATTGAATGAAGAAGATGAATGAGAAGATGAATTTGTAGGTGAATGAGTAAGATCTATGCAGCTTATCTAATAAAAATGAAAAATAACCTCATTAATATTAAGGCATGATTATGAATAACACTGCAGTTCTACCTGATGAATCTCTATTCCTTTTAGCAAACAAAACATTTTTCCAAGCTGGGCTGTTGAATTCCTTTACTGCTTTAGACAAAAGTAGTAGCTTGTGCGTTAGGATTGACAGTTCGTATTTCCAAAATATAAACTGCATCAATAATAAAAATTCTGTGATTTAGTAAAACCCTGCCCACATAATACATCTGTTAGAATTGGGATTAAAACCTGGCACCAGTGAAGTAATCTGTTGAATTTGTAACTAATGTTTCACCTGTAACTTGTAGCTGATGTTCTGCGCATAGTTACACGTGCTGACTTAACAGTTCTTGGTTTAGTGCTTTAAAAACACATCTGACCCTAAAGTTTCTGGCTCTTTTTTTTTTTTTTTTTCTGGATTCATTTTGAGCTTAGTCCTGCAGGGTGATGAATGCTCTTTGTATGCCTGAAAATTGACTTCAGTTATTCTCAGGAGGGACAGTGCAGTGTTGAGCAGCATTTTTAACAGAGCATGCACGCATCCTCCTGTGCTGCCAAAAAGGTATGGATCAAGTGCTGCCATTTTCAGCTTTCTAGTTTTTTTAGTTTGGATGCATTCACTGCATGCTACAGTGATTTCATGTGATAGTCAGGCCTGTGGGGAATTCCATGTATTTGTGGTGTTCCTGAAAGTAAGGCAAAATTGGATCCCAAGTTTTTGGCATACTCAGATTTCTGCAGATTATTAAAAATGTGGGGTGTGTTTAAAAAGCTTAGTGCCTAAAGCAGAATGGGTTTTAATGCAGGAAGATGCTGTATCAGGTAGCAGTTAATGAGGGAGAATATCAAGATGAATTTAAGAAGAAAATTCCACCTCAAATGTTATCTAGATGTTCCATACATGTCTTCTAGATTTTTATCATGTGACTAAGAGAAAGCAGAAATCCCTGAGTGTAAGTTTATGTTTAATGGAAGAACAAAGGTCATTTTTCTGCACTGTTGTGGTGCTTCACTGGCTTGGGCTTGTTCTTGTGGGATATCAGAGGGGGCTTAGCAGCCTTCTTGAGCCTGCATGTCCAGGAGCAGATCAGGGAAGATCTTTTCCTGGGGTGACTTTCCCCAGCTGTTCATCACTAGGACCACACTGCAGAGGGTGTCTCAGCTTTGTGATGGTGTACAGTTCATGATTGTGTACAAGTCATGATGATGTACAGTTCCTGATGGTGTGCAGTTCCTGATGGTGTGCAGTTCCTGATGGTGTGCAGTTCCTGATGGTGTACAGTTCCTGATGGTGTGCAATTCATGATTATGTGCAATTCATGATGATGTACAGTTCATGATGATGTACAGTTCATAAGGATGTACAGTTCATGATTGTGTACAATTCCTGATAGTGTAAAATTCATGATAATGTACAGTTCCTGATAATGTACAGTTTCTGATGGTGTACAGTTCCTGATGAATTCCTGTTCATCACTAGGACAACACTGCAGAGGGCATCTCAGGTTCATGATGATGTACAATTCATGATGGTGTATAGTTCCTGATTGTGTACAATTCATGATAATGTACAGTTCAAGGTAGTGTACAATTCCTGATGGTGTGCAATACCTTGCTTTCCAAGCAAGCATTCCAACTTGTTCTGAAATCAAGAGAGAGGAGCAGAGTTGACTCTCTCCTCCAGCACCAGAAGCCTAAGCCACCTATCAGATTCCAAAAGCTCCCCCGAATCAGTCCCATGTGTCCAGCCAAGCAGCCAAAATCTGTAACTTCCAAGCTCTCAGCTCTACAATCTAATGGCAATATGGAACCACCAAAGTTTTGATGCATATTTAAACTGACTGGAGTATAAAAGTCATTCACGTGCGTTGTCAAAGTAAGTGATGTAAGGAAAAACATTCTGCTTTTATTATTCACTTGTCAATTCAGCGTAGCAAAGCTATTTCAAGTGTACATGAATTTCTGCAACCCTTCCAATCTGCTACAGAGTTCAGCAACTGTCTGGATATAGGATCAGTATGGCCAGAGCAATGTGCCAGGTTTTCACTCAATTAGGCATACATTCAAAGCAGTACTCTGCATATGTCATGGTGGAAGTCTGTATTTCACTGTCAAAGGACATTGGTGTTTTGGTGATTAATTTGCTGAAAATAATTTTTGTTCCCCAGATGTGTTTCAGCTTCCTTTTGTGCAAATTAGGTGGAAAAGCTTTGATTATTTTATGGTATTTGATTTTTGTCTACTTTTGTAGCAGCAGTAAGAGTATTTTTCACAATTGGTAAAGACATTATATATAAGGCAGCTGGATTGCATTGTTTCAGGGGTCTAAATTAATTGCCTACAACACATATATGACATTTCCAGTACTTTGGTTTGTCTGTAAAATTGAGAAGCTCAGATTTCAGTGCAACATCTCTTTTAACTTTGGCCTTCTGTCTTGCAGCTACAATGCAAGTAAACAATTAATTAGTTCCACTCATCTTAAAACAACAGTGTTGCAATTTAATCCTGAGATAATTTTGTATTCCTTGTCATATACAGGAGAAGAAAAAAATATAGAGAGGTAATACTTCCACACTACAAGTCCATGTACTGCTGACATGGAATATGTGGAGAATTTCATACTTGAAGGAAGGAATGGAAAAATAATCTAATGTGTTGTTTATATGGTGATGATATATATCTTTGAGACATATGTTAGCTCTTGGAGTATTGAATGCTCTCTAGGTGAAGATACATTGCTCAGTTTTTATAAAGATATTTTTATGTATATTTTGGATAAAAGCCCAAACTCTTTCAAATAATTTGAGCTAAGGGATTAAGTAGGTAACCTGAAATTGAGGATGGATTATTTTATACCTGGTTATAAATAATCATGTACAGAAATAAGATATTTATTTCTTTGAAAGCTGTTGCACATTTCTAAAGATTGGAAAGTCAAATTTTAAGTGGGAAGCATTCTTGTTAAGTGAAAAAGTTCTAAGAATATTTATCATATATTGAACTAAAAATATGTATGCTAACTTTCAAATGGGGATTAAGGCTGTGGATAACAATAGGGAATAATGCAAAAATGGAAAATTGAAAGCAGCTGAGGCTGTGTCCTTTAGCCTTATGCTCTGAGATCTTACAAACTAATTTGGGTTTGCTACATACGTGTTGCAATACCAAGAGGCATCATTGAAACATTTATTGAGTTTTTCAGTGTCTATTTTTGTTAGTTTTCCTCTGCCAGGTTGGAAGTGTGTTATGGAGTGTGAGCGCTTGCCAAACTCGTGTTGTCCATGCACAGTGAGCATTCAGGCATTTGTGCAGAGTTAGACACATTGGAACCCTCAGTAACTCTGTGCAGAAATAAACCTTCGCAACTGTGAACTGGTTGTGTCCCTTTTCAGAATTAATGTGTCAGCAGTTTTCTAAATGCTGCTGTATTTAACTATAATGGACATTGCTATTCCATTTAGGTGAGCTTGATTAAAGCAAAAGAAGATGAAGGATTAGTTATTGAGAAATCATAAAGGTTAAAATAGACTTTAAAATGATGAGAAGCAAAATAATCTTGTGAAGAGATTTTTGGTCTGTTGTTTTAAACCTCCAATCCACAGTCACTCTGCAGCCATTTAAGAAAAAGAATGAGATGGATACAAATAACATCCTAATAATCCATAACATTGTTGGTTTTGTAAAGCAGATTTCATAGTTCTGCTATCACAATTGGCTGGTGCCAGGTTTCTGCTAGTTGCTCTGTTTTAGATAACTGATATGTTGAAGTAATAAATGTAAATTCTGGCAGAGGAACACTTGAGATATTTCAATTTTGGCATTTGGTCGGTTGTTACAGTTAACAGGAGTGGTTTGAGTTGCAGGGTGCCCACTGTAACAATCATGTTAACAATTTTAAAATTAATTGTTCAACTGGAAATGTTGGTTGTCCATTGATCATCCAGGGGCACAATGGTGATACATTTGTCAACTGTATGAGTATGTGCATTATTGTGTTCTTTAGTAGTGGCAAAAAGAGCTACTGAAAAAACACCTGATCACGTTTTTAAAAAGTATAATTTTTAACTCTTGGGTATTTTTTGTTCTTTTTTTTATGGTCATAAAAATTCAAGTAGTTTGTTTTTTAAATATCAAGTTACATTCCAATTCTGCTTTCTTTTAAAAGACTTCCGTAATAAAATCACGACTTTCATCAGCACAATTACTGGTTGATTTACTTTGGCATACCCTTCTCTGCCTAGAGAGACATGAATGACACACTTGACTGTTGAATGAGGCATTCAGAGACTTGAAGAGAATGGGTTTTCATCTTCTTTTAAAGTTAACCTTGTGCCAAACTTTTGTAGAGGCTGTGGAGGTGATTATTTCATATTGCATAAATGTCACTTCCTTCATGTAGACATTTTGAAAGGGCATTCTTTGGTCATCACATCACTTCCATTTTAGTCAGGTTTGCTCTTGACCCAAATGGAAGCAAACTACCTTTTTGTTGTTTCCTAAATGAGGAAAACTTTCCTTATTATGTATTTCAGACATATGAATGAGAAATTGGGTAATAAATTTCTAAAGTGGGAAGAATCACAGCAATACCTGTCTAGGAGAAATCATGAGAAAGTACATTGATAGATAGATAGAAAGATGTATATATATATATATGTATACATACACATAAATATGTGTTATTTTTACATTATATCGAATGATTAAAGATTCCATTTTGTGTCAGGAGGATGCCAGAGGGACTCCATAAGGCAGAAATGAATTTGCAGTGCATAAACTGTTTTTTTCTTATTTTCTTCTTTGTTTTTTTTTCTTGCAGGATTGTTCATCTTCAGAAGAATACAGCATTGCTGCAGCACTGCTACCCCTGACAACTGCCTTCTATAGGGTGAGTGTCTATTGCAACTACTGCTATCTTGTATTTTTTTTACATCACATACATTGTTAAAATGGAGAAAGAGATGACAGGAGATACATGACAGGCAGGAATATTAATTCTAAAATTTATTAATGTCAATGGAAATCATCAAATGGACTGATATGGACATTACTCCAGAAGGACACTTATTAATGTTGGGTCATTAAGACTGTGAGACATCCCCAGAACTAAAAGCAGGCTATATGATGGGTTAGAGAATTATATTGAATTTTAGTCACTCTGATGTTACAATGTAAAAACTATTTATTGCAGTACTACTGTGTTTAATTTGGCATGTTAAACATGCACTGGCCAATATAATACGATGGTCACTGTAGTACAGTTGGCCAATAAAGTACTTGGCCAAAAGTACAAGTGAAGTTTTCAGGCTGTGTAGTTGTTAATTTTGGAGGATATTGTGACTGGGTTGTTTTAACTGTGTATTTGTTTTCAATTTCTTGTTTTGGTTTCTTTTTGGGTGGAAAAGTACATAATGTTTGATAGTGGCATAATACAGTATGATAGTAAATACAAAAATGTAAACAATTTTGTAAGTAATTATTTCAGAAGCAGAGCTCTTGTAGTATGACTGTACTTATTTCAATGTCCGAATACAATAGCATTTTCACCAGTTCTGGGTAGCTCCAATCCTGCTTTTTGGGATGTACATACCTGAGGAGATAAGTTTAGAATGTGGACTGGCTTGCAGTATTAAATAACTTTGTTTAATGTGCATGTTGTTATACAACCCAGTTTGGGAAATAAGTGCTTGGTCATTTGGTACACTGGGATAGTGCAAAACAATAATTGCTTTGACAACTTATCTACATATTAATAATATAGCAATTGAAAAATGCAACCTTCCACCTTCAGTCAGTCATTTTTGGTCTAAATTATATATTACAATCAATTTCTGGATTTTTTTAAACTAGAAAAAGATTCTGTCATGTTGTTTTTAGAATAAAAAATGTCAAACTTTTCCAATCACAGAAACCAGAATCATCTGTTGAAGGCAAGAGCAATTTTGACAAACTTAAGTGTGTAGAAGATTTCCTGACATTTCTTATTTAAATTAGTACTTAACAACGTGTATGGAGCATGAAGTGGCAGGGTTTTTTCCTCTTCTAAGTATTTGAATTGTAAAAATCTTTATTTAAATGTGGTTTAGTTTATAGCTGTACATACCCCACAACTGCTTTTAGGGAAGAGGGTACAGAGTATTTTAAAAAATACTCTGTACACTCTTCCCTAAAGTAAAGTAGCATGGTGAGATGCTAAATTTTTCAGTCCCAGCAAACTGACTTTCTCCCATCTTTAGATCCAAGTTTATATTTCCCTGTTCCCTCTGTTTTGAGTCCTTCAGTAGCAGAGTTGTTGTTTCACATTTGCTGCTGCCACAAATACTTAATTTTAGGGAGGAGATAATGAGCTATAGAAATTTGCCTCTTGCCTATTTTACTCTTACTTATTTACTGCATAAATTCTACATTTTTAAGAAGCTTCTGCTTTCTTTTATTTTCTGGTTTTTAGTTTTGCTTATAAGAATAGCCAAGAGAGTCCACATAGCTCTTTACCTTGAGAGTAGTTTGGGCTGTTGGTGCAGTTTGGTTAGATTCCTACCTTGGTAAAGTCTGATCAAGTAGGCAAAAAAAAAAAAGAGAGACAATAAAACCAGACTTTTTAATGTAGTATCAGGAGTTTTGAAATAAGCTTAAACAAGTTTTGATTTCACCATCAAGCAGGGCAAAAATCTGGATTGAATATAAAATATATTTAAGTAATTTCATCTACACATTTGTATTTTTTGGTAGAGGTACCAAGATCTCACACCATTTCTCTCGCAGAAAGTTCTCTGAAATCTTTTTTTAATAGCCTGGACTATTTAACTCTAAAAATACACTCAGGAAACTGTGAGTCCCTTGATGGAAGAAGCATGATGAGTTTTTTAATGTGTCTGACCTGAATTAAAAATTAAAATAACCTGACTATTAACTTGCAAAAGCCAGCTGTTAATGCATAATAGAAAAAGAATTTTGTTTTTCCCAGATCTAATCCTCAGGTTCAGTGATGGTCCCCTTTGGTATGTCCCATTAGATACAATTCTTTGGCAAAAGCACTTATTTTGGCATACAACTGTTCATACTAAACACAAACTGACATGCTGTTCGGAACATAAGATTATTGCACTGACTTTGCAGTGATTAGTTAAAAGTCAGATTAACAGTTTAAGGTTCAGTTTGAGTAGAACTTATGCTTTTGAGTAAACTGATTATTTTTGAGTAAAAAATTATACTTTTTGGAGGATCTTTCAGATTCTCTAGAGGTTTTCAAAATTGTGCCATAGACAAGAGTGAATATATTCTACTTGGCATGAGGCTGTGCTTCAACATGAAGAATTATCTTACCTGTTCCATATGATTGTGTTGATACTTCCCAAGGAGGAAGCAGTGCTTGGCAGGGCGCAGATGTTTTATTGGTGTTTCTGTTCTCCGAGTACCATGTTTAAGGTCAGCAGCCTGTTAAATCTCATTTCACCCACCCCTTTTGAGACTGGGCAATGTTGTTAGCAGCCAGAAATAGACAGGAGTTGTGCATCTGACAGTGGCACAGGTTCCATTTGTGTGCCATTGGTGTCATTGCACAGGCAGGGCTCCAAATCAAGTTATCAGTGACAAAATCTGTAGTAAATCTAAAAGTGCAGTAGAGTTCTAAGAGTTTATAGAGTTCAGGCCAGTCTGATATTTTACCATCTATGTTTGCTGTAGCATTTTGATGGGAAATTGTGATGGGATTTCATGTCACAGCATTTCATTGTCAGAGTAATTCCTCTTGCTTCCAATGAAGTAGTGTAAAGAAGTTGCACGACTTCACAGTTCCTTTATGGAACTACTGTTGTGTTCATGAAATGTTAGGTTTCATTTTATTTATCCAAGACAAAGCAGAGCACAAATGGAACAATTACCTGTTCTTCCTAAATAACTTCACTGTGTTTTACTGAACACAGTGCAGACAGCAAGTGTTTGAGGTGTATAAGTAATGAGAAGGACATGGTTGAGTCCAGCAGATAAGCCAAGAAACTGAGCAGTAACACAACTTAAAACTTGGAGGTGATGTTGGTAAGATTCTGGAATGGTTGTGTCATGCATTAGCCTTGAGGGATTTTAAAATATTTTTGGTAAAATAGCAGAAAATTTAAAGGAGGGAGCAAGCTGGCATGATGTAACCCATCTTGTCTTAATGCCTTTGCTTATTTAAAAACTAGTCTAGGGTATTTCTACACAGATCCAATTAAAATTACAAGAAACATCACGCTGTGTACAGCGTGCTAGGAGCTCTTGGGATGTCTGGTGAAATTTCAGAATTCTCCCTGAAGTCTGGTGAGTGATCTATTGTGAAACTTGATCAGGCAGGATTTGATCACACTCTAAGTCAGAGCTGATGGGATTAAAGTCATAGACAGGAAGTCAGCACTGGTTGCATATTTGTGGCCTGGAGTAATAATTGAATTTTTCTAGAAAAAATAGTCCCAATGCTTTTTAAAAATTTTAAATATTGGACACAAGCTGTTAGCAAAATGTGACTCATCAGTGACAGTGGACTTTGGTGTGTACTGTTAATGTCACAAAAACAAACAAATTTTTGCTTCTGGGTTAGAAAAAGGTTTTAGTTTACCATTAGTAATACCGTTGGAATTTTGTTTAAAATTGAAACAATATAAATAAAATGTATTTATACGTGACGATAAAAGAATTTTTCCATGTTTTCATGGTACCAGTGACCCATGCCTAATTGGTAGATGCTCACTTCTGCTGTGTATAAAGTGGAAATGCAGTATTCCTTGGTGCTGTGGAAAAGAGGTCTTGTTCTGCATGGGGGAAGAGAGGAGAGGAGGAAAGGGACCTGTTTTAATCATGTTTTCCTTGCATTAACCCATCCAGGAACAGTTTGGTGCTTGCACAACCAGCGCTGTCCCATCCCCAGGCTTTGGGCTCGCTGTTTGTGCCTGGCTCCCTGCCAGGCTGGCAGGATGTGGTGAGCCCCACGCTGCCTTTCTGCAGGCTCCAGGGCAGCCAGGCAGGAGCAGGGCAGGCTCCAGTTCCAGCCTGTCCTGGGCAATGTCAGGGACAATGGCACAGCCGCCCCCCCAGGGTCCCCAGTGCTGCCCCTCCGTCCGCCCTCCCCGCGGCTCAGCCGATCCCTGGCGCTCTGGTCAGTCCCTCTTGCATCCCTCACCCACTGAATGTTAGACAAACAAATGTTAGACACAGTTGTGTTCCCCTCTCAACTTGATTGTACAGATTATAGTAAAATTTTCCACCCCTCATGGATCTTTTCCAAAATTTTATGACTAAAATGTTGTGGTTAAACTGTGTATGATCATGTGTTCCCATACCTTTCTACCACATTGCACAGTCCACAGTAAGACGCTTGCAAATCTTCTGTTGTTTGGCATTTTGAAGTGTTTGAGTAAAGGAAATATCATCATAAAAGTACACTAGTCTAAGAGTAAAGTTTTCTCTGTGTAGATGTTATGAATGGGGTTCCACATTTATAGACAAGCATTTCTTTAAATGGCAGTATTCAAAGCAGGATTATTTTTCAGAATCATAGGTTAATTAGAAAATGAGAAATTAATAGAAATTAATTTAAATTCCTGAATCAGTTTTTTTTAATGGTTTGCTGTATGCTTGGAGAGTGCTGATCTAGTTTAGGCAAAAAATAACCCAAATGAAACAAAATTTCTCTCAGTTTCGATGTATTACATTCAAATTGACATTTGTCTTTTAGCAAGATGCACTGGAGACTGCTTTTGAATTTTTATGTGTCTAAATTATGTAATTCCTGGGAGGGAGAGAGGGAAAAACTGATTTTTTAATTGATTTTTTTTAATGCTTCTAAGCCACAAAATTTCAAATAAAATTTTAGTTGGATACTGATGTGAATTTTTTTGTAGAGCTTGAAATGGAATGAGAGAAATGAGTCTGAACTCCTTAGGAATGGCATCATTGGGCTGCCCATTTTTCATTTGTACTCCATGTTCCTGTACTTTTGTTGAAAAGGAAAGCAAATTACATAAAATCAGAGACTTTTTGAGAGTTTTTAAAAGAACAACATTTGGTATAAATAATTTAACATAAAATCTTTGAATATAGTACAGAACGTTTATTCAGGTCATCTTAAGAATTATCCTGGCAACATTTTTGTGAAGAAAAGGATTTTAGTCCAAGGGATTTTTTTATAATCTTCAAGGAGAATACAAAATTGTGGGTTAAGTGAGAAGCTAAATTAATAAAAAAATGTGAAGCTGGAAGTATTTTGTGTTAATGCACCAAAAGATATCATTTGAATGCTTTCCATAGTGAATTATATGTGTTTTGCATAGCACAGTAACAAAATGAAAGCAATTTGAGTGTGTACTTCCCTAGCTGAAATGGATTACCAAGTTTCAGTAACAGTTATGGCAGATACTCCATGGAAGAAAGCCTTTACTCCTTGAAATGCCTCCTGAGTAAATGACTGCTCAACTCCAGAGCCTGGAGCTGGGTGTAGGAGGGATTCCCAATTTCATGGATGAGTGCTTTCTCTGAAGATTGGAGGCAGAACTACTGAAATTCAAAACAGTTTATAATATTTTAATCATTATCATGAACCCCTCCCTTCCAAGAGAGAGACCCAATTCAAGGTTAATTATGTAACAGAAGCTTCATAATTTGAATTGTGCTCCTTGTTGTGTAGCAGCAGCTGTGAAGTCACAGGGAAGATACTCCACTCCATGAAAGGCTGATGGGGAAAATCTGTGGTGATGGGTGAAGAGTTGATTGCATTTTTGTGTCTTTCTCAGGCAAATTTTACACTTAGTGTCAGCTGGAATTAGTGGAATATTGGGAAACAGTGGCATAATTTGGTACTAACATTATCTGTGTTACTCAATGACAATATTACATTAGTGTTTATTTTAGAATTTGTGTAAATACCAGGGAATTGCATAAAGCTATTGGATGACGCAGGTAATTTAAAAAGCAAAATTAGTGGGGTTTTTTACATTTAACATGAGTTTTGATTTTTAACTTTAATTTCTGCACAACTGTGATTGTCCCAAGTAATTCTCATAATCAGCAGCATGCTTTTAGCCTCCTAGAAAGCTAGGAAGGCTTTCTGTAATATGTTAGCTGTCTACCCTGAAATATTTTCATTCTTGCACCTAGTTATTGTGCTTCCTTCTAAAACTTTCTGGTGTGCTTGGATTAAAATCACTTCTACTTTAAAATTCTTCACTCCTGAATTGCTGGCTTTAATTTAGGAAACTCCCATCGTGAAAGACTTCCTTTATTGTCTTGGCAAGGAGTTTTGTCTGCTTCCATTAATTTTCTTTTTGTATCTCTATCCTGCCAGTTCTGATACTATCTTAGTCTATGGAAATGTTTTTGTGACTGAAATAGTATTAAGTAACATTATTTTTAGTACTAAAATTATTTTATTTATCCATTCTCAGAATGCTAATCCCTGTAATATAAAAATACATTAAGTTGCCTGCTTAAAAGCAGCATGGCTGTTAGAGAATAAGCTGAACCACAAAGGAACACTTACTACATTTTCAAGTGTCTATATGAGCATTATTTACATTCCTGGAAAATCCTGGAGCCTTAATTGTGGACCAGAACTGCTGGTGTTGCTTTTGTACAAAAGAACAGAAAAATTAGGATACTTACCCTCAAGAGCTTACAACAAGTATTTGAAATAAGTGATAATACTTGAAGCGAGTTTGAAGTATTGGAAGGAAGCTGTGGAGTCATCATTATTGCTCATGATTCATGACAGTCATCATTATTCATAATAATCATTACTCTTGGTGATTCTGTGCACCAGTAGGTTAATTAGGGCTGGAGTTTTAATAGACATGACCTAAAAGCAGGGTTTTATTGACTTTTGAGAGAGAATAATGTGGTTTCTTGGCAGGTGCTTATGAATATGAGTGGGGTCATGGAAGAGCATTTTTAAGGCAATGGTCAAAGTTCTGTCAATATTTCCAAACACTCCTCCAGTCAAATTTTTATTACATCCATTAAAAGTTCTTTTCATAGAAATGTTATAGTCCAGTAAATTATTTTTGTAAAAGCAAACATACTTCTCATGTTAAAACAGGAATCTGAGGATTCTTGTTAGAAATTATGGAGTGTTTTTGCCTTACCCCTCACTAACTCAGGCACCCAAACGTCATCTCTGATCCTTAAGATTTTAACTTGTGCACTCTGCTTCTGATAGATGCATAATACATGCCTGTAGAATACATTTTATGTCTTTGCAGTAGAGAATAACTCACTTCCAAAATTATTTTTAGGTGAGAGAAAAAGATATTAAACAGGAATGTATAGTACAACAGGTTAGCATATTAATAGGGAAAAAGAAATTAAACAAGAAGATATAGTACAACAGGTTAGCATATTATTAGGGAAAAAGAAATTAAACAAGAAGATATAGTACAACAGGTTAGCATGTTAATAGGAGAGACTAACTGGAGAATGTTTTTAACATGTATCTTTACAAGGAATTTAGGAAATCAATTACTGTGGTAACGTTGCTCTGTTCAAGAAGCTGGCTTTTCCAGAATGATAACATAATGGAAAACATAATTTAGCAATCTGTAGTTCGTTTCCTTAGTGGTTTGTGGGAGGAAGTACTTGGTCAGGAAGAAAAAAAAGGAAATTTCCCCCAGTTAAAATGAGACATAATGATGAATTTTGTAGTAAATTTCGAGAAATCCTTCTGTTATATTGAATCACATCATTTGTAACTGATTTACATAACTCTGGTTTAAGAATTTTGAGTTCATTGTTGCCCATCTCTTTACGTTGTTACTTCTAGGGGGGATTACAGTGTTACAGAAATTCTGATTCACTTCGAATTTTCACCCTGAAAGAATTTCTGGTGGTTTAATTAAAATCTAGTAAAGCTTCTGAGCTTAATGTGAAGGAATGTAAATGAAGTAACTGAGTTCCCCCTGCGTTTTCCATATGTGTAAGTTCAGCTTTGCCTCCTCATCACCACGTCCTTATCCCAGTAGAACGGAACTTTCTGCATGAAAACACAATTTCCTTCATTGAGTTCCATTTCATTGTGGCATTATTCTCTGTCATGACTTGAGCACCACTATTTTGTGTTTCCATGAGAGAACAAATGCTTACAGATGGTAAGGGAGAGAAACTGCTGATATATTTGTGTGTATTGCCTGCTGCTCTGTGAATGTCTCAGTTGCCATCCTAGATAGCTCATCAACAATTTAAACTGAGTGTGACCAAAGAATTGAAGTGTCACAAATGCTTTTCTTCCTTACACAGCCAAGTGATTTAAGCCCATAATCAGAGTTTTTATCTCCTACTCTTGTTTTCATCCATATCCCTGCATTTTTTTTTTCCATTTGCTGCTTCTGTACCCTTCATGATGGTACCTGCAGTTGGATTTCTTGGTAGGATGCTCTTCTTCACTTCTTCTGATTAATCACAGCTGTCTGAACTTGTGAATCCCCCATCAGCTCATTGTCATGAGTTCATAACACTGTGCCAGTGAGAATTCACAGGGCAGGTGTGTGGCTCTGCTCTTCCTCGTGCACTGCACGTGCCCAAACTTCACCGTACCATTTGGCAGAACTGTTCCTGACAATATCCTGCTCTGTAAGGCATTTCCATTCAGCACCTCCACAGTCATTTTCTTTGTTGGTCAAACTGGATTTTGTTTGGTCTCTCAAATGGCTTAGCTCAGAGTGCAAGTTCAGTTTTCTTGTTCTTACTTTCAGAATTCTTCATAGTGTTGTGTTTCCTGATTTTGCTCAACCTCTTTCTTTCACCTGATCATGTAGTATATATATCATTTATAGTGCCAAGATGAGATCTACTACTGTTAAAATTTTATGTATTTGCAATTTATATTCTGTACTGTACCCTTACATCTTTCAAATTTGCTCATCCTGTTCTTGAGGGCTACTTGAGGACTATTGTTTTAATAGTTTCTTCAGATAAGGAAATGTTGCATATTGAGAGAAATTCAGAAATAATTTGACCAGTGAAGATAGAGAAAGCTCCCATAGAAGAAGGAAAATAGTAATTAAAGAACTACTAGAATGAAGTGACAGAAGAACTTAAAGTAGTTACTTTACTACTCCCTTGGGCATTACTTAGATGCTCTATTTAGCTGGGCTTTAAGTTACATATCAGTTCATCAGTAATTCTAAGAACCATTATTTGAATATGAATAAAACCCATAAACTTGTGAGATTTACAGGGTTTGTTTATTTCTGAGCACAGACCTGGATAACAGCTTTGTTGCTGTGGGTTGTTTTTGTGGGCAGAGCCAATGCCACCATTCCAGGGCACTCACAGGTGCGCACTCACTGCTGAACCACCTGATCCAAAGGGATTCAGTGACTTTTCAGGAGATTTTCAAAATATCCGTGTCAAAATAATTTGAAAAACTCTTCAGATGGATTCAACACTTCAACTGAGACTTTGTGAAATCTGTATCTTAACTAATGGATTTAACACACCAAAACTTCATTGTGATGTATAGAGAGAGAAAAATCAAACTATTTCTCATCCACTTTGTGGAGTTTAACCTTATTTAGAACGGTGAAGTTCTAGTATGAAAATGTCTTATCTTTTTTGTGGGATCTGAACATACATTGTTCTGGACGATTTTAGTTTCCTTTCTTTCTTTGTATAATAGAACTATTTAAATCTCTTTTTATCTCTTTGGAGAAAGAAGTATGTTATTATGTGTATTATTTAATGTTAGTGGGAACTTTGTATTAGCATATATCCATCTTGAAAAATCCATGTAGAAATCTGAGGTATTCTGCATGGCTTTAAGTAATGTCTAGTAAATTACACATGACCTTCAGGAATCTGGGATTAGAGATCATGAGTAATTAGATGTTTAAGTGACTTTTGCCAGAAAATGTATACAGTAAATAAAGCTCCATCCAGAATTACATCCCATTTTTGCAAAATTCTAGAATTCTATTGCCCTCTGCTGGTTTAGTGTACCTGGCTGTGATTTGGTAGCGCTGAATTATGAGTGAATTGACCTTCCTTTTATTTTTCATGCTGAAATAATAGTAGATAAACAATTTAATGGGCTACTTTACTACTCATTTTATTTTAAAATAGAAGTCAATCTTGAGTCTGGCTTGGTGGCAGGAGAGGGGGCAAATTGTTTTCTTTTTTGTTGCTGAGATTTTCAGGTTGGAGACGAAACTCATTTTAGTATTTCACCGTTTTTTTCTGAAGCAGTAAAATAGAAATCAACAGAAGCTTTGAAGCTCTTCCTTCATGCTTTTATGACATTTCCTCACATTTGTGTGCATAATAAGTGTGGATATAATTTTATACTTTAGACCAAATAGGAAAGCCATCCATTGAACTGAATTTTTTGACTGATGTTATCCATGCAGCACAGAGTTGAAAACATATTGATAAACAATTATGCTTGTTGGAGTATGTGTGTGTAATGGCTTTAAAGTGAGAGAGGGTAGAATTAGAATAGATAATAAGAATAAATTGTTAATTGAGATGTGAAGGAAGGTTGCCCAGAGAAGCTGTGACTGCTCCATCCCTGGAAGTGTTCCAGGCCAGGTTGGATGGGGCTCTGAGCCACCTGGGAGAGTGGAGGTGTCACTGCCCGTGGCAGGGCTGTTGGAACTGGATGATCTTCAAGGCAAGCCATCCTGTGGTTCTGTACTGCAGTGGGATCTGCAGGTGGGATGTAGATAAGGCTCTGTCCTGCTGGTCACTCAGTGAGGGCTGATCCTGGGGACAAATTTGAAGTTTTTTTGGCTTAGCAGGATCTGTGTGGGCACAGCATGGATGTGCCTGCAGGGCTGGCTGGTGGAACATGTTAACATGCAGAATTTGGTTTGCATCTCTTGGGCAGGGGTGGCTGCAGTAACTGGTACCTGCTGCTGGTGTGCAATAGGTGCTGACTGGATGTTTATCTAAGCAGGGACAGGGACAGGGAGCAGCTCTTTAAATTAGCAGTGCACAGTGTCCTGATGACCTCTAAGCCTGCAGATTCCAGGGATAAGTGTACCCAGTAGAGAAGGGAAGGAGCTTGGGCATGCAAGGGTGCTACAGTGGCTTCCTCAGAGGGGTCAGATGGTGACCACAGCCAGTGATTCCTCCAGGAGCTGAGGAGGAAGCTCCTCTTTGCCTTCAGCAGCACCCTCCTTCTCACTTGTTCTGCTGCATTTTCTCAGCTGATTATCCTAATCAATAATTCAGGCTGTCAGTTGGAGACAGAAAGACTTTATTTCTGTAGTAAGCTGGATTTCTCCAAAAAACGGTGCACTGTTGAGTTTGCCCCTTCATTTCCATAACTGAGACAAAAGAACAGTTAGGTACTTGGGGTTTTATTCTTTTTGATTTGAAAACCACTTTTCAACTTCACAATCAATAGCTGGATGCTCTGCTTTGCTATAATAAACTTCCTTCTTTCAGCTTTTGTGGTGTAAAGGACAGTAACTGCTGAGTGACCAGCACAACACATGCTTTTCTTTATCTGAAACAAGCAATCTAGATAATTTAATGTTGCAGAGACATTCTTTGAGGGCCTGGACCCCACAGCAAGTTTGGGAGTCTTGGAACTGGTGCATGTTTCTTTCTGAGTTGCAAATATCATTTTCACAATCAGGAGTATCCAGTGTAGGGAAACAGGAAAAAAATTCTAGGCAGGTGTTACCCAGTACCTCTCATTAAGGTGGAAATAATGGCAAGATAATTCCTGAATTCAGGAAGTTGCCTGTATTGTCTTACATAGCAAGTCCCAAACCTACCTTGTGTTCTCACAAACTCTAGTATGTAATTCATTATTTTGATAGGGGTAAGGTCTGTTTCATACAGAATTTGGGAAGGGAGCATTAGGGGGTTTTAAGTTTCATTAATCTGTTTAAATGACTCAGTGTCCTTTGCAGAAGTTGACTGATTTTCTGCTGGTTGTTACAATTTACACCTCAATACTCTTTCTGTCATATTGACAGCTTTAGAATAAGGACTTCATCAGTTCAGAACTATTTTTATTATTTTCTTCTGGGGTCTCTTTTAAGCTCTCAGTCCCTAAATCTTCCCTTACAAGTAGGAAATTCTTTTGCTGCCTCCTGCATTCATCCTGTCTGGCAGGAGGGAGTTACCGGGACAGAGGGAGAGCACAAATATCAATGTTGTTTAGCTGCCCTGTGGAGAGCTAGGTGAAGATATGTTTTATATATGTAGTATTTCATGATGGAAAACCCCAAACTACTGTTCTACTTCAACTGGAGAAATTCTGAGCAAATTCTTTGGAGTGCAGCAGTAAACATTGGGGCCCTTTTGATGTTTTAGGTGTTTCCATTCTAGGGAAATGGGCTGACTAAGCACTCTCAGCATAGAAAATATAGACACCGCAAACTTCATGGAATGCTTATGTTTGTACCAAGAGTATTTTTAGTCCATGGGTTTAGGCTGCACAGGAACAACATTGTGCTTCTTGAGGTTGGTATTGTTACTGCTTTTTTTACAAACAAACTAACCCAAACAAGCAGAGAATTCAAAGTGATTTTGCCCAAAATAACTGGCAGAGCCTGGAACTGCAAGTCCTGATTTTGATTCTGTGCTCTGGCCACTATCAAGTTTTGCCATTTGTTTCAACACATGCAGGTGATGAGAAGGATAATATTTATGATCACTGAGCTTTTTTTGATGTGTTTTTTTTCATGCTTTTGTAAACAAACTTTTTTTATTTGGTCTAGGAGTTATTGTCAGTGTTGATTTATGTTATTATATGTGAACATAAATCTCCATTGTTTAAAAATTATGTTTTGTACATGACTGTTCATGGTTTTAAATTATGAGCACAGGAAGAGCTTCTAAAAGCTCCTCAGCTTTCCTGTCATATTTGTCCCCATGTGAAAATCATTTATCTCATTTTTATTTCTTTAGACCCTATTTTAGGAGTTTAAACTTCCTTTTGAGTTTGTGTCAAAGATCACCCCTTTTCTACCCAGTTTACCCAATTAGCTGATGTGGGTTGAGTCATCAAAGGCAACTGAAGATGTTGATAGCCAGCTCACTCCTTTGTGTGCATTTACTGCACAAATTGACATGAGTTAACCCTACCAACTAGCTAGGCTTGAGCAGACTTTTCATTTCCTTTCTCCTTTTGTTTTTCTTTCCCCTTTTTCTTCTCTTTCTTTTCCCCTTTTACCTTCCCCCTCTTCTTGACATTCATACTCCCTTTTTGCAGACCTGTTGTAACTGGGAATTCAGTCCCAGTGAAAAAACAAATAATAAATCAAAGTAAAAGTCATGACATGGCTTTAGCACTAACCTTTGCTTTCAAGCTATGTTGTCCATGTTTTTATTCCATGATTTACCCATCATCCCTATTCCTCTGTAACACAGGTTTTGTACATCTGGATTTTGAGGTAGGTCAATGATTGTGCCAGATCAGTTTGTGGCCCCTGTGGTGTTTTTTGTATGAATAGGTTTTTTTCATTGGAATGTCCAGCAGTCCCTACAAAGAGGAGTAGGACACTGTTTGTGCTGATCTGTTCTGGGATTTAGCAGCTGGATCAGGCTTGGGAGATCAGTTATCATTTCCTGTGATCTGCCATAAGCTGCACCACAACTGAAACTTAGGCATGTGGTAAACAAACCAGATATCTGCTCTCTCAGTCTGCACTGAATAAACAAAGTCACATTGAACATTATTTGAGTAGGTGTAGATTTCTTAACAGGTTACCAAGAAATTTTGATTAAATTGTTTATGATCAAATTAAAATGATACTGCTCACTTTTAGATGGCTAAGCACAAGAAGGCACTTCAGTGGGGTAAATTCTATTAGCATGCCACATAGCCTTTCCTCAGATATAGAATTTTCCAGAACCTTTGATAGGGAATAAGTGCATGGCACATGATCAGGACTTTCAGTTCATGCTGTGCTTGGAGGAGCCTAGTGAGGAAAACACAGTTTGAAGAATTGCAAAACCGGAAATCTGTAAACCAGACTGCAAAATTTTTGGTTGTAATTTCCTGCCCTTCCATTTGAATGCCCAAGTGCCAGCCAGGGAAATATTGTAAGTACTGGCTGTTCTGTACAATTCCACAGTTACAAATATTAAATGGAGTAGTATTCATGCTCTCCAGGAAAGTGGTTCACAACATAATCACTACAATAAAATCTAAGTTCTAGATATTGTATGTTTCAGATAATGGGTAGTATTGTGAGTGAAAGCCATTAAATGAGGCACCCAGTAATGTACTTTATTCTTCAGGTCTGCTGCAGAAATAATCATAAGCACAAATTCAGATTACCTGCTTCTTTGCTACATGCAGTATACAAGACATTGTTTTGTAGCCTTAGTTTTTTAAAAAGTAAGAATATGATAAAAGATTTAATTATTTGGGTCATTGAAATAAATTTCCTTTCTTTGTATGTTGTTATCAAGAATATTAAACAACTCCCTGGGAGACTAGTGCAACCTAAATAAATAGATGTACTTGAAAAAAATGGTTCATTCATAATGACTAATGCTGTAACAATTCTGGGTTTGTTTGAGACTGTACAGTGATCCAGACCCTTGTGACTTCAAAGAACATACTCAAATTAGCACTCTTTCAGGAACTGGATTTGGGTCATTCAGTTCAGTAAATAACACCGAAGATAAAGATTTATCTCATCTTCTGCTGTTGCAACAAATGCAGATTATAGGAAGGACTCAGCTGACACTCAATTTAAATTTCATTGCTACAGCTCTAAATAAAATGAGACATCATTTTCATCTGTTTGAATACTGATTTCTGTGTTGTACAACTAGGTTATTAAAAATACTGTGGTTTGTTGGCAAGGAAGATGTTTTATATTACAAAGGTGTTCTGTACTGTTATCACAAAGTTCTTACCTCAGTTCTCATTTTTCTATTCTGAATCAAGAAGACCATGCCTGGCACTGGCATTAGACTTGTATACAACCTTCCTGTGTGATAATTTCTGGAATGGCACTAAAGTTGAGATAATTTCTCTAGGCCATATTGCAGTACAAAAGTTGATATATTTCATATTTCAGTCTGTACTACTAATCATATATGTACACATATGTGTGGGTCAGTTCTGAAGTCATAGCCTTTAAAAAAATTGAATAATAGGACTGATTTGTCAACTTTGCACATTTTTTGCTTTCAGAAATTAGCACCTGGGGTTAGTCAGTTTGCTTACACCTGTGTACAAGATCATCCTATCTGGACTAACCAGCAGTTCTGGGAAACAACCTTCTATAGCAACGTGCAGAATCAAGTGCGCTCCCTCTACCTTACAGCCAAAGATGACAACCATGCAGTGCAGTTGAAACAAAAGGTAGGAGACTCTATTAAAATATTAAAGTAATATTTTTATTCACATATTAATTGTCTCCTCGGTTACAGAGAGTTAAGTTACGGTTTTTCCAATTTTACATGTTTTTCTTTCATTTTCTCCTGCATTACACAGTATACAATAACATGAGAAATAATAGAAATTTACATTTATCTGCAAAGCCTTATAATTTGATGTTAGCTCAGCTTAGTGTGGAAAAAGCATTTGCAAGATACCTAGTCATTCATTAATGTAACATCAGGCTTTAGGTCACTAATATCCGCTGCCAGATTCCTTTATTCTGCTTTGACTGTGTGCCATCTACCTACTTGTTTTAAGCTAATGCTAGAATTGGACTCCAACATATAAAAACATGAATGTTCAGCTGGTCTGGAAGCTATTTATATAAAAGCTTCCCTCACCTGAACATCCTAGGAATTTGGAGAATATTGCCAACATCTAGGCATGAGCTGTGTGTTATTTCTCCATCTGATTTATGCTTGTTCTTATTTGAGCTAAGTGGATAAGCTGAGGAGAGCAGCTGTGTTAAAATCAGTTAAAATCAATAAACCACTCTGAAGAAACATGGAAGATTGGATGGCATAAAAAACACCTTAAAAGCAATGATGTTATTTAGATCTGCCCACTTTGTGCTACTGGTGCATTTCAGTAAACTGCTCTCAAACCTCAGTTCCCATAACCATAACTCTCCTTAAAATCTGTTGAGGGTAGTTATTTGCTTTCTTTTTAAATTAATATATAATTTAAATAATTGAAGAAGTTTAATTAGGAATGTTATAAGTAAAGCTTTGGCGAAGCATTGTTTTTTTTTTTTTTTTTGTTGTAGCTTTAACTTTTCTTCTATGTGTTTATATTTCTTTCTCTGTGTCTTCTAGGAGAAACCTCCTGCAGACCAGGAGAAGACAGCAATGGACCTGGCTGCTGAGCAGCTGAGGTTATGGCCAACCCTTAATAAACAGACACAGCAGGAGCTGGTCCAGAATGAAGAAAGCACAGTTTTCAGCCAGGCCATTCATTTTGCCAACCTCATGGTCTACCTGCTGGTGCCCCTGGATACAAGTAAGAACAAGCTGCTGAGGACATCAGCCACTGGGGACTGGGAGAGTGGCAGCAACAGCATTGTCACAAACAGGTGGGTGCCCAAGGCCAGGGCTCATCCAGCAGGTTGGGCCACAGCTTGCACAATGGCTGTACTCTAAATATCAGATTGTTTCAGCGTCTTCACTTCCTTTCAAGTTCAGTAGTTGAGTAGAAGTCTAAGATGATTCCTCTCAAATAACAGAATTTTGTCTGGAGTGATTCCATGTAAAGGAACATTGTATTGTCCCAGTAAGAATTTTTAATCTACTAATGCAGATGTTGAAGACAAACATGGGGTTTGGTGAGAAAGAAAACAGCAGCCCCAAACCCACTCTGTTAGTTTTTATATAACTTGAAAAACCACTGTGTGAACCTAAAATCAAGACAGCATTTGTATAGCATCTATAAAATCATCATTTCTGTGCAACAGCTGCAAAGGAGGAAAGGCACTGATGTCACAAAAAGCAAGAGGACTAAACCACAATGGCAAAGGTTAAATTACTAAGGAAGCAGTAGGAGTATAACACCAGTTCCATTCATTCCCTAGCATGCAAATCCAGGACATTTCATAACAAGCCTTCCTCCCTCTCTGTTTATTGTCTTCATTATCACCTCTCTGTACAAATTCTCACTTGATAAAATTATAGAACACTATGTGAGTACATTGGCATCAAGTAAAAGACTATCAGGATGAAGCTCCCCATGGAGTTATTATTTTCTGCTGACTACACACCTCTAATCTCAGGCATTAGGATGTGCTCAGTAGACTGCTTGTGGTGTATGTTGCAATCTATGAATTTGGCCCCAAATATTATTATGGGAGGCATTTTTAGCCATTCAAAGTACATCTCCCACTGACTTGCTTGCTTATCTAATGCACAAAAATTTTCCTTATGATCTTTTTAGCTTTTGATTGCTTTGCTCTGTAAACTAAATATACAATTAATGATCTTCTCTATATAACTGGATATTTGCTTACCATGGATTGCAAATGCTTTACTTGACTTTATGAAGGGAAGACACAGAGCTCACTTCCAAAAAGCTGTTTTTTCTCTTCTGGGCCTATCTGTGCTGAACTCATGGAGAGAAAATTGTCCAGTGTCATCATTCATGAAGTTTTGGCAATGAAAGTACAATGTAATTGTGGTACCACCATATGCTTTCTGCAAGGTTTGTGAATTGTAATTAGGAAAAACTCACACAGATTGTCAGTGTCTGTTCAAGTGTCACATGTGCTGAATTGTTCACACTTGTTACTGCTTTTATTTGTGCCCTTAGCATTGCAGGCAGTGTTGCAGAGAGTTATGACACTGAGAGTGGGTTTGAGGACTCAGAGAACAATGATGTTGCAAACGCTGTCGTGCGCTTCATCACCAGATTTATTGACAAGGTCTGCACAGAAAGTGGGGTCACACAGGATCACATCAAGGGTCTGCACTGCATGATACCAGGTAGGAATTGTCAAAGAGGTGCTTTATAGTCTTTTTTCTTTTCCTGATCAAACAAATGCACTTTCTAATTTGAGTTACCTTCAGATAAGTTAGAGTGTTAGATTTCTTTTCCAGGCTGTAATTGCTGTTGAATGTCAGATAATTATTTCCTTGATGTCAAAATTTGAGAATTTCAGAATTATCAGAGTTTTGATTTCAGGGCAGCTTTCTCTTTCCCATTGTGTGAGACTTCATTAATGGTGTTCCTGCTTTTCAGGCATTGTAGCAATGCACATAGAGACTCTGGAGGCTGTCCATCGTGAGAGTAGGAGGCTTCCACCAATACAGAAGGCAAGTGTTATGAAACATATTTGTATTCTTTACAAGTAGTAGAATCATTAAATCTTGTCATCTTTTTTTTCCTCACGTAATGTTATGAGGAAATATCAAAACATTAAAAGAAAATTTCCACTAGTGATAAATAAAGTGCTTGGCTTTGGTCTCATGAAATATGAAACTAGTAGAGCCAGACTTCTGATCATAAACAAGCTGTTGCATGCCCACTGCTTTTTGTGACCCATTTCTCTTCCTTGAGTCCAAACTCCATCTCCCTTCTTTGGACTAAGTGTCATAACAATTTTGTTTTTAGGCTTTTAAAGCCAAATATTATTGCTAGCCTGAGGTATAACACTGATTTATACTTACACTTCCATTTATTTGCATCAGCCCAAAATTCTACGGCCAACTTTACTGCCCGGAGAAGAATTTGTTTGTGAAGGTCTCCGTGTGCTGCTGGATCCTGATGGCAGAGAGGAAGCCACAGGAGGACTGCTTGGAGGGCCTCATATCCTCCCTGCTGAAGGAGCTTTGTTCCTTACCACTTACAGAATTATTTTTAAAGGCACTCCTCATGATCAACTGGGTAAGAAAATCCAAACAGTGGTAATTGTGGTCCTTCAGATAGGCAGGATTTTGAGCTGGCCTGTCCACCTATTCAAGCATCAACATCATTAAACAGTTTTTTTCAGACTCTGGAAGCAAGTGAAAGGAAAAATATTCATGAGTTGGTATTCCACCTAAAATTATTGCTTGGAAATAACAGTATTTTCTTAATATGTCAGCTCTTCTGAATGATATTTTTTCATAGTTTAACAGTTCCTATTTCTAATCAGATTGTCAGTCAGAAGTATTAAAGTGGAAAGTTCATGGTCATATATAAAGGTATCAAGTACATAATTTCTGTTTATAAGTTGTGTATTGCATTATGAAGTCTGAATAAACTTGAAATTGTTTCTTTACTCCCTGCCAACCTCGGTTTTGGTGGTGCATTTCCATTATGTAGAAAAACTCAGAAGGAAGGAGAATATTTTTCTAATCATCACAGCTGAAATAGAGTAGAAATTCAGATTACAAATGGCGCTTTAGGAATTTGCCAACTTTTTGGGTATTTTGCCTGAAATTAGTCCTGTACCATCATGTTCATGTTGCTTTGTACTCATTCACCCTTGTTTATTCCAGTGACAGTGTGAGCAGAGGTTGTGTGGTCTGACAAGTGTCTGTGTTGTATCCTCAGTTGGGGAGCAGACCGTGATCCGGAGCTTTCCCATCGCCTCCATGACCAAGGAGAAGAAGATCAGCATCCAGAACCAGCTGCAGCAGAGCATGCAGGAAGGGCTGCAGATCAGTTCAGCCACTTTTCAGGTAAAAGGAAGTTTTGTGAAAATTTATGTGGCTGCAGGCAGCTCAGAATATTTATGAGCGGCGCTTTGCCCTGGTATTTGTGAGGTCAATAGACAAGGCAGAACTCATAGAAACCCTGGCATTTCTTGGCCTCTTGGTATTTACAGAGGGTTACTATTTTCACATTGGATTTCTTTCACTGCTTTCCTTACCTATTTTGGAACCAGAAAAGGGCTGGTTTTGGTCCAGAATCCCTGCATGTAAGTAGAGGCCTAGGGAGAACCTGCTTCCTCTGTCCTCCAGCTACATGGAATCAATATGGAAAAGCTCTGAGTGTTGCTTTCTCCTCAAGGTTTTTCACTTCACCAGCTTTCATTAAGATCCATGGCAGGAAGTCCTGGAATGTTGCACAGGGAAGCTGCACTTTCAGGAATCTTTAGGGTAGAACCAATGAGCCTTTATCTGACAGGCACAGATCCTGGAATTTTCTGTAGGATCCCCATCAGTGTGTTCTGCAGAAGTGTGTATTGCAATTGATAGAAATGAACTGGTAAGAATTGATAGAGATGAACTGATAAAAATTAGGAATCCTGCAGTCTTTCCTGAGTTTTCCTTCTCGGTTTTGATCTTAACTGTGGTCAAACCCTGAGAGATCAGAAGCTGCCAGCAAGGAATTCTGTATCATGGACTGAAAGTAGACTGCAGTGCTGAAGATATGAAATATTTTGCTGGGTTGAGTGACTGCAGAAGCGTATTTTCATTGAGAAAATAACTCCAACATTTGAAACCATAACAAAACAGCATTTTACTAATTCCTTACAATAATGAGCATCATTTAGCTAATCATCCTTCAGTATCCTCTTCAAAAACACAAAATTAGGAATGCCAATGAGTAAAACAAGCAAAAAAAAAAGCTTTTCTTGTGGACTTTTGAGAGGACTTTTATTTTCCAGAAATCTTTTTACCAGAATACTTAGCATGCTTCAATGATGTGATAAATACAGACACAGCTCAGTGTTTTCAGAGCTGGACTCGGGTCAAACATCATCTTTGCTTTTGTTTAGCATAGTTTTGTATTAGGTTATGTGAACAAAAACAAGCCACAAACAGTTTATTCCCTGTCCCCCATGTAACAGCCAGGGTTCAACACAGGGGATGAAATAGCCCCTCCCCTTTGTTTATTAATTATGATTTTCAGATGGGTTTGTGTGCAGCTATGCTGTTTGGTATCTTTAAAACTTCAGATCTGTATAACCCCGAAAGACTGAAGGGCTCCTTTCAAGGAGGTCCTAGAACAACAGAGCCATTAGTCATTTGGAAAGTATTTACAAAACAAGTGAAATTGGAAAAGCAAGGATGAAATCCACCTCCTAGATGGCAAGCAAAGGAATTTAAAAGGTGTCTAGGTATGTGCTCAGAAACAGAGCTCTAGGATATTTCTTTGTTTGTTTTCTCCACATTCTTAGAGTTCTTCTGGGCCTTTTTATGGATTCCGTATTTTCTGTCTCTTATTTGTTTTCCCCGAATTGTTGACTTGCTTTCAGCAGAGGATGATTGGATGGGATTTCCCCCCCCCCCGAACCTTTCAAAAAAGCATTTTTAGTCAAGTGGATGGATCAGTGTTGAATAGCACAAGGTTATTTCCTTTTTAAGGAGCAGGTTTCACTATCACCTTTTTTTACTAGCAATTTTCTATACTTTGCAAGGTGAGGCCAAAATTGGAACATCTTAGTAATAGAAATATAATGGTTGTGACATATGGATGCTGAAATTGCTGGCTTGCTGAGTCTTTGAAGTCCATTACCAGCCTCAGTTCCCAGTGTAGGGGCAGAGCTGGCAGGCTGTTTCCCAGCTAAGCTGTCCCATGTGACCAGAATTTGAACTGCTGTAGGTGTCTTAGTGCCAGCACTACAACTTGGATTTACCAAAATATTTTGTATTTGATCTTATGAGAATTCCAGATGCTGCCTAGTGAAGATACCTTAGTATTAGGACATAAATTTAAAAAAGGAAATAAAAAATTCTTAAAATGTGTAATAGCCGTCAAAATAAATGAGACATATGCACATGTATTTGTATTTTCTGAAGGGCATAATACTGTGAAAGTATGGGATTTTTGCTACTATATTTTAGAATCTTTCAATTTCTGAAATTCTCAGATTGTTTTCCAGTTTCTAACAGGTCATGTCTTTAATACACAGTTAATTAAAGTAGCATTTGATGAAGAAGTCAGTCCTGAAGTGGTGGAAATATTTAAGAAACAGCTGATGAAGTTCCGTTACCCTCAGTCCATCTTCAGCACTTTTGCCTTTGCAGCTGGGCAAACAGCACCACAGATAATTCTCCCCAAACAGAAAGAAAAGAACACTTCATTCCGGTACAACCTTTCTTCCTTTCCTTTCTTTTCCTACTGATGTTCTTGTCTTGTGTTATCCAAATGCACTGAACAACAATGCACGAGTGGAGATCATGTCAAAATAAGTGATTGCTGTATTGCATCTTTTGTATTTCCAGAGTAAAAATAGATTAGTAGGGTACAGATATTTATTTGGGATAGGAATTATATTCTTGATCTAAACTTCTGGCTGCAGTAGATTTGGATGAGCACCTTATTACATTTTGAAACACACAAAATAGAAGTAGCATCTTGAGCTCTGCAACCTCAACATGGAAAGAAGATTAATTGTGTATTACTTTATAATTAGTAGCCTAGCCACTTAAAGCTTGATGAGAATTAGGATTGGTTTTACCCTATGCATTTGTTCTACTGGTTTTTAATTTAGAGTTTGAGCTTTGGGTCTTCTTTCGAATTTTATGTTCCACGTTAATTTTATTGCACCAGCTGCATCATTGGTCTATTCCAGAGTGGTGGCTCCTGTGATTCTCTGTTAATTAGTGCATTGTTGACACAGGAAATAGAATCCCAAGCTAGTCATGAAATCCTAAAACTTAAAGGTAATTTCTATCTTTCCTGCCTTTACTTTGGCAACTTTCTGGATTTATCACATTACTAGCAAAATAAAAAAACCTAAAGAAAGATGACCTCTTTAATGATGATATTCATTACCAGTAGAAAAAAGGACACAAATCTATCTTAAAGTAATACAAATTTTGTTTAAAAATTAACATAGGAAGCAATTTTTCTGAGGTTTATAGTTGTTGTATTAAGTGAAAGACGATTAAATCCATTTTATTTGCGTTCTTTCTAGAAATCTGTAAATGCTATCAGGCAGAATCAAATGAGTGTTTCCAAATGCTTTTGTTGTTTTGGATTTACAGTACCTTCTCGAAAAGCATTGTGAAGGGAGCAAAACGTGCTGGGAAGATGACAATTGGGCGCCAGTACTTGCTGAAGAAGAAAACAGGAACCATAGTGGAGGAGAGAGGGAATCGGCCTGGCTGGAATGAAGAGGATGATATCTCTGGTAAGAGTGAGACTTCTCTGTCCATGTTGGTTAATAAATCTGTCCTGTTGTGCTTCCATTCTCATACTGAGTGAGAAATGCCTTCAACAAGAAATTGAAGGGTTTTCCTAGACAGGAAAGAGAAGGGTTTCAAATCTGTGCATTTAGTGAGTGTTTTCTTTTGCAATGAGAAGAGGAAGTTGACTTAATTCAGTGATACAGAAAAGTACTAGATTGTTTTTTAATTATCAAACTATTTAGATATGATATCTTTTAGATCATTTTTACATCATGCTAATGGAAATGAAACAGCACAGAAGCATGCTGCAGCTTCCATTTATCTCTAGACATCTGTCACCTGCAGCTAGTCTGTGATGAGGAAGCAGTAACTGGTGAGGTACAAGAGTGAGTAAATTCAAGACTTTTGTGGATGTGGAACTGACAAATGATTTCTGAAAGCCGCAGAATTCGTTACTACTGAAAATACCACTTCCCATATTTTTGGTTGAAATTATTTTGAGGTAGAAGGTAGAAAGAGGTTTGGGCATTTGGTGCAGTTTGTGTGGTGGTGTGGAGTTTGACTTTCCCCAAAAAGCCTCTTCTCCCAAATGCTGCTTGGCTATCCTGATCTGGACCACTGCTAATTTATAATAAACCACTAGAGGGAACCAGATTCTCCTGTACATAAACAGGTGTTGTTTTGTCAAAGCATTCTTTCTTTAAAAAAAACATAGCCATCTCAGATAATGAAGTGTTCTGCAAACACTGATAATTTCTGCCAAACATCAAACAAGCCGAATATTGCTGTTGAATGTTTGGTCACTGAGCAAGGCAACTCATGTGACTTAGGAACAGATGTATGAGAGCTGTCTAAAGCAGGAATGAAGCCTCTTTTCTCTCTGAAATGGAAGAAAGCCATTCCAGGCAAGCTTCAAAATACTGTTTCTCTTCTTTCATTCCAGATAAAGTGATGAGAAGTAAGCAAAAAGAAAGCTTTGGAAAACAGGGTGTCCTTAGAATGCTGAAAAATTACATTCTCAATTGAATTTCCAGCATCTTCCTGAAGTGCTGAGTTAGAATATGCTCTGATGTTATGTGTTCTTTGGGTCAGAAACAATTCTGCAGGCTGGACCTGGGTGATTTTGGGGTGGTTTTGTGTCATTCACCCAGAGACACCAAGCACAGTCATACCTGTGTATTCACAGTCTCTTGATGAAGAGCTTTGGAGAGTTTTTGCATCGCTGATACACAAAACAATAATATTCTTCCATGAACACAGGTGCTATATAAGTGACAGTCACTTTTTTCCTTCCCTAAAAAAAATCTAAAATTACAACTTGCGAGTCTCTAGGCCTGCTGCTCTCCAGGTGTCTTGGCTGGGAAGGTGTTAAGGTGACCAAAGGCTGAGTTTGCTGCTCTCTCCATGCAGCACTGGCACATCAGGGCAGGGAGCTGTCAGCAGCAGGGGCTCTGCTCCAGACAGAGTGCACAGGCAACAATCGCTGTGATTCCTTTGGTATTGACTGCCGTGGCTTTGGCTTTGGTTCTGACTTGTTTGCAAGTCTCAGAAACTGAAGTATAGGAAACTATGCAGCTCTGCCAACAATGAACTATCTACAGCAAGTGATGCACTTAAAAAAGAATTGTTAAAGATAGGGCTGGAAGGAACTTCATGAGATCAAGTAGTCCAACCCTCTGCCCCAAGGCAAGATCAACATACTTCATCTGTTCCTCATAGGTGTTGCCTGACTTCTTAAAAGCTTCCAAAGGTGAAGGTTCCACAACTCATACCAATACTGAAACCATCCTTAATGCTGGAGAAAACAAGCAATTTTCTGAGATTCAGGACTAAACATCCTCTTGCTGCAATTTAAACCCTTCATTTCTTACTCTGCCACTGTATATAGATAGATGATTCCCCTTGTTCTGATTGCAATGCATGATGTATTTATGATATATTGTAAAATTTTTCTGTTGTCTTCTCAGTGTTAAATATGTGCAGTTCTTTCACTTCTTTGTTTATTAGTCTTGATGGACTTCTGATCCCCTTCATTGCTCTCTACTCAGGCTTCTTTAGGTAGTCCACATCTAACTTGATTTTGAAAACTGGGCACAGTACTGTAGTTATGAGTTGTTGCCAATGAACATCTGATTTCCCTCAAATTCTTCCTCATCTCTTTGTTTTCAGAGTTTAGAATATCTCAATCATTAGTAAATTCTTTCTCTTATAGTGGTCATATGGGTGTGTTCAATAAAACAAGAGACTGAAACCTTCTTTTGAAAACAGTCATATCTCAAGAACAGTAAGACAGAGGGATTATTCCTTAGTTTTTCAAAATCAAATAAATCATGTTAAACTTGACGCAGCAGAATGTCTTCATCTCCCTCTTCAGCTTAAGGACATGAATAGGAGCTCTTATGTTTAGCATTTTATGCACAGGGGAGTGTTTTGCCAAGTCTGATCACCAATGTACCTGCTTTCATGGCAGAAAAATCCATTTAGGAAAAATACTTCACAAAAAGCACCCTCATCTTGAGTCAGTTATAACTTTCCATTCAAAACAGTTAAATACCAAGATTTTGTATGACTCAAAAGAATTATTTCTAAAGCTCATTTAAATTTGTTTCTCATTAGTGCACTTCATTCTTCAGATGTTGTGTGACTTTGTCTTACCATGACAAATATGAAAAAAGAGGAAAAAGAGGGGAGATCCAGAGTGTTCAAGTTTATTATTTAGATCAAATAGAGAATTTTTTTTCTTGAGCTGAAAGAGCAAAGAAAATGTTTCATTTAGCTTTTATCCTAAAGATGCACAGAAAAAAAAAAATCATAGAGGTACAACTTCTGTAAATTCTGAATGTTGTCTACTGCCAGTAAAATGTTAATTATAGCATAATTTTTATTTTCTCAATAAGTTTGAATTCCAGTTTTATGAAGTCCTGTTTTAAGTTTGAATCCTCATACAGTTTTCAGTGCCTCATCCATGAAGAAATAGGTCTCATATGCACATATTTCAATGCTTGAGGTGGTAGCAAGTAACTAATACATGCTGTGAGCAGTAAATCTGCTCTCAGAACTATCTGGAAATGGTTGAAAGTGTCACTAATAGGCAGGTGGCAGGTTTTGTACAAAGACCTTGCTTGACTTGAATTTCAGAGTAGTTTGAACTTGTGACATAGTTTTTTATCTCTCGTGGTTGGAGTTTTTTCTGCTTTGGAAAGGGCAGCTGATATGCACGGCTGAAGAAAGCTGCTGCCTGACACTGAAACTGAGACATTCAGAACCCAACAGTCATCTCTTGGTAAATTACAAAACTGAAACATTTAAAGCCATAAAAAGATTGTTACCTCTTCTGAAGATAGTTTAAAAAAATTGTGTAGTTCATTTTTATCTTGAATGTGTAATGACTGTAAAGAAATTGTAAATTGGTAAAGAAAGATTATCTGTCTTTAGTTCAGTTCAAATGAATATGTGAATAACTTTCTCTAGGATTTTAGCCAGAGAGATGTTAGTCATGCCAGCCACAAGCACAGTAGGTAACTTGGTGCTGTAGTCAGGTTTGCTGGCTAAAATACTATTTTAGTGTTTATAAATTCAGTAAGCTGTGGTTTGCATGTCCTGTACCTTGCCGTTCATCACTGAGAGCAGCACAAACTTGTTTGGAATAAAGTAGGATTGTTTGCTGTCTAACTGCTGGCCTCCCCAGGAAGATTATTCCCTTTAGTTTCAGATGACAGTGAGCTGCACACCAGTGGTACCCTGAAAGCATCAGAAAAATCAACCATGGAGCAGTTAGTGGAAAGAGCCTGCTTCAGGGACTATCAGCGTTTGGGGCTGGGCACCATCAGCACCAACTCCTCTCGCTCCAAAACAGAATACTTGAGAATAACTGCACTGAACAGGATGTATTCCCTTTGCAGGAGGTGAGTTTGTCAATTCCCTGAAGTAGCTGAAACTAGAGACTCATGTATGTATAGCTGCATTAGTATCTGCATTATATCCGTATTTGCATTTAGTGTCTCTTCTGTTCCTAAATAAAAAAGCAAGCGTCAGAAGCAATTCTAAATAACTAATTCCTTAAAATTAAATAATATGTGTTAGAGTTCACTTCATGAAAGTATTTACTTTCAAAGTTTGTCATGTGCTGAAAGTCACATGCTGTGTTTTAGCACATCAGTGTTACCGAGTCCTTTCTTTTTGTTGGGAAAGCTGATGTAGTTTGCTGACACTGCCCACAAAAAGTCCTTTTAATACAAAAGCCTATCTGCATGAGTCATATCTGAAGACATTTGCATTCTCTAGAGCCAGTTTAGGCTGGTCATTGCTTTCATTATGGACAATGGAATTGCCAGGAGGAAGGACACAGAAGAAAAATATTAGATCCTTTCTTGTTTCAGACTTATCTGGAGTACTGGTTTTGTTAAGTCACCATGGAGTACAAGGCAGATGAAGGCATGAAATCGGTCCATTTCCATTATGCTTTGAACATCATGCAGACAACCCTTTCCTCCCCTAAAACCATGAGTTTTTAATACTCTCTAGGCTTTTTTTGAAAATATAACTAGTATCTGACAGAATTACAAGTCTCAGTATATAAATGCTTACCTACTGCTCTATTACTCTGGTTGTTGTGTAGACTGTAAATAGCATGTACATTTATTTTCTCTGAAGGCAGTTGAATAAATGTCCAAGAATTGAATTTGCAGAAATAGTGTATATTGTGGAGGGAATAAAAGTTATCTACTAAGCAGTTATCTAGTATCAGCTGTTTCTTGTTCCTCATCTTAGTTTCTTCTTAACACGTGAAATTGGCACTTAAGTTGATTTTTTATTTTTTGGAGGCAATAGAAAATCATATTTTATATTGCTTGAATCCTTCTTTCACTAACATGAGCAAAACTACCATCTTGATTTGTTTTCTATCTTTAAAGTATTATATCAGTGAATTTCCCAATATCTCAGTGCATTGCAGTGTTTTAACAGAACACAAAAATGCAGTGTCAAGCACTCTGTTCCAAGGACTCCAACTGTAAAATTTAAATATATTTTTCCATAAACGAAAGACTATTGTTTTCATTGTGATACTTTAGGCAGTCTAACATTCTTTCCTTTCAATTCTCATATTTCATATACAATTGTCAAAATGGAACTACTGCCTCATTTATGTACCTCAAAATTGTGTTTTCTGTCATGCCTAAAAATACAGCTTTATTATAATGATAGATAAGAGATGCGCTAAGAAGAAAAATACTTCCAAGTAAAATGTAACCTTAAATGGAAAGTGATGAAAAATGAGTCTTACAAATTTTTCATAATTCAGTTTCTATTTAAAATGCAATTTGCTTAATGTATTTGCTAGGCTTGGACTAAAAATTACTTTAAAAATAAAAGTAGTTCTAACAGTTAAAGTGTATTTCATTAAGACTTAAAGTATTATTCATTAAGTTCATTACGACAGTTAAAGTGTATTTCATTAAGATGTGTTTTCAGCTTGTAATTTTAGCACTTTTATTTTTATTGCTGAGCATTTTGCAAGCAATTTTAATTGTTTAATTATTGGGGTTTTTTTCCCTTTGCTGTCCACGCAGCTACCCTGGGCTGCTGGTGGTGCCTCAGTCCGTGCAGGACAGCAGCCTGCAGAGGGTGGCTCGCTGCTACCGCCACAACCGCCTGCCCGTGGTGTGCTGGAAGAACACCAAGAACAGCACGCTGCTCCTCAGGTCTGGGGGCTTCCATGGCAAAAGTGTGGTGGGCCTCTTCAAATCCCAGAACACACATCCCACGGGTGAGTTGGTGCGGCCAGGCTCTCTGTAGAAGGAATTCCATGTGGAAAATCAGTGATTTGGTTGAACCGGAAGTCTCAGGGTGTAAGTGGTTATCTGATGTTATCAGTTACTGTGTGTAAAAATCCTGAATGGTATGAAAGCAGTTCAAAAAATATTAATTAGTCATTTAGACAGAGATTGGACCAACACAAGGTGATGTATCAGAATCGTTAGTTTTTTAGAAGGGTATAATATTAAGGTAACATTAATTTTGGGAATAACATTTGTTGACTTCCATCATTCACAGCAGTGTTTAGGATACTTCTGACTGCCTGGATTTCCATCTCATGCTAATAGCTTTTTCAGAGTTAAACTCATGCCAAGAATGAGTCAGTATTTTCTTTAATCAAACTGATAGTTGTTTAGAAATTATTCCAGAATTAGGCCATAATTTTTCTTTTTGGAGGAAAAGGAAATGTGAGGTCGAATTGGAGTACCAGAAACTCATTAAAGTATCAAGGAGATTCTTATGTCCTGTTTATGTTTGTATTTCTCCCCAGTAATGGCTAAAAGGCAAGTAAAAGTTTTCACTCTATTCAAGTATATTGTGTAGAATTTTTCAAAACCTGTAAGAAGCATACTGTACACTTATGTACAAGTGCCATAAAAGTAATTTGAGGATTATGATTTGAATATTTTTTACATAGTCCTCCATAATTTTTCCTTCACAGAATACCTTTATGAAAACCATGTCTTTCTTACTTTTAAGAGCAATTTTATCAGATTATATTGAGGTTTTGTGTGTGTCAAATGCACCTTTAAAATCTCATTATTTCACAGATATTAGAAAAATGTTTTTAATGTTAGACAGTATCTGGACTGACTGTTAAGGCTAATTTGTGAATCATTAATCATCTGCTCAATATTCATTGCCATTACACTGATTGAATGTATCTCTTCAGTGTTTTGTGGGAACATTTTTTTAGTTGTAGTGATGAGCAATGAAGGGAATTAACTGAAATTTATATAATGTGGTTTTTTTGAAAGGATTAATAAAATGAACCAGTGAAGTACCACCAATAGTTGACACAGCAGCTGCCAAAGCTAATGGCTACACCAGTTCTTCTACATCCTTATGGTGTGAATCCCAGGCATGGCAAGTCAAATGTTAGTCTTCAACTGATTTAATACTGATTGTCCTGGCTGAAATACAGATGAGGCATCTTTAACCTGGTACAAATAGAGAATAAATTGAAAAAAAGACTTTTTTTTGAGACTATTGCAGGAATAGTCTCAAAATTATGTAAAGACAAACACTTTGATGTTTTCTGTAGTAGTTTTCTGATGGCTTGTTTTCTTAATTTTATATAAAGTTTATATAATTCTAACTTAATTTTATATAAGTCTATATTTCATATAGACTTTCATATTGCCATTGCCATATGTCCACCAGAATATTATGGAGTAGATAAATGGATTGACAATATCTGTGTCTGACAGATACTTGCTTTTGGAGTTACTGCTCCTTTTAAGTGTGAAGAAGATGGAGACTTCCCTCAGGAAGGAAAATGGAGAATATTTCTAGCGTGTTTATCTTACTTTTAATGGAGTTGAAGCTTGTTGAAACAAGTGATCAGCAAAGGTGGTTGTACAGAGCTGCCTCAGCAGGAGTTGTGTGCAGCGAGGAGAAGTCTAAAATGGAAAATGCATTGTGAAGCAAACTAAGAGGACAAAGAGAATCTGAAGTTAAATTCAAGCTGACAAATTCATTCTGTCCTAAATAGGAGTGGATTTTTATTGTTCAGTTCTGGGTTGATACAGAGAAACAAGGGGGGCGGCTGGAACTTGGTGAACATTTTTGTGATTTCCTGTTACGTGGTGTGTTACGCAAGTTTTCAGAGCATGGTTGGAGGTCAGTGTGTTATATAAGAAGCATAGAACATAGTTTTTGAGAAATTATGCACATTACTTAATTTCTGTGTGGAAACGAAACTTCATGTGCCACAGAATTGTATTTTCTAATGTCTGTCCAAAAATAAGATTATTAACAGATGTTCAGATATGACATGTAGAGTATATAGGTCTTTTGAAACATTCCTTTGAAACTTTCAAGTTGGTTTCTGAATTACTTTGACCTCTCTGGGAATCCTGTTCCAGGGTACTGTACTTCTAAATAAGACATTCTACACCTAAATTAGCATTTATTGGTCAGCTACCCTATGGAAAGAGCATTTATGTATCTTGGATGTAGCAACACTATCCAAGAGATCAGTTATCTTGGTTCAGGCTGAATTATTGATTGTATTAGATAAAGATGTAAGATAAGATAAGATAAAGATGGAGCAACCTGTGACCAGGCATATAAAGTACATATTAGCAATGCAGGACTAAGCAATGCATTTCTTTCCTGAGACAAAAACAAAATTAAATGAGATAAAATTGCTACCAGGATCTCCATCCCCCATCTTTTGTTAAATCCATGTTTCTGTGGTGACCTTCCCATGGGACACAGCACATGAAAGGTGGTGATTTCATGGAAATCCCAGTTCATTGCTGGTAGGGGCAATGCTTTGAGTCACCTCTGTATGCTGCTATGATGGGATGAGTTGTGCTGAGGATGAAGGGACAGATTTTCCACCTCTAAACCATCACAAGGACATTTTTGCCCTCAGTCTTCAATTCTGGTTTCTGCTTGGTCCAATGATAGACTTTGATGTAAGTCAAGCTGTTTTCTAAAACACACACAGTACTCTTCACAAAATAAACCTTTCTAAGTGCAAGTGGTATAAACATTATCCTTTCATTTAGACAGCTCATTTCTTTTAATTTAACTAAATTGTTAAGACCTAAATTGACTTTTTGTAGTATTATTTCAATTGCTAGTGGACCCAGGGATCATTCCAGTAGATTTCAAGATGTTTAAGTCCTGCTTAGGAGTAGAAGAGAAAATAATGTTCCTGCTCAGCTTTTTCCATTTGCTCAGAAAGAAACAGCATGATATATCCTGAAGGAAACATCATCACTTCCTAATTGTACTTTCAATTCAGATACTAATTTCTATCTTGAAATTTCTTTTGCCACATCCAGCTAATTACCTAGCTGTCTATTAGTCTCCAGCATAGAATCTGATTGGATGATCATTGGAGAAAACTATTTACAAATTACCATTGTGTTTTGTCAAAATGTGCTCAATCAAGTTCTTTGACTCTGTCTCTTATTCCAAATGTTGGCTCTTGTGAGCAAGACACCAAGTCCTGGTTTAAGCAGCTGTGAAACTTTTGCCCCACACTAAGTCCAAAGATGGCTGCAATAAACTGGAATTTCAAAAATTTTGTTTGGTATTTGAAAAAAAGCCAAACTGACTCATCAGCACTGAACACCATTTTGTCATCATGCTATGGCCCAGGACCTGAGCTTCATCTCCTTTCCTTAGGTCCTTGCACCTGGACACAATGGGTGGAGTTTATGGTTGGGATCCCACAATGGTTGGGATTATTTGTTTTTCTCTTTTTTGAAGGTTTTTGGGATCCCACAATGGTTGGCATTATTTGTTTTCCTTATTTTTGAGGGTTCTGTGTTTTGTTAATGGTTTCTTAACTTTTTTAATGGGCACAGTATCCTAAGGAACCTCCAAGTACAGGTGAGTAACCTTTTCTAGAATGAGAAAGAACTGATTGAGTGTGGTTTTGACTTACTTTTATTAAAGAAATAATTCTATCTGTTCTCTGCACATTTTGCTGACAAGCAGCACAACCTTAGAAATGTTACTTTTTGTTTGGAGACTGAAGGAAAATCTGCATGATCTTTGCTCAGTTTGTGCTGATGTTATGGCTAGTGATGAATGTTTTAAGCAGTGCCCATGAGGTGAAAGTTTCAGAAGTTCAGCTTTGTGTGGAATGCAGGAGAACACTGCTGGATCCTGCTGTGCAGGCAGGTGATGAACAGCTTGTCATCAAAGGAGAGGCTTTTTGAACCTTTGACAGACAAACCAGGACATTTCCAATGCTCTGCTTTACACAGTAAGCCTTTTATTCTATGTATTTACAAATTGCATTTTTCTGTTTTAATGCATTCCATTCTTCTTGTGACTCTAGGCCCCACTTCTCTAGAATCTTCAAGCAGTATAGAGCAGGAGAAATACCTGCAAGCCTTGCTGAATGTGATATCCGTCCACTGCAAAAGGAATGGCAGTAATACCCTCACTGTCAGCCCCACCATTGCTCTGTCTCCAGGTAAAACTCCTCTGTACCGTGCTTTTCTCTGCCTCAGCTGAGACTTCTCTCTGATTTAGTGACAGTTCATAGGAATTCTGTAGTTTCTATATTGTTAGGCTTTCCAGGTAGCCTGTTCACTCTTAGTTTCGGTGAATACGTTTTCTCTGTGTAAAGGGTGTTTGTAATCTTTCCTGAAATACTTTCAATATTAATCTGGCAGTAAATTATTTTATAACTAATGAAGTATAAACTGCATATTGAATAAAAGACTACCAAATTTAAAAGGATGCAAAATCTCCTTTATTTCATTTAGTGAGGCAAAATCTGCTGTTTTGTATAATGAGTAAGTATGAGGTTGCAAGATCAGAACAGATTACATTGTTTAGCTGCAGCAGCAATGGAAGGCATAGAGGCCTCTTTATGCTTTACATACTCATAATGGGTTTCTACTAATGTAATTCCCAAATAGAGCTCTTTTTGCAGTGAAAATTAGTTCAAAAGACACTATTTGAGTTATGCCTAGGTGAAGCCATGAGGAAATTAATCCATGTTTTATTTCAGTTATTTTATGATGAAACCTAGTGAGGTTTAGGAGAGGATAACCCCAACATGTCAGGAAAGACTATGTGACTTGAAATTGTGTCTGTCTTGTCTCACTCAGTTGTAATTGCCCTAATACTGCCAAACAGTGGCTTTTCTTGTAAAGTAACACCATCCCAAAGCGTGTGTGCTTTGCTTCATTTGTTGTAAAATATGTTGATTGCTTAGCTGTATCTAACACCTTCATACTGTTGCCAATGTACACATTTGTGTTAAAAACTAAATCTAAAGTACAAAATTGGCAAGAATCAGCTGTATTGGGTGAAAAAGGGCATTTAATCAGTCATATTAAGTATTAGTCTGGTTAACACTGTAGCTTTTTTTAATCTTCTATTCTTTTTTTGGCTGACTTTAGGCACTGAAACGAGGGCTTCAAGAATGTCCACTGTGTTTAAGCAGGTAGTGCCAGGACATTTGGATGTAAATCTATCCAATAGCTTTTCTCGAGGAGGTTAGTAAGACTAGCTCAGTCTATTCTTTGAAGTAATAAATGATGAAAACTGTTAATGAAATAAAAATAATTATACTCTTTATTGATTCGGTGCTCTGTGAAACAGCAAAACAGAAATTAGATTGGCCTCAGTCCACAATATTATCTAATTTCTGTTCAAATCCTTTACTTATGCATTGAAATGAAGTTGGTTTCGTGTTGGAATTAGTGAAAAATTAAGCAGTCAGATAGGGATTATATTTCTAAATAATTTGGGATTCATCCATATTTTTAATTTGTCTATGTATGGCCTGAAAATGCATGTCTTTATATAAGAATTCTATAGACTTTAGAATCTGCAATTACAAATCATTCCAATATGTGTCTGAAGCTTTGCTGATGCTTTCCAACATTACAAATAATCTGTGAACAATTTTACTCTAAGTAGTAGGGACTTATGTGGCCACGTGTAGTAGGTAGGGAGATACAGTGCATTTTTTGGAAATAGTTATTCCTAGATACAGGGGCTCATCAGTGCCATTTCTACAAGAACATTTCTTTCTGTTAAGGGGATTCCATCTACTTCTACACATTTAGTCTAATGAAGTTGTGATTTTTTTTTTATGTGCAACATGTACATAAATTAGTGCAACAATTTCTTAAATGTAGGTTTGTTAAAATAGGGATGAATCTATTCCATAAAAGAGAGCATTTTATATTTGATTTATTACCTTTCAGCCATGAAGGCTCCTTCAACAGCTATTTCTGAGAATCTAAATGCTGTTTTTCTTCTCTTTTGATACTTTTAGCATCTGAAATTAGTTAGGTTTACATTGATCGGCTAAGGTTCATTGCAACCTAAATTTTCTTGTGGGATGCAAGACCTACAGCTCATATGGGGAAGGATGAAAATATTTTGTAGAGAAAAAAAATCCAGAAGAGGTGGGATGGATTATGGAAATGAAGGAAGGAATAACAGAGAGGGATGGAGGAAGGAAAATGCTCAGGGATGTGTAGGGAAGTGATGTGAGAGTTGTAGCAGAAGGGAAGAGAGGAGGGGCAGGAGAGGACATGGGGATCACCAAAGACTGGGGGATTTTCGTGAATCACAGGAATTCTGTGCATTTTCATTAATCACAGTCAATGCATATTTTTTATGTGAGAGTTTTATGTTCTGTGCTCTCTGTGCTGTTCCTGTGCTGTGGCTGAGCAGGGCAGGAGGCAGTGGGGTGAATGAATGGGGCTGTGCCCAGCCTGGCTGAGCCCTGCAGCCCTGGCAGTGCTGCCAGCAGAGCTTTGCTCCTGCCCCATCCCCTTGTGCAGCCCAGGGTGCTGAGGGGCAGGGAAGGGCTGCAGATAAGCCAGGGAAAGCTCTCTGGGTGCTGGGTGGAAATTGTCCTTTGAAGATAAAGGGGTTACTGAAATAACTGCTGCTGGTTTCTAGGATTAGAGCTCGTGCTAAGTGTGATGGGATGAGTTTGTTGCTACTCAAAGAAGAAAAAAGGAGCCTGAAGGCACAATGAGGTCACAGCCATGGTGTTTTGTTGGACAGTGGAGTCCCTTGGCTGGATTTCAGCAGTAATCAGGAGGAGGGCAGGGAAGTTATCTGGTGTCTTGCTGGATCTCTGCCACACCTGCCTTGTGTGTCTGAAAGGTGTCTGCTCACAGTTCAGCAGACACAGGAGGACTTGGCAGAACCATGAGAATGTTTGACAAGTACAGTGGGAGCCTGGGGAAGGTGAGAAGTTGACAGGGGAAGAGGGAACAGGGAAAGGGAATATCTCCCTGCAGAGAAGTAAACACTGGGAGGTTTAGAGTAGCTGACACAATTCTTCTAAAAGAAATTCAAAAATACACAGAGCGTATAAAATCTCTAAAATTTTTCTCAAATCCATTATCACAAAGTTCCTCGTACTTGTTCTCAGCTAGATATATTTCACATGTGAAGCAGCAAGCAGCTATGGATTATGCACTGTGCAAGATACAATAGCAGTGGTTTTGTGGTTTGGATTCTGGACCACTCTTTTCTTTCCTTGAGTTTATTATCACACATACCAAGGCTCAAAAGCCAGGTTCAGCTATGATACACCAGTAGAAAATTACATTTTCTATTTTTTTGTGCCAGACAATGTATTTGTAGTACATATAATTTTGAAATATAAGTTAGAATGTATGTTCCAGTGCATGAACACTATTTCTAATTTTTTAAAACCATCATTGTTCTGAACACTCATCAGTTGTTCTGAATATTTGTGTCTGTGTCAAGTGTGATTTTTTTACTTTATCTGGAACATTGTCACAAAGCATCTGCCCAAAGCTCAGTCAAGTTGGTTTTGATCTGAAATATTTGGTCAAATACTTATTTTTCATAATATATTTTCATTCTTTGACCTTTTCTTGGTTGATACTTTCATGAGAGCTGTAAGTTCACACCAAACTTAGAGCTTTTCCTCTTCCTTCCTTTGTAAGTATAAATTGGTTCTTCAGAGCAGCACTTCTTACCTGACATTGCTGTGTCATTTAGCAGAATAAAAAGTTTCCTCACTATGTTTTGCCACTATTGGAGAAATAGGTTATTTATCATATTTATCATTAAAAGCTTTTTAGAGAATTATTTCCAAATTTTAGAGAACTATTTCCAAAGCAAGAAACATTAACATTTTGAGTATGATTTAATAGAATATTTGTATTAAAAGGACTCAATTTTGTTGATGTGTGTTTTGAGCCAAAGATAAATGCACTGATAAACACATAAGGCTCCCATAGAAAATGATGATTTTTGCAAGAGGAGAGAAGATCTCTTTCTGTTGTAGTTATTACATGTTTTCTAAATTCTATACTTGTACACAAGCTTTTAAAAATGTTTGTAGGTGTACAGAACTAATATCTTGCATTCTGTTTTAATTTCGAAGTCCATCAAATTCTACATTTAATGTCCCTAGACGAAACCAGCTCTTTGTAACAGGCATTGATGTTGGGATTTTTAATTAAATTAACTTTCAGCTGGATAGAAACTTTCAATAAATTATTCAGTAGAATGATTTAATCATTACATTTCCTTTGGTATTACAATTATGTAAAAACACATGGTGGCTTTGCAATGTGTCTGAAGCTATTGCAATGACAATGGAAATGATTCCTGTTTGATGAATGGATACCTTCTTCCCATTTTATATTGGTTTTGTGGCTTGATTGATGTTTTGTCTTGTGATGCCTGAGATTTGTGCTGTCTGATAAATCATGTACTATAAAGAAATGCAATATATCCTAGATCTTTGGAAATTAATAAGTAACCCTTTTCTTCTCTCCTGCAATGTGTTTCGCTGCAATGTGCATTCCATTCCTCCTCCTTCTGTCTTTACTGTTATCTGCCAGTGCTTGGGCACAGAGATAAATGTTTCACTCATTCCAATTCCAAATCAGCAACTAAGGAAAGAGTCCACCAAGGTACTGTATTCTGTGTCCTGAAAGCCCATTCTTTTCTACCATCTGCTGCTGCTATGTCTTAATTCATTCTAAAATGATACTGACAGAAAGCTTTGTTTTTGCACTAACAAAATTTTGAGGGTTTTAGCTCAGTGTTGTGGATTTGTTATGTTTTGGAGGTTTTTGCCCATTTAAAGTGTGCACAGTGACTGTGATGTAACACAGAGTGATATGCAGAAAACTTTCTGTGTGAAAATTTTAAACAGCTAAAAATCAGTTCTGGAAAAGAGTTTAGTATTCTTACTGCTTTAAAAAATAGCTAAGAAACACTTATCTAGTCAATGAAGTTCTTTCCATAGTTATTATTAATGTTAATGAACAGGGGAAAATGGATTACTGTCAAATCAGAAAGTCATAATAATACAGTAATACATAAGCTACTGCTAACAAAAATAAAGTACTACGCAAAAGTACAGTAGAAACATAATTGTGCCTTTTAATCACTGCTGTCCATGCTGGCAAACATGTTCATCTGCATGTATTTGTAGCCAGTTTTGTTGCTTTTGATGTGCCACAAGTGCTGATGATGAGTGCATTTGTGAAATGCTCCAAAGTGTCGCTGTGTATTTTTGTACTCCTCATCTTTGGGGACAGCAGTTTGTGTTGGAAATTTTTCATACCAAATGAATGAGAACTTCTTTCTCTTACTAAGTGTTTGCTGTGATTTCTGCCTGCTAAAGTCTCTATTATTTCATGTGTAGTGGCTGAGACATGGAATAAAAGTTTGTACTAAACACCCTCCTTTACTGCTTGAGGTGTTTATAAAAGTGGCTGGCTGTGAAGTGGGAGCTTTTGAGAGGTGTTACTGCCCAGAACTCCCTGCCAGCCACTCTCAGTTGCTGCAGTTCATCTCACATCTCAGGGTAGCAGCCAGACAGGCAGACAAGCTAAGCTGTACAGACAAGTCCCTGTTGAGAGTTACTGTACAGAATTATTTTTTAATAGAAACACAATCCTGCTTCCAAAAAATAGAATAAGATTATTTTGCTGGTTGAGCTATCTCAGTGGAATTTAATGTTATCTGCATCTTTTTTCTTCTGTGCAAGAAATGTTAACTATGCACATTGTTGGATTTTCCTGAAGAGGGGTGGGTGTTGGTCCTACAGTATCTAAATTTCTAGTACTATGAGGTATTTCTGGTGCCTCTTTTGGATATCTTGCTTCACAGATTTATGGACAAGAGTCTCTTCTGGTAATCTGATTTACTGCATATTAGGATAAAGAATTTCACACTGCCATTTGGATGCCAAATTTAGTGCACTTTAAGGGATTTGATTTTCAAGTAGTGCTATTCATACTCTGAGAATCCAATACCTTTCACATGCCTCACATTGCACACACAAAAACAATCTCACAAAATCCTGGTTAATTGAGGTACGAGAAACAGAAAAATATTTACTGCTTGTCTTTTCTTCTAGCACTAAACAGGCCTTGGCAATCTGATTTTAAAAATCAGATTAAAAATCGCTACTTTCTTATGTTAAAGTCACCAAAACTTCCTCAAGCATGATGAGATGAGAGCATGGCTGTGTGCTGCAGAATTTCCTGCCCTGGCAGTGCCAATGGAACCACAGCAGCCAGGTGTACACTGTGCAGACTCAGAGTGCTGCTGGGGTGATGGGGTGATGCCAGTCTGTAGTAAAATGCAATGATTGGCACCTGACTCCATTGATCCAGAATGCTGAACAATTGCTTTATTAAAATAGATTATATTACATTATACTATATCAAAGAGACACATACTATACTGTACTGTACTATACTGTACTGTACTATACTATACTATACTATATCACATACTAAGGAAAAATCTGTGACTGTTTTGAGACAGCCAGGACACAGCTTTGACCCAATTAATATAAACAAGCATCACCAGAATCCAATTAGGAACTCCCTTCAGGTAAACAATCTTCCTAACACATTCTACATGTGCAAAAACAACAGGAGCAACCAGCAGAGATGAGAATTGTTTTTTCTTCTCTCTGTGCTTCTCCAGGAAAAAGCCCTGAGAGAGAGAATTCTGTCTCTCTGTTCAGAGGATGTGAATGCCACACCATCCAAGGATTGCTGCTTGCATATCCCACTGCACTTCATGTTGTTGCCAGCTTTGGGATTTCTGCACTTTCCTGATTTCTGTCCCTTCAGAAATTTCAGTTCCATGCACTTACATGGACATGGCTCTCTGCAAATTGTGGTTTATCACTGTGTCACTGAGATCACAGCAACTCTTTTCTCTACAGTACAAGGCAGAGTTAGATGAGGTCTGAGGTTCAGCCATGCAGCAGGATGGTTTTGACAATTTCTGTTACAAATCGATTTCTTTCCAGTACATGCTCTTAATTATGTCCTGTGAGGGATGCATGTGACACATTTAAGCATCTTTGTAAGTAAATATGATCTCCAGTGCCTCACACAAAATGTTTTTCAAATATTCTTCATCCTTATGAAGGTGTATGGGCGAGTCTTCGTTCGAGCAACCGATTTATCAACACTCAGACTCCATTCATTGATGTTGGTGCAAGGCTTGCAGGGAAGGACAACCCCCCTCCCTACAGCAGCAGCTCCTTTCTGCAAAGTCAGCTGCTGAGAAGACAAGCAGCCCTCTACATATTTGGAGAAAAATCTCAGTTACGGGTAATGACAATTTAATTTTTTTCATGTTTAATGTAGTTTTTATTTGGTTGAGTTTAATTATTCTCATGTTGTTACAAACAGTAAATGGTATGCAAGATAACATGGAAATCTGTTATGAAGGAAATAAAATGTTGTTAGCTGTGGAAGCAATTGAAAGAGAGGGAAACCTTCATATTGTGGGTAGCACTGAACTCACACAAAGCCAAATTGATGAGAATTGGCCAACCCAGAAGTCCTGATTTGATTACATAAAGAGGACCATGATGTCTACAGTTTTGTACATATTACTTGATAGATTTTAATGTTTTAGATGGAATTGTTTGAAAAAGAGGTATCCTCTAATTCTTAGTAGTTTTACTTGTTTTCTGGAAATGTTTTCCAATTTTTTTTTTAATCTCTGCATTCAAAGATTTAAAAACCTTGTTTCTTCTACTTTCTTACTCAAGATAGGAACATACATAAAATATTATTGCATTTTTTGAAATAAAAAAAGTCCAAAACCCATTATTGGTAGTAGGAAAGCACATCACTATTCATTTTTTTCTGAAATTATTTTCTATCAAGAGGTGGAGGAGACATACTGAATAATGCAGAATAATGCATCAATTACATAGAATTAAATTACTATACTCCACTAATAATGACTGTTTCTATTTGTTTGATTTCTTAATGAATGATAAGTGAAGGGTTCAGTCATGCATCTACAGCTGTGTGGCAGAAACTACTGCTTTATTCTGCTAAATATCACATGAAATAAATTGATGAGGCAAACAGAAATAAACATTTTAAAGAAATGGTGCTACATTCCTCATTTGCTTTTGTCATGCATTATTACCACTTGCCATTGTTGAGTTATTGAATTTATTTTTGAACCATGCAAAGTATAAACAGAATTAAAACCAGGCTTTCACTTTCCTGCATTTTCGATTGGCATTCTATGAAGGAGCTTAATGAAGATTATTTGCAGGCCAAGTTTAATTCAATGAAAGCAATTTCTGAAGAAAACTCCAAAAGTTTGGCATGCACATCTTCAGTGATGCTTCATACATGAGAATTGTTTTTCCTAGCAATGTTCTCCATATTATCCTTTTCATCATAATCCATTGGGGTTTGGTGGAGGTTTTTTTCAGTCAGCTAACTTGGTCTCTTAATTCAGTCCTCCTCTCTTATTGCTGAATGCAGTAAGTTAAATAAAACATGAGGAATTCTGCTAGGAAAACCATCCAGCTGCTGCTCTGTGCTGAGCAAGGTACTCAGCCAAGCAACTCCCTCAGTGCCCAGCGATGGTTTAGATGACTCAGCTGCTTTGCACTTATGGGGCTTCTTTTGGGGTGTGGGGGTTACTTTTTTCTGCTTTATTGAACTCCCAAAATGTGTCCTGCACTCTTCATATGTCATCCATACAGATATTTTCATTTTTATTTGTTTATTGTTGATTAGCTTTAAAAATGTTAAAGTACACTATGTTGTGTATAAGGAACTGAACAGATTGTCACTGGACTTTGGTTTTTCACCACTATTACTGCTAGAATAATTCTAATTACTATTGAAAATAATGACTGCTGTGCAGTACATTCTGCTGCTATGGTTATAGTTGGGTGCTTTATTGTGGTACCTTTTGCAAGGATTTTTATTGTATTTTTTATTATCCTGGGCAGGTGTTTAACTACACCGATTTTTCATGAGGAATTAATTACTTGGCAATAAAGCAGGCAAGGCTTTAGGATTTAAGGAGTCTGTCAGTGAAAAATATGCTTCCCTTTTAAATTACATCTGCTGTTGTCCTTTTCATACAGGGGTTCAAACTAGATTTTGCTTTGAATTGTGAATTTGTTCCTGTTGAATTCAGTGACATCCGGCAGACGAAGGCGAGCTTTAAAAAGCTGATGAGAGCTTGTGTTCCCAGCACAATTCCTACTGACTCTGAGGCAACATTCCTCAAAGCTCTTGGGGAGTCAGAGTGGTTCCCACAGGTAATTCATCTGACAGGTACTTCTGATAATCTATATGCAGTGCTGCTCACACAAAATAAATTCCAGGCTGTTGTGACAGAGGACTATTGTGTTCTAACCAGCTGTTCTTTGCTCATTGTAAGATCTTTGCATGCTATCTATTCTGGCATTACACATTACTGTTATTTTAATGCCATCATAATATTTACAAATATTATGGCATTTTTGTAACAAAATTTATGTTTTATAACATGGAACACACACACACACACAAGGAGAGGTGACTGGATTTTCTATCTATATAAATTCATGGGCTTGGTTTTAAATTATTTTTCTTATTTTATATATTTTAAAAATTAAAAAAAGAAAGTGTGGGATAATAAATGAGCTTTTTGATTTTAAAACCAATATTTGACTCTTCCTATGTGTTCCCACCCTGGATTTTGATATGCACAAGTTAAAAAACTAGCAAATATCTGTTGTGGGATATGGGGAAGAGAGGATCCTATGTGTGTTACCTCTTCTCTCTGAATCTGTACCTTTATTTCCCTATCTCATATTCCTTTACATAAATATTAGCCTAACAAAGGCAAGACTGGAGCAAACTTTTCAAGATTCAAATTAAGAAGGATGTGGAAAGCCAACTCTTTGTAAATCTAAAACCACTTTAATTACAGTGAATGGTTTTTAACAGCTGCTTGTTATGTTTGGAAATCCCTGCAGAATATACTTTTCTCAAATGCAATTAATCACAGAAAGCAGAATAGAATTATGCTGATTTCTTAAGGAGGAAATACTTGTGAGGAACTTGTCAGATATCACAGATCAGGAAACGCTCTCCTGGTTGGAATGTGCTGCAAGGAGGGCTCAGCCTCTTCCCTGGGCTGAGAGCAGGAGCTGCTCCTGGCTGGGGCTGCCCACCAAGGTTTGCAGCAAGGGGAAAAGTTGGGACAGCATGAAAAAGACTTGACTTCCTCAGCATGTGAGCATTTTCCATCACAGAGTGGTTGAGCAAGCTCATAAGTGTAGATAAATTATTCTAATGTAATTTCATCATTGAATTAATGAAATAAACTTGTTCCCTGCAGCAGCCCAGGGATGGAGGGCAGATAACAGTGCAGTTCTCTCTTTTGGCATATTTCAGGGGATCATTCCTTGCTTTGGCTGCTGAGGGCTCGGACATCTTGTCACACACTAACTTTGTTATATTTAAACCACATTTCTGTGGTTTAAATCATGTCATATCTGACTTATGTGATAAAGCTAATTTATGACTGATAAAGTTAATTTATGACTGATTTGGCACATTTTCTACTATTCCCATGAAAGAACATAGATCTGTCATCTCAGAAATGTTTTCATTGTGTTATGCTTTCCTCTTCTGGGCAATAGAAGTTTAAAATTACAGATTTTAACACTATATGGACTATATAAGAATGTGAATGCATAGGGGAAAATTGAACACTGCCCTATGAGCACAAATTATAAAAATAGTAGTTTGCATTGTTAACAATGAATCTGTAAAACCAGATTGCATATCAGTGTCCTTGTTAAAGATGGGAAGAAACAGCCTCTCTTCTAAGAAAGCATGGAAGAATAAACAAGCTTGGTCTTAAAAGTGGTTCTCTTTTCAGTCTTTTCTTATGAAAATTGCAGGAAAATTAGTCTGTTTGGGTTGGGGTTTTTCTCTGAGTAATGGCTATGTGAATGCTCAGAGGAGTCCAGGTTTTTCTATCACAATTTCCATGGCAATATTTGTCAGTTTTTTAAGAGGAAGAAAGCAGACTGCCATGAATAAGGATGAATTTTCTAGGTTTAAACTGTTTCTCTTTCTTCCTCTTCTTTTCTTCAATTTAATTTTCTTCTCATTTTCCTGTGCCTTTTGTACTTCTTGAACTTCTTTTCCTTTCATAAATGATCTTAGATGATTCTTACCATCTTTTGTTTGTTTTCCTGTACTGTTTTCTTCCTTCTTTCAGACTTTAATCTTTCCCATTGCTTCTGTTGGTTGGATTATATTCAGTGCTGCACAAAGAACAGTTTCACTCTGCTGTAAAACACTGAATTCTTTATGTATTTCATATTATGTTGTTTACCAAGAGTGCTGTCATAGTATACAAAAATGGTAAAATCATCATATAGATTTTTCTTTTTAGTAATAATGATGTGAAGTCTCATAGTGAGATAAAATTGCCCAGATTCACCTGAACTTCTTTAACCTGCTTATTTTAGCATCACTGTGTCATGAATATTGAAGTGCAAATCATTAAAGTGTCCATTTTATATATATTTTAGCCTGTCTGCCCAACTATTAAACTGTTTTTCTGTTGTTGTTATTATTGTTCAGTTCATTAGTTTTCAACTTCCATGGGACTGAGTATTAGTAATATTATCTTGTAAATATCCTGCATGGGTTCTCCCATCAAAGTACTCAGAGACTTTATGGAATCTTAATATTTCACAGGAAATTATTTTAGTGTTAAACCCAGGATGGAATTTCTCTCCAGTAAATCTGTCAACTGTGTTGTTCCCATTCTCCTTTTTATGACAGCTAGTTTATTACAGTACTCATTGGCTTTAATACTTTAAGTTCCTATCTTCAGAACTTCCCTTAGTTTTATTGTTGTTCAGATGGAAGTCCTTAGACTGTTGCATTTTATTGTTGCCTAATCAGCTGCATCAATGTATTTCTCTGTGCTATATGTGGATCCAGGAATGCATTTTTAAATATGAAAATATTCTGTTTATTATCTAAAGATTTATCTAGAGTGTGTTACTTATTCATGATATTTTATAGCTTCACAGGATAATGCAACTGGGTGTGATCATCTCTGAGCTCCTGGAAAATGGTTCTTCTGTTATGGTTTGTTTGGAAGATGGCTGGGATATTACTGCTCAAGTAAGCTGCTATAAAAACCTTGAAATAGTTCAATATTAAGGAAAAACACCAGGCAATACTTTTTTACACAAGTGAGAGATAATTTGGTGTGACATGAATAAATTTGTGTTGTGGCAGCAGAGAAGAAACCAGAATGCATGAATCCTTGCATTCATTTGCAATTTATTTAATGACATGGTTCCTTAAAATGAGTTCATTCCAAAGGTCCTGATGGTCTTCACAGTTCTAAGGCTTAGATGTAAAATCTGCATTCCTGCACCTGACCATGTGTAAGAATGAAAGCTGGAAGTTACCACAACTGTTCATTTATCATTTTAAACACAGGAGAAATTTATTCTCTTCCATTCAATTTCCATAAATAATGTTAGGAGACCACACAGGGAGAAAACTGAATTTGTGCCAAAGTGCCTCCAACACCTGCTGCAAGGGCAGATCATCCCAAACTATAAATCAGGTGAATCAAGATCTTCTGCCTGATTTAATAGATGCATTGTGTCCATGCTGCTGCTTCATGATTCAGAAGAGAAACACAGATATCCATCATTCTAGTAAATAAAACCTTCATGTGCACCCAGCATCATAATACCAGGTAAACAAGCACACACAAGAGTGTGACCATAATTATTGGAATCATTGCCAAACAATGCAGTGTAGAGAGGGGAGATACATGCCTGGAAGTGCAAGAAGGCTCTGCTGCATTTTAAAATCTCCTGAGATGCTGTGTATAAAAACAGACTGCAGTTGGCTGGAGCAGAACTTCTAAAGTCAACCTCAGGACCAATTCTTTAATGCTTTTACTGCTCAGGTAGTAGATTGTAGGGGCCTGAATATATGTATTGTTATAAAGGAGTCCTTGTGAATATATATATGTAGTGAGAGTCCTATGTATTAGATAGGTGGGTCCTGTTGCTCTGGATGAGCTACAGCTGTGGGATCCTTGGTTGGGTAGCAGCTGTAGCTCATGAAGGGCTCTGGGATAAAAGGGGGTTGGGTCGAGAGCCCAGGAGGAGCCCCTATGGAAGCCATGAGGAACTGTGCTGCAGAGAGGAGCTGCATAATAGGACCAGCAAGAAGGTATGGACTTTAAGATGGGACTCCAGAAATATGAAATACAATAAGATAACAACAACAATTGGTGACCCCGACGTGATGGAGGTATGCAGCCTGAAGAGCTGTGGAAAATAGGACAGCCGAGAGCTGTGGCAGCCTGGGAGCTGGGACAGATATGGATATTGTAACTGTGTAATTGAAAAATTGTTAAAAGAAAAGGGGGGAAATGTAGGGGCCTGAATATATGTATTGTTATAAAGGAGTCCTTGTGAATATATATATGTAGTGAGAGTCCTATGTATTAGATAGGTGGGTCCTGTTGCTCTGGATGAGCTACAGCTGTGGGATCCTTGGTTGGGTAGCAGCTGTAGCTCATGAAGGGCTCTGGGATAAAAGGGGGTTGGGTCGAGAGCCCAGGAGGAGCCCCTATGGAAGCCATGAGGAACTGTGCTGCAGAGAGGAGCTGCATAATAGGACCAGCAAGAAGGTATGGACTTTAAGATGGGACTCCAGAAATATGAAATACAATAAGATAACAACAACAGTAGATACTATCTTTTAAATGTTTATTATAAAAGGGCTTTTATTTCAAACATAATTTAAATGTAGTAAGCATCTTAATCACCTCTCAAGTCTGTAGGTGCTTAGGTTTAACTTCTACAGATACCATAAAGTCTCAATGCAATTGAAGCTTTTTCATGTGGAATACTTGGTTTGTTTCATAAAAATGTGTGTGATAAAATACTTGTAATTGAGTTTATACGAAAGCTTTTGTTTTCTTGAACAATGAACAGTTACTGAATGCTTGCATTCATCTGCTAAAGGTTTCCCCTGGTTTCTGTCAGTGGTAACACAGAATATCCTGTCCTGTGGTGCAGGTGGTGTCTCTGGTGCAGTTGCTCAGTGACCCCTTCTACAGGACCCTGGAAGGATTCCGGATGCTGGTGGAGAAGGAGTGGCTCTCCTTTGGCCATAAATTCAGCCAGCGCAGCAATCTCACCCTCAACTGCCAGGGGAGTGGATTTGCCCCTGTTTTCTTACAGTTCTTAGACTGTGTGCATCAGGTGAGCCAATCTCTAACTTCCATTTGCAAGAAGGTTTCCTGAAGAAGTGTGTGTATTCCAGTATTTCAGATGTTATGGGTACAGGTTTGGGAGAAGATTAGTAACATCATTCCCTAGGTGTTAATAAAGTGGATGGCTTTCACCCCAAGAAGAGCTGGAATGGTTGTCTAGAGGCCAGATAAAACTGGAGTTTCTCTCTGTTGGCATACATAGAGGAGACTCAGGGGGATGGTTGGGAGTACTTCTCTATTAAGGTTGTTTAAGTAGAGGCTCCAGTTAGAAGGTTTTTAAGCTATGAGTGGCTTTTAGAGTCCTTTATTCAGAAAGAAGAAAGGACTGATTTCTAGGACCTGGACTAGACAGTTTTTAATTTTTTGTGCCTGATTATGAGCCTTGAAGAGGCCTTGTACTGCCTCAGTTCTGGGAACAATGACAGCTATAAACCAGGGGTTCTGGGAGGTTCTGATTTTTATGTCTAATACATGTTCAGAAGAAGATGAACACCAACAATTGTGTTGTGTAGGAAGAAATTAGATTAAGAAGATTATATTCATTTTGGATTAATTCTGAAGTCTGTCCCTTTCTCCATCTCAAGCCACTAAATGTAATTTTTTTCAGAAATTGTGTGTGCAAATATAAGAGGGGTTCTTGCATAGTTCCTCTTGTACATGTGTCCTTCTTTTCCCTCTCCTCTATTTTTCCTCAGAGAAAAAGCTGAAAGTTTCCTTGACATTGTTAACCTGTGTTAAAATGTATGGATGACTGTGTATCACAGAAAATTAACTGTTAAGGCACCAGCCTTTTCACTGGGAGCACACATTCATAGTGAATACTTGCATGAAAGAAGAGTCTTTGAGTAATCCTGCTCTGCTACCTGAAGAAAACTCCACAGATTAAATACTTTGCTAAACCAATGCAAAGCAATCTTCATATATATCCGTGTGAGATTGATAATAAATGAGCTTAGAAGAGTGAAAAACATGTTATGGAAAAAATCCCCAGCTTTGTTTGTGTCCCAGTGGTAAACACAAACAGCCATCATTATTGCTGTCTCAGGAGTTAATAAATCATATTCTTGGAATTTGCATTGATTGCTACAGCACTGCCCTTATGAAAACTTTAGGAATATTTGTCACATCTTCTGTTTCATCCATTTCCCAGTGATTGTAATCATAGGATTGTTTTTTTTATTTGAAATTGGGAGATTTCTCTAAAAAGAATCAGTACTGCATTTTTTGTTCAAATAAGTTAATCTGCCCAAATGTCACACTTTTTCTTACAATAGGCTTAGAGTTACTGCTCCTTTTCTGCAATAGAAAAAAACCCATGTTCTTGGTTGCAGTGGCTACAGCAGGACAAAATTGCCATGTGCTCTAATACTGAAACCCATCTGTCTGGTGGTTCACTTAATTATGTAAATTAATAATTTGTCTTGGTCATGGTGCTGTGTTCTCTCTGTTTTCAGGTGTCTTCTCTAAGTTTATATTGGCTGATTGGATAACACCATCCATTGGTAGAATGGAGCAAACCTACCTCTGATTTTAAGCAGTAGTGTAAATTTGGAGCTGGAATCCTCCCAGCATCTCCCCTTACCATGTTTTGATGCTGTTCTGGTGCATATGTACTACAATTTTTTGGGAAGAATTTGAAGTTGCACCAATGATTTGTCACTTAGCTTAAAACCATTGGGGTAATCAATGTAAAGTGGAGTCATCCACTCAACTGGACTAAATCCAGTCCAGGTAAAACCACAGATGTGTGGTACGGCTGCAGGGACCTCAGCAGCAGCTCCTTCAGTCTCTTTGTCTACTCTGGGTTCCTTCTGATTTCTTGCTAATGTAGACATAGCCTACATCCTGTTTCTGCCCCTGGAAACACTTTGCTTCAGTTTTACTGTAATAAATCTTAGAAAGTTGTCATTACAAGGAAATTATCCTCACATGCCCATGCAGTATTTCCTTCTCAAGTCATTCAGAGGTGACACGGGTTTTGGAAACAAATGGGTTATCCAGAAGAAAGTTAAAAATTAAATTCAAGGAGTTGGATTTATTGCCATGAAATAGAATGGACCATGTTCTCTTCATGGTTTTTCTTTAAGATTTGTTTAACAAAATCTGCCGTTCTAAGGACATGGAATAGTGGATTATAGTCATCCCACCTTTAGAAGTTGGAATGAAATGCAAAGTGGGACAAATCCCTGCTGTTCACAACTGTCAGGTGCAGTTTTGCCTCAGGCTGCACACATGTGAATGTGTCAAGGAAATACAGGAACATGACCTTTGTAATTCACCTCAGGGAGCAGCTTCAGTGCCTGCCACTTGTTGGAATCCAAAATGCAAGGAACTCTCAGAATTTTGAGCCTGGAAGCCAAAGCTTAGAATTAAACACAGGATTTGGTCTGAGACCTTGGAAAGGGCTTCCAAACTTAGGGGCTAGAATGAGGATTTATAGTTTAAAGCAGAGACACATTAAGCTAAGTAAAGAAAAGTTTAGAGTTTTAGAGTTTAAGATAGAGAAAAAAATAAAATATTTATTTTGTTTAGTGCATCATAGCATGATTGGCTAAGAAAGCTTACATTGTAGCATGGGTACATAAGACAAAATATTTAAGGATTGGGTCAAAAACATAAATATCCTTGTTGGCAGTGTTTTATTGGTCAATAACTCCTTAAAAGGTCTTGTAACTAAGGGTCTTGTGACCTTCTGAACCATGCAGTGAAGATGCGAGCTGAATTCACCCTTCCTGACTATGTAGAAGATAAGAAAAATAAATCCCATCATCAAAAACAAATCAGAGGTCCCATCTCAAATTCCTTCCAAAATTCCCCCCAAGTGAATTATCACAGTCACTCAGCAGTTATCTGCCTCTGTCTTAGGCAATACACAGGTTATTAGGAGATTCATTTTCCAGAGAGAAGAGCATTTTGTATTTGTGGGTTTGAGCTGTGTGCCCTGGACTGGTACCTCCTGCTGCCCACCAGGAGCTGTTCACTGCTGCTCTGGAGGAGAGAGCACCTCCAGTCCCTCAGCCCAGGCCTTCTTGGCAGCTCCCAGCCAAAATGTTGGGGAAAATTTGGTAGAGAAGGCCATTAGAAGCAGTTCAGCTTGTCCATCTGAAGGAGACAGTAACTTCTTCTGAGGAAAGATGAGGCTGTGAAGGGGTTATAATTATTTTGCCCAGTGTTATCTTCATCCAAGACAGGGCATGGGAAGCACAATCAGTCCAATATTGATAATACAGACTTGTCTGTAAGCTAAATGACCTACAGTCCCATGGAGAAGGAAATTCTGAGTAACTTTTCTAGAACTAGAGTTAGATTATCCTTCTAATGATAACTCTTCTAACTCATAGTATCGAGTTACCAAATTCTAACAGTGTGGTTGTAATTTCTAGGAAAAATGATTTTGAAGTCAAATTATTGGTTGAAATTTCATATGAATTCATCATAAAAAATAAGTTTTATCAACATCCATACCTGAAAATTTTTGTGAATTTTCATTGGTTTCTGTGCAAATTGTTACACAACTACAGAATCCAATTGGACTGCAACTTGACCCAGAAGTGTAATATATTATGATCAGTTTTTTAAAATTACCCATTAACTGGAAGCAAACATTTGGTCCTTTCAAAGTACTTTTACCCTTTACAATCCATATACTAGGTGCAGTAAGAAAATTACCACAGAGCCAGTACATGCATTAAATATCAGGGGTTAAACTAAAGATCCAGAGAAAACAAATGAAGCAGTGATTCCTAAATTAGAACTGCATCATCTTATAAAAAGTCATTGTTTATGCCAATATCTCCAGGTGTCAGCTGAATTATTAATGCAAAACCAGTCTTTCACAATAGCAGCATCTGGCAGATGCTTTCCCTGCTTCTAAGGAGACAGAGTTTATGCAAGTGATGTCAGTGAGGAAGTTTCTCTTATTTTTCCTCTGAATCTGTTTGGTAATTTATTAACCATAATTAAAACAGGATGATTTTCTAGAGCTGACATCTTTTAAGGCCAGTGAGGAGCTGTGTCCCAGCATCCTGTGTAAGAGGAGGTGAGTGCTGCTCCCATGGGAGGTGTGCTCAGGCATTCCAGGGTTTGCAGGAAAACCTCGTAGCCATCACCAGCACAGGACTTTGGGAGTGCTGTATTCCTCATTCATGCTAAGGAAAAATTGATTTTAAAAAGCAAAAATCTATTAGAAATCTAAGGAAAGCTGATAGATCTGTAAGATTATTAAATACATTTAGGAGCTACTTCAGTAGGAACATGGTAATTTTAAAAACAACTCCAGAATGCTGAGTTTCTCTAGTCATAATGGTAGAAGCATTGTACAGGTTTAATCAGGTTTTAAATGTTCATATATTATGGAGATAAGACAACAATAATTACTACATTGCTTACCTCTATCAGAGAAATGTTTTATAGATGTTTTCTCTTTAAAAGTAAATTATAATTATCATAACTTATCGTTATTACAATATTTCTGCATCCAGAAATCTCAGAAATGGAATCACCCACAGCATTTAGAGCCATGACAGAATTTTATCAGCAGCTTGTTCTTGTAACTCTTACATGTATTAAAATAATTGTTGGACTGTAAGTAGAAGTTAAGACCCTGTATATATTTCATGTCAAATAGCAGAATGTTGCCTCTCCTTCTTACAGTATATTAAAAAAAAACTACTCCTAGCTCAAGGAGAAAATATGCACTAAAGAAGATATGGAAAAAAACCTCTTTTTTATAAATAGAGCTAAATATTTAATTTGTTGATAAAATTGAAGTCCCGAAATTATAGAAAAAAAATTGCTTATTCTTACATCTTTTATTCTTACAAATCAGTGCAGGAATGTAGTATTTGTATCAGAGGAAAAATGGGGATTACATAAGAGTAGGTATATTGAACTGACATGTCTTAAAGTATCTGAGCATTTAAAATGCCCAGCCCCAAGATAATATTGAGATACAATAACAGCAAATTCTCTGACTGAAATGCTGTGTGGGTGTTTGTAGGTCCTTTCAAGGGATTTTCCTGTCACTGTTGTATGTTCAGTAGAAAACTTCTCCTTGCTAAACACTTATTTCCCCCTTTATTTAGCTGGTCTGTGTGGAAATATAAATGTATGGAGCTTCAAGTAATCTTAGTAACAATTCCCATAATTACTGAAAAAACCTCATGGAGTAACTGACAGGTTGAGAGAGAAACTGATAAGAGATTAGAGAGAAAATATGGAACAGAAAAAGGAGTGGTGGGAATGCAGAAGACAAGGCAGGGGTAGATTGCAGAATTAAAGGTATATTACAGGTTTGATGTGGAGCTAGACAAAGAACAGTGGGACTTACTTCAAATGTGAAATTCAGTCAGCAGTTTCTTTTTCAATTGCAAGCTGTACTTATTTCCACTGCAATTAGGAATTTTCAGTGAATTGCTGTGTTTATTCTGAAAATAAAGAACATGAGTCATAAGCTTATTTGAAGAGTAAATTTTAAATTAACACACAAAATTTCTCCAAGCACTATCTCATCAAGATTTTTAGAATCTTTCATTTTGTATGGATATCAAGTATAAATATCAGTAACTAATGCTAAATTTTTTGCCATGAATATTAAACTTTGTGCTTAAGATCCTACATCAGGCTCTTTATGATAATGTTAAAGAGGAACTGCTGTGAAGAACCAGCAATTTCACAGTGCTGTACTCTGATAATCTTGTATAGTTTTCTTAAATAAAGTCTCCTGACTCATGTTGGAGTCATTCACTGAATCAGACAGATCCTCAGCCTAATGAGGGTAACAATTTAAGGAATGACATGGTTTTTACTGTTTTAAAAGAATAATGACAGGACACCTCCTCATTGTGGGTTTTTTTCATACTCTAGTATTTTTGGTCATATTTTGAAAAGGAAGAAATATGTGTAGACTAGTTAGTACTTGAGGAATTGGCTGTTTCAGGAGTGGTAGGTGGATTCTCATTTGCAGCATTGTCTCTGTACTTGTCTGCTTCGTGGGGTTCTCAGCAATAGACAGAAATCCAGTGTGAAATCTTTCAGTTAAAGGTTGAATTCCAGCCACATCCAGGAGTAGCATCTTTATCTGTGAAGTTATGTGGTGACTCAAGAATTATCATAGAAGATTTCTATCCAGTTGGATTTCCTGGAAAAATCATGGGGATTGTTCAGAGTATGATACTGCTTATACACTCTATCTGCTCTGAAATGTTCTTGCAGCATAGAAAATACATGAATTTATTTAGCCAAAAAAATATTCTAGGACAAAATGTTAGAAAGATTTTTGTGACACTTGCAATTTGTTTTCAGCCTTCATGGGGGAATTGTTTTGCTGTCATTTCACTTTATTATTTCTTACATATCTATTTGTATTATCCTCAATGTCCACTTTTTTCCTTTTTTTTTTCTTAATTTTATTTTTTAGATTCATAACCAATACCCGACAGAGTTTGAGTTCAATCAATATTATCTGAAGTTTCTGGCTTTTCATCACATATCAAATCGATTTAAAACATTTCTTCTGGATTCAGATTATGAGAGACTAGAACATGGTATGTGTGATCTTTGTGTCTTGCATACTGCTTGTGTGGTTGTTGATATTTTTCTCCTCAATATTTGGTCTACATAATATCTGCCTGGGTTAAGATGGTCCAGTAGCTGTGTGGTGACCACATAAGGAATTTCCATGTCATGAAATTACATTTCAGGTGTAGAAAGGAAAATGGAGGTGAAGAATATGTAGCATTTCCTGCATCAGTGATTCCTGAGCCGTGCCTCTGAGGGCCCTAAGAGGAAGTACAAGCAATTAGTGCCATGCCTAATTGACATAAATTGCTTAGTTTTTAGCAATTTTCCAGGTAGTTCCATTTTCCCTACTAAATACCTTCTTTTAACAGAAACAAAGGCTCTGTGAGTCCATCAGAGAGTGCACAAAGTTTCAAGAAAGAAAAGCCTTTCCATCTATTTCCTCCCACTTCTCCCTCGTGCATTATCTTCAGTGTTTCTCCTTTTATATTTTCTGTTTTACTCCATCTGTCATGTGCAGCCCAGCTGAGGCTGTTCTTGGGACTTGTCCACTCAAACATGCTCCAAACTTTTCTGCTTTGAGGGCTGCTTCTCATGGCCTATGATCAATTGTAATGCTTTCTTAAACACTATTGTAGCTGTGCAGCAGATTAGACTTGAGCAACCATTTTATTCCAAAACAATGTTAGTATCTATTATTTATCTTCTTTATTTGTTTCCTCTTGCAGTGGCATTTGATAGTAGAGTTTGCTATACCTTCAATCTGTGAAATTCCTTTAGTCTGTGCTTTAGCACTTGTTGAGCATTATCCCAAAGCCATCTTTTTGCTGCTCTTCTTTTCCCCAGGGACATTGTTTGAAGATAAAGGAGATAAACATGCCAAGAAAGGAATTTGTATTTGGGAATGTATTGAGAAGATGCACAAAAGGAGCCCTGTTTTCTTCAATTACCTCTATGCCCCTGCTGAAGTTGAGGTATGATTTTTGCTAAAATACAGGTGGTTTGTTATTCTGAGAGATTCCTTGAGTACTTTTTGGTATCTTAATTGATCTGAGCTGAGTTATGTATTTGGTGGACAAAATTAACCTTACCTGATTGACTGGAGCAGTATCTGAAAGGCATGGAAATGTAATTTAAAGGGCCAAATTCTGGAACAGGTATTCATGCATCCTGGTAAGCTAAATTAGGTTCCCTGTTTGATTTAATTAAATTATATGAATTATTATTAAAATTGTCTTTAAAGGGGAACTGAGTTTAGAGTACTAATGGGATACATTTCACATTATCTACATCTCTGTCTTATATGACAATGTCTGTGCCCTGGACTGGGCTGTGTCTTGAATAATTCTAGAAAATTCACAGTACACTCAACATTGTAGAACTCAATTTAGAATAATCTGGTAAATGCAGGTATTGTTTTGTAAATCTTAAATTCAAAGGCTTCCTACATGTCATTATTCTAACACTTTGTTTCAAATAGGCACTGAAGCCAAATGTAAATATGTCCAGCCTCAAAAAGTGGGATTATTACGTAGAAGAGATTTTGGCTACAGGTCCTTCCTATGATTGGACCATGGTACCTGCAAAATGCAGTGTTTCAGAAGAAAATGACCAAGCAGACGGTTCAGCCTCTCAGACTAAGAGGAAAATAGTGTGGCCATGTTATGATGATGTAAAAAAAATACAGCCTGATGCCATCACCAGCCTTTTAAATGTGAGTACTTGGGTTGCACAGAACAGTGACTTCTCTTATGCTCATGAAATTCATATTTACTTTTTACTGAAGTTATTGCTTTACAGGTGTACTGTTCATAAAGGATCATGATAGATGTCAAAACAGGTTTTAATAAGACTGATCTAGAGATGTGGTGGAGATTCTGGGAATCAATCAGACTTCCTGCAAAGCTGATGTTGTTCTGGATGCACACTTCCCTGGGAGCATGCTTTAGTTGTAGTCAACAACTACTCATGGATTCATTTCTTCATTGTCTGTTTTAAAGAATAAATAAAATTGTAGGTTACCTTTCATAGCAAATGCAGGAGCAGCTATTTTCATTTGGGTAAATGGTGAATCTTGCTTTCTTGACTTCTTTCTCCTCATTTTGAAGTAGGTGTGTGGTAAAATAACGACCCAGTTTCTTGGACAGATCAGAAAATAGAATCTGACACTTGTTGATTGTAACAACTGGGAAGCAGATACACAAACATAAACTGAACATCTTGGCCCACATTTCACAAAAAATCTTGCTGTGATTGCTTTTAGTTTATTCATGTTTACTAAAAGCAAACTGATAAATTTAGATTTCTTCAAAATATTTTGGTACTTGAAATAGATGCTTGAATTTGGCTTTTTCTTCTTTGGGCTCACTTAGGCTGCTTAGTTTCTGTCCTCATTAGAAGATGAAAAATGATCCCATTATCATCATTGTTAGTAGTAGTTATTTAGAGTGATTTAACATGTCTTCTCTTAAAGATGAAGATGCTTGTTGGTTACAATTAATTAACGGCCTAACATTTGGTTATCATCATAATTGATAGTGCAGGAAAATGACAAGGTCACTCTTCACTTCCATTGTTTTGAGCCAATTGCATGTCCAGATACATATCCCTGTGTGCAGTGTTTTATTTTGAAAACTCTTTGCAAACTTTACCTTAAATTCAGTCTGGGATTATGGAGCCCACTATTGCAATGCTTGGAAAATCAGGATGTGCTCTAGGCCCCCAGTTCTCCTGATTCAAAGATGATTTTTAGCAAGTCTTAAAGCAGAAAGCTTCTGAATGGATGTGAGTCCTTGAAGATTTTGATAGAGAGTTAGCTTTATTCTGGCTTTATTCTGGCACATTCCTCAAATTCCTTTGGGCTGCTCCTTTCAATCCTGATTGATCGAACGCAGGAACGATGCTCAGTTAAAAAAAATAAATAGAGAGAATCTCATGTAAAACCCTCCACCTTGACTCAAAATAAGAGAGTCAGAACTGCTCAGAGCTTCCAACTTGCCAGAGGCAAGGGAAGAGCAGCCTCTGAGCAGGGAACATTGTGGGGATTGTTCAGCAAAGCACAGGGAGGTTTGTATCAGGTAACCAGAGGCCAGGAGCACATCAGGAACACAATAATGTTCTCCTGAATTTCTTCCCGGGGTAGGTGCCAGACTGTCCATGTCCACAACTGTGAGAAAGTGCCATGTAACAGGGAAATTAGCCACATTATAGGCTAAAGAAATGTGGGTCAGCTTTTATAGAGTTTGAATGTTATTTGTGAATTAGATTATAGTAATAAAAGATAGCAATGGAAAGAACATTTGGAAGACTTTGGAGAGGTTGTATAAAGGTTACAAAAATATTCTTCTAAGTTTAAAAAGCAAAGTGAACGTTCTTTTAAAACAAGTTGTTAATTTAGGGCTATTGCTGATATAGGAGAAAGACCTCCTTTAATCATAAATCCACTGAGAATGTGTTGGTATCCAAAAAATGTTTCAATTGAGACCATATTTAGCATCGTAAATTACTGGGGAAGATTGAGTCTTGCTTAGTTTATAATGATAAGCCCAAATTTGTTTGTTCTAAAGATATTTTTCAATTGAAAACTAGATAGTGCACTTCAGGATGTAAAGCTGAAACGGAGAAGTTATTGAGTGCCTTAATTCAGAATTTTCAAGGTAGAATGTGATGCTCTTCTTTTAAGAGTGGATCCTGGTATTTGTAAGAATTGTGAGAAATGAACCTGTGTGCATTCACAGACATATTGTGGGTGCAAAAGAGGAGATCAGCCTCCAGAGTTCTGGAGCTGCTGCAGATCTAACTCGTGTCTCTACCATTCAGATATTCCAAAGCAGGTTATTTAGCAGATCTTCTGGAAGGCACAGTAATGCTAATTGCTGGTTTTTAATTGTAGGAAACGGATATTCTTTATATATCTTTCTTTATCCTTTCTTTATGTATGTGTATTTATTTCTGCTCCTGTAAGCCTGGATAACAGCAGATCAACCAGAGAGATCAATTTAAAGATTTTTTTTTTCTTTCAAGGAAATGCATCTACTCAGAATCCATTCCACACATGGAAAGCAAAAAAAAAAAAATCTGCTGCTTTCCATAAAATTTAAAACTGGAGAGGCAAGAGTAAATCTTAGTGATTTATTGCCATGTATGTTTTTTTACATGGGGTCTATTAAAGGAGAATTTAGTCCTAACTTTTCAAGTTATATACAGGAGATTGTTGAAAGTTTTTCGTGAAAGTTTTTCATTTTAAGTTCTGGAAGCACTACTCACCATGGAGCCAAAAAAGAAGGAATGTGACCCAGTTGCTAAGTAACAAGTTTCAGTTACTTCCAGATTCTGCAGAGAAGGACTTGTACTCAGAAGTCAAGACTAGGGCAGAAAGAGAATGATCAGATTAAACTGCCTAACTTAGGGCAATAAAGACTTTGTATCCTTTTGCAGAAATTTGGAAAGGATTTTATTTTAAAAAGTGTCTGGTAAATTGATTCAGTTTTATGCCCCCAGAAGTGTTTTCCATTCAGCACTTTCAAAGACAAACAAGTCATCTAGAGAAGCCTTTAGTCTGGCTTGTGTTCATCATTCCTTATTTTTTATCTACCTGAAGATACTCCAAACAAAAGTATTCTGGTTTTATTTCTTAGCAGAAGGAGAAGCATATGTGACTTTCAGCTACCTTCAGTATTTAAATCTTCTTGTTTGATTCTTGCTGTTAAGCTACATTTCTTATATTTAGTTTCTCTTTGGAGTTTCCTAATTTATCTTCAGCAAGGAAAAGTTTGTAGAAATATTTTGTTCCTGTTACATTGTCAAATGCTGGCTTTTTATTTTCACCTAAGAGTTCAAAATTTAGTTCAGAAGTTCATTTCCTTATCAAAATGTTTTCTTACTTTAAAAGTATAATAATTTTCTGTCTTTCAATTAATAGCAATTTCCTGAAAAAAAATTCAATCAAAAGATCAATAGGAATTGGACAATATTATGAAATCTACTTTAATTATTAAGTATGGTAGAAGTAAGTAGAGACTTTCTCTACTTCTAAAATAAATGTCTTAGGTGCTTAGTTAGCTTCTATATAGCATGAGAAGCCTATGTCCCGTGGCAGTTTTTTATCCCATCAATTCTTTATCAATTCTTAATTGAATTTGCAAAATAGAGGTTTTAATTTTATTAATTAATAAGAAGATTCAATATAGCTGTTGAAAGTAAAAATGAAGAAAAGAAGCATTGCAAGGAATATGGACCACCCTTCAAAGTCTTGACAAATGTATTAATGAGTGTCCACAAGTAAACATAAACTCATAAAATTGCCTCTTCTTACTTAACTTTGCACTGTCTTATTAACAGGAAATAACCCTAACTGGAGGTTATCAACATAGGTCATATTCCCAAGTTCCACAACAAGAACATGTTGTTACAGTTTGGCATCCAGATTGAATAAATCTTTCTGTTTCATTTCCTTCTTTTATTACAGCTTTGTATCACATTTTATAAACCAGGGTAAATGTTAATATTGGCAGTGTCCAGTGTTGGTGTCGCAGCACAGAATTTGTTCTTTGTAAATATTTTCATAAAATACAGCCTGTCCTTATCAGTGTTGTGTTTCTGTTATGGCAGAATTTTCTGTTGTGGGTGTTGAATTTTGTGTGTTCAGGGGAAATGGGGGAGAATTGAAAGCCTGGTGGCTCCTCCAACCTGGGACATGCAGGAGGAACAAAATGTGGCTGGTGCTGTCCTGGGGTGCCTTTGAGTCCTGATTCTGATGGCTCTCAGTTCATAGCTCGTGTGACAGAGGGGTTGGAACTTCACTGGGTGAAAACACTGACTAGAGAATGGCTGTATAAAAATGATTGCCAGGGAGTGATCAGTTAGAAAGTTTATTCTTAAGGAAACCCTTGTTACTCATTTCAGGAAATCGAGAGGTTGGAAAGTAAATTAAATCAGAGCCCAGAGAGGTGGCAGCTTTTGTGGGAAAGGGTCAAAATGAATCTCAAGGATGACAGCAGACAAGACAATGTAAGTACAAAAGAGCTTGTCCAATGGAATAATTCCATTCCTGCTATATAGGCTACCTGAGGCACTGACAAAATCACTGTATTTCTTGGAGTGAAATACTGTTTTTGAAAAACTGAATATGTTGTTCTAACCCATGATATTGGCTTTTGATTTCTTCATGTTGAAAAATGTATTTTTACTTGTGCTGTTTATCTAGTTGATTTTCCAAAGTAGTTTAAGGCATACAGATAAAATGAGCATTTGACTAATGCAGAAATGTATGATTTTATACATTTGAAAGATTCTTGAAGTGCTAAAAAAGCTCAATTTCTGAAAGTAGCCAAAAGGATATCACAGATTCTCAGAGATGAGTAAAGACATTTCCATGGCTGAATGGATTTATAATTTTTAAGTAGAGATAAGAAATATTCATGTTTGTGTTTCCAATTCCTGACTGTGATAACAAGAGGAGCTGACAGTATAGATACTTTCTAAATCAAAGGCTTCCTCTTTGGTCTCTGTGTGCACCAGGAATAATGCTAGATGCTGTTTTTGGGAGCTTGGCCTCTGAATTCTGCACACTGAGTTACCAGTTCAAGACTGTATCTGTAGAGTGTTGTCATTTAGAATAGACCCAAATACAGGGTCCCTCTTGTTCCAGGCTATTGAGATTCTACTAAAATTATGTGGATCTATAAAGTAGATATTGGAAGCCGTAGTTTTTCATTTCCCCCCTTCCTTCCCTTTGAAATCAGGGAAATGGATTGTACCCAAATGTCTGTTCAGTTTTAGATACTTCTGAGAGAGCAAGGCAAACACTGTTCAGTATTATGTCACTGGAATATATGAATATGTCACTTTTCTGAAATACTGATTTCTCCCACCTTGTGAACCTTTCTGCCTAAGAAATGCAAGGGCATTGCCATCCCTGTGGCTTCTTCTCTGAGGCAGCACTGACTTGTAATAGTAAGATTTTTTTTGGCCTGACAATAGTTCCCACCTTACATGTTGTAGCATGTATTTATTATGAATACAGCACTGAGACCCTCTCACAATTAGAGACACATTGCATCACCTTTTTTCCTTTATTTCCCTTCTTTTCAGCTCCGGAGACATCCTTCTGGCTCCTCAGGGATGATGTCACCCAATCTGCATTCCTATCAGAAGAGGTCTTTGTTGGAAATACCTGACAGTGGGCTGGGTGAGGAGCAGAGCTCAAGCATCTCTCCCTCCAATGGAGTAGACAGAAGAGCAACCACGCTGTACAATCATTTCACATCAAAGACTGATGAAAATAGGTAAACTGAATAATCAGACAGTAGTTAGCAATAATAATCACATAGAATATCGCTGAATAATCAGACAGTAGTTAGTCATATTTTATTACATTGGTAAAAGTCTCTGCCTTAGGAAGCAATTAAACTTTCATGTGCCCAGAATATTCTGTGGCTACCTTATTCCTTCTTTTTGGATTTGATTACTTTTATTTGTCTCAATGGGTGGGCCTCTATCTCCTACCAGCATCATTCACCCTTCCCTTTCATTGGATGCACAAGCAAATTGTAGTTGTACATTTAATGCACCCAAAGTACTAAAAGGGTGTTTTATCTGCATATCACAGTTACCAACAGCTAAAATATTGGTTTAAATCTTGCTGGTTTTCCTGCAGGAAAATAAGTGTTTGATATGTATGTAATAAGTGTTTAATATGTATCATTTTGGGGCTTTTATTTCTCAGCAGTATCCATGTTATGGGATCAATGCCACTGTGTTTTCTGTCCCTCTCAGATCTTTTGAAGGTACGCTGTACAAAAGAGGAGCTTTGCTAAAAGGTTGGAAACCTCGCTGGTTTGTGCTGGATGTGACAAAACACCAGGTAAAATTCTTTTAGATAATGGATTTCTTTTATTATTATGTTGCTCTTTTTTTATTGCCTGGGTTTGTATATATTGGTCTTACAAAGAATATTAGTAATGATGATTTTCAGATGTGATGTGTGCTACATCATTCATGACCTATCAATGTTTGTCTTGTGTATCTTGTAGCTCATACAGAATTTTGTGTGGATGGAGGAGTTTTAGTATTTTGCCTTTTTTTTTTTTAGAAAGAAACATATAGGAATCTTTTATTGAAATATATGATTGTATTTTAAAAATGTATAGGAGTATTTTAGATTAGTCAGAGTCCTGTAGTTAGTAGCAAAATTATTCCTAAGTGTCTACCTAATCATTGTACAAAAAGGAGGACCAAAAATAGACATCTGTTGGTCTAAACTTTTTATCCAATTTACAATATATGCCAGAATTCTGCAGTAGAAATTTATGGTCTTGTTACTTCAAATAATGTTGGGTCATCAGGCAGTAAAATATTGTGAGCCAAATATTCCACAAAGTGGGGGTTATAACTTCTCAGACTCATGTATGCTTTTGTTTAAAAAAATTAATTTATTGTAGTCCATACACTTTAAAATATGTAATATAGATAAAGACAGGCATCTCTTGAAATGCTAACTGAGTACTTTGAGATCAGTGTGGTAAATACCAACAAATGTGCTGTTTATAATTATTCTTCCTAATATATCCTATATATCTTCTATATAGGAGAAAAGGTTCATTTTGCAGGAGAAAAATAAACTTTTACATTTTTTGTATAATCAAATAGCCTTCTGAGTATGATAGATGTAGGAGTAATACAGGTCAATCCTAGCTGGAATTCTGTTGTTTGACATTTGCTGTGAAAGTTTCTGTTGCTATTTTGCATTGGCTTATGGAAATTCGTTGGGTTTTGTTATGGGGACTTTTTTGGAACTTGTTTGCATGTTGGAACTCACTTTACAGAGTGATTAATATCCATATCAAAGTATCTTTGCAAGGACAAAAAAAAAAGGCACAGACTTTGTTCAACCTCTATGTGCACTATAGGAAAATGTGAGCTTTCTGTGTGGTTTATAATTACCTAAAATTACACTTAAATTTCTGCTGATCACTTTGAATTCTTGAAATAGAGAGGATAATTGTTCTATCAATGCCTCAGTGAAGTAAAGCTTTCGTGTTGGTTTTATGTAATGACCAGTGAAGAAATGGTTTTGCTTTCCTGCCTCCCGTGCCCTCTGCCCAGAGCAATCCATGACTATTTGCTTCTCTGCTCTGGAGCTCTGGGGACAAAATACTCTTCCCCCACCTCCTCAGCTCCTAGTCATCTTTGTGCCTCCCACCCTTAGCAGTCAATGCCCCCAGGCTGTATCCAGGAGAAGGGAATTGATCTGAAAGGTCCATCTAAAAGCACATCTGGGTTTTCTTTTCTCTCGCGTTCCAGCTGCGATACTACGACTCTGGTGAGGATACGAGCTGCAAGGGACACATAGACCTTGCAGAAGTGGAAACTGTGATTCCTGCTTCTCCAACCATTGGAGCTCCAAAACATGCCAGTGAAAAGGCCTTTTTTGATGTAAGTATATCTGGTCTTTATTTGATCTTTATGTGAAACTTCCTTCCTGTCGTGTGTTTAAGCTCCTGGTTCCAGTCCTGCTGGAAGGTGTGAGCTAGGAAAGAGCTGTTGTGCCGTCTCAAGACAAAAAAATGTAATGTACCTGGCATCACTCTCAACAGCAACAGTTCAAAAATGTTACATTCAGACCCAATTGAGTATTGCAGTTTGAAGTCTGCAGGTTTTCTTTTCCATGTGATGACCTCTTTGTGTCCTTGTTTTTCCTTGCAGCTGAAGACAAATAAACGTGTGTATAATTTTTGTGCCCAAGATGCACAGAGTGCTCAGCAATGGATGGACAGGATCCAGAGCTGCATTTCAGATGCATAGAAAGGAGAAAAATGTTCCATGATAAAGTCCCGTTTAAAGCACCTCATCCTGGAAGAAACTGAGTTCTGGATTGTTACTGACACGCAACCAGCCTTCCTTACATTTCAGCCATTAAAGTTCATAATAAGTTCTTTTCTGTTTAATAATTATAACCACTGTAACTGCTATTTTTTTTCTGCTGGGAGGACTTGAAAAAATAATAATCCATTTATCCTGAATTTCATCTTTCTTCAGTACAATTCCTAGCTAGAAAAGTGGGCTGTATTTGCACTAGCATCTGATCCCGGTTTTCTGATTTCAGAGCTATTCTGTTAGGAAATATGTCCAAAGGAAAGTTTAGAAATTTTCCCTTCAACCAGAAGTGTATTTCCACTTTATTTAGATTTTTAAGCAGAATGTTCTTATTTCCAAGCTAGTCATGAATAAGAGGGAACATGTCTACAATTCCTAAAAACAGATAAATAAATGAAGCTGTGAGTCCAGTGACATACACACCAGGTTGCCAATGTTTATAGACAGTCGATATTTTTAAAGACCAAAAAAGTGAAATGCCAGACTTTCAAGTGTCTTCTCAGTGTGCAGGTCATTCTCTGTCTTGTGCTCTGCTGAGTGCTTCTGCAATGTTGTTATGGAATTTCAGAATCTAGGGATTACCTGAAGACCATAGATAGCACTTTTATTTTCAATTCTGTTTGCAATTCCCATGGGATAAACAAAAGAAAACTGGCTGACACTACCCTGGAGCAATGGAAAACAACAAACTAGGAATTCAGTAGATGAAGGATCTCTTGTGTGTGAGTTGTATGTGTTAATTTATATGCTGTTCTGCTCACTGTAAAATAAAAAATAACAAACATGATAATGCACTAAACAATGAAGCAAGCACTTGCACTGAAATCTTTACAATGCAGACATTTTGCAGGACAGAGGTAAGTTATTTGTAGCAGAACAAAACTAGCTAGTTAACAGCATTTACAGATATTAGATATGTACATAATGAAGTTTGAGGTGTCGTGATTTGATACTTTTTAAACATTTTTTTGCACATTAATTGGAAGACTGTTTATAGATTTTTACTTTTGATGAACTTTTGTTTGTTCTGCTTAAAATCCTGGCGAAACATTTTTAATAGCCCCAAATTAGTTGAAATTTTACAGTCTACAAACAATGAGGACTTGAGTAGAATATGTAGGTAATTAAGCCATTGTTTTTACTTTGAAATGTTAATATGTTAAATAGCGCACTAATATTACAAAAGGTCTGTAAATATGATTCACTATTTTCTCATTTTTCCAGACGTTCTGCTTGTAATTTAATGTCAGCCTAACCAAACTGACTATACTTACAAGATTTTTCAGTTATTAAACTTTGTGGGTTTTTTTATAACTAATGTATTTTGTCAGAAAGGAACATAAATTTCTCACCACACACAATAGGAAATGCAGCTGTTTTTAATGCAATTGCAATTTCAAAACAAAAATATGAAGGATTTTTCTAGCATTTTTCAATTGACCAATTTCCACCTGTGACAATGGTGTTTGCACATTTGTATTTTTCTTTGTATATGAAGTACTTTTATATGTACTTTGTAAAATACTGATCCTGTTCTTAGGTTATATGAAGATATACATACCACTGCTTATTTTGTAACTGGTCAATTTTAACGCTTGTATGTTATGTGATATATGTATGCTAACCATCTTGTAATAAATACACTCCTTAAGGAAAAGTAAAAACTTTCCTTATACTGTAAAAGAGAAAAAAAAGCAAGACCCACCTGTTGAAATATTCCACAAGGGCACAAGACAAATCCTTATTTACTCTGTATTAAGAATAGTGGGTGTATTCAAAGCTACATGGTCTTTTGTATACTTGTAAATATTCTGACCTAAAAGTTGCACTTGGGCATCCCTAACTCAAACACTTGTCAGCAGTAACGCGAAAGAAATCAGAATTTAAAGCAAAATTACCATTCTAACAAGTCTCAATGTGTAGCCTTCACCAAAAGGCTAAATACACATAATGTTCATATTGAAGTCATTGAATACTGATGTTAAATATATTTTTTAAAGAAAAAGATTCTGTATGGTATCACCAACATGAGTCAACTGCATAATTTCACCCTGAGACGTATCTCACTCATATCACCTTATGCAAAAATGATCTAGTTCTTAAACAAGAAACTATAAAAAAAAAAAAAAGAAAATGGCAAGGTCTGACTTGAGACTGTGCATGTAAAAGGAATTCCTGAGTGGTGTGGGACAGCAGAGTCCAAAGGGAAAGGGAACGTGTGACAGAGTGGGGACCCGTGGCAGTTCTGGGCGCTGTGGTGCTTAGAGGACCTGGTTTGCAGATTGAGCTTGGCATGGATGCTAATGTTGCCTTAAATGTTGATCTCAGTTTTTAGTGTCTGTATTGATGGAAAATGGACTTGAGCAACTTAACTTAAAAATACCCAAATAAAAGCTGTAATGAGAGATGTGGTGTTTGTGGTGTCTGTGTAGGGAATGTGCAAGGGAATGGTAGGAAAAGGCTCTCGGTGTGAGGACACAGAGTTTGCAGTGTCACCCTGGAGCTCTCTCCTCTGCAAAATGAAGATTCCAACTTGGAAAAAACGTGGACGAGTCAGCATAGCTTAAGTTACAGGGTTTGCCACTGTGCTTGAGTTGTAGCAGCAGCAGAGTTAGGAACTGAGAATTTGTTTGGAAAAAATGCTGTGTACAAAGGGATTCAACTTCATATTGGAACATTTTCTAGAAGAATTCAGCCAGGATTTGGGATGAGTGGATGTGCTCCCCCTGCTGCTCCATCACTATTGCACTCTGTGCATCAGAACATTGCTGCTGTAGAAAGAGAATTACAACATCCCAGGTCTTACAGGAGGGGAGAGCTTTGTTTGTCCTTCTCTGTGTGCAGTAACAAAACATCCACGGCGTAGGTGGAGGAATGAGGCGAGTTTGGGCTTTGAAGAATTGTTACTGGGGTATTTTATCAGTGATTCTCTTCCCTATCTAACAAGTGTTTTCTATAAAACCCCTTTCTTTTGATGGAGCCTTAGAATTACTACGCTGAAAAATAAAATACTTAGCATGCCACACGTGTGGGTCACTGGTTATGTAATGGTACACAAACAGCTAACAGACCCAAGAACAAATGTTCAAAATTTTGTGTCACATCCCACACACATTATTTGTATCTGATATTTTGTGAATTTCAGACATAACAAAAATGCAGTGATCTTGTCCAAATACTGTCATTTTGCCTTTTCATCCTGTAATATTCTTGGAGAATATCGAAGTGGCTGCACCACATTTCTCATTTTTCGTATTTGTGATCATCCAAATATTTTGTCTGTTCATGATTATCCTGTGGTTGCTTTGGAGAGTCAGAAAACTGGAATTAATCTACCCATTCCCCAGTTATGCTGAAGTTCATGCTGAGTATCACTGTTGCACCTACTTTTGGGGGTTTGTCTCTATTTGATCAGTTTCTTCCCCAATTTTGGCTACTGTGCAAGCCAAAGGCAGTGGTAGCATTCACATTCTCGTTCAGGGAATTTTCATCTTTGGGTTTTTCCAAATCCAGCTTTTCATTAATTGACTGTCAGTAAGGATGCTGGAAGTTCAGTATTGTTTCCTCTCTTCACTTACCAGTCAACATCCAGTGGGAAATTACATTTTGTCCAGTTTCAGCTTACATTGTGTAGTTCAGGATTCCTCCTTCCTCTTCAAATTCTGCTTATAAGTCAGAATTTGCCCACTTAGAATAGGAAATGTTGCTTAATTTTGGCACACTATCAGTTTTTCCACTGCCTACTCTTTGGTGAAGATGTGTTTAAGTGTCTTTTGGGAGATTCACAGGTTCAGATTTTACAGATTCAGATTTTATCTGAAACAGGCAATGGTAGGAGATGTAAATAGTTAAACTTAAAGCACCCCAGTACTATCCTGGAAGGAGATGCAAAGGCAGCAGTTGTTTCAGGTATTGAAGAGTGCTTCTTTCAGGTATTGAATAGTGCTCCTTCTTGCCCCTTTACTCACCTAGAAAAACCTGAGGCATAGTCTTAATTTATTTTATTTATGGATGCCTTGTTTATCAGTGTATATTCAGCAAATAGCAATGAACACTTTGTCGTTCAATGAATTTCTCTCACTGTTCAACTCAGAATTCCTGGAATTCAAGCCTGTCACTAAACAGGAACTCCAAAACTTTGTAGTATCCATCTGAATTCTGTTATCTGTCCAAGAGTTATGCAAGGTGCAACATCCCTGGTCATGTCGAGACCTCCAGGAAGTTCACATTGATAATATCGTTAAATTGTGTGTAATTATCAGAGAAGCTCAATATAATGAGCAATAGTGCAGATAGAATGCTCTCAAGTTTAATTAATTTCATGCACAGGCTTTGCTTGTGTTGCATTGCTTTTGAGCCATACTATAGTTAATTTTGCTTCTGCTGTACTCACATTATCCCTTGCATTAAATATTTTGATGCAAGTGCTTGCACTGAATTTTCAATCAAAAATACTTTGACTGTTTAGTATAAAGCATTCAAATCTTTGTAGTATTTCATGCAGTCAAATGATTTGGAATTGAAACTTTAAACAAAATACTGTTGAAGGGTTGGTACTGGAATTGCCATTGATTTTTTATGAAGTTGGGCAGCCTGTTTCTCTGGGATGCTGGTAAGATTCTTTTTATATTCTTTTTTGATTTTCCAAGACCTCTCATTTTCAGTGCTTCCTGAATTAGGGTAAATCATGTATTTGCTTCAAAGCAAAATTAAGTTTTAAAATCTCTTCTATTTTTGTACTTAAAACAACTAGTTTTCTTCATCTTTAAAACTATTTTCTGAACAAAGAACAGTCAAAATTTAAATCAAAATTAACTTTATTTCTTCTGCTTCAGGCCCCTGACTGAAAGGCAAGCTGGGAGAAAGTCTTTATCTGGTATGAGTATGAAAAGCTGGAAAATATCCCATCAGTGCTAATGAACCAGAGCCAGGAATTAACTGGGGAGCTGCTTTTGGAATGTGGGATGGTGTCAGTGACCACTGAGTGTGTGATGTGTGTCAGCAGTGTCAGGGCAGGCTCTGGGTCTCCAGACAGCCTCAGAAAGTGGCATTCTGTTCCTACAGCAATCAGACATCTGCTTTTAACCAGAAATCTACAGTTTGCATGCCCTTCTTCATGCATGGGCTTTGAGGCTTTGTTTCTTCAGTGCCACAAATTTCTGGAGAGAAAAATAATTTTTCAGATAAACTGGTTTTATCAGTTATTATTTCAGTCATTAACACCACACAGCTGACCACACAGGGGCAGGTGTGACAAGTTTCTCAGCCTGGGAACAAAACCCAAACATGTAGATATTTCCTGTGGTGCTGAATGTGTTTTACTTCAAAGACTGCTGCACACAGGTTTTTGTCATGCAAGCAGACTTTCTATTTTTGCTATCAGAACTAAATGTTGCTGTCAATAAGGTCATGCATTCCCCAGCAAGCTGCTATGGAGTGCCACTAAATTCTTTGAGCTGTTGTCTGAAAGGTCTCAATTGAAAAATGTTTCTCCCCTGGCCTAGGTCACTGCATGCCTGTTGCCTTTTGGTGCTCAGGTATTTCCTGGAAAAGGGTTCTGTGCAACTTTCCCACTTTATCTTTCCTCAGACCTGCTCCCCATTTCACAGTGAAACATTCTGCATATTTTAGTCTTTTAAATTAAATTCATTCAATACTTGAGATAAAGAGAGCTTTCCTTATTTCGTGATAGCATCTCAAGAAAACAGATAACTTTATTTGAAAAATATGTATGTGCAACCCAGACAGACAGTTCCTTCAGTTCATATTGGGATTGCAGCCCAGCAATTTCTGTTCATTTTCATTATCAGTTTGAGTTACTGGAGTGCATTAGAAGCTGGGATTTTAGATAAAACCCTTCTCACCAAGCCATGATGAGCTGAGATTATGAAAACTTTGCATGTCAGGAGTGGAGAGGGGCACAGGAGAAGCAAACCCTGGCTGGCTGCTGGTCCTGACAGAGCAGGGAGTTGATGCCAGGGTCCAGCAGAGAGGCAAACAGCGATGGGAGCAGCTCAGAGCACGTGCAGCTGGCACACAGGATCAGGGACAGGGAAAGCTGGCACACAGGATCAGAGCAGGGACAGGGAAAGCTGGCACACACAGGATCAGGGCAGGGACAGGGAAAGTTGGCACACACAGGATCAGGGACAGGGAAAGCTGGCACACACAGGATGAGAGCAGGGACAGGGAAAGGCACTGCCTGGGACACAGTGGGCTGGGGAAAGCTCCCAGTGCGCATGGGAACAGCAGCCCTGGCAGTGGATCCATCCAGCCACACCTTCAGCAGCACAGGAGGCCTTCCCATCTCCTGTGCCTCCCCCTGGGCAGTTGCTTTATCTGTTCCCCAAAACCTCTCTCCAAACTTGTCTCACTCTCTGCTTTGTTTTTGACCTTTACTTGCCTGACCAGATCTAAATTTAGCTGAGAAATTTTTGAGAAGCAAAGTTGATCCCTGTTAGCTCGTGGCCTAGGGGTGCCTTGAATGCTTGCAGGTGCTCTGAAATGCTGCGAGACAAAAGAGAAAAGTTCTTTGTTTCTCTAAGTGCTCTGAACCAGTGGCTCGCTCAAGCTGTGCATGTGTATTTTGGAATTTTGGGGAGCTGAGTGTGGTCTGCTGGGCTGCCATCAGGGATAACACTGGATCTGAGCCTGGACTTCAAACACCCTCAGCGTTTGACAAGTGATTATCACTCTTTGGAATTAGATTTAACAGCACTGGGGAAAGAGGTCAACGTGAAGGCAGCATCAAGTGTGCTGATCTCTGCTCTTTGGAAATCCCATGGCTGATGCTGCTATCAGTGTCCCTCCAGGAGAACATCACAGCTTTGTTTATCAAGAGCCCACTGGGCCAAATTGTTATCAGCTGCTGGAGATGGGTACAAAGGATGCACTGTCAAGTCTCTTCTTGAATTTCCAAATTCTTTCCATGATGTAACATACTTATCTGCTGTGTGTGGGTATTCTCAAATGTGGAATAACTTATAATAAATACAGGATTTTGTCATACAGTAAAATATGGGTGCCTTTGCCTTCTGTTGATTGCTTTAACCAAAACAATTTGATTATAAATTTTCTTGGCTTTCTTCAGTGTAGCTGAGCTGCCCAAAAATTGCTACTGCATTGCTGTATCCTATTACTAATTATTGCTAATGTTATTTTGAGATATTATGTAATTAATATTGTTATTTTCTGTGGGACAGAATTACTGGCAGTTTGAAACACCAACACCACACCTAAAACAGTCTCCCTTGGTACATCCAGGGAATGTTTTTTCAACCAGAAGCCATGTAGCAAACATGCCTGCTCCATTTCATCTGCATAGAGGAAAAGAAAAATACATTATATGGCAGTAAAAGTGGGCTCAAATAGCAGTATATTTTAATAAATAATATAATATAATATAATATAATATAATATAATATAATATAATATAATATAATATAACATAACATAATATAATATAATATAATATAATATAATATAATATAATATAATATAATATAATATAATATAATATAATATAATATAATATAATATAATATAATATAATATAGTATAATATATAAATCTCATATTATTTTATATTATATATATATATATATAAAATATGCTAATAAATACTTGAGGAAAGAAATGCTACTCAGAACTCCTACCTTTGCTGCTCTTAAAGGAACTTGGTAGGTAACACAAACACTTAATTTTTGGACTGCTAATATGTGGTTAAAACAAATCTGAGCTTCTGCTGCGTGAGTTAAAGCTGCTCCTTTTAAAGACAAAAGCAGTGACACTGTGCACTTCAACAAGAAATAGTCATAAAGCCCTTGAAAAAGAGGACAGTAAATATACAGGATTTCTTACCAAATCAGAAATTAATGTTATCAAACTCTGCAAGGCTAGAAGAGAATGTGAGAGGAGAGAGAAACCTGTGGTTAATTTTGAGAACAAACATGAATAGCAGTTGCAAAGAGAGGTGAATGCTTGGGAAACAAACCCTCATAGCAGCCAATATCTGAATTCTTCACTGCTGGATTAATACTAACATGGCACAAAATACTTTGAAATTAGGAGTGTTATTCTGCATTTCTCTATAAAATGCAAAGTCTAGACCTTTATGAGAAGGCATTTACAGACACAACATGTGCAAAATAAGAAAAGTCTAAAGCAAATCCTAAAACTCTTTGCCCTTGCCTTGTTACATGAGGTGGCATTGAATGAGGAGAGTGGGCAGGGCAGCAGCCAGGCAAATGGAGAAAATGGGAAAATTGTTCTTTATTACAGAGCTTGAAAAAGGTTCCCATTCTACTTGGAATTGCAGAGGTTGGCAGAGACCCTGGGAGAATGGAAGACTAAAAATCTCAAACCCAGGAAGGACAGAAACTACAAACTGTGTTTTTATCTGTTGTCAGTGCCTTTGAGTTATGTTTCAGGAGCATGGCAGCATTTTCTTCTGAAGGGAAAGACTGAGAACAAAATTGGGGTAGAAAAAGATGCAATTTGCATTAAGGTTATCATTTTAGTGTCTGCTATTCAGGTTGATATTTTGCTACTCTGAAAGGGAGAAGAGGATGGCCATGAGATCCATAGGCGATGAATGCCCTTTGCCAGAAGCACATTCAGGACGGATGAAACGGCAGGAGGGAAATGGCTGGAGCCACCAAGAGCCACCAGAGCTCCAAATGGGATTCTGGTGCTCCAAAAGGTAACTGTGGAGTTTGGGGAAAGTGCTGGAAGTTTGGATTGATGGTGCAATTCCAGGAATTGTTGTCCTCTAGGAACTGCTAAAATATGGAAGGCTTTGAACAGTAACAGCTCAGTTTGCAGCAGTGCTTTAGCATGATATTTTGGGAATCTGAGATTGCTGTGCTTGAGGCTGTGTTCTGCTCTGGGTGGTTTGTGGCAGCCTGAATTGGGAAGGTGTTCACAGGTGTCTCTTGTGCTAATGGATTCCTGCGTCTGGAATAAAAGGTTCCCTGGTGGGATTTTGTGTGCCATTTAATGTCACCTTCAGCCAGCTTCACAGGGAGCTCTGAGGTGTGTGGGGCAAGACTGAGATGCCATGATCCAGGTGCTGAAATCTGCTCTGGGAAGGGAAGCTTCTGTGAATTATTCAAGTCATTGTCCCAAGAGCAGCTGCAGGACTCAGTGGAGGGTTGGGATGTGCTGCACCGGTCTCTCTCAGCACATTTTATGCAGAGTTTGTGGACAGTGCATCCTGCTGGAGCTGATCCCTGTCAGCTCTGAGGTAAATTCAGAGGTGCTTTCCCTTCCCTCTGAGTGGTAACACCTGGAGCTTTGCCAAGTCCTAGCAAAATATGCTATAGAAATAGGAACAAGCCAAAAGGTGTCTGCAGCTGTTGTTAACAGCATTATTGCTCAGTTTGGTTCCATATGTGCCTCTGTGGAAAATAAGTGCTTCAGAATCCGCAAATAAAAATTAAACAAACTGGAGAAGATAAGTGAAGCTAACCCACCTTCAGCATCTCATTTGTACATTACACCAGAGCCTCTCTGTATCCAATCCCAGCCTCCCAAAGGATTTGGGGTAGGTCAGAAATACCTCTGAGCCTAATCATGGCAGTGGAATTCTTCCACATTAAAATAAAATACCAGATCTGCACATATGCTGAACGTGTTGAAGTTGTGTGGAATAAAAGACAGTTTGGACATTCTGTTAATGTGATGGAGAATATTTTGATGTTGTAATTTGCTCTAAAAGCATGTGTAAGTAATTGCTGCATGAGGCACTCATGTCAGACTGACTCTTCACAGATGCAAACGCTTCCATCTCCCAACCAAGAGTCTTGACTCATTTTGCAGTACAGTGTGTTAGAAAGCATTGATAGGTTTTCTTAACTATGTTTTATATTTTATCTGAAAAAAATCATACTTGTGCTATGTCATAAAATATTTTATTTTTTTAAATTCTGTTACAATTATAAGCAACAAGAAATCTCCTGTGCTCAGAAGAAGAGATAAGATTCCCCTATTCTGACCCAGGGAGGGTGTATTTGCACACTTTGCATTTTGTGCATTACACATGTCAGTGACATGTGTGTGACATGCCAACAGAGGCAGAATCTTTTTTACATGGTGTTAAACAGCTCCTGCTAAAAACCACGATTTATGTGTGGCAAACTGGAGAATTTACCTGTGAGCTGCAGGTGAATTCCATTCAGATGGAATTTTGGGAGGTGTGGAACAGGATGGAGCCTGCAGTCAGCTCTTTCCCTGTGCAATAGGAGGGATTCATCATCCTGAAGCACTTTTTAAGGATCCCTCAGCTACTGTGGTTTAATGGCTGTGGCAGCCACTCCAGACAAGCCAAGCACCTTCCACGAGCTGGATCCTTCCCTGCTCTGCTGCAGCACTTCTGGATTTAGCTGGCTCTCAGAAGGGATCAATTCTCTGCTCTTGACTGATACCGTGGCCAGCTAGAGCATTTCTCTGTGATTACATGGATATAAACAGCATATATTGCACACTGCAGCACTTAGTTTGACTTATAACTAACTTCCTGAATAGCACTGTCAATGATAAAAATATTTGGAGCTCTCCATTGTCTTGGCATGTTGTTTGACAGGCCCATTTCTCTGCTGTCATAGGTAGCAAAATTCAGGAAAACGTGCAGCTGAACAGCTGTCCTGTATGTGGGACCAGGAAAAGGGCTATTCTTAGTTCCTTTGTTTTTTACTGTTATTCCTGAAGTCTTTTTCAGGGGCTGAAATCATGGCCTGCTTGGCCACTGTGGCCTAACTATTTGGCAGTGCTCACCCTGAGTTCAGCAAAGCAGAGGCTCCATCCCTCATGAAGGTTATCATATCTGCTAAATTGAGTTTGAGCTCTGGTCACATGGAAACCAGCATTTGCTGTTATTATTAAAGCTGCTTTTCTTTCAGCAGAGTACTTTGGAACCATGTTTCTGTCCTCTCTGGATTTACCATCATCATTTCCAAAATGCTGTGTTCTGGAAAAAGAACAAAAATAATACATGTTAATAACCATGGGATGCTGGGAAACTTCACATGGGTTTGGAAGTGACACCATAAATTGCTTTTAACTCAGTGGATTTATGATTTCACAAAAGAAATTATGAGATTGTGTTTGGTACAAGCAGTAATCAAGATGAATGTGTGATGCAGGAATTATTTTATTGCAGAGTCAGCTGGCCGGGCTGTATCTCCTCAGTAATGCAGCAGCTATAGAAACTGGTGCTTCCTGTAAAATAATCAAAATAATGCAAAATTTTCGTGTCACAGCATTCAGCAGCCTGAGAACACAGCCTAAGGACAGATCTCCCTTGGGCTGGTTGTGTTTGCTGTGTTAAATGGGGCTCAGTCCTTCAACATTCACCATTAAAGACAGAGCTCAGAATAAACTGGTGCAGAGTCATAACTTATAGCATTGCCTGCAGAATTTTCCCCAATTATCTCTGGGATTATTTAGAAGTAAAGCACATATTCCTAGCTGCTAGGTGTGATATGAGGTGTATGACATTCCTTGCTATGTGTGATGAGCAATTGCCCCTGGGAACAGCAGAGCCCTGAAACCGCCTGCCAACCTCTAATTCCTTTTCTTTTCTTTTCTTTTCTTTTCTTTTCTTTTCTTTTCTTTTCTTTTCTTTTCTTTTCTTTTCTTTTCTTTTCTTTTCTTTTTTCTCTTCTCTCTTCTCTCTTCTCTCTTCTCTTCTCTTCTCTTCTCTTCTCTTTTCTCTTCTCTTCTCTTCTCTTTTCTCTTCTCTTCTCTTCTCTTCTCTTCTCTTCTCTTCTCTTCTCTTCTCTTCTCTTCTCTTCTCTTCTCTTCTCTTCTCTTCTCTTCTCTCTCTTTTCCTTTTCTTTCCTTCCCAAGCTGCATGCGCAGGCACATAAAGGAATGTCCAGTGGTGCTGATTTCCTGCAATAAGCCTCAGGGTGTGTTGGTGCCTCTCTCGGTGTCCCTGCCCACTTTAGGATGGACAGTTCCAGCCCTGGGAATGGGAGTGGGACAGGAAGCTGCTCCTGAAGGGCAGGGCAGCTCTTTGCTCCTGTGCAGCCTCTGGGAGTGAGCACAGTTACTCACAGCCAAAGGGGAACTTGAGCAGGGCTGTTTGCTCTCCATGCTGTGAGAGATCCACCTGGAGAAGGAGCTCAGAGCCATTTCCTCCTGTCACAATCCAAGGCCAAGCTTGATGGATCCCTGCTGCTGAGCTGAGGGCCAAGGAATTCTTTAAAAGTGCAGGAAATGGAGATCTGTTGTTCTGGTTCAAACCAAACTGCAGTGAAATCACCTAAAGCTGGAACCCTGGATGCTGAGAATTTTAGACTTCCTGTGCTGAAAGGCACAGACCCACAGGAGAACACTGCAATCGACCTGAGGCTGTGGAGAGGCTTCCAAAATGGATTGATAGCACTGGGATTATGGGTGTGGAGTTGGTCAGAAGTGTGCAATATCACAGGGTGGAAAACTTAAGAGTTTGGGGTTTTAGAATATAGTAATAAATATGAAGCAAGATGGAGGTTTTAGGGCAGAGACAGTTCTTTACCTTCTTCACCTTCTTCTTCCTTTTTCTTCATGGCTTTGGGTGGTATTTTGTAGTTGGACAGAAAAGTCTGCATTGCAGACCTCGAGTGATCAGTTATTGGGTTAAGAGGGAAAATAATTTAGGTGTCAGTTCTTAATTGGATAGTTTAGCCTTAAAATACCTTGTAACAAGAGATAGTTAGCCATTTTGTGCCTTGCTAAGGGAAGACTGCAGAACTCACAGCTGTGAGGTTGGAACATTGAAAATAAACAATAAACACCTGAGGCTGAACGCGAACTATCGCCTCAGGTGCCTTCAATCCCAACCCTGACAGAGGCAGGAAAAGGAAGCAGAGAACCCACAATGGGATGTAACTCACAGAAAATCAGCATTGCAGACCCTCAGTGGAGCTGGCTGGTGTTCCCAGGAGCTGGAGGGGCTCTGCCCTGTGACCCAGGCCCTGCTCCAATGGGTTTGCCACGACGTTTTCACTGTGGGAGAGGGACATGCAAGACTTCCAGACTCAGTGCTGCCACTGTTTGTCTGCCTCAGAACCCTCAGATGGAGGCTTTTCATAGGGTTTGCACTGGAAAATTATTTGCATTGCATTTTGTATGGTTTGCAATGCACATCCTGCTTTGCTCTCTACTTAGACATGGATTTGTATTGGTCGGTGCCAGGGCTCCAGTCAAGTTTTCTGGACTATTGTTACACTGTGTCACAGACAAAATTGCTTTGTCAAAATACCACAAAAATGCTTCTGTGTCTTTGGCATTTGCGCTCAGCATTCTGGAACCATTTATTTAATTTACATTTTTTTCCTTTTTCCCACTATCCACTATTTAGAATGTAGAAACAGTAGCACATCTTCCTTTTAACTCTGGTTTTGGTAAAGTCATGATCATTCCTCCTGAAGGGCCTGTGGCTCTGTTCATTGGAAAGAGTCCTAGAATGGGCTGGGAGGGACCTTACAGATCATCCAGTTCCATCCCCTCTGCCATAGACAGGGACACCTTCCACTGTCCCTGGCTGCTCAGAGCCCCATCCGAGCTGGCTTTGAGCACTTCCAGGGATGGGGCATCCACAGCTTCTGTGGCAACCTGTGCCAGGGCCTCACCACCCTCACAGTACAGAATTTCTTCCCAATATCTAATTTAACCCTGCCCTCCTTCAGTTTGAAGCCGTTCCCCCTTGTCCTGTCACTATCTGCTCTTGGAAAAGTCCCTTTCCAGCTCTCCTGGAGCCGCTTTGGGCACTGGAAGGTGCTCTGAGGTCTCCCCAGAGAGTTCTTTTCTCCAAGGCTGGACAACCCCAACTCTCCGGTTTGATATTTCTTTCATTTTTCCAAAGACACAAATTTAGAGACATCATGAGGTCAACTTCATGATTTAAAACAAAACCAAACCAAGGCATGGACACATAGCAAAATAAAAGTGTTATCTTCTTTTGTTATTCTGCAGAGTTATTCTGTAAAGAATTTGCTCTACAGCCTACACAACCTTGAGGTGAATATGAATTATTTGTGGTTTTAACCCATGTTAAAAGTTATTTCTGGAAGTGCTAACTGAAACCACTGCTTTGTAACAGGACAGATGGAAGATCTTGTGAACTGAGAGGCAGAAACAGCACAGAATTGTACTTTATATCTTTTTTTCTGTCCTCTTTATCTGCTTTTTGTCTTGGCAGTCCATTATCTGAGGAACCAAGCACATCTGTGTCCCACCATGAGCTGTGAGGGAGCTGGAGCAGAGAGGGATTCCGTGAGGAACAGGACATGGAGGGATGCAACTGCTCATGGCCAACGTCAGGAGGAGCATCCCACACCTGGGCTCAGACACAGGGACAAATACTCTGTCCTTCTGCCTGTTCCATAACAAAATACTCTTGTCCATAATACCAGAGAGCATTTGCAGTCCCTAAAGTCCTACAGAACTATGCACCAGGGTCAGGCTTTCACTCTTGCAATGTGATAGTTTACTCCTACATTTTTTTCGTAGTTATCCAGATGTTCTACTTATTCTGATTATCCTGAGTTTCTCAGCTTGTTGTGATTATCTGGGGAAGTTCTTGGCTTGACTAAAGCAAAAATTTACACTCTGTGTTGTTTTTCTGGGTGGGCATTTCAAAATTATTTATGTCTCCTTGTTCTAGATCTTCTGGTCCTTGGTGTAGTAAGACCAAGAGGACAAAGAGTGTAGGATATTTTTTCACTCTGTGCACAGTTATCTTTTTGCCTGCTCTGGTTTAAAATACACAGGAGGTCACCTAATTTACAGTGAAGGTGTCTGCCAATTTGGGGTGTGATTCTTTTTCTTCTTGAGACTTCTTTGCCCTTCTTAATGCAGAACAACTTATGGACTGCAAATGTGACCTTACAGGATCTGAGTGCTAGGATGACAAGGATTTGGGAGTAATTTTTCTTGTTTTCATTGATGTGGGGGATTTTGTCTTTAGGAATCTTATTAGAGAGATACTCTTGACCTAAAAATTCCTCTTGCTGTTAATAATACCTCTGCTGTAATAATATCTCTGCTATTGAGCATTTATGACAGCGCTGCAATGTTTGCTTTGCAACCCAACTCCTGCTCTTTGGAAGATGAACATTCTGTTGAAATACTGCTCGAAGTTTTTGTTTTACTACGCTGTCCTTGGGTGTAACAAATACTGTTTAGATGGGAAGTTAAAAGCTAAAGGTTTGAGAGGTTGGTTTTATCAATGTCTTCCTAAATGAATCCTAGGACTACAGAGTATGTTTCTTAATGCTTTCATGAGAATTCCTAGAAATTATTTCAGATTGCTAGACAATGTCCTTCAGAAAGTATTCAGATGCAATATAACTTTCTACTAGTGAGGGAAATTCACTGCATGCTGTTCAATAGAAACAACTAATCCTAAATTCTACCTTTGTAATTCCTAAAAAAAAATAGGTTTTCTGAAGACTCAAACCAATTCCTATTTAACTTGATGCCTTATTCCAGATGGCAACTGCTTGTTTTTATGCCAAACCCTGAGGTATCTGTAAGACAGGATTCCAAAATGTCAATGCTATTGTAGTGTATACATTGAATTTGGGCAGGAGGGAGGGAGGGAGGGAAAGAGGGTCTACATGAACCTAGTTTGTTTCTGAAGGACTTCACACACTCCCGTGGCCTTTGGTAATAAATTGAGTTTAGCTTTCACTGATAATATAAAGACTGATCTAACTTGTCTAGACCTGTGAGGAGTTTTTTCCTCCACACTCCATGCCTCACCCCCAAATAAATGCATTTTTACACTGGGTATGGACATTGATGTGTCAGCAGTGCCTTGTGGTATCTTCCACAGCAAAGTTTATTCAGGAGCAGACCATTTGAGCCTAATTCAGTTTCTTGTTTTCAGTTTGCTTGGGAGCTGTTATTCTGAACTCTGCAATGTAGAAATAGGATTGGCTTTTGCAGTGTTCTAACCTTGTCCTCTTCCTGCCTCTTTCAGTAACCTCATTTAATGAACTGCCCCAGAGCAGGAGGGACAGGAGCCCAGCCATGCTCCACCTTCTTCCCTCTGTTTTTGGGACCCAATGACTCTTGTGGGTCCCTTCCAACTCAGCCTATTCTGAGTGAGGCAGCCTTTAAATTTCAATCACCCTGCACGTATTCCTATTTTAATTTATCTCTGTATGGCTCCTTCCTGTGGTGATCAGCAAGAACGAGCAAACCCTCAAGGTCTCCCAGCAGTTCTCCAGAACAATCCAGGGAGTTAGAAGGCTGTTCCTGCCCCATTCTCTGGTGATTGCTGTCAAACCCAACCTTAACTGGGCCTCCCCAGGTGTTACTTTTCCTTGAAAGCTGCTAAGCAAGAAAACAGCTTTCAAGGAAAAAAGCTGCTTGGAAAAAAAAAAAAACAGCAAAAAACCAAATTATCAATTACACAAAAATCGTTTTGCATCACTTCCCTAAATTCCTCCCATGTCAAGCTATGACATTAGTAAAGAAGGATGCCAAATTAATCATGTTGGTGCAGGACTGCCTGGGCATGGGGAAAGCCTTCAGGTGGTGTTTTGGGTGGTTTGGATCAATGCACAGACCTGTGCTGACCTCCTGAGCCATCTCAGGTGGTGTTTTGGGTGGTTTGGATCAGTGCACAGTTCTGTTCTCCTGTCCTCAGCTCTGCCCTCCTTTGGGGCTCACTTGTGCCTTGGTGTCTGGTCCTGTGAGCTGGTGCCAGTGGATGGAACACCTCCCAAAAAAACTTACCCAACATTGCCTGTGGTTTCCAAGAACATTTTCTGCTACAGTCTGAAATGCATCTGCAGTACAGAGTTTGCTTCTAGTTTTATTCTGGTATCCTTTTTTCTAGAGTAAACTTCACATATCTTGTGCTTTATTGAGCATAAATGCCTTGGCCATATCATCACAGGGAAGTGCTCCTCTGATTTATTTATACTTTGATAATGAATTTGGAATTGTTTTTAGCTCTCCACAGGGCCCTAATTGTAAGAATAGATGAAAATGCAAATGTTCTCATTCAAAACAGCAGTAAATATGTTTTTAACTTGTTAACTCAAGTGGAACTTAATTAGGGTAGACATGTATTTACTGCTGTCCTGGACTGAGGTCAGTGAGACCTGGCACTGTCAAGTTTAGTTTTTTATTTGGTTGCTACAAAATGATTTATATAAGTGAAAGAAAAACTTGTTTTTGTCTGGAGTGCGAGGCCTCTCGATGCTCTGTGATTAGCATCCTGGGAGCATGGTTTCCAGAACATTCTGCGGGATTTGGTGATAAATCTCTTTTGTGTCCTTGCACACTTCTTCAGGCTACCCCGATAGGTACAAACTGCTTGTGCACACCTCCCCTGCTCTTAATTCACTGCAGTCAAGTGAATGCCAGAAATGTGCCCCAGGTGCATCCAAGCTTTTCCAAAGCGCAGGGATACTCCTGAACACATCTAGGGCTGGAGAAGCTCAGTTTCAGACCCAAACGCTTGGGAAGAGCAGGCAGCAGCTGAGAGCCCTGCAATAAACCCTGGGGACAGAAAGTAATAAACTGCAATAAACCCTGGGGACAGAGAGATTCTGGTCAGAGCCGTGTGGAGCTCACTGGTAAAGGCTGTGGCTGCTCCAACATGTGGGAATCCCACCTTGATCCATGAAGCAGAGCCTTGGCTTTCAGGAAAGGAAGCCTGTGGGGGGAAAGCAGAGTCTGGCTGTGCCCCTGGTGAGGGAGCTGATCTTGTCAGGCTGTGGTTTGTCCTGAGGAGCTCAGGCCTTGCTCTCCCAGGGTGGCATTTCCCCTGTTTATTTGTGCTTTGTCTCTCCCTGCATTGTTGCGTGCTGGCTGCAGGTCAGGCCCTGCCCAGCCAGCAGCTGCGCTGGCCAGCTCAGAGCCACCAAGCTCAACTGCAATGTTCGCTTCTCTGCTCATCCCCAGGTTTCCCAGGAATTTCAGCAGTAAATCTGGAAAACACATCTAATCCCGCTGGAGCGTTCTACAGCCTTCCTGACATGAAGGATTGTGTGGTGGCCGTGGTGGTTTGTGAGCAGCAGTGCAGGGAGTCCCTGGGACACAAACCAGTGATTAGGGGCTGTGTGGTTTGGGGGGAAAGAGGAGAGCTTGTTTGCTATTTCTGGGCTGGGGAAGGAAGGCAGTTAAACTTTGCATTAATGAACTGACTAGAGGAAACAGACCCAAATCCAAAAATCCTGCCAAATATTAACTTTTTGTTGACGGTAGAATTTGTTCAGTTTATACACCTGCTATAGAAGGGCTTTTTATCAGCAGCTGGCTCATTTCCAGAAATGAATATAAGCCTCTGGCCAATAATAGACAGAATAATACAGAAACACAAACAAAATCACAAGCAAGTCTGTCCCTAATTATTTATTCCCATTTTCACCCACATGGAAAGCAAATGTTTTGATTAATTTGCTGAAAGTTTACTTGTCTTGCTTTCCTTAACATTTTTCTTTATTATTGGATTTACATCTTAATACAAATAGTCTGCTATATATTTAGATATGTTGTTTAGTTTATAACAGTATAATGGAAAGAAAGATGAAATTGAAGATAGCTACTGAGGTACAATAAATTAGAGTTTATCAGACTTGTTTTCAGATCTCTGCTGTCTCTTAACTCTGAAATGTGGAAAACCAAAATTTCATCATCATATTTGTTTATTTGTAGTAGAGATGGAGGTGCTGACAGAAAGGTTGATGATGGCTGAGTAAACTTAAAAAAGGAAAAAAGAGAAAGAGAGAAATAGTGGTGATTCCTTAAATGGAAGGAAAGGGGATCTGTCCTGGTGTTGAACAGTACCTTTCTGTCCACAGATATGGTACAGGATGGAAGAACCTGGCTCCAGAATGGTCTTGCCAAATAAACCCAAAAGGCATTTGAGGTGTTTGCCGTGACTCCTCATGAAATTGGACTCCCTTGCAGAGCTGGCGCAGGAAACTGGGAAGGTTCTGTGCAGGGGCAACTGGACAGGCATTCCTTGCTACGCTTTGTTAATTTATGTGTTCTGAGCTGCTGGATCCACTTTGGAACAGAGGAAGATCTCAGAGTGGTATTAAGAGCAGTTTGCACAGAATCAGTGCAGTTGTGTGTTTCCCACACTGCAATGAGCACGGGGCCTGTTGGGTGCTCACCTTTGGGAGGAGGCTCAGGGCATCCAGGCTTTCCCCTGGATCCAGGACATCCAGGACGAGCTGGCCCATCCCCACCACCTGCTCCCATCCCTGGAGGCAGCGCTAATTTCAGTAAATGAGGCACATCTGACTGTGCTGTTTGCTGCTGGAAAAGCTGGATCCCATTTTCCATGGCCTGGCTCCTCCTCCCACCCCCAGAGCAGGCCAGCGCTGCCACCCGGCACAGCAATCACTGCAAGTGGCCAGTTCAGGACAACTGGAAAGGAATTTGAGCCATTACTGGAATTCTAATCTCAGACTCTTCTAGAAAAGAGCTTAACAGCTTTTTGCTTGTCCTCTTGGGTCTGATGTTTGACAGGAAATGAGTTTGAAGGGTTCAGGAGCAGGTCACAGAACTCGCCTTGCTGCCAGCTGCTCTGCCGACCTTAACAGTGTGTTTGCAGAAATCTGATACACTTGCTTGTTATTAAAGCCTTTTCTCTGAGAAAAGTTCCTCCCAAAGCCAGGTCCTACCAGACGTATTTCTAGAATATTGCATCCTCGCCTCTCTGAATTCTTCTCCACTGACACTTGCTATGACCTAAGACTCCAGCCATGTAAAAAATGCTGTTTTGTAATTCAAGGCAGAGTGAACAATTGTGTTTGCAGGCGTGTTTATGTTTGTCTTTTGCAGCACTTACTTTGTTTGTCCTTTATGTGCCCATCTGTGGGACCTCAAAGAAACTCAGTTCCCCAATCTTGCATAATTAATCAAACATACCTCATAGACTTCATAAAATACCTCAAATCTGGTCTCAAGAAAGCAACTGTAATGGATGGGCCGACTGTTTCCTGTGTAGCAGCTGAGAAGTATATTCCCAAGCAAATTTAAAAATAAGGCAGCCTCCGTGCGTTCTTGGAATCCTGTTGGCAAGTCAGGGTTGCTCAGAGTAGCACGAAGTTCAAACAGGCCATGGAGACCAATGGCATGTCCCTCTTTCTTCACTGTGTTTCTGATTTAGAAATCACTTTCCAAATTAAAAATATCAGAGCAGACAGACCAGATCAGGACAGCAGGGAAGCTCAATAATGGGGCTGTGCTGGCAGGAATATTGCAAATAAAAATGGCAGAAGTACACCACATCAGTCTTGGTCACCTGCTTTGAGAGTGCTACATCTTCCCAAAGGAACAGCTCTGCAGCTTTGTGTGTTTCCTTCTAGGAGGCATGTCTAGGCAATAATCCTTGCTCAGAGCCTCTACTTCCAGCCTTGCTTTTCCCCTCCTCTTCCTCCTGCCCAAGAAGGTTCTTGCAAAAGTACTTAAGGAGATGCAACTAAAACAGCCCAAAATGGGTAAGACTAACTGGCTATATCACTGCATTTTTTATTCTCTTTATTTCTCTCTTATGTCTTCAGTTCTGTAAGAACTTGGCTCCTCTGCAGCTTCTGCTGCTTTAATATATTGGTCAGTTTGCACTTCAGTTCAGCCTTCTCAAATGTCTGCTGTCTCTCCAGAACCAGCGTGTCCTGGAAAACAAAATGTGTGCAAACACACTGACAAAAAACAGACACATGGAATACACAAATGTACCATTATTTAGTTCAATCGGTGAAAAGTCTTCCAGAAATCTTGAACAACTGAAAATGGACTTGGAAGCTCCAAAGACCCATCATTCATGGCTAACAACTCCTTCAGCCCTAATCATTTGTGGTTTCTGCCCCAGTTTGAAAATTAATGTGCAGGTCAGCCCACTATTAATGCAGAGCTAAATTGTAAACCTCTGATTCAGTGGTGTGATTGCCAGACCTGGTAGCACTGAGCAAAAAGAAGATAATATACTGTTTACTCCAGTGCTACATATGTGCATCACTCTCCAGAATGGAAAAGTCAGGGATTAATAACAAGTAAGATTCTGACTCAAAATGTTTCTGGTCTCCTTGTCTTCCTCAGGTGTTCCTAAGAGCCCTGCTGCCTGTCCTTAGCTGCACTATTTGAGAGGATCTACTTCTGTCTTAACAGGAGCTCTCACTTAAAGAAAGAGGGGAAACACAGCAAAACTTTTCTATTACTTATAGTGCAGTGACTGCTGTGAGAATGGCCAAGCAGATTGGGTCATGTATGCTCAAATAATGCCAGCTGAAGGAGCTGAAACTCATTGCTCAGCACCTGCTCCTCACAGGACACAGTCAGGGTTGGCCGGGCAAGAGCTGGAAAGGGGCAGGGGGGAAGAAACCCACTGTGTTAAAGCAGCAGCAAAACCCATCAAAGCGCAGTGCTCTGGTCCTTGTGCAAGTTCATCCTCCCATAAAAGCAGAACCAACTCCCTTGCTGTCCATGGAGGAGCTGCAACTGCATGGCTTTCCAGAAGAGCACTTGGATTTAAACACAGGGAAGAGACACCTTGGCAGGAGCACCCTGTGTCCCCCTGCTCCTGGCTGCATCACCCCATGGCTCCATCACCCCCAGGTCAAGCCCAGCAGGGTCAGGGCGAGCTCAGGTCCCCTGGGATCCAAGCATTCCCTTCCACGGCACGGCTGAGCTTTTGGAGCACAGGACATGTGGGCACAAGGAATCGCTTCTCTTTTAGGTATTTGTGAGCTGCTATCCTTTGCTGTGGTGTAACAACAGTGTGGGGTGCTGTCAGTGTACCAGGAGAGGTGTGTTTAAAATGTGCAAGATTAGAAGATTTTGGGCAGGATGGGCAGGGATGAGGCACCCTGATAGTGGAGTAAGTGTACACATGACAGACCTCAATGAACCAGCTCTGTTAATTGTTTTTCTGGATGAGATGGAACCTGAGACCAGCCTTAGCAGCAGGAGTCAGTACTAACCTTAGAACAGAAATGGAATTTTTTCTTTTTTTTCCCCTTTTATAATTGCTGAAAGAGAGCTTGTTGAGATAGGCCTAATGAAATTATTTCCCTCTATAAACATCACTATTCCTAAGACCTGTCTGAGTGCAGACATGGGAGGCAGTTTTTGCTCCACATTAATTATAAATATTTTAGGTTATTCAGAAATGAACACATCTGTTAGTACAGCAATGATGGAGTTGTACAGTATCTCTGTTCTAGGGCTGGTTATATCTGGAAGACCACCTGATCCAAAAAAGAGAAATGTTTATTTTCCAAAATAACAGAATCATCAAAATTATCTTAATTAGTTTTAATGACAACAAGAAGTTAGTTCAATCATGGAAAGGTTAAAGCCAGGAATGTTTGTCAAGATCTTCAGAGCGCAGCAGCTGCTGACCCAGTGAAATCACCTGCATGAACTGCTGAACATTTCTTCACTGCACACACTGTGGCTCTGGGGGATTCTTCTGCTTAGGATTTTGTGTCTTTGTTTTCTTAAAGAAGAACATTCCATTTTACCATCATGGAAGCTGAGAATCCAGTATTTTTCTTGACTCGGCCTTTGTTTCAGAAAGTTCCTATCAGAAAAAAAAAAAACCAAAGCAAACCAAAAACATGACCCAGAAGATTACAACTGCAAGAACCATTAATTTCCCCCTTCTGGACAGAGACCTGTATAAAAACTTGCTTATAAAATCAGAATTTCAGGGGAAACTCCAACTTAAGGAGTCATCATTGACTCACAAGCCAAACAACTGTAAATGATGGATTAAGAGCAGTTTAAGTGAAATCTGCACGTGGATTCTCTCTTTTTTTGTCATGTGCTATCAGCTTTTCTCATTTGCAGATTTTCCTCACTGTTGTACAAGAAATAACATAAAAATTCAAGGAAAGAAGGAGCCTGAGTGCACACAGTGAAGGTTCAAATGTGCAGGTTCAAATGTGCAGGTTCACGGGCTGGAGAGAAGGAGCAGAGAGCAACACTATTTTCTTTTATCACCTCTAGTCATCCTGGGCATGCTAGCAGTAAATGGGTGGAAAAAATGTTGAAAACAAATATTGTTTTCTTAAATTGCTGCTATTCACAGCAATTCACCTTGGTGTGCTTTGTGATGCATTGAGTTTTAACTGCCCCGTGGGCTCTGTGATTCCTTAAAGGAAAATGCTGATTAATTATGTTTTTCTGAAATTAATTTGATCCTTCATGCTCAGCCACTTTAGGAATCATCTCATGTGGTCTGATTGCAAAAATCCAGTGGACTTGGAGTAGGATTCATTTAGTTGATTACAATAAGCTTTGGATCAAACTCATGAGGAAAGAAGAGTGACTTTCCCCTAATCACTTAAATTCTTCTCCTCTCCTGTTCCAAAGCAATTACAAAACTGGTAAAATGGAAGGAATGGTTTCTCCTGGTCTTGTGTTCCTCATCAGTCTTCAGGTTTATTTTAGGCTATAAAGTGCCCTGATCATGGATGCTTTTTTGTTTTTGTCTTACAATGTTTAGTTGCAGAAGGCCATGTTTACTGCCTTTGTGCAGCTGCTGTTGTGCTGAGATTGTTTATCTGCATAGTGCCTGTCTGCTGTGGTTCTTAGGTATTTCACAATCTGAAAACCTCCAAACTCTTCAGTAGTTGATAAGAGAACTGAAGCACAATGTTCTCAGAAACAAAATCTATCAGACTGAAAAAGCTGAGGGTTTTTTTTCCTCCTTTTGTGAAGGCATCTCTGAGGGCCAGCATAATAAAAGCCATTTTTTTGTGGCTGTGCTCTCTTGTGGGGCTGCATGTCCCACTTCAGTGCGGCCAGAGCACAGCTGTGTGTAGCCAGCATTTTGCTGAAGGGTTTGCATGAGGCTGGCAGCAAGATACAGTGGGTTTGTGGAGTTGACTTGTACATCCACAACCATTGAGCAGGGAATGCTGCTGCTCTGCAGCCAAAGCAGATTTAGTGCAGATCACTGCAACTGTGCAGTATTGAAGTGTAACCAGGCTTCCCCAGACACATTGCCACTGCTATGAAAAGTCCTGGGACTTTACATACTCTGTGTGGTGGCATCCAACTGGAAGAAGATGGAATTTTGAGGCTTGGAGTGAAATTTAAATTCCCATGATTCCTCTTGTCCTCACATCCATCTTGTTTTTTTGCAACGGAGCCAGCACCAGTTTGAAAACATTGGCAAGCCCCGAGCTGTTCGTGGGGATGAATATAAACAGGCTGTTGCAAGCATGTCTGAAGACATGCAAGGCTGTCAGGAGCAGGGCAGCAGGGGCAGCAAGGAGGAGTCTGCACCAGGCATGCAGGATGTGCCCCTGCCCCGAGCAGACAGCCCTGCCCCGTGCAGTGGGGTCTGTCTGCACAGCCAGTGATGCCTGGCAGCAGGTTAGCTTTGTGCATCTGCGACTGGAAATGGTAAAAAACCTGGTGACCAGAGTCCTCTGCAGGGCTGAACGAGCCACAATGGGTACTTGTGGTCTGTGCATCTGGGAGCCCTCAGGTTGTTTGATTTAGATCATTCTGCTGCTTACACTTGCAGCCCCTGGAGCAGTCCATAAAGGAGAGCCCACACAGCCTGCCCAGCTGAAAGGTCAGCTGTATTAAAGCATGAGGGTCTGCAAAGCCCCTTGTGCCAGACTTGCCCCAGCCACTCTTGTGGCTCTTGCAGGCTCTGGCCATGTCCCTCAGTGCCACTGCAGGGAGAGACTCTGTCATTTGTGTGCCTGCTGTCATTGGTGTGCCTGCTGTCATTTGTGAGTCTGCTGTCCCCGTGTCAGGCACGTCACCTCCGAGCTCTGGGGTGGCTGCAGGGGCTCTTCTGCACAGCTTGGCAGGAAAGGAAGGGCTGCAGCCCTGGGGGACACGTGGGAGGAGAAGGCTGATAACCTTGAAGGCTGACTTGCCCTTAGTCCAACCACTAAACAAATGCTGCCACATCTGGGCTGTAGTCATTCGTGCCCCTGCTTTGAGGATTAAGACTGCTGATGGAAAAATGTGTGCTGTGCTTTGTTTGGAAGGCACCCTGCATGTTAAGGTTGTGATGTATAGCCCCCATCCTCCCCTGAAGTGTGTGCCTGGAGTGGTGAACATGCAGAAATGCTCTGGATGGGGGAAGAGTTCAGGCTCTGTACGGAAAGAGGAGATTTCTAACAATAAACACATTTTGTGTGGGAGTGTGGTGAGTTGTTTGTTTGCTGGATTGTTCACGGGCTTTTAAAACAATTTTTGGTGAAAGATCCTCAGTACGCGTCCTCAGTGCACACTGGTCATTGAATGCTTGAGATAAGCTGTCCTGTGGGCAGGATTCAGGAAAAGGGGCTCTCCCAGTGCTCAGAACTGTCCTTGCCATCACCTCATGCAGAAATGAATGCTGATGGCTGCAGTGTGCCCCAGAAAAGTGCAGTTGCAGAAGTTGGGGCATGACAACAGCCTGGCATCTGTGGTGACTCCTAGAGCCCGAGTCCCTGTCTGGGTCAAGCAGTCTGATCCTTCAACCTCTGCAGCAGCTGCATCTGCAAGGCCACTTTTCTGTCCCCTGTTTTCACTTCAGGAACCCTTTCCTCCACTGCTCTGTCTCTTTATTTGCCTCCTGGGATGCCCTTGCGAGCATTTTGAGCATTTTGAACATGTCGTCATCTCTGGAGCTCTGCTTTTCCCTACGTAGATTGGACAGGAATTTGCTTAACGACAATAGCAGCCCTGTCCTTAGCTGCCATGAGTTGTCAGCTGTTGGGGGGAAGGAGAAAATGAGCTATTGTAAGAATGATTCCTTCATGCCAACTGGAACAAAGAGCTTGGGTTGCTCCCCCTTCCCCCTTTGTTTCAGCTTTCTGGTTCTTCCCAGTCTTGGAGACAGCAAGACATTTTCCAAATGTTTTTTGCCTTTAAAGAATGAGGGGCATCAGTCTACCTTGAGGAGAGGAGTTTAGTAAAATTCAGCACAAATCAGACTAATGTCTGCATCTGTTCTTCCAGAGCTTGTTGTGGCAAAGGGAAGCAGTTTTGCCTGCAGAAGCATGGTGGTGTTTGTTTGCACTTTGGTACTGGCTGTGCTCACTTCAGCAGGTATCTCTTTTCCAAAAGGCAAGGGACAAACAGAGCTTTGCACTGGAGTGGAAGGACACCACTGGCTCTGAATGGTACTGCCTGTTGTGAGTCACTTTGAGAACTGCACTGCTGTGCAATTCTCTCCCCTAAATTAGATTTCCTTAAGGTTGCTTTTATTGTTTGGGTCTCTTACCTTTCCCAACCACTGCAGTCAGCACGAATTGCACAACAGTTAAGTGACCCAACAGCCCAGGGAGAGAGGTATGTGAAACCCTACTGGTGCCTTGAATCATTTGTATTTTTGCAGTCTCTGGCTGGTTTTTTCTAACCCTGCTTTGCCACTGCAGCGAGAGCTTGTTCCCCTGCCCAGTTACTGCAGCGCCGCAGCCTTCAGTCAGGCAGGTGGCTGTGGAGGGTGGGGGCAGAGGAAGGCTTAAAGGAAGGTGGTGTGAGCAGCTGGATTGCACTGGATGTGAGCAAGTGAAGGGGTCATTCCCATCATTAGGAGGAATCCGGAGCCTGAAGTTTCTCCAGTCTGGCCTCCACTTGGAGCAAGTTAGAGATGCCACCTTTAGTTAAAGCAGAGGGTGGGGGACAGTGATGAGCACCTGCAACAAAGCTGCTTTAGTGACACAGCTGGTAAGGCAAGAGGAGCTCTGACACAGCTGAAACATTCCCATGTTCAGCTCTGTGTCCATCCTGTTCCAGTGCTCAGCACCTCTGCTCTGGCTGAACGTGCTGAGGCTCTCACTGCTGCATGCGTCCTGCTTGCCTCCCTAACCCCCTGCAGGGACAGGGGTGCCCACAAAGGGATTTACTGGAGGTGTTTCCCAGTTCAGGAAGCAGGAAGGGTTTGGGTTTCTGTGAGCACTGGGGTTACCTGCGCTCTGTTCATCCTGCTGGCACTGCCATCAGGGTGTCTGCCTTTGGGCATTTGTTCCTCACAGTGGTTGGTGCCTGGCAAAAATCACACAGGTGCTTGGGGTGGGAGCCAGCCTCCAGCTTCACTGCAAGAAAACTGAGCTCCCATCTCCTTGTGCACTACTGTGAGAAAGCTCCTCAGCAGCAGAATTTGTATTCACAAACAGCTTTGGGGTGTTTGAGGTATTTGTTATACTTCTTTGGAGTTTGTTTCTATTTAAAGAGAAAGAGCATGGTAAATTACAGCTCCAGCTAAGTCCTAACACAGGATACAGTGTAAGTCACACAGCCTGCTGATAGAATCCTGGCATGGGGTCATGCTGAGGATTTGTCAGAGACTCATCATAATTTAGACTTTATCCACTACAGGTTTAGGTCTGACTCCTAAAACTGTAACTTGTACATGTCATGTACTAACATGTACATCCTTTCCCTCCCTGAAGCCTCATTAAATGTACACTCTGCTAAATTGCTTCATGTTTCTGATACAGTTGAGTGACCCCTAGTGCTTAATGGAATTTACCAGGAGAGCTGGAGCTGCAGAGGGTGATGGATATCATCAAACTCCAGGACAGATGAGAGATGCAGCAAATGTGAGCTCAAAATGTGTGCACGTACAGGGGACAAATGGACTCCAGCAGCAGAAATAGTTCCCTAATGCCATATGAGTTACTATGTCACAGGAGCATTAATCAATAAACTTACTCCAGGAATTATTCTGAGGCTGAAGGGCAATCCAATCAACAGCAGAAGGATATTGATGCTGCCAGAAACAAAGCTGCAAACAGCATAGGAATTCGAGAAAATGCATTCAATGCTGTATTTGTAATGGATTTACATATTTGTATAACTGCAGAGTGAATTAATTTTATTCCCACTGCTTATGATACAAAGAAATCTGGGAAGATAATATTTTCCACTGATGGTGATAATAAATGTGATCTGTACTAAGTAGTTAAAATTTATTTGAGCCAAAATTCCATAAAAATTGGCAAGTCGTGTATGGGCAGTTTTTCCTGAAAACTGGCAAGAAAGTGAGCTCAAGGAGTGTTGATGGAAATCTGCATGTTTATCTATGCTCCTAATGCTGTTGGAAAAAGCCAAGAGGTTTTATACTGGCTTATGTAAAAATATGTAAAATTATGAAACCCTCCAGGAAACTGAAACTATTTCCCCACCACCTTTACATTGCTCAATGCAGCTGCTGTGCCACCCACCTCGTCACTGGGGCCAGGGGGCACGGCCGCTTTGTCACTTTGTCACCCCGGGGTTCCTGTGCGCCAGGGCTGGGCAGGGGGCTCTGGCTGCCTCTGCTCTGCCCTGCAGCCCCTGGCACATGGGAATAGCTCCTCAAGGACTCTCTGGATGCTTTTGAGTTGGGAGGCAGGGATATTTCTTCCAAACTCCTGGGAGAATTTTTGTATGTCCAAAACAAGTTGTTTTTCCCTCATTGTTTGAGAGGGGAAGATTTCAAAACCTTGTGAGTATTTATGTGGATATAAAATCAAAAGTATCTCTTAATATATAGATATATTTACAGCAATATAAAGATATCTCTGACCATACATATTTAGAGATGAGTCTGAAGCCAAATCCACCTTCTAAGCCCCAGACTGGCCCTGTCCCTCTGCAGTCAGCAGACAGCAGCAGAGCCAGCTGCAGAGATAAGGGGCAGGGTGATTAAACCCTCCTGATCTGGACTCCCATCCCAGCACTCCTGCTGCAGACCTGAGCCTGGTGGCACAGGCAGCCTGCAGCAGCAGGGCAGATAGCTGAGCCACTCCAGCAATCACAGCTGAGCCCTGGAAAATGGAAGGGGTGACTCACATGAGGGAGATGAAAGCCAGCACTAAGTGCTGTGATTATTCTATCAAAACCAGTGCTATAAACATGCAGTTAAAAAAAAATATATATATATCCCTAGCTAAACAATGCCATCAGGTGACATTAACTGGTGACACTTTCTAATCTGGGATTCTGAACTGGCTGTAAGCTTTGCTTTGCTTTGCTTTGCAGCAGATGGGAGCAGAGGGGTAGCTGTGCTCGCCAGGCTGGGCCCACTGAGGTTCAGAGCCCAAAATGGGGCAGTTTTGGGACCTTGATGGGCTTGGTTTTGTATTGCTTGTAGTTAGAAAGCTGTTGGTGCACTTCTGCACCCACTGCACTGCCACGGCTGGAGCTGTGCTGTCACTGTCACAGGCAAAGCCAGGGTCCTGCTGTGGTTTGGGTCAGCAGCCGTGGCTCTCACAGTTACAGCCACTGCAAAGGCAAAAACTCCAATTGCTGCAGGGTTTGAAGGGTGGAGGAAAGCCCCTCTCCTTGGCTGTGGTGGCTGCACTTGCAGCTCTCCTGGAGCCCTCTGTGCTGTGCAGGAAGGGTCTGTGTGTCACCAGACACTGGCTGTGCCCCTCACAGAGCTCCAGGAGAGGAAAGGAGAGGTTTCTCTCACACCACTGACTCTCTTCAGGAGACCAGGAGAGTTAAACCATAAAAAGTCCTTTTAAATGTCAGGATGATGTAAGGTACCTGTGTCCCACCCTTCTTGGGTGTTCTTGGCTCCACTGTCCTTGACCCCAGTAATTTCAGTACTATTTGTTTTGAGTAATTTTGGGTTTGCTGCTGCATGTCCCTGTGAATAAGAAACAATGTTTCTATTGGCAGCAGTCAGTCCTCCATCCACCCATGTCTCCTCACAAGCACAATAAAAGTGCAGCACAGGCTCTCAGTCGCTGACCTGCCCAGTGAGTTGCACTTTGTCACCCAAGTGCACTGAGAGCAGCATTCCCTCCTCTGAGTGTTTATCCATGCCACTGGCAGGAGGTGCAAGGTCTGTGTTTAGGCTTTGAAGGCACCTCAGGACCTGGGTTTGGAGGCTTGCTTGATGCCACTTGTAAATCCAGCTTCTGTAATATGAGAGCTGCCTGTGTGAAGTCACTGGGAGCTCTGCCATGCTTATTTGGGCATGGCAGCTTCACACTCATAATTTCCTGGGTTTGGGATTCAGTGTTTCTATCCCAACCAGCTTTAAGCAGGGGGAAGAGGATTATTAATAAGGTTAGCTCTCCAGGGCTCGGTGGTTTTTTTTCTTTGCACGTCGCCATTTCTGGGAACTCCACGCTGCAAAGCTTTGGACCAAAGGTCTTCTCAGGTTTTAAAAAGCTAGAAGGTTCCTGCAAGTCTGTGGGAGGCATCTTTCTGGCATCCTCATGTGCTTGGCTGCAGCCTTCAAACCTCCTGGGAAATGAGTGAGAGCCCAGCCTTCTGCAGGCAGGGTCAGAATGCCTGCTGGCTTTAAGGTTAAGGGGCTTTTAAATGACTGAAATGTTTTCTGCCTAGGAAGAATGAGTCTCCCAAGAAGGATGTCTGCTGCAAAGGAGAGGACTGCACTTCCCATAAGCTCCTCTAAAGCCTGGTGGAAGTTCCCTGCTAGATCTTTAAGCACACCCTATCAAGTTCTAAGAAAATATCTCTGAGTTCAGATTTCAGGACCATTTGTTCACCATCATTTGTTTACGCTTCACTGAAATGTTGGATTGCTAAATTCATAACATCTGCTGATGCCACTGGCTGCAAAAGGTAGAAGCTGTCACTTACTAGAGTGTGAACAGACATGTTGGATGACTTTGTGGGATGCCTAGTTTGTTTTTCTTTGGTACTGCTCAGCAGGCAATGGTTTTGCAATGCTCCTAGAACCAAAAGCAAGACCAGCCCTTGCATCTCCTTCTTGGCCTAGAAAGGGAAGTGTGGTGCTGCTGCTGACAGGGGAGCACAGCTCTGTGGTAACAGGGGTGCAGGGGGACTAAAAGTCCTCCTCGACTGGGTGTCTGCCCCATGGCATCCTCAATCCCAAGCCCTGGTTTCCTTCTCCTTGATGGGATACTCCCAGTCCATGCTAGAGTAGCTGCTTCTTGGTGCACAACTGTAGCAACATAATTCTCTTCTAATGTGAGATTCTTGCTTGGGCTGTGCCCTGAACAGAGATTATTATTATTCCAGAATAGAGAAGTATGAAGTTTATACCTCTACAGTGTATATAAAAAACACAAATACCTGAACAGAAAATTACTGATGCTGTTTGCAAGTGAAATGAAGTGAGGCTGGAGGAATTGCTTTGTTGTTGTATGCTTACCTGCGTCTTGTTTCCTTTTTTTCCTCCCCTTAAGAAAGGCAGTAAGAGCCTACACTAGAGAAAAGAACCCTCTGAACTTCTTGTCAGGGTCACACAGTGGTTACGTGATAAAAAAGGAATGTATATCCTTGAGCAGACCATGACTTGACCTGGTGAAATGTTAGGGCCTGTGATCCCATGAGAATCAGACAAATTTTGGAATTTGGACTTTTTCCTATGCATCCACATAGTTTTGGTCAGGTGTTCCTTTCACAGTGCTGTTGCTTCCATGTGACCCTGCACAAATCCCTAAATTTCTCTAGTTCTTCCCTCTCCTGCTTGGTGTGAAATACAGCAAAGGTTCATTTATTGCTGCCTTAGAGGGCTGAGAGTGGCTGGTTTGTAGTGTGTGCTGTGATGCCCTGATGAAAGCTGCCATGTAAGCCCTGATAGTGCAGCATGCCCACACTGAAAAGCATGCAGCCTGGAGAGCTAGACAAACTTTCTTCTCACTTGCAGAGAAGACAAGTCTTTCAACATGTTTTGGTTTTGGATTTTGATCTTTAACCTCAATACTTATGATGGTTGGAAGAGGGAGAGGGTTGGCAAGAGTGTTTTTGTAGAGATTAAGCAGAGCAGGAGCAGTGGAGCAGCTGGGGGGGATCCCAGCTCCTTCCTGCACAGCACACCTAGCCCAAGAGCAAAGCCTGTGTCATGTCAGGCAGAAAAGATCTGCCTCCACTTGGCAACACAGCCTGTAACACTAAACTTGCTTTCTTGCTGTTCTTTCTCTCAGCACTGCTGGTATTTTCCTCACCTTCCTATGACAGCTCTGTTCTCCAGGCACAGGGGGGTCACCACTGTGTCCTCTTAACAAACTGGAGATGAGGAAGTGATGCCAAAAGTTCATCCTTTAACAGCACTTAAAAATCCTTCTTTACCCCCTTGTGAGAGGGGAGAAAATGATGTGAAGACATTTTGGGGTTTTGTTTTGCCCTTGATTTGCCAAGGTGTAGAAACTACATGAAGCAGCCCAGGGTTTAGTTTCATTTGTTCTGTCCTCTGGTTTCATCATTTTGGAAATGTAAACAATGAACAGAGGATCTTGTTGCAACATCTTCCAATAAGAGCAGCATAAAATCACCCTGGCTACGTGACTCTCTCAGGTCCCTGCTGCCTGTAATATTCCTTCTGATGAAGTAATTCAGAAGTGTATGGGCAAATCAAGAGGTTCTTGATCTCTGCTGGTGCTATAGTGGCATCTACTGTAGGAAAGACCAAGCCTTGGCTCTTTCTGCAGTGGTCACCTGCAGAATGTCCATGCAGGGTTTTGAGTGCAGCTGATACCTTTGTAACTGTGGGGAAGGGCTGCTCCTCTCCTTGGCTCCAGGGCAGTTCAGGGTGCACAGGCAGGGTCCATCCCTCCCAGGCTGGCTCCTGGATGTTCAGAGGAATGCTCCCCAGGCATGCTGTGAATGATTTACACCTCCATTCCTCCAAGGCTCTTTCTGGGTGAGGTTTTGCCCGAGTCTCAGCAATTTCCTGGGCAAAGCCCTTCCACTGTAAATTTGGTACGTGGTCTTTGCACCAGCAGTGCTGCAGTCATAAAGCAGTGACAGCTCTCACAATTAATGCCAGCACATGACTGGACTCCTTCAGTCTGAAATAAGTGATTCCATGGTCCTGTGAGGGCCAATATGAGGAAAGAGATTCCAAAATACTGAATACTTGAGGGGATTAGCAAAAAATGCAACCATTTGTCTTTCAGGTTAATAGCCTGTGTGGATGCTGTCATCCTGCCCCTGGGAACCTGTGGGTTGGCATCAGGGCTCTCTCTGAGCGTGTTGAGAGTAGTTAAAGTATTATTAACACAGGCCACATTCCATGTATGTGCAGCTCTGAGGTGCTGAGGACACCCTTGTTAAAACCTTGGCAGATCATCACAAGCATCTTCCCTGCTTTTGGCCTGAGGGAGGTGTTCCTTTATGGGCTGCATTAGTCAGGAGAAAAACGGGAAGGTTTCAAAACAAAACCAAAGTTCAAACTCTGGGGAAAATAACCACCCCAAAAACTTTTTAAACTAGGATATTGTTCTGGGGCATGTAGTTGCAGGCATGTGCAAAGGCACAGAGAGTGCTGGGGAAGGTGTGAGCTTTGCTGGGAAGGGAGCTCTCGAGCTTCCAGCATGGCTGACAAGCACTGACTCCTCTGCTAAAGACCTGCACTCTGCCAGGAAGCTTTCCAGCTGAAGTGGACATGTTCCTGCCACTGAGATAAAACAGCTTACTGAACTTCAATGAACTTGCAGAAAGTATCTGAATTAGAGCATGTTTTTGCTCTAAAAGCCTTTTCACCATGCAAGTGAATGGAATGTGTGGGACTTATGACTAATGGCAAGAAACTCCAGAGCAAAATGAGGGCATCACACAGTCAGGAGTCACAAGTCTGTTCCTCAGCACCTGACCTGCCCAGAAGGCTGCTCAGGGGCTGTCCTCTGGCTGCAGCTGCATGAGGAACCTGCTGAGAAGCGTTCATGTAACAGGTTCTGCCCTCAGGGGCTGCAGGAGCGCACCAGGAGCGGTGTCCTGGGCAGTCTTACCCTCCCTGTCCCCTCCTGCCAGCACAGGTTAAACAGGTGGATGTTAATCCTCTGGGAAGGGAACAGACAGGACAACAATTTAGAAAGCATTGTCCAGTTACACTAAAACTTTATCTCTGTTGTGTATTTATTTTGAGCAAGAGTGATGGAGGCTGGTTTAAATAAGAGCATGCTTTAGGTTCCTCTGTACTTTGTAATAAGTGCTTTCAACACCAGCTCTCATGTATGAAAAAGAAGTCTAAATAAAATGTAATTATAACAAAGTTAGCTTTTCTTCTCACTCCAAAGCTTGGAACATGGTTGTTTTTACAGTCTGTAAAAATTCATAATGTTGTCAGGCTTGGTGAAGCAATACCCACTTCTGTGTAGCTGAGGACCTTCATTCCACTCTGTTTTCTTCAGAGGAGGGAATTCTTGTCCTCTGTCAGGACTGCAAAGACTCAAGTGGTCCTTGGAGTTCTCACCAGTTCAAGCAGGGCTGAAGTTTGAATATTGGTGTGGGTTTTATGCCAAAACCTCCTGGTGGTGACAGGGAGAGCAGCAGAACCTGTGGCTCTGCTCTGGTGTTGGTGACAGCCCTGCTTCAAGCAGGAGGCTGGGCTCAGTGACACCCACTGGAGCTGAGCTTTGTGGCAGCCCCGAGGCTCAGCAAGATGCAGAGCCAAGCAGGCAGGGTGCAGAAACAGAAGGAATAATTACAGCAGCATCAGGCCACAAAGGGGTGTTGAGGGGTGGACTTGGGCTCACGTGCCTGTGCAGATGCTGGGGTTTGCCTGCTTGCACCATGCTGAGCTGGAAGTGAAAAGATGCAATGCTCCATCTCAGGAGATATCCAGCCTTCTGGAAATATTTATAGCTGTTAACGTTTCTCTGTTCAGAACAAGCCAAAAATATTGGTGTGCTTTGCATGAGTGTGTTTCTATTCATATTTCCAAAAATGCCTACCTCCTGAATTACCTTCTGCAGGCTGCTAGAAAGTGCCAGGGAAGGGCCTTTATACATTTGTATAAATTACATATTTTATATATGTAATAGAAAAACATATAAATACAACATTGTTGACGTTGTATCTGCCATCTGATTTTGAAAAAAAGAAAAACAGCACAAACAGAGGAGAAAATGTTTCCTATTTTAAATCTCTTTGATTACTTGCCTATGAGCAGTTGATGAATCCAGTTGGCCTGCTGTAAATCTGGGAGGGATTCTTTGGACATAGTACCTAGTGTATTTTTTACTGTTTTAGCTGAAAACAACTCATCTTTTTAATTATCTCTTTGAAAAGATGTCCACTGGCTAAATTCAGCCCAATTTTACATGTGTGTTGGGAGGTGTTAAGAGCAGCCTGAAAACAACACTGTTTGCTCTGAAGAGAAAACTTTCATCAGGGTAAAGGGAAATTATTTGGGATTGATATTGACCTCTAGTTAGTTATTTTTGGAGGGCAAATGAAGTGGGGAAAAATCAATTCTGCCCCACAGCCTGTGAGTAGGGGATGGTCAGCTTAGAAAAACTACAGAACATGGGCTCCCTTGTTCTCTCTGATGCATTTGCAGGGGAACTTGGTGGCTCACCACATGAAGTCTGAGAAGCTTGGTCATCACCCCCATTCTCTTCCCTGGCCCTCAGGCGGGTGCAATGCTGTGCCCCCAACCATTGTCCAGCACCCCATGACCATCCTGGGCCTGGGGGAGGGAAAGAGCTGCCCTGCATGGCAAGCAGTGCCACATTTGCAGCTTTCAGCCTGCCAGAGCAGCCAGGGGCAGCACAAATGTCCCCAGCAGCTGTGACACCACTTTGGCAGGGCAGGAAGCCACAGCTCAGCCCAGCCTGGCTGGAGGAAGCCCAGCCAGGGGAGGAGGGTGCTGGGCTGGCGGGAAGGGATGTGCAAGGAGCAGTGGTCCGAGCAAGGCATGTCCCACAGGAAGCCTAGGGCACTCTCAGAGTGGATTTGTTCAGCCTCTGCCACAGGCAGCCCAGGGACCTGGCTGTTCCCCTGGGGTTTTGCTCAGACAGGGCAGTGGATGCTCATGGCTCTGCTGGAGCGGAGCTGAGCCCAACAGCTCACAGCTGTTTGACGATCGTGGAAAGCCTAGCTACGGAGAGGAATTTTTCCTTGTTGATTTGTATGATTTTCTTTGGAGAGCAATGGTCCTTTGGGCTCTCTGCTTTTTCACTCATCTGTTTAAAAAGCCCCATTTTGGGACATCCCAATTCCTTCAGCCAAGAAAAGCTGGATTCTGCTCCTGGCTTGCTCAGAAATGGTTGCTCAAGAGCAAAATGAAGCATTCCTGTCAGGAATTGGATGCACAGCATCCAATGTGCTCCCGGGGTCAGAGGAGTAGGTCCTAGGCTCGTGGAGAAATCCTCCTCATGGCCGTGCATGACGTCAGGGCAGGAAGGGCCCATCCAGCTCTGCATTCCGACAGCAAACACAGCAGCCAGGTGAAATGTCCAGCAGCAGGCCAGCTTAATACACTTCCTGCTCAGCCTGAGGACAGGATAAATAGCTCCATGATGTCTGCTTCACAAAGCCAAATTGCACACCTCTCTGTATTGCAGAGCTGCTCTGGTTAAGGGACTGTCAACATTTCCCATCTGGATGGATGATTTAGCTGCTTCCCTTCTCATTAGGGCGTTTGACTTACCCAGTTCTGCTGCAAGACTGTTTTTATGGAATATAATTTTCATCCACTGGCTAAGTCACCCTTGGGCTTGAAAAAGAAGTTTTAAGCAGTGTTAGAGTGGAAGGATAATGAATATTTAAACACATAATTTTGCAAACCCCTGGAGAATAAGAGGAAACTTAGAGGCAGACACACACACAGTCTGGAGATGGCAAACACTCTTCCCTCCTTGCCTTTACTTTTAGAAGGATCCATGGATTGAACTATTACTCATTAGGGTCTGCCCCCCCAGCTTTGTGCTCCACGCCAGATGCTCAATGTTTGTAGAGAAAGCAAACTTATTGCACTGTGTAATGAGATTTGAATGCAAACATTTAATTAGCATTATCTGTTCAGAAGCATTGTTTAAACACCAGTTAACCTTTCTGTGCCAAAGCTGAATGAAACTTTGAAACTGGAGGTTGGGTTTTGTGTCCTGCTGACCAGTGCCATGGATTGATGTGCTGTTGATACAACCACTTTCTTGGGTTTCACCCATGGAAGTCTGTGATAGAGCAGTAACTTCATTAATTTGGCCCATACTGATTCAGTTGAATGCTAATATTTTGACCTTATTCCCTAGGAAATATTATTCCTGCTGCACAGATTTGGAAAGCATGGCCATCCCTGCGTTCTGAGCCACATTTATCACAAACTTTCAGAAAGATAATATTTCACACATAAATACGTGAGTGTTGGTTGTTAACACTTTCTGTATTACCACAAATAGGTGAGTCCTCATTGCTCTGTAGCTTTTGGGTGTTCCTTTGTATTTTTCAGCACCCTGAGGTGTACAGTTCTGCCTGCCCTCTAACCCAGGAGGCACAAGAATGTGAGTCGTGTGCAGCTGATCTCACCTGGGCTTGACACAGTTGTGAACCTCACGCCCCAGCACAGAGGATAAAGATGCAGAGGTACTTAGGAAAAAACCCTTAAATACAACGGTGTTTAAGCAAAGAGCTCCTTTAATGGCTTTGTGCAGCCAAAGCCCCGTGGTGGATCCAGCAGGCTCTGTTAAGGAGGAGCGTGGAGAAGCTTGGTTACGCATTGACTGACCCACATAGCCTAACTCAGTGATCACTGAGGTGGAATCTGCCTGGTTATCTCAAGGAGGAGGAAGAAACTGGGCTAGGAATTATGTTTTGTGAAAATACAATACAAATTCCTAACCCAGTTTTCAGCTGGGAGAACATGTTATTGTTGAACAATTGATACCACTTAATGGAAGCTTATTTTCTGTGCCTTAAGGGAAATTCAATTAAGTGAACTGCTATTTTAGAACACTGCTCTTTCTTGTCACTGATGAAGCAATAACAGTTGCAGAACATGGGATTTTCTGGGAGTATTGGTTGTTACTCTCATTTATATTAATTTTTCAGCCTCTATTTGAATCTTATCTATAATACCCTCTGAGAGAGCCCACTAGAGACCTGACTGATGTCACAGGTGCCTCCAGGCTGCTGTGTGCTTGCTGCCACAAGGCAAGGAGAAAGGCATGTCCCACAGCTGCAGGAGGCAGTGCTAGAGGTGCTGTGGCCCCAGTGAATAGGGCTGTACATGACAGCAGCTGAGCTTTGTGGCATGCTCTACCCATAGGCTCTTGCTGACAGCCAGAGGAGCCTGTTCCTCCACATAGTGAACTGCTTTTGTCACTATCCAGCCCAGAAACCAAAATGTTCAGAGTGGTGCAAGTCCATTGTCTAGTCTTTGCATTTGCTGAGCTGTAATGAGCATGGAAAGGCAGAGATTTGAATCTCACATGACAAGAAGTGTCAGGGTTGGGGATTAATTCTCTGTGAAATAATTTTGGTGATGGGATGCTGCCAGGACGCCTGACTCTGCATTCCTCAGACACCCCAGATTCCCAAACTGCAAGGAGAGGACTGTCTAGGCAAGGAATGCAGCATGAACTTGTAAACTTTTCAGAGATATCTTAGCACCTTAGTGGGATGGTCTAAAGAGCCTGCTGTGCCAAAAAGGTGACCCTTCTAGGACTGGGGCCATTTCTAGAATGCTTGGCTTTAGTGAAGGGCACATTTTTATAACTATCTCCTATAAAAGGCTAAATACCAGGTTAATTAGGCTTGACCGTGCTGACAGACTCCTAATTAAATCACCGTGAACAATATCAGTGTTGCATAACTCTATTTCCATCAAAATCGCCAGGAATGAGGATATTTTTGTTGTTCCTTGTAAGAGATGAAGGTCTGACAGCTTGTTGCCATTCCCAATACTGCTGGTTCATTAATTTGCCCATAATTCTGATCTTTCTACTCCATTCCCATCTCTCTTTGGTTCTCTGTTGTGCTTGTTTAGCACTGACATTTTGGCTCATTCCATATCATGCTGTATTGTGCCTTTTCTGTATCCTTGTGTCCCTCCATCCAGCCACAGAGGTACAAATGTGCAGTCCCTCAGCAGGGGTGGGTCCTGCAAAACACCACCTACCACGAGCTTCTATCTGGTGTATGTGGTGTGTCTGGTGTCCAGCACCTGTTTTTTGGGGGTTTTTATTGGAGACTGAGTCCCTGGGCAGAAGTCATTTAAGCAGAGTGGAAATGCAGCCTGAGCCGGGGCTGCTCGGGGACGTTGGCAATCCATGCGACTCCTGGGTGCTGATTAATTGCTGTAAGGGTTAAAGGCAATGCAATGCCTGGTCTTGCTGCCAGTCTCCTGCCTGTCTGTCTGTCTGTCTGTAAAAGGGGGGCCAGCCATGCCAGCCTTTGAGTCATGCCAGGAGCACAAGCCAGGGCAAAGCCCTCTGTTTGCTGCACAAACCCTGGGAGCAGCTCACTGCTCTCTCCTTTTCAGCTCCTGTGCTTCAAACCACACGGCAGCAGCTCTCAGCAGAGCTGAAGGCAAGAAATGCTCATGTGAGTTTTGGAACTTCAGCCTGCTGAGCTCCTAGCCAGGGACAGCAGCAGTGGATGCCTGTTGTCCCCTCCTGTCACCAGGGATCTGGGGACACCCTGCTTTCCCAGCAGGGAGCAGGCAGCACAAGTCTGGCTTTGCCTGGCCTTGTGCCACCTGTGGGTCACCTCAGGATCAGGAAATTCCCAGCTGCTCCCCAAGACTGGAAATGGTGCAAGGGGAACTTAACCTGGACATGGGATCTGGCCTGAAATGTCCTCTTCAACTCCAGAAACAGTTCGCTGTCTCTGTCTAAATGTTTTTGTCTATCTCTGCTTAAAAGCTTTAAATAATGTCACGAAAATACTCACACATCCCACACTGCAAAATATATAAACAGAGAGGAGCTGAGCATGTTTAACAAGCTGGAGCACAACCAAAAAAGACTTAAAGCCTGTGATCAGCTTGGTAGCACACAGGAGCCACCAGAGGGTGATCACAAGGGTTGACTCAAGTTCTGCTCCCTCTTCTGCTTTCCTATCCCATTGTGCATCCATGACCTCCAAGTTATTCATTTTCTGATGACTTGGGCTCAATCAAGCCTTCAGCTCTTGTTGCTGCCATTTCAGGGAACAAGTTCTCAGGATGTTGAAAGGGCCACCATGTCTTGAAATCCCATTTCTTAGCTGCAGTTCATCTTGTCGGTTCTCTCCCTCTTGCCCCCTTGCTTTGTGCTCATACTCAGCCCTTGTGATGTAGAATGCAAATAAAAAGGTTTGTGGGAGACTACCAGAAGATTGCAATCTTCTTATCTCTCACTCCAGACTTATCCTGAAATGACTCGTTCTTTCTTCTCTTTTTATTTCACAATATAAGCATTTCACAGAGGAGGTGACATCTTTCAGTGCCTTAGCATTTCATCTCTCTATGTCTTCACATTTTTTTCCACTTTCTCATCTGCATGTTACCAACTTAATTATGCTGCACAATGACTTTAAAAAGGCAAACTCTAACAAAGGCTAAGGAGGATGTTTCTTGGCAGCTGGTCATGGTTTTGCCTTGGGCCCATAACTTTGCCACTCTCCAGTGGGTGCTGAAGCTGCTCTTGTGTTTAAAGATAATTGCTCCAAGCAAGATTATATCATATTTTCTGTCTGTGCTTTCAGGAGGGTTTACTGCTGTATAATCTCCTCACTATAACCACATCTCCAGACAATAGCAGCCTGCAGAATACAGTGTGATAAAGTCTTAGCAAATCTTGTTCGTGTTCACTCCCTGTCATTATATTTAGGTTCTGATGGTTCAAGAGCACACAGAAATTTTATAAAAATGGGGTTCAAATTAAGGGCTGCAGATGTACCCAGTTTTCTTCACACACAGCCAAAGATGACATGGACTCCAGAAGAGGTGCATCATATTTCTCTGAATCAGTCTCTCAAAGCAGCTTAAAAGCTTAATTAAGATCTTTGTATCTAATGATGCATATTGACTAATCATGTTGATGTGACTGAACCAGCCTTCAGTAAAGGCACCGGTAGAATAACTGCAGCAGCTACCATCTTCTCCAGGGAATTCCAGGTAAATTTCTGAAGCTCAGCATGTCCTTGCTTTTTATGGCCCATTTTCCACAAGGAGTACCATGATGCTCATTCCAATTGCAGCAGAGCAATTTCTTGTGATTTACTTGCTTTTCTCTGAGAATAGGTGGTAGCTGAAGTAGCCAAATTCCATTCAAGACTGAGGAGAAGTGACTTTGCCTCAGTTTCCTGTCTTGTTAAAGATATATCCAATGTTTAAAGACTTGGGAAGTTGTGTTTATTGAAAGACCCGTTCCTTTAAATTCCTGCATACATATTTAATTTCTGAGTGCCACGTGTCAGTTAAGTCCTGAAAACATGGTGATGACACATTATTTCCACATGGGTCAGAACCATCTTTTGCAAGACTAGAAAGGATCTGATCTTGTCTCAAATTGTACTCCTGGTTCCTAGAAATACTCTTGCTGGGAGATAAGGAATATGATGTAACCATGGATGTCCCCTGAGTATTCTGGATTGAATGAAATCCTCCTGCTCTACCATGAGAGTGGTCGTAGAATAAAAATTCCAGATGGACTAATCATAACACAAACATTTACTGAGGTTTCAAGCTGGGACATCTGGGAGAACAGCTATGGAGCAAAATGCAAAAAAGAAAAGGTGCATTTATCCTGACTGGGACCATTTTTACCCCAGAGTGGCCAGGGGAAGTGCTGTCTTCATTTGGCCAGCAATAATTAAAAATGGCAGGAATTCCCAGCCAGTGCCCCCTTGGACTTGAAGGTGAGCTCATGAAGGTGAGGGGTGGGGGTGAGGAAGGGTCTCTTGGGGAGCCTTGTCCCTGGAGAAGGGCACTGTGGAAATATCTGGTGCTTGGGTGAGGCTTTAGAGTGACATTCCCTGTTTGTCTTCATTAATGTTTAAATTTATCTTGTGGGGAATAGAGCCGGCTTTGAGTTTGCTCTATGTGCCATCTACAGGTAGGGGAGTGAGAGAGGCTTCTCCTCCTGCTGAAACCATCCTCATGCTTTGTGTTTAATGTAAACAGTGTGTTTAGAAATGTATTGTCTATGGCAGACCTGACATCACAACCAAATTCTTTAAAATAAAATGTTCAGGGGGAATCGTGTGTCAGCTGCCCAGCGCTGAAATGTATGGAATGGAATTAAGCAAACCTTTTCTTAATTAAAAAAATGAAAACGGATTCTGAACTTTATCTAAGGGTCACTTTGGGATGATTTTTAGACAGAAAAAATCTTGGCTTTCTGGCAGGACAGCTGTGAGGGAGTGTTCTATTCATTAGAACACAATTTGTCCAAGAAAATACGTTCCAAGTCCTAATCAATTTAGATGAAAACTTGCTGGACAGGGTTCAAGCAGGCCAGTTATGAGTCTTATAAAGCCAAACCCACATGTCTCAGTGGGCAGGAGGCAAGATAATCTTAGCTTACAATGGAATGTTTAAATGTATACAGCTAAGACACTGACATAGGCACAAGGGCTGGTTCTTTTGTGATGGTTTTTTTTTTTTTCTCCCATCACAAAGATGGGTTAGAATTTTTAAGAAGAATTGGAATTTTTGAAGAGAGGGAATATCCCTTTAAGATATAATCACTCATGCTGAATGGACCGTGGCCATATCCATCCTTTCTTGAGCATCTATAGAAAGATTTTTGGAAAAGGTCAGCTCCCAAAGCACTGGGAACAGAGGTGTGCCTCTGAATAAGGGTCCTTGGCATCACAGGCTCTTGCAGAGTTTTATAATTTCCAGCTGTATGAGGATATTTTTGTTTAATGAGCTGCTTCAGCAGTGGAAATGGAGCAGTTTGGAGAAGCTGTTGCACAGTGAGCCCCTGGGAAGGTGACAGCATGCACAGCATTGTTCTGCTGTTAAATGCAGGCTCTTTATGATGACACATCGCTACCGAGCACAGAAAACCACAGCTCAACACACCCCCAGCCCTCCTGGGGTTAATTGTGACTATTTTAGGGTTTGCTTTTCTGTCATTCACTTAATTTCTCCATTCTTGCAGCTGGTATCTTTAAAACAATGTATTTGCAGATCCTTGCAAATTCCCATAGGGATGAGATATATAGCCTGAGCAGTCTTTAGCCTGGGGAATATTTCATTTCTTAATCTGAAATAGTTTTCTAACTTGCAGAGTCTCAGCTAAGGTTAATCTCCATCACAAACATGAATCAAGGGTGCTTTTCACAGTAACTCTCAATGCCTGGTAGAAAGCCACAGCAACAAGTTGGTCTCTGAAGCGCCAGCTCACATTCACCTCTTGGCTAGTGGATCCTCTGCTCTCCTGCATCCGTCGCTGGGAAGGGACAAACACAACATTTCTCTTCTCTCCTGACTCTCTTCTGGCACTGGAAGGCCTTCACTGACTTCAGGGGGGAAAAAATTCTTTCTAGTTGTACGTGGCCCTGTCTGCACCACAGGGCAGCCCCTCAATCCCAAACTTGTTACTCACCAGCCTTCTCTTGTCAAGGGCCTGAGACCTGAGCCAGGAGCTGTCTTTCCTCATCATGACTCCTGTAATTTCAGGGGGCAGTGAAACACCCCTTCTGCCAGTCCTCCTCCTGCTCCTTTGTCCAACGCCACCACCTGCACCTGCATCCCCCCCTCTTGACTCAGAGAGGGATTTACCAGCGTGGCTGGGGCTGGATGTGAAGGAGAAGGATCATACAGTATTGTTAAGCAACTTGTGGTTAGAGTCACAAACTCTGGAGACTTCTTGACTACTGTAAACGCCAGCGGCTCCTTGTCCCACAGCCTCTTCCTTCCTTCACGCCCCGCTCTGCCAAGTCAGCCACCTGAGACTCTGCTCATTGCTCTTGTTTTCCCTGGCTCTTCTCACTTGTTTACTTTAAAATCTCTTTCCCTCCCCTTCCCTTCATTTGAATTTCTTGCAGGAGGGTCTTGTAAGGACACCTACTTTAATCAGAATTTCCTGTGAATTAATAGGCAGGTTTTGGGGGTTTTTTGAGTTTTACATGTTTTAAAATAAAAATGGGATCATTTCTTCATTGCCCCTTCCCTGAACTATGCTTTCAACAAACCCTCTCCTTACGGAAAGCCGTGGTTTTACAGGCCCAGTTTGAAAGGCAGACTCTGTCCCACAGATGAGGAGGAGGAGGAGGAGGAGGAGGAGGGGTACTTTGGATGCCTGTCACCCAAGGGAAAACAGCCAACACGCTGCTGAGGCTGGCTGCATACTTTTGTTTCAGAAAGCACTCCAGACTCAAACCACCTGTGAGTGAGTCTGGCTGGCTGATTTAGTAGGGCCTAGTGCAGGGTGTCCTGTCAAAAGCCACACTTATTTTCACAGAGGCAAATGAATCAGGCTTTATGTGGCAGGGCCACAGCTCGCTGGGACAGGCTCATTAAAGCTTTGTCAAACAAAGTGTAAGCGAGAGGTGCAACATTTCCTTCTCCAAACCCGGAGAATAGACAGGCGTCCTATGGAAAAGTGAGTCATCATCTCTGTGGTACATTCTGTTCATTCTGCTACAATAAACATGAGTGTTTGTTTGCTGAGTCCATCAGCATGCAGACCCAAGCTTGATCAGGAGGACGAGCTCCTCGGCCGCTGCCGGGCTCGCGTGTGCGCTGCTGTTTGCTCGCTCGGTTGTATAACAGCACCAGTCATGTCAGCCTGCCATTCCAAGAGGAAATAACAGCACTTCCCTCATTTCTTTCAAACCCATCCCAAATTTCCATAAAAGACATCAAAGCAATTACTCTGCTGCTTCCCGTGCTTTCCAAATGACTCATCTTTTAAAGAAACTGCTGGAAAATAAGGCTCAAGCAAGGTTCCTTAATTCCAGGGCTTGAGACTTTTAAGAATCTTGTGGAAACGAGTCAAAATAAGAAGCCACAAACCCACCTTCTCATAAAACCCTTCTCCATGTTTTACATATTTCTCTGCTACCAGTTGGAGTTGGTTTTACAGCTACACTGCCAGGAGATAAAGCAGGTTGTGAGTCCAGCTCCGCGACTGCAGAAGGTGAATTTGCTGGCAAAATGTGTTCATTGCTGCTGCTGTTGGAAGATGACTTTTAAATAGGATGATGCTTGGCTGCATCTAGAGCTAGCAGTGAAATAAGGGATTGTCTGCTGGAAACAAGGGGGCTTCTGGGAAGGAAGTTTCCATGCAGCATGAGTAGCATTTTGGAAATCTGACTCGTGCCCTGTTATAAGAATGGGCAAGGTGTCCACAATTTTAAATGCTCACTGCATTTCTAGGAACTGTAGATGGGCAGGAGGGATTGCTTCTGACTTCACTGGGAAGAGAGTTGGAGATTGGACATGGGTTAGAAATTTGTTGGGCTATAGCTTGAAGCATTTCAGCTATTCCCATGGAATCACTTGCTAATTACAACTGTTTGTCTAATGCAGTGCTCAGGTTACTGTCCTGCAAAATCTGAAAGGAAGGGCTGGGGACAATGAGCATCCCTGCCTGGCTCTGACAGGTAGGCATTCCCAGCTTCTGGAGGTACCCTTTAGAGTGCTCATTCTGCTTTTTTCTTCCACCTTTACCCACATGTGGAAGGAACAGTCGCATTGCCATTGCATACTCTCTCATGCAAAAGGACCACGCACCAAAAAGCTTTGGGGTATCAAACATAAGACTGCAGGTAACTACAGTAGTGGCTACTTCCCTCCTCAACCTGAACCTACTTGGGGCACTCATGTTGGAAATAAAAACTCCTTTGCCTTTTTGCTCTGGCAAATATCTGCTGTGGGGTATCTTTTTGGGGTGTTTTCTGCCTCAATAATTTTTTTCAAAAAATTTCTCTGCAAGTTATCCAATCACTGAAGTCTATTCATCCTTTCCAGTCCTGTATTCCAGGTATTTTTAGCAGCTGAGGAAAACCCTGCATTGTCCCTCCTCAAAGTCTCCTTGTGCCACTGGTGAGGTGGGGAAGTGCTTCAGAGGCATGTGAGATGCTCTCAGCATGCACAAGCCAGCTCCAGGAGCCAGTCCAACTCCAGGTTTCCAGAAAGAGCCCAGAGAGGTCTCCCATCCCACAGGGAAGCAGCATCCAAAGGCTCTCCTCACCCACTGCAGTGTCCCAGCTTCTCTCTGTGAGTCAGGCATCACAGGAGGGCTTCTCCTGACCATAAGTGAGATGTTTAATCAACCTGAGGTTTTTAATCTTTAGATATTCACAGCTGTTCACAAAAACATGAAATACACAGTCCAGCATGAGCAGCTGCATGCTGCGAGAAAAAATACATAGCATTGTACTTGATCAGGGGTCAGGATGTCTCCTGATCAAGTGGGTTCTCTGGCAGGAATGAGTGGTTGGCATTGTATTTTTATAGGTAAAATACAAGAGGTTTACCCAGTAATAGAGCCTGTTGAGTCCAGAGCAGCCTGGCTTCTTGTAACACCCCCTGCATGTCCATGCCTGTGTTGCAGGTGGAAACACCACGTTTAAGAAGAGAGGAATGACTTAGAGGTCTTCACAACATAAACTACTCTATGTTTCACTGAGTTGAACTGACTTGATTTCTGCTTTTTATCCCTATCAGTGACTGTCTTCTTTCCATTGTGGAAATTATGTGACCACACATAATTTAGGATTATTTTAATTAGGGATTATTTTAATTTTTTTTTTAAACCTGCTGGTTAGGGGTTTTAAACAGTATTTTTAAATATTTCATGTGTGCGTGTGCTTAGACAAAAGCAGGGGCTGTTGGAAGCTGCAGGTCTTTGCTGTGCTGGCTCCTGGTGAGGCATGGATGCATAAAGCTCTTTGGTATGTGCTGCTGCAAGAAATACATGTGCAAGCAGGATGAGGTATCTGGGTGCAGGAGCATCTCCCTGGGAGCTCTAATGTTTGCTTTGCTGACAGTACCATTCCACTGAAGCAGCTCTCAGTTGCTCTCTACCTCAGCTTGTTTATCTGTAAAATGGAAATGGGGAACTTCCTAGAGAACCCAGAGCCATATTTTTAATTATTCATAGCTTTTGCATACCCTTGAGGCGAGTATAAGCTGTAAATCTCTGAAGCTGCATACCAACATTTCTGTGGTTTGAGCATCAGGGGAGCCCCTTTCCACCGCTGTATTCTCCTGGCTGTGTGCTTCATGGCAAGCCTGTGTTCAGCCCTTGGCATGCAGACCAAGCACTGGGACCCCTGACCCCTTTCTGTGTGCGGAGCCAGGTGTTTTCCTGCTGAGCCTGTCCTGCTGGGGCTGAGGGCTGGAGCTGGGAAGGTGCCTGTGGTGTGCGCTGTGCCTTTGAGGTCCTGAGAGCGGCGTGAGGCACACCTGGGCTCCACAATCTGTGGGGGCATGGGGCAGTGATCCCCTCCCAGCACCAGCACGGCCCTTCCCCAAGCCCCAGCCACACTCTGCCAGGGCCCAGCCCTGCCTGGGCTGTGGGCACACACAGTGCACCCCAAACAGGATGGAAGGTTGCTCAGGTCACCTTGTGTCTCTTGGTAAGCGGCCCCGTGCTTTACCATCAGCTCCCTGGAGGCTGTGACATTTGAGCTTGCACTGGCTGCGCCAGCACGGGGAGGTTAAACAAATTGAATTTCTCTTCTAATTAGCTGTCTGTGGCTTTGATCCATTGGAGGCCTTGTGTGTTTCAGCTGAAAGAAGGCACGGCACGTTCCAGCCCCCTCCCGCAGCGGGGAATCAGCGATGCCCTGGCAAACACGTGTGCTCAGCTGAGAGCCACCGCTGCAGCCTGGCCTCTGTGGAGAAGGATCCCAGCTTCCCTGGGCCTCCCTCTCACAGGAGTCAATTCCCTCCTATTGTCTTTGCAAGCTCTAACAGAACTGTAAGCTGCAGTAAAGAGAGGGGATATGTTCAATTTGAGCGGCGAGATTACGATGTTCCAATTAAAGCCGTATTTATTAATAATTACCTCTCTGCCATGACTTTAAATTCAAGCAGCTGGACAGCCTCTGCTCTTTATTAATTTCCTTGGATCCTTGGCACGAAGCCCTCAATTCCTGTGATGTAATGGTATAAAAAGTTGGCTCCTGACCGAGCTCCCACCCACAAGTTCTAAATTTGGAGCATGGCAAATTTCTGCAGATTCCAGAGACAGGCTATGCTCAAGACGTGCTGATGCCTTCAGTCCCATCCTATTGCACCAAACAACAAGGTTGTGTGCTTTTTATAACGGGGATCATAAATATGACTCAGACGCACATGTTGTCTATGTAAGCACTTGGGGTTGGCTATCACTTTATGGCACTGGGAAGAAGCCAAGCCAAATAAAAATTGTTTTGAGTAAATATTACATTTCTAGAGCATGAATAAGTTTTCTCTGCAGCCAACGTGTCACTAATGGGAATAAAGAAGAAGACGGGGTGGGGGGAAAGCAGCAACTAAATCACCCCTCTGAACACAGACAGTCTGCAGCAAGACCTGTTGTTTGGACTCGTCTGGGGTGTGATATCCCAGATAATTCGTAGCAGGTCTCAGCAAGGCCACGAGAGATGGAAATAAAAATAGCTGTATAGCTCAGCGCCGTCCTGCTGCGCCGCTCTCGTCTGGGTGGGATCTCCAGGAGTGGTATGTAAAACAGGCAAGCAGAGAACCCAGTGTCCTCCTCTCCCCCGCTCCCAAATGTGCAGAGGCTCAAGCATGTGGATTGCTCCGTGGAGGTCAGTGTTGCTACTCACATGCTCAGCCACTAAGCATGTGCACATGTCAGCCCGGGATCCGGGCCAGGAGGAAGGATGAGTTTTTCATCCTGCAGTTTTGGGACACCGGGGGATGTCTGCACTGCAGGGGGGCAGCAGAAAATGAGCCCACATGCAGCTCTGCATCCAGAAGGAAGCAGCTCCCTGGCAGCTCTGTGGGGCAGGGATGTGCCATCCCACCACGGGCACAGGGCTGGTTCCTCACAGCAGCTGGCTCTGCTCCAGCTCCTCCAGCAAGCTGATAAGTCTCAGCATCCCCCAAAATCCCAATTACTCCCGCCCTTGAGCAGTACTCAGGGAACAGGTTATGAAGTGCTTCATGTACCTGAAATGCAAAGGGATTTTTAAAAAAAGCTCTTTCTGCAAGAACTTTTCAGGAAACATTCCCTGGTAAAAGGAATCCTCAAGTCTTTAAAAAATAATAGCCAGAGAGTGAGAGTCTAGCTTTGAAAATCATTAATGTCTTTCCCATTTTCCTGATGGGCATGTGCATTCCTTCCTGTTGCACCTGTGAGCTTCTACATGTCAGATAAGAGCTTTCCTGAGCTTTGCTGTCTTCTCCTTTTTTATAGGCTTCTTTCAGATAGCAGGCAGAAAACCTGGCTTTAAAGGAGGAGCTCAGACAGGAAGCAGCAGTCTTCCAGGAGGATTTCTGAGTCAATCAAGAGAGCAACTTGAGGTGTGAATTTCAAAGATCCCTAAAACCCTTGGCTGCACAGTTGGAGCAGGTGAGCGGGGAGAGCGCTCGACATTCCCATATCCCGGCCGTGTCCCTATCAGAAGCTTTTGAAGAGCTTCTGTGTGCAGTGGGCTGGACTGGGGCTTGCAGCTAGAATGTTTCAAGGGCTGTGAGCCCTGCAATAACCACAGCAGCCCTGACGTCAGCAGACCTGCACCTCCAGGGATTAGTGCTGAGAAATCAGGGCTGGTTTGCCCAGCTAAGGCGGTTTTGACTCTTTGAAGGATCTGGGTGATAAGTCCTTTTTCCATGCCTTGAATGCTGCCAGTGGTCATTTTCTGCCAGAAGAGCAGCCCGAACAGTGTAAATGGGGCTGGCTCCCTCCCTTTTGTAATGCATTTTACAATTTGGAGAAACTTTTGTAACACAAGAAAGTGTTTTTACATATTAGAGTTTCTAAATTGTTAGAACAGTTGGAAAATCCTAATTGCCTTTAAAAGTCAATAAAAAAAAAAGAGCAAAGAAAACATTTTGAATTGCAGAATTAACAAAACTGGGAGCTGAAGTTCAGTTTCCTGGACCAAAAATTTATTCAGGGAGTCCTGTTCTACTTGTGACTTTAAAACAAATACTTGAACCTTCAACAAGGAATTTGCACCTACCCCCAAACTTGCTCTGAAATGCAGAGCTTAAGCTTTGAAAACTCTCCAGAGATGCATTGTTGAGGTTGGTCATGTTTAGATTTACCCCAGCATGTTTTAAGGGCTCCACATACACAGGGGAGGGGAAAACCTACCTGGAATTGATGCAGCAGCTTGAATGAGAGATGACAAAAGAGGGCTTGGCTGGAGTGCTGGCCTAATTTCCATGAAACTTTGGAGATAGCTGAGCATTGATTTAACTCCAGTTAATTAGAGGCTAAAGGCTGCTTCAATTTGTGGTTGTTACCCAAGAGCTCCAAGGAGGTTTTCTGGCTGCCAGGGGTCAGGAATAAAGGTGGAGGAGCTGGAGGTGACACTGCAAGGAGCTGGTGCCACAGAGCTCTGATTGTGCCCTGGTGTAAGTTGGGCTTTGCAGGCCTCACTCAGCAATCTCTGATTTGCACCTGGTGAACACAGGTTCAGAGTATCACTTAAAGAGCCCTCCTTTCAGGGACAGTTTGCTGTTTTGCAGATGTCTCTGTGCTTTTTTAATGGGTAAAGATCACCCATCTTTCATCAGTGCCCAGCAGAGGCACAAGGAGGTTAAGGGACCTGACGAAGGTGATAGTAAGTCAAATTGTTTGGAATTTTGTAGCTCTGAAAGATCATCTTTCTAAAACAGGAAACCCTCTCAGGAGTAGTAGGTTTTCATTAAAACAACAGTTCAAACCTGTCGATCTTGATCTATCAGGAAAAAGAGGAATGTAGAAAATGCGAGAGTTAGCTTAGCCTCCCTTAAACTAAACCACCAGGTTCACGTTCCTATGGAGAAACAAATACCCTGCAGGCATCGTGGTGTCTTTGATTTATTTTTGGAAGTTGAAAACTCTCCCTCTTGGTGTCTGAGCTAAGAAAAAAACAAGGATTTTTTTAGCCAACAAAAGGTTTCTGGAGAAAGAAACCCTCCAGTCCCCCTTTTCAAGGGCTTATGACACGAGCAGTTGAGCTAAGGTAATCCAACTTAGCCTCCCCTACATTTCAAAATTAGGTTAAAGTTCCTAAGTCATTGAGGGAAAATGTTACTCAACAGAGTAATGACTCTCTAATTGGCGTGTCAGGCCTTGCCAGCGGTGGGTGCAGACCCTGCTGTCTGTGCCCCGAGCAGCTCGGGTGCCCAGCGTGTCCTCAGGATGGAGGGGGCACCGCGGCCGCCCGGCTTTGGGTGAATCCCGGGGCTGCGGTGCCCAGCTGTGCCGGCAGCCCGGGCAGCATCTGCCCGCTCCTCTCCCTCCTTGCCCCGGAGGTTTTGGCCGCTGTGGGGTGTGGGTTTGCGGCGAGGCAGCAGCGCTGTGGTGCTGCACGTACACGGGTGACACGGCCAGGAGCGTGGGGCCGGCCCGCGGTGAAAGCCCGGCAGTGCCGCATCCCCGGCTCTGCCTCCCCGGGCGGGATCCGCGCATGTGATTCATTAGGAGCCTGCCGGGCAGGGCCCTGCTCCCCGGGCTCTGCGGGGCCGTGCGGCGGTGTCCGGCTGCCATCTGCTGTCCGGCGCCCGGGGGGGCCGCGCATCCCCCGAGAATCTCCCGAGCACCCCTCGAGCACCTCCCACTCATCCCCCGCTCATTCCGCGGGCATCCCCCGAGAATCCCCCGCGCTTCCTCCGATCATCTCCAGAGAATCCCCCGCCACCGCGGCCGGGGACAGCGCGGCCCGAGTGCCATCCCCTGGGCTGCGGCCAAGCCGTGAGCAAGCCCTGCCCAGACTCCCAGGGCCCCCCGCCACGGTATCTCCCGCATTCCTGCGGCAGATCTGGTATTCCTTATTGTTCTCCCCGTCTCTGGGGGAGCAGCTGCCGCTGCCTGGCCGGCCTGCCGGGGCAGGAGCTGGCGGGGCCCTGGGCTGCGGGTCCCACTGCTCGCCGGGGGCTTTGGAAAAATCGTGTCAGTCTTCTCACCCTGCTTCGGCACGTAGGGACTTGGGGCTCGATGAAAATGAGAAAAGAATGGAAAACTGGAAGAGCAGAGAGTGGCTGTGTGGCTCCGCTCCCCTGGAGGTGCTGTGGGCTCAGCAGGCCCGGCCTCGGCCTCAGCCGGGAACTTTCAGTGCCAGCCCGAGTGCAGCACACAGCACCCGGGCCTTGCTGGCAGCCCCGGGGACACCAGGGGCAAGGACTGGTCAGAGGGGGCTGAGGGGCAGAGACAGAGCTGCCCTGGAGCTGGGCAGGGCTGGTCTCTGCTCTGCAGCCAGGGCACAGCTGCTCTGAGCAGCCTGGCCCAGCCATGGTGGAGTTTCCTGGTCCCTTCCCCTCTGACTGGTTCTTGTACCCCATGCCTGTGCCCCTTCTTGAAGTATGATTTCAAGGAATGCACCCTCTGGATTTTCTGCTGCTGGCAGGAAGGATTTGCTGGCTGGAGGTGGCTGAGGGCCACTGCAGGCTGGGCACCTGCCATCCGTAATGGTGACAGCAAGGAGCCTGTGCTGGAGCACGGGCGGGCGGCTCTCCTTCACCACAGGGGCCATGCCCAGCTGTCCTGTGTTGGTTGTTTTGGGCAAGCCATCTCCCCAGGAAGCTCCACTAAACAGCAGAGACTCCCCTGGACATGGCGCAGCCCTCACAGGCAGGCAATGGCCACACTAAAGCAAACCAACAAAAACAGAAGGTGCCACCTCCATCCCCACAGGGAGCAGTGCCACAACACTCAGCTTTTGGGGGTGTGAGCAGGCTGTACCCTGCTCCCATCATTTCCCACCTCCTGTCTAGGAATAAGCATGGCCACGTGGATGTTTCTTCCTGGGAGGAAAGCCTGGCTGGAGATGGGGCATGTTCCACCTTCACAGAGAGATGTGGTGGTTGTCTTCATGGTATGGGGAGAGTAAGCAACCCAAAGCATCACTGGCAAAGGAAATGGTTCCGAGAACACAACCTTGCACTGCTCCAAATGCAAAAAACCAGCCCCAGTGTGAGAGGCACTTTCTGAAAATGTCTGAGCAAAGTGTGACCATAAATAAAATTTTTAAAGTGTGGTTTGTTTTGGTTTTTTTTTTTTCTTTTTTCATTCAGGACTGAAGAACCAGCACCCCAGAGGACCTGCATGTCCCCAGCATGTCCCTTTGAGTCCTGGCTGAGCTGCACAAGCCTCCTCAGAGTGAGAAGAGAAATCTCCTGCTGGGGCAGGCAGCAAATTGAAACAGCTAATTTGTGTCAACACCAAGTCCAGGCTGCTTTTGAAACTGCCTCATGTCTATGCCTGATCTCTCAATCCCATCTGAGATATCGAGGTGTGCTCAGAAATAGTGCAACAACAGGAGTGACAGCAGGTGAGGAGTGTTTGCATGAGGACATTGTTGTGCCTGGATCCTGTTAAAGGCACAGCAAGCACCTCTATTAATTAGCAATTACTTTAACAACTGTGTGCAAAGCTGGTGTAGATCAAGCCCCTTTGGTGGGCAGAAGAGTGATGTGAGCTGTGAGAACACTGAGTAAGGTAGAAAGGGTTTTTTTGGTTTTATTCACTAAGGGATTGATAGCCTACTCAGTAAAGGCTTATGGGGGAGAGTGAGTGCATTTGTGCTGGAGATTGTGATTTCTTTTTTCCTTGTTATCAATATTCTGTCCAGTATACATGGGCTTTCCTCTGACCCTGCTGCTCATATCATTTTACATTTCCTCTGTCAATTAGGCTAAAATGTGAGAAAAAAGGCAAGAGAAGGGTTCCTGTAAAGTGGTTCTCCTAGGGTTGTGCACACAGGTGTTAAAAACTGCCTCATGGAATCTCCCTCTCAAGGCCTTTCAGGATGTTGAACTGTTTTGCATCGCACCATTCCAATTTTAATTTCTTCTGGAGGTGAGATGCAGCTACATTTGCCAAACATCATTTCATCTTATGTGTTAAAACAACCACTGGCCTTTCCTTTTTTTTTAAAGGATGGTACTTTTGGCACACCCAGGAAGCCAGTCCATAGGACAGAGCTTTTCTTCACTTTTGAGTGTAGCCTCACATTTCTTTTCACAGAGAAAAGCAAGGCACAGTTCTTCCCAAGAATATTTCTGGGTTTCACATTGTCTGAACATCAGAGAAAGAAAACACAATTCTTATCATTTGCTGTGCCTGTGTTTGTGCAAAAGTAGAATGCAACATGGAGATTGTTTACCCAAAGTCATGGTGTTTTGTTTCCTTGACCTATCAGTGCCAAGAGTGTGTGTTGGGACTGTTGGGTGACAGTCACAAGATTCAGTGCAGTGTGTGCAGTTGGTGTGCAGAGCTGAGTGCTTGGCAGGTTCAGTTTTAGATGTATAGAATAATATAGTATAATAAAGTAATTAACTAGCCTTCTATTTTCAGTGGAGTCCTCCTCATCATCCCTCCTTTGTGAGGGCCCTCACAGCACAGCTATATTTGAATCCTGCCATTTCCAGGTAGTTGGAGTTCATTGTGAGAGTAAGTGTGGAAGCCACAAAGTTTCTATTTGCATTTTATTATATATATATATAATTTATTTATTTATTTTATATATTAAACTTTATTTTATATTTATTTATATCTATTTTATTGTATTTTGGCCCTCACGGTCACATGAATGAGCTGATATCCTCTCCCCACGCACGCCCACCCCGTTCGTGGCTGGAAGGGGCGAGCCCGAGTCCCGCTCCCAAAGGGAAGTACGTGATGCTGAGCACGTCCTCGGCTCGGCCCCGCTCCTGCAGCCTCGGGGCGCGCCCACAGCACCTGGGCAGAGGCGGTGTGCAGGGAAGGAACCTCCCTCGCACGTTTTTCCTTGTTCTGCTTTCAGAGAAGCCGCACGGCAGCCCGAGCTGCGCCTGCAGATGCGAGATTGCGGGATGCTGCATCCCACTGCGCACATTGTCCGCGGGTTGTTCGGAAAATATGTCTGAATTAGCTCACAGCCCCGTAGTAACAACAACAACAACAAAAAAATTTCCATTTTTCCCAGGCTGACGGGATGTCTGTGGGCACGCTGAGCTAGCAGAGGAACTGCGGGCTTCTGGAGCAGGGTCAGGGCTGCGGTGGCCAGGGCAGGGAGGCGGTGGCGGTGCCGCAGCCGCGGCGCTTTTCCCAGGGTGGCTGTCCCGGGACACCGCCACGCCGGGAGCACCGCGGGATCACCATCGAGGGACGCTGGGCTGCTCCACCACGAGGTGGCAGCCGGAGCCCAGCGATGAGGCAGCCCCGGGGCCGGCCCGGAGCGCTCCCGCTGTCCCCGCTCGGTGTCCCGGCGTGGGCAGCCGGGCGGGCGGCGCGGGGGCTGCCACAGTGACCCCAAAAGATTTGTTAAACAAACAAACAAAAAAAAAACACCCAAAAAAAGCCAAACAAAAACCCCCAAACAACAAAAATACAAAAAACCAAAACAAAGGCACAGACAAAATGCTCAAGTCACGAGACTAGGAAAGCCCCTAAAAATCTTGTTAAGTGTGAAAGGAATTTGCCATTCTCAGAGGACAAGCGTACGGCACACCTTCCTCCCTTCAGCACCGCTTCCTTTGGGAACAAATCATGACCTCTCGCCCCAAGGCAGCTGAAAGGCCTTGTGGATATCCCCCTTCTGGCCCTGCACCGGTTTGCTCAGAAATTGCTTACAAACTGCTTCGCATATTTGAGATAAAAATCAGAGCAGTTATTTTCTGTTCGGTTTCACTGAGAGGGATGGTGGAGCTCCTGTTCCAGGTGTCCTGCATGACTGAGACACAGCACCACAGGACGGCTAGGGTTGGAAGGGACCTCAATGATCACCTGCTTCCAATCTCTCTACCATTAACAGGGCTTCTTTTGGACCTCAGTGATCACCTACTTCCAATCTCTCTACCATTAACAGGGCTTCTTTTGGACCTCAATGATCACCTGCTTCCAATCCCCCTGCCAATAACAGGGCCAAACAGGTGCTTCTTTTGGACCTTAATGGTCACCTGCTTCCAATTCCCCACCTTCCCAGGATACAGATTCTGTCCCAAGACACTGTTCCCCATAGAGGCTTTGCTTTTGTGGCCGCTCATGCAGGACCGTGAAACAGGAGTAACATGAGCTGCTGGAAGCCAGCCTGTTACAGTTTGGGAATGTGTGATCCAGTGAGCACGGCTCATAAATCAGCCCCATAAAATGGTCACAGGGAAAAGAAAACAAAAACAAACAAAAACCCTAAACCAAACCCCATCCTGTTTGTAGAGGGAACAGCACGGTACTGGGGCTGTGGTTTGCAGGACTGTTCCAGCAGCAGCAAGTAAATGAAACCTCAGTCTGGCAGAGAAAAACAAGTGCACAGCTTTCCCCTGGCCTCTGTGTAAGCCTGAGGTGTAGTTAGGGCTTCTTGGGCAGAGCAGTGGCATCCCTAACCCCAGAGTTCAGCGGGATATCCTGACCAGGAGCAGGCTCGTTGCTTTGTGGGAGCAGGAGATGCCGGCACAGCAGGATGCAGATTTCCATGCCCCGGCAGTGACTCATGGCTCTGGGCACCCTTGGGATGCTGCTCAGTGCCGCTCTAAGGGGCTCATTCTCAAGTGCTATTTTTGCTCGGCATGCAAATGGTTTAATTTTTAAGCCAACCACACCCCCCACCTTTACTGAGCAAGGCTTCACACAAAGCTTTTTTGATTTGCCAGAGCAAGCAGAAACGACGAAACTAAAAGGAACGTTATCTCATTTCCTCTTCTGCCAGACAGACAGACAGACAGACAGATAGGGCTGACACACTGTGAGGGGCTGCTGTGTGTCTGCCCCCACAGCTCCCTGCTGAGCCTGCTCTGCCCTTGCCCCATCCTGCAGCAAGGAGTACTGAATATGAACATTTAAGAGCAGGAGTGCTGCTAAAACAAAGGCTGTTTGTGTTACCGTGTGACCACTGCCTTTATTATGCCTTTAACATCCCCTTGATCCAACCATTAAACTTCCTCCACACAACAGTCACTGGATTCTGAACTCCAACAGGCCAAAAGAAACCCAGCAACAAGACATCCATTAATTCCAAAATGTAAATGACTTTATATTACTTTATTAAACAGCCATTTCTAAAGAACAGTAAAAAATATGAATACATGCAGCATTTGGTGTTCTTAAAAAAACATTGTCCAAAATAAAGACTGTTAGAAAAATTAAACAAGTTTAGCCCCAATACCCCTTCTGCTCTCCACATAAGATGTTTGGTAGTTACAAATACTATTCCAGCTCCTTTAGCAAAGTTTAACCTTGTGTACATTAGTAATTCTATTACAGGTGGGTGGGTTTTTTATTCACATTGCTTCTGTAAATGTGATCAATTTAAAAAAAATGCACTGTTATCAAGTTTAAGTAACTACTGTTTTCCTGTACAGTGAGTATAAATAGGAAGATCCTGGATTTTCCTGCCATTCTAATCAGCACTCCATTTACTGAAACATTAAAGATTTCAATTAGTACAAAAATACAACCAGAGAATAAATGTCTGCAAAGATTCAGTATTTGAGTGAGTCTTAGTTAATAGGCAAATAAAATGCTATTCATGACTTCCAAATCTGGACACCACTTCTGTACAGCTTCTGCTCTTCCAAGACCCAAGTATCACAGTGCTGCACAGCAAGGCACTGCTTATCCTCCTGAAAAATTCACTTATTTACTACAAATAATTTAACATGTAGCTGAACTAACAAGCAGGTGAGGGATGGATGGCCGGGGTACAGTCAAAGCTGCTCACAAAGCCACACCAGTGGGCACCTGCTCGAGGGGGCATCTCAAAATGTCTGTACAAGCTGGCAGGAATCCTGTTTTACTGAGCAATGCTGCTGTGGGAGAGCTGCAAAGCAAAGTCACAGGCTTGTTCCTTTCCCCTACAAAAACAGAAATAACTGGCTTTGTCCCAGGAGAGAATGGTAAGGCACAACAGCAGGCTCTTTGGGAAGCCTTGGTACTAGAAAGAGTGAAGTTATTTTATTGACAGGAATTACTTTTTTTTTCTAAAGCAGTATTCACTACACATTTATCACTTTTATTTAAAAAAACATTTCTTCTTACATTTTTTTAATCTGGCCTCCAATTAAAAGTAAGACAGTGCTCCATCTAAAAATGGTGGGATGTTATAATCAGATTTCCTGCACAAACACAGCCTTGACACAAAAGCTATCTGCCCTGTGTGTGCTACTACCTTCCATTGATCTGCTTCAGAAATCTGAGCCAAAACTTCATCTTTCATACTATGAAGAGAACTCTCAAGGCTTAATTTAGCTCTTCTCAGGTATAAGACAGTACAAAAACAGTCTTGCATAACTACTTTTTCCAAATGTCTTACAGCAGTGTTTTCTACATACCTATCTCCAGTTCTTTTGTTTGGATTCCTGCAAAGAGAGGGAAACGGGACACCAAATCCAAGCAGGCAGCAGGCACCCAGTGATGGCAGCCCCCCCTTGCCAAGGGAAGCACCATGCAGAGAGTAACAGAGGGACAGCAAAAGTAAAAGGAGGAAAGAAAGGTAATGCTCCATCTCAGAGTTGGACACAACCTCCAGGACTGATTTACCTTGGGCTGAAATGACACTAAACTGAACCAGCAGAACAACTGCTTCCCTGACCTTCTGGAATGAAAGTGATGCTGCCTGACTGGTTAGCTGCTGTCAGATACAGGCTACTATAGGAACAACTCTGTCTGTCACAAGCTACGTTTCAATACAAACTTTCAGTTGCAAAGTCTTGGAAAAGTGAGGGAAAACATACTCCACCCACTGGAATGGCTGAGCTCTGAGCAGACCCTCCAGCGTGGCAAACAGCATTTCATGAGCAGAGGCCCAACCTGCTGAGCAAACTAAACTCTGTAAGCAAGAGGCTGCTCTGTGCAAAGCAGAACGAGGGAGGTGGGCTCCTGTTCCGGGCCATGTGTCAGCTGCCACTGTCACTCTGAAGTGGAAGTGGCTTTCTTCCCTTTCCAGCTCCTTTGTCTCTCCTCCAGTTCAGCTTCAGTGAAGGCAGCTGGGCCCCAATTTGTGATTAAGTGAGGATTCTTGGAGCCTGGAAGACAGAGAGCAAGACCTGAGACAGGCAGTTCTGACAGGGACATCACACTCCTGCAATGCAGTGTTCAGGCTGATCCTTGCTTTGTTTTAAACATAAAAGAAACAAACAATAATGATAATAAAATCATTATAGTAGGGCCAATAGAGGGAAAGACTTGGAAGCTCCCATCAGCAGTTGTCACAAAGGCTGGTACTTAGAGGCTGCTATGAACCAGTAAACTACAGGAAAAGGCAGACTTCAGTAAGCCACCAAGTGATATCAGTGCATGAGACAGAATAAATACATATTTTTGTAACTCTTCTGTTGATAACTCACCTGGCTCTATTAGTCGAATCAATCCCTCATGATGAGCTACTTTATCTTTCCAACTCTTGGTGTTGTTAGCTGCTGTTTCCAACTTCTTCTTAACCTCCTAAAACAAGACAGAGCCCACTTGAAAACAACAGCTTTACTCTGTTTTTATATGAAGATACAACACCTTTCAAACCAAAAGCCAGAACCATGCTAATTCCCCCAGCTCTCTGTTTAATGTGGAACCATCCTAAGTAATTTGGTCATCACCACACTCCACAAAAAAAAAAAAGTTGACAAACCAGAATCCTAAAATAACAAGGTTTTACAATATTGTGTAGCTGTGTAATGAAGCTAGTCTTCATTCTTCAGCCTAGACTGGTCTTTTGGGCAATTCTAAATGGAAGGCTAAAATTTATGTTTAATTATTTCTAAAATAATTGTTTCGTGGATTTGTTTTTTGTGGTTTTATATGTCTACTGTATTCAGCAATTCCTCTGGAGTAGTAAATGATGCTTCCCATACAAAAAGCCTGAGATGTCACCTAAAAAAGAGCCAAGTACTGGCCAGAAGCAATCTTGTAATGCTGTGAGATGTAACACCACCCTGGGAAGTTGTAAAGTGGCCACAGCCACCCCAGCTGGGCCCTTGCTTGCAGTGAGTGCAGCACTTGTGTTCTGTGCCAGGCGAGACAGGCTTGTCCTTCAGAGCTCACCCCATAAACACCCTCCCCTGCTAAACACAAACCCTGCCAGGCTTTTTTTCCTGACCTAAATAAATGCAGGATCAACACCTCTCTAGCCCTGGGAAGTGTGCAGCACTTCAGCCTCTGTACTTGCTGGACTCTGGCTCTTATTTCTTCCATGAACACTACTGACCTTCCCCAGAAACACTCAGTGGAGCAGAGAGCAGGCCTGGCTTTATGGGACTCAAGGCTGCACACTGAGAATCTGAGCTAATTCCTACCTATCCTTAACTTCCATCCAGGGCTGAAATACATTTTGGAGGAGTAGGTGCCTACAGTAACACACTGACTTTTCATCTGTAGAAGACAATGCAGTGCCATGACATAATCCAAACACTGCGAGAATTACATCAGAAGCAAAATGCACCCAGCTATGGCAGCAGTGAGACTGCACATGAACTGAGACTGCAGTAGAAAACAAATGTACACAGAGTATTTCAGGATGTGACTGAGCTGGCCGGCATGCAAATTGTGACAAAAATAAATAAAAGAGGTTCAGAGGTGTGTCTGAAACAGATCCTCTTCTTCAAATGTATCTACTGGGCTAGAAACAGAGTAAAAACTAGAAACAAAACCAACAAAAACAAAAACTCACCCAACCCAACTAACCTACCTCTTACAACTTTTGTGCCATGCTAACCCTTAAAGAAGTATAATACTGAAGAGCTTCCAATTCAATCTATGGATAGGGATGAGAGGTTGATGACCAGAGCAGCTCACCTCATACTGCTCAAGGGCCTCCTTCCTCTCCAACTCAAGTTGTTTCAGTTGCTCCATGGCCACTTGAAGAGCCTGTTCCTTCATCATTCTCTGGTTTTCCAGCTCTTGCTTCTCTGCTTCTGTCATCTGAATGGTCTGTTGCTGCTGCAAATGCCATTTTTCCAGTTCAGCTCTCTTTGCTGTCTCCTCTTCCAGCAATCTGCAACGGGGATTGTGATGTTAACTGCACTTTAACATGAGTTGTATCCATGCATGGAAGCCAAATAATTAATTTTTTCTTTTGGGGAAAGAGAATATAGTTTTTTAAAAAGCTTGGGAAGCAGGGGAAAAGTGATTGTTTGTTGGCTTGCCTTCAGTGTCATGCCAGCAGTGCAGGCAGTCTGACAAAGGGCCATTCAGAAAATGTAGTCAATAATGCAAATACACAACACAGAGCCCCAGAAGAAACAGGCATGCACAAGTTATCTTAATTGTCTTAGGAGGACTGAGTATATGAAGGGAAAAACCACACTCCACAAAGCCTCTGTAAGAGGAAATTTAACCCTTTATCCTTACAGTTTAAACCTGTGATAAAATACAGCAGAAAGTCATTTTTACAAATACTGCTTTATAAAATAAACAGCTGAAAAGCCTGTACAGAGTGATCTCTGTTTTTCACATGCTGACATGCACAACACCTGGAAAAATGACTGCACCTGCTTTTCCAAAACTGCTGAGCTTGCCCTCTGCTAAAGGCTAATCAGACATATTTTAAAAATCATAAACAGCAGCTTCAGCCTTCATATCTTAAGGAAAAATAAAATCTGCGCTGTGTTTGGACTTGAAGTTCCCCATTCCAAGAGGCAAGCAGTCATTAGTAGCAGGGCACAGACACCCACTACTGGCAGGGGGACAAACACTTCTCCGCCTGGTCAAAGCCATACCTGGCCTGAAGTTTCCTCACAGTCTCCTCATCCTGACGTGCCTGTTTCTCATCCTCCAGTGCCTCCTGGAGCTGCTTGTACATTTCTTCCAGTTCACGTACTCTTTGTAAATACTGTTCCAGTTCAGATGATTTCTGAGCAACCTGCTCTTCCATTTTTTGTCTTACCTAGCAGCACAAATTTGGGACACATAAACTACCATTCAACTCAGTTTTCCAATTTTTAAAGGAATTGCCAGCTTTCCCTCAGGCCATGTTTTCAGAGACAAACCTCTTCCTGCTGACTGCAGAGCAGAACTGATAAAATTGAGGCTAGATCTGCAGATGTGGAACTAAGAGCATTAAAAAAAATAAATAATAACACAGGCCACTTATATTGACCTACTTCCTGCAACACAGGACTTCTACAGGGATTCAAACCTAATTTTAGTCAGCTTGATCTTGTTGCTTAGTTTACAGATACACAAGTGAAGGAAGAGAAAGGTTGTGTAGAGGCCAGACATGAAGGTCAGGCTGCTTTAAAGGCACTGTTTTCACTCCCCCTTTGACAGCAGTGTATCTCACACACTTCTGTCTCTGGATGATGGCACAGGATGGATAAAGGGGGTTGGAATGTCCTGCCCCATTGGTCTGCAGGCTGCTCCCCTCAGCTGACCCAAATCCCAGTGACCCAGAAAGGGATTGTATTCAGGAATTCACACTCTGCCCATAAAGCAGCACTGTGTGCATTCATGTCCTGGGATGTCCCATCACATCACTTGTCTACTTCTTTTCCCCAGCTAACAGAACAACCTGACACAGCCCCTGAAGCCTGAAAATCAGTTATTTGGGGAATCCTCAGTGTAGTAGAATAGTAACAGTATTGTAAAGCAGCAATATTTCTTTATTTTTTATATTTGTGTGTGTGTATAATTGTAAAAAAACACACAGCATTAAAAAGCAACAGCTCTGGGAACACATAAAATGCATTTTGATTATGCCTGATTCATTTTGCTTATCCATACAGCAAATACTGGCCTCAGGTTCTCCATCTCTGAAAACTCCAAGGGGAACTTCAGTTTGCATTTATCCTTCAGTCTATTTCTTTCCCAATTTTCCAATCATATTTAAACCTTGAATGCTGTACAAATTGTAACCAAGCTGTTCCAGTATTTGAACTCATCAGTAAAAGTATTTTATTCCTACATCTCAAATAAATGCAACACAGATTCCATTCTCCAGCCTCCTGCAAAACCTGTGGAATCCTTTCAGTGGCTGCCTGTGAGGGAAGCCCTTGCTGAACACATGGCTGCCTATGTGGAATAGCAGCAAAACCCCTCGTGCACTTCTCACCATTTTTTCTCTCTCCAGCTCCAGACTGAAGCGATCTTGTAACTCAACTTGAGTCTGAAGCCTTTTCTTCTCCTCCTCAGCAGCACGAGCAGCTGCTGCTTCCAGTTGCTGGAAGAGAAGGGTGGGGGGTAGGGGGAAGAAAACAAGGAAGAAAACAAATTGTCAAAACTAAATTATTTTAAGGGAATGGAACTTTATCTAACAATTTTTGGTTCTTAAAAAAATGGAGGAAGCCTTCAAAAGCATCAAGGCACCAGTTTGGATTTTTTAATGTCTGAGATTATTCACAGCCTATAAATATAATTTACTATCTTGATTGTTTACAAGACAATTTAAATTTACCAATGAAAAGGCAATTACCTGGCTATCTCCAAGTTTCCTGAGTCCTGCTTTGCTCAAGTGATAGAAATCACTGTATTTCCTCCTCTACCTCAATAGGATAGAAAACTATCATGAAAAACCACATTTCAAGCAGGAGTGCATAGGACTTCCAACAGGGAAAACATGACAGCAAGCACAGAGTTCATACAGAAGCAGAAATGAGAAGCACTGAATTGCCATGGGAAAGCAGAAGTGTCAGGAACTTTGACTAGAATAAGTGATTGTGAATCATCCCTCTAACATCCCCTAAACTGCCAAGTAAGGTAAATAAAATCCTGGTCCATAATCATCACTTGAAATTAGGAGGAACTTTAGGTAAGGCCTGGGAAAGAGCTGCTGATACCTTTCCACCTTCTTGCATCTTATTTTACTTTTGCTGCATCTTGATTTCACATATGGTCCCAGTTTTTCCTTTCGTCAAGATTTCAATCCTCACAAGATTAGAAATCTTCAAGTACCAGCCTAAACTTTACCAGTAGTGAAAACAAAACCATTCTTCCACAAAATTTTCCTAAGAAACTTATCTGATGCTGTTTTTAATATGCTGGGCTGTGGAAATAGCTTCCACAGACCTTTAGTAAGAGCAGGGCACAACAAAAAGATGACAGGGACCTGTTGAAGCAAGCCCAGAGGAGGTGACACAGGGACAGAGAAGCTGTGGATGCCTCATCCCTGGAGTGTTCAAGGCCAGGCTGGATGGGCCTTGGAGCACCCTGGTGTAGTGGAAGGTGCCTCTGCCCACAGCAGGGGGACTGGAACTGGAGGATCTTTAAGGTCCCTTCCAAACCAAACCTTTCTGTGATTCTGTCATGCTCCTGAAGGTACTACCTTGAAACCACCCTCCCTCACCAACCTAGATGAACCAATGAGATGCTCCAATGATTAAAACTGCCAAGCTACAACTTTCACTCTTTTACATGCTTGTAGTACCACTCTGGTCTCAGATGAGAAGTGAAGGAGAAGGTTCAGGTTTCTGGGTTTATGTTGCAGAACACAGCACAGAACTGCTCTCCTTTGCAAGGATTAAATGATGCCAGTGTTTGAGAAGCAGCATTCTTCCTCTGCCAGGGCATTCAAAAGCATGTCATTGCAATCAAATCCAAGATACCTATTTAAGTGAAATCTCCTCTAGATTTCCTTCCCCACTCTGAAATTAAACAAACATTGCCAATACTGAGCTGAGAGGGTGAATGTGCAGAGTCACAGGCAAGGGTGGGTGTCACAGACATTTTATGAAAAATCCTTTCCTTAGGATTTTTTCTCCTGAGAAGCTGAGAGGCCTCAAGAACAAAATGTAAACAATTATTATCTGCTGCTGTGGAATGCAACAGGTGGGTCTGTGATTGGTCTCATGTGGTTGTTTCTAATTAATGGCCAATCACACTCAGCTGGCTCAGACTCTCAGAGTCATGAGCTTTTGTTATCATTCCTTTTTCTATTCCTTGCCAGCCTTCTGATGAAATTTTCTTCTATTCTTTTAGTATAGTTTTAATATAATATATATATCATAAAATAATAAATCAGCCTTCTGAAACATGGAGTAAAATCCTCGTCTCTTCCTTCGTCCTGGGACCCCTGCAAACCACCACAGGTGGGTGCCAGGCCATGGCCAGAGAGCCAACAAGAAAATTATCTTTGTCCACTCAGTATCAGCAATTCCCTGCTTCATCCACAAAACCATTCCCAGCAGGTCAGGTTACTGGGAACTGTGCACTTCAGGGAAAAGCCACAAGTGTTGGAGGGGGGAGAGAACAGGAACACACCATTCCAGCAGGCACAGACAGCACAGAGTCCCCAAAGGCCATGCAAGACCCCAAACTGAAACAAAAAGGGTCACACGTCTTGTGCATGCTCTCACACAAGGAAAAACTTACCTTCCTGTCTGTTCAATGTGCACATGTCAAAATTCCAGTAAAAATATGAAAAAAAATCTATTTTAGACAAAAGCATTTATTCTTTTGGAATACTCTACTGCAGGAGCTACCAGAATACAAACCAGTCCCAGAGTGCACTTTGGCAGATGCTGCATAAATGGTGGCTCACTGCCATCAGCAGCAAATCAACTTCTGAGCTTCCCAGAACAATCCAGTTTCCTGAAGCATTTACAAAGCCCTTTCCTTGAAGAACAGTTTTCTAACTAATCAAACCCTTTCAGTTCCTCCAACAATGTGCCTCCCCCCTAGTTCCACCTAGGCAAAGTGCAGTAGTTCATGTCACAGCCTAAGACACCTTCCTTGAGAAATCATTTTAATCCAGCCCACTTCAAAAGATGCTTCTGGCCACAACTCTCTTTAGTTTACCCACAGTGATTTTTATGAAACTCCCTGGACGCTGCCAAGATCCTCCTGCTCCTTTGGGGCTGCTCTCATGTTGTCTTCCTCCCTAAATATTTTCCATGCACTAAACAATGCAGAAATCCAACCTTATTATTTCTGTTAATGGGTACATTACTTAGCAGTAGAAGGTAACATAGGCTATCCTTTATTGACTATTTTGCATTCTGAATCTTAAACACATGGCAGACTACAGGTGCCAAAATTAAATTTAAAGATGGTTTTCCACTGTCAGACTCCATTTAAGACAAACACAATAATACCTACATCAGGATTGTCAGTGCAAGACTAATTTTAAAAAAGACAAATTTCTCCTTGCAACAAATTGTGACAATGACAAGACTTTAAAATTGTGGGTTTTAAAAATTTTGTTAGCTTTCTAGACTTAAAGCCCTAAATGCCCTCACAATATTTATAGCTGCAAAGATCACTGAAGTGTTTCCTAAGGGCTTAAACTGGTGGGTTTTATTTATGAAAAACTCAAGCATTGATACAGATTTGTCCTAAATGGGAATGCAAAAAACTTACATTAATTTAGGGAGGTATTGGAGACATGTAGAGTAAACAAAGGAAGACCTGGACTGCTCTAGCAGCAGGGACTCAGCAGCCAAAATGTAAGGCAGCAAGTGGGGAGGGCTTGAATTAGAATATTGAGCTCTAAGCTGTTCTCAAGACACACCCCACACTAAAAGTAAGAAAAGCCATATTTTGTTTTTAAAAATAGAAGTTATAGAAATTCATCTGTGAGAAGAGTTCCCATAAACATACAAATACCATAACAAAACTTGGGTAAACTACAGAAGAAAATCTTCATAGCAAGCCCCATGTTTGACATACGTGTCTGTCAGAAAAAGAAAACAAAAAGCCCAGAAGCAACTGAAAATATTGGTCTCTCCTGTCTGCAGACACCATCCACAGAGCTGGCAGGTTCTCTTTCACCAGACTGCTCAGTACAGGGGTTTGAAACAAGCACAGCTGCCCTGGAGGAGTCTGCTCCATGTGCCTGAACAGCACAGAGATGCCCAGCCACAGGCACTGAGCTTTGGGCCCAGCCCAGCCACAGGCACTGAGCTCCAGGCTGGAATCCCGGCACTCCGCTCCCACCTTGCGCACGGTCTCCAGCTCCTTCTGCTTGTTCTCGTTGGCCGCCTGCAGCTCCCTCATCTGCCGCTCCAGCTCCTCCTGCTCCGCCTGCAGCTTCTGGCGCAGCTCCTTGCGCTTCTGCCGCGCCTCCTTGTGCGGGGGAGCGCTGCCCGCCCGCAGCAGGCTCACCGTGCTCTGGATGGCTGCAGGGACAGAGGGAACCGGGAAGGGCAGTGCTCAACTCTCTGGGTAGACTCTTGCAGTGCTGTGCTCTGCTGGCTGTGGGGTTGGGGATTTTTCAATGGGTTTTTAAATCAGAAGCACTGCTGTCAGTCGTCCTAATTCTCATCAGGCTGGCTGTCAGCACAAAGGTGTGCTGACAGAAGTGAAAGGCACTTAGCTCTCAGTGCTGGCTGTGTGCCACAAGGATAGGTCTAACGCAATTGACATAATGCAATTCCACTGCACTATGTCAATTCCAATATTGATTTGTAACAGGCTATGGACATAGGAGTCACTCATACACCCGGCTGCAACAAAAAACCCAACACTTGAGGATTTCTTACTACCTAGACTCAGTGACTTACCAAGGAGTAAAGTGTTACCTGTCTTCCCTAGAGCCAACCTTAAACCCTGAATTCTTACAGATACTCCAAGGGAAAACTTCTCCCAGTAAGACAGTACCTCTCATTCACTTACATACAGTGACAAAATATTTCAGACAGCAAAGCTGAGGAGTGGCAGATGATTTTGGTATTTTATTCACATACCACAACCATGAAAAAAGTCTCCTTTTGAATCATTCATCATACACCTGACTTTGGTGCAATAAACACATGCTGCAGGTAAAGAGGGAAGATGAAAGCCCACAGCCCCAAATATTTAACTGCTGCACATTCTTCAATGGCATTGGCAACAACAGCTTTGCAAGGGCTTCTACCTCACTCTGCAGATGGATGTACCCATCACATACCTGGGAAGGTCTCACAGGAGGAACACCTTTACTGTGGGAATAGAAAAGCAAGCCCTAATTCCCAGCTTTACCCTCAGCTCACCAAACCATGCTACTTCAAGCAGCACTGTACAACCAAAGCCAGTATTTTACAGTGCCAAAATGAACAAGCTTTCCCCTTCTCCCCAAAAGCAATGATTTACAAAACTGCTTCCCTTCCCCATCCCTAGAAGTACAGTCAATATAAAAAACAACAGTAACAACCATTTCATTTTGGTTATGGCTGCCTGAATGGAGGCACCTACATGACAAAAACTGATTTCCCTTATGCGGATCCTGAGTCTCAGACCCCTTAAAGATCCCAAAACAGATGTGCCCAAAACAGAGATATCAAAAAATCACAAGACTATGAATTTCAAATTTGAACAAAGCACTGCTGTAAGAATTCCACTGACCTTAACTTTCACATAACTAGCACTTTTGAAACCTCACCTTGAATCCATTCCTGCTTCTTCTTTTTATCAGAGGCACTGATCTCAAAGGTTTTATCAAGACATTTGATGAGGAAAAGGCATTTCTTTCCATCTTTGTCAGGCAAGGCCTAGAACGGGTAACAATAAAGATTAGCTTTGCAAACACTGAAATCTAAGTTATAAAGTCAAATAGCATTTATGCACTTATGTGTCACAGAGATACAAATACCAGCACTAAGAGCATTTATTAAAAGGGTGTTTATGAGCTGGTGTCATATGAAGTAAAAAAGCTCTGTTAAAAGATACCAGGAGTCAATCCCACACACAAAAAAGGATTCACTCTGATCTTTAGAAACATACACTGGTTTTGGAGTGCTTTTACCTCTACACAACAGTTGCCATCCAGTATGATGTCTCCCTTCTTTTCCTTTAAATCTTCACTTACATAGTAGGAAATAATATTGGGTTTTAGCACAAACCATCGTTCCATCCAATTTTTCCGCTTGTGACCCTTTTTCAGCATGTAGCCCTGTTAAAAGCAAGAGAGCAGCTGAAATGCCTGTCCTCTGCTGAACCATCTGGTCTTTTGGTTATGTAAAGATGTAAAGACCCAATAAAGCCCACAGAAAAGTTACCTCATAGCCCCAAACAATTTCAAAGTTAGTCAGTATTTCAGTTGTACCTTCCATTTCTGTAATCATATTCCCCAAATACTTACATACTCTTGTCTGACAGTTAACTTCCAAAAAAGTCAAATCACAGATAAAACTGAAACACCAACATCAATATAAGCTATGAACAAGTCATATAGAAAGTATACTCTGTATCCAGAGTATTCCAGATTAAGAGGATGAAGAAGTTGGAAAGAAGACCATGGAACATTTTTCTGTAATGGCTTTAATCTACTTTAATCTATAACTGGTGTGTGTGTGTGTATATATATATATAAAATATATATGTATATATATACATATACATACATATATATATATATAGCAAATGTGCTTGTATTAAATATATATATATAAAAAGAAATGTGCTGTGGCATATTGAATCCAAAGATATCTTTCTCTACAGGTCTGAGGGGTAAGAAAACATTCAGAACAGTTGAAGAAGCTTTCTTGTTTAAAAAACAAACCAAACCAAGGAGAAACCCAAGCCACCCCTACACATAGAGCTTATCTGTGCTCAGCTTCTCCAGCCACTGAAACGTGTCCAGAGCCAAGGCCGTGCCTATTCCCAGGTGCCATCCCACTCCCCTGCTCCACACCAGGAATGCACAGCTTTGTCTGCCACCCCCACACTCGGGGCTGAGATCTGGCTGGTTGCAAGGTCATGTGAAGGACTCCTGCAGCTTCAATCTTTCATGCTTTGCACAGTCTAAGTCATAGCCAGGGTTTTTTTTCCTTTCCTGAATTACCAAATTTGCTTTCAAAGCCAAGTCAGACTAATACTTTCCCCTCAAATTTCTGCAACATATTTACCTATTATTTCAGTACCAGCTGCCTTTCACCTTCCAAGAACCCATTGAGAGCTCTTGAAAAGCAGGAGCTTTTTCACACCAACCATCACACAAAGGACACATCTTTCAGAACATTAAATACCACAAATTTAACTATTGCTGCTACCCTCTGTAAGCCTTACAGATCCAGGATGTGTTCAATAAAAAGGGTAGCACGACGCTTGGTTATGACACCATGTGTGATTAATTAATACCTTGAAGCAATTATGTGATTACTGCAATAAACAGGACAATTCTGTGAATCAACAAGGTGTGAGGATACTGAAATCACACAGAACTCTGCCCTCCACCAGGCCAGTAAGTGTCCAAACTGCCCAGGAGGCACAGGGCCAAATCTTGACACAAACTATTTTTAAGTGCCAAGGAACCATTCAAAGGCACTCAGACATCCTTGAGAAAGAAGCCCAGGCACCAGGAGAGGAAAGAAAGGAGACACAAAACAAACAACAAAAATAAAGGTGTGGGGAAGACACACAATGCACTATCAAAACTGAAAAGAAATCAGATTTCCTCACAAGTTTCAAGTAGGATTGAACGGACACTGGTTAATTTATTTTCATGGTACCAAACAGCAGAATGACTTCATTTTGCCCTCAACTGACTTTACGTGTGTGTGTCCCCAGCCCTCACCTCCAACAGGCAACCAGCAGTTAACAAAAATAGACTTTTGCATTGTTCTGCGGGTATTCTGAAAGAATTTCCTGTGCCAAGACCTTCTGATGGTTTCTTCAGAACAGCTTAGGAAAGCCTGCCAAGACATCCTTTGTTTCTCTCCTCACCAAGAAATCAAAGATGAAAAAAATTCTCTTGTCAGGTAAAAATCAATTTTAAAGAGCTGTCTAGGTAAACTCTGCTGTGAGCCCTCAGGTCCCTGTGGTACTTCAAATTCCCATGAAAGAAGTGCAGTTTTTAAAGGCATTCCTAAACTGATAATCCAGTCACTGGAAACCTGTAGAAAGAAGTTTGCTAAGAATACAAAGGCCAGCATGATTTCTGGAGTCAGAGTGCAGGTAAATAAGTTGTCAGTCATGTAGCCTGCTAAGCAGAACAAGAAGGGACAGCCCTCTGGAGCTCTTGCACACCTTTCTGCCCTGCTGAAGTGGGGCACTTGAGAAGCCAAAATACCCTGGTCCAGACCCCCTTGTTTAAACATAGAGGTTGTGTCCAGCACAGCTACATTTCCTATAGCATAACTGAAACTATAGAAAAGCATTTCCAAAGACTGAAGAGCTGTAAACAGAACTGAGAGCATGATGCAGCTATTTTGTGAACTAACAAGCAGCTGGTACTAGTGTAAAAAAGGTAATATTTCAAGTCAGAGCCCACTTCTTTCACTTTCTAAAAGCAAACTCTCCCAAGGAGCAACTCATTCATAATACTGCTACAATTACAACAATCTGAACAACAGGACAATTTCTTTTATAAAAATAAGCTCATATTAAAGAACCCTTACAGATAATTTACCAAATTTCCTCCTGTTCATTATTCAATAGGATAAAGAAATTTAAGCACAAATTGAACATTTTCTAACTAAAGCAATAAACAAGTATACTTTAAAACATTGGTTCTCTGTGGTTCCTACCTGCTTGAGTACATCTAGAATCAGCTCATTAAAGACCTCATTGATTGCCATGGACACTGTCTGTCTGTCCATTCCTTTACTGAACTGCCCACTCCCGATGAGCTCGATCAGCTCCCACGCCGAGAGTCCCTCTCGACTGGTGTTGAGAGCAACCTTGTAATGGTCAAACTGCTCCTGCTGCCAGCCTGCTCCCATGGCTTCCGTGATCTTCTTCAGTAAATATTCAATCTGTGCAGAAACACAAGCAGAAATCCATCATTTGCAGAAAAACACATTTGCAAGTGTTTGAGAGCTGTAAAGGAAGCTTCTCCAGAGACTCCCATTACAGCAAGTTTCCCATGCTCACATGTAGGCCCCCAAACGTAGGTGGTTCAATTAACAAAGGTTTTAAACTCCTGTCCCAGCTGAACTCTTCACTGCCAAGCCCATCCCCTCAGCTACTCTCTTCACATGAAAACAAAGAATTGAACCTGACAGCCTCATTTAATATTTCAGATTCCTACAGAACACATGGGACCTTCCCTGCAACAGCTTCCAAACTGTGAATGACTGAAGGGTGAGAAAGCAAGAAGCTTCGGAAAGTATTTTGTAAGAAAAAAAGCAAACAAATAAAAAAAAAAAAAAAAAAAAAAAAAAAAAAAAAAAAAAAAAAAGAAAAGAAGGCTGTTTGGACTAGAAGTAAAATGAAAAATGACCATGGTATGATCTACACCTTACCCCTATTCTCTAGCTCTCAAGAACTCCATCCCTGGACACAATACTGACAGTTGTATCAAAGGAAATAAAAGAAATCTTTCACATCTGCTTTTGTTTCCCAAATAAATTCTCCTTGTCCTTCCATCTTTCATCACTCTGCAAGCATTACCATGCACAGGACAGCAACAACCAGTAACACCAGTCAAAACAAACACAAGAATGAAAAAGAAGCAAAGAAGGCTGGGGCTCTTTAGTCTGTTTTTTTTCTGTTGGTTTTAAACTCATCAATGTTCATTTGCATTATTTTAAAGTAAACCCACCTGCAGCTTTGAGGACATGCAAAATGCTTTTAATGACTCTCTAAATGAAATAATAGGTGAGGCCCTTCCTGCTACAACTCAGAGATCTGAATCTAATAGCTGGTCTAATAGGCTTTTGAGTCCCTATGCAAGAGATCTGGGAGTACAAAGAAATAAAGAAGTGTTTTTGTCCCCCACACGTTTCACCACAAGGACTCCCAGGCCTCAATATATTGTGGCTGCTGTTTCCCCTCCAACAGCCAAAACCCTTCCTTTCCCCCATGCCTGCGGTCAGGAAACACAAGTGTGCAGTAGCACAGTAAATCCCAAATCCCCAGAGGGATGTGCTTTTCCCACTATTTCAGCTCAGTGACTCTTGGTGTCACAGCCCCTGCTCCAGGGCATGTGGTAATGCTGCAGCAAAAGGAGAAGCTGCAAAGCTGCTGCAGCACCAGGAGGAAAGTCCTGCTCCTCTGAATGAGCTGGAAGGGCACACACCTCCAAGTTGTGCCTGGCACATCCTCCTCAAGTCTCTCTTAGGAGAAGACAGCCCAGCCAGGCACAGAATGTGCCTCCAGAAATTGTGGAGAGCATTGTTTTTCAGGTCAGCCTTACCAAGTAAGACACTTCAGTAAGTTTTAGCCCCTCGTGCAGTTCTTACCAGCAAAGATAAGGTCAAACAGAGGCCTCTGCAGAAGTGGCATTCCAATTCAGTCTTTAAAATAAGCTTTGCTGATTTTCACTCTCCAAAATCCTTACGTTAAAAAGACAATTCAAGGTTTTCAAGCATTGACTACCATAAATCCTCAGTATTCAGTTACTGGCAGGAAGCAGCTTACTTCCTACTCCAGACATGTTTTATAGGAAAAAAAAAAAACCCAACCCAAAAAAAGCGTTCACAGAGTGCAAGAACAGGAGCACTGAAAAGCTGTTTCAAACCTCCAAAAACCTTGATTTTTTTACCCATGTTCAAAACACATTCTGCCTGTCTGCTCATTCCCTTTGAGCAGTATCAGTCCTGAACTATGATCCTGGACTTTAACTGGAAAGAAAGCTAAAATAATTCAGACTTAATTAGGTAGATAACATATCTGCCAAAATGCTACAAATAGTAATTAAAAAAAAAAAAAAAAAGAACTCCAACTATAAAATTCATTGTTCCAGAATTTCACAACCTCTTACACTGCTTGAGGCATGGCAACTTAAGGTCTCAAACTCTCAAATTCCTTTGGTTAATTATCTAAAAGTATCAGGTCTCACCTGCAGACAATGGAACACACACACAAAGAGCACATCAGAATAATTTTTCCCCATCTTTGCTCAAGCCATATAAATAAAATGTGGATCAAACTAATGGTCTGGAAATGATGCAATGCAGAACTCTTGGCTAGTACATGTTATCATAGAATACACTAAAAATAAGTCAACGCATTGTTTCCTTTACTGTCATTTGTACACACTTTATCTTTTTTTGGTTCATAGATTAGATTTAACCATTTAAGTCTGTCAACCCTCACCTACAAGTCACTTACATGAATACAAATATACTACAACCTCACCAAAGTACATAAAATACTCATTATTTTGAACTACATTAACTCTTCTTAACTGAAAAATGGCCTGTGCATGTTACAATTCAATTTCTAAAATTAAAAAAAAAATAAAGGTTTATCTTGAATTCAGTCACATACGTGGCTAACCAAAGTTGCCAGAAAAGGTTTATCTGATCTATCTGCTCAACAGCAACAATGACTTTTGCACAGTATGAAAATGGAAGTATGAGGTAAATACAAAGAAATAAGTTGCAGCAGTGTGAAAGCAAATAGCAACCACCCATTAGGTGCTCAAATGAGGAACCCTGAGAGCAAATGACATTTCCCCTCCTCCACAGAGACATGCCAACCCAGCAAATAACTGACAAATTAAGTCTCCTGTCTCAAACATAAACTACTCTTGTGGCTAAAAATCAAAAGTGAAGCAACGTTTGCTGCTATTTTAACAGGGCCTTGCTTTCAGGTCAAAAGTATGCAAAATACAGGTGCAAAAATACCAGGGAGTTGTTAACACTACACACACCAGTAGGGACCCACACTACCAAAACCAGCTTCCATCTCAAACTTTTCAGCCAGAATTTTGCCAAGAGAAATCAAAAATAGTAACAAAGAACAGAGCTCTAACACGAATCTGTTTGGGAGCTTGTTTCAGAGGGCGCTTTATTTTCCCCATGTTTCAGTGTCTATTTGCTTTCCTCTTCCAGGTACTCCTGCTTCCACAGGGACTGAAGCATCAGATTTTTCACAAATATTTCTGATTATATGAGTGGGTCTCTTAGAATGAGAAAAAGAATGCCAAGGAGGTCTTCATGCCCAGCAGAGCACAGCAGACAAGGCTATTCTGGTTCACACTATTCAAATAAGGTTTGTGATATTAACACAGCAGATGTTAAAAGTCCACTCACATTGCACAAAAATTTGTGGGAATGTATGTTACTGGGCCACAGCCTTGAAAGCAGTCATAGCCCCTCTCAAAGTCATCATCAACTCATTTTCTTCATCCCATCAGAACATCACTTACTTTTAAGTCAATAATTGTTTCTTCCTTTCCACCAGCAAAACTGTATTCATTATCCAGTGTAAGCCACTACCTGCTTTCTTTTTTTTTTAATATTTAATCAGTGTTAAGTGATGTATAGTAAAGGTGAACTCAAGAAACAACCTGCTGTGTGAGCTGAAAACTACTTCATGCAGCAGCCAAGGAAGAAGGCAGTGAAATGGGAATAGCAAGTCCTCCTAACCAAGTGACTAAAAATCTTCCTAACCACTGTCATCAACTTTTAGAGATCATGAGTCAATTAAAACCCCACACAAGCAGCTTTCATTCTCTTTATATCAGTTTCAATGTCGTTTCTGAAGGGCCAAGGGTCAATTCCCAGTATTTCATTCATTCTTTCAGTTTCTGGTACTAGAATGCACAACAAGGAAGCGAACATGGCCATACAAACACACTCCAAAAGAATCACCACTGGATCAGATTCTCACCTCCCCAGGCTAAGAAAACATCACCTCATTCTGACATGCACAAAAAGCCACGTAAGAGTTACTCATCTTAGGAGGATTAGAAATGCCATCTGTTAATAAATTTGAAGAATACAGGACAAGTGAAAAATGACTGTACAATTTTTCCTCACTAAGCCAAAAGCAGCAAATATGTTTGGTTTATTTGAAACAAACTGTGAACAATGGATTACAACACTGAGTATGCAGCTTGCAGTGTGTGTATCTCTGAGTTTCACCACGAAGAATGGCCCAGAAACACAACTAACCACACACCACAGCTCTCAACGATAAAGCATTCCCAAGGCTGCAGTCACATGTCCAGAAATAAGAAAGGGGAAGTGCCTGAAAACCTTTTTATGAAACAGAAAATGTCTGGTTAAAAATTACCAAGACACACAAATGAGTCTGTAACAACTAAGAGGTGACTTGTAAGGAAAGCTCATGACAAAGAGAAATATTTCTCCTCTTATGGATTCAGTTTCTCTCCACCTTTTTTCCTTCTCATGGAAGAGGTAATGCCAGCAAGAGCTGAAGGAAACACACACTTGGATGTCTGCATCTCAGATGATCTAATGGAAAATCTGGCTGTGGGGAGGGGAAGGAGCTCCCAGGCAGTCCCTGCTTTCTGCCTTAGCACATGAGCACCTTTGCAAAATAGACATTCATGGATCTCTGCTCCTTCCCAGCTCTTCCAAGGGCTCTCAGCTGCCCACCAGTAGGCAGCAGAAGGAACACTGGAGTGCAAGGCCATTCCCGGCTGTGCCCACTGCCCCCTGTAACCGTCTGTCTCTGTGTCTCCTGTCTCTGTTGTCACCTGACTTCTCCCTGTAACACAGAGGGATCCTCTCAAGTTTGAAGTCACATTCCAAAACTGCACACCCCACCCCAATCCCTTCCCCACACTGGATTTACAAACCTTATCTCCCTCAAGTGCAGGGCTAGCATCCCACCTTCCAGGGCAGGTGAGGAGCACGGGCCAGTCCTGCCTCTGGCTTTCAGCCTGGCCTCTGCTGAATAAGCAGCTTCTGGCCCTTGCACCACCTCTCCACTGCTTTCAGATGCTCTCCTGGTAGCTCCTTTCCTCACCCTGCTCTGCCTAAAGCTCTTCTCAGCCTGCATCTCTGAATCCTTTCCAAAGTAGCCTCTTCTCCCTTCTCTGGATGAACTGCAGCCATTCCCCACTTGCTGCCCATTGAACCCTTGGGCAGGGAATCAAGACTTACACTTTGTAGTACTACACTTTGTAGCTGGGGGTAACAGCCCTGCCACATTCAGCTGTCCAAAAGGAAAGGCCCAGCACAGCAGCAGCAGTGCAAAAGTACATGACATGGGCAAGAAGGAAAGACAGTGGCTTCAATATTTAGTCAGCATAGTGCAAATAAGGTGAAACTGCACTCAAGCAGGAGGTTTTTTCAGATATGAGATATGGAATCTATGAAGTGACAGCAGAAACCACTTATCTCATTTTAAAATTGTAAAAAGAAAGGAAAAAAAAAAAAAAAAAGGAGGAAATTCAGACTGCATGTTTCAAAGAGCAGCTGCTCCAAGGAGGAAGAAAAGGCATCCTTACAGCCACATGAAGTTGTGTTAATACATTCACTGGAGACAAAAAGAAGTCTTGTAATTTTCAAGATAGGATGCAAAAATCTTCAAGGGATCACCCTTCCAAACTGAAAGCACGTGGCAAGTTTCTCAGTTATTTATAAAGTGGAAAAGAAACAAACAAACAAAAAAACCAAAACAAAAGCCAACAAGTGGAAGGGAGGCAGGAGGGGGAACAGCTGGATGCCACACAAACAGCTGGATCTCTGAGCCAGAACTGCAGAGGATGGTGTGTTGCAATATTCTCAGCCAAGGATTAGAGCAGGGTAGGGCAGGAGAGCCTGCTCCCTGGGTGGGAAGGGTAGTCACACATGAGAGGTTTACACTGCTCTCAGCAAAACATCAACAGAACAAACAGCTGGGCTTCCATCCCCCTCCTCCTCTCCTTCACTTCACAGAAATCCCCTCGCTGTACACATGACCTGCAAGGCATTTTGTAAAAAAAGGCAGATACAAAACATCTGAGAAAAAGCAAAACTGGCTGAAACTGAGACTTTGCATTTTTACTTTGGGAATTTTGTGCAGAGAGCAGATGAGTAAATGGGAAATTTTCCAGAAGTACAGAGAACCTGATGCAGGAGCAGTGCAAAGCAGAAAGGAGTGAGTTCAACAGGCAGCATTCCTGCAGTGGCTGATTACATTACCTGTGTGGTCTGAGGGAAGGTGGAGTGAATACAGGCATTGTATATGATAAGAACAGAGCAGCCTTTCTTTATCAGTCAGGCTCTGTAGGCTTTCTTTAAACATATTGCACAATTTAAATCTTGCTGTAATCAAGGAGATGCAGATACAGATCCACAATCAGAGTTTTTAAAATAATCCAAGTAGAAGAGCAGTACAGGTTAACCTGGACATGAAGGATGGGAAGGAAAGCAAACAACAGCACATACAAAATCTGGGAATCAGGAAATTCTCAGCTCAGTGCTGACTCTGCAGCAGATCTGCCAACACTCTGCCATTACCTGGCAGCAGCCACAGAAGGCAGCACCAATCTGGGGCTTCCTTGGTGGAGAAGGAGTGGGGAGCAACACCCCAGAACTGGCAGGGCTGAAGCTTTTAACCATGCCAGCAATGCAGGAGATGTGAAATGTCTGCCCACAGGTAAGCCAGGCTGCACAGCAGGACACAGTGACAAACCAGAGACATGGATTTCAATCCCAGTTTTGGCATCTTTTAGTGGCTCTGACCTACCAAGCCAAATATAGCAGCACTAAGAAAGGAGGTGTCTTAGCTTTTATAACCATGATCCCTGCTTCCCAGAACCAACAGAAACAAATGGGACAGCAAGCAAGAAGACTGTCTCATTTCTCATGGGAATACAGCATGCCAGGTAGAGCCTTGGCATGGGTCAGTCTGGCAAAAACTAGAAATGTGCAGAGTGAAAGTGTCCTGCTAAAAAGTGAGTGAGAAAGCAAAACTGAAGAGTTTATTTTGATAGGAGAGCTATCTGTACTGGAGGGTTTGGCACAACACCTTGGAGTCCAACAGTTATGTTGTGAGTACCATGTTAATCAGACTGTTTTGATCCCTGGCTGTTCAACACTTGCAAATATTTATTATTCCATCCTCCAGTGCTGAACTGCAAACCCCTGAGATTTGCATACACAGTTTTGCAAGGGGTTATTTATGCCAACAGTTCTGATCTTTCTGCTTCTTTCCCCACCCATCCCGAAGGGGAGATACCAAAATCTTGCTCTAGGGTTAAAATACCTATTTGAGTGCTGCCAATACTTGTTCATGAACTGCCAGTATAAAGAGATCTCTCTGGTGTTATTCCCTCTGACATTTCAAGCAAGAGTGTTCAGGGGCTGGCTGGTTTTATCAGAAACAGACACCACCAGAAAATTTTGTATTCTCCTGTCAGGAGAGTGACATGAGACTGAAGACTCATCTTGCAAGTCACAATAACACAGAATATGAGGGCATTTTTTTTCAGAATCACATGGACCTTGTAAAACTGTAACTACCTATAAGCAAGTGCAGTGATTAAAGATCACATCCATGCATATCCTGTTTAGTCCAGCCTGCTTAAATGACAGACACACAGAGCTATCAATATCTCAAGTATCCTGTGGAAATCCCCATATATCCACCCTGGAAGAAGACAGAGAAATGCATCCTTGGCCTTACAATAAATAGTAAAAGAGGGGAATAAAAGTTTTAAATTAAACAATATTTCCTCTTAAATCTCTAGAAAGTATCACATTTAAACCAGTTCAACTGAGACATTTGGCAAACTGGAGTTAAAGAGCTTAAATTTTTGTTTCTTACCTCCTCAGGTACAATGATTAAAGGGTATTTGTCCTCTGACAAGAAGTTAAAAATAACCCACACTTTAAATGCATCTTCATCACTAATCAGCAAAGGACTTTTAGAGAGGTTCTTTTTAGCACAGAGAGTCCAGCACATCCTGTTGAATTCAACTTTGTCAAAGTTCCCTTGAACCTAAAGAGAAGAAATTGAAGAACAACAAATTGATATGCACAAATGGCACAGAACAGCAGACAGACAATGTTTGTCAGGTTTCATCATACAAAAAGCAGCAAGAAAATTGCAGTTTGCATGAAACACCAAGGCCCAAAAAGAGCACTGTAACAACCTAGCCTGACTTCCTGCATGGGGTAAAATAAGGAATTCCTCCTAGCAAAACTGACATCCAACCTCCAATTTCTGGTTGAGTTAATTACACTCTGACTCCATGGAAAGGAGGCTACAGTGCACTCTGTGTTTCCTCTGGCACATTAGCTTCAAAACCACCTCCAGAACTCAGTTCCAGCTGCCCTCCTATTGCACTGGCTTACTGAGATTTTATATAGCAAATTTGGAAACCAGCATAGCCAAATCCACATGTGGATATGCTAAAAGCAATATTGGAGCAACAACTGGGAAGGACCCTTAGTATGTTTTTTACTTCACATTACTCAAACTAACTCTTCAAAAATATTCATAAACACAGAATAATTTTTTTTCCTCAAATGCTAATCCACTTAAAATCTTTGCTTTTTCTCAAGCTTGCAAACATTCACCTCATTGATACAAAAATCCCTCTTGTTTTCATTATCCTTTATCATATCTAGCAGCTGCATCTACAGATCTGTGAATTATTTATACAGGTAAGAGCTCTCATTTACTGTTTTATTTTCAAACCTTTGTTTAAGTTATACATTAAACCTATTTATTATCTCCCCATAACTTAGCAATGCTATTTCTTTACCAATGTGTTACTGATTAAAGCATGTTGGGCACTGTAATGGAAGCCCCTTTGAGATTCTGTAAGACACATCTAAGGAACAGGTTGTTGTACCTCTTGTGGTAGTGAGATCAGTAATGGTCAGTGGTTTTTTTAAAGATAAGCCAAACCACAGATCTCAGGTGCCTCGAGCACCAATGCAAACTGTCTGATTTCCTGCCTAGTCTGGCAGGCAGTCAAATACAGTGACCACACCACACTGGCTCAGTCAGTGGCAGACATGGGAAGTCGATGAACTGATGTGAGTGGAGAGGAAAAAGAGGGGAAAAATGATAAAAAAATAAATACAGAAGTAAACAAGAAACCAACCTGATGACAAGAATAGTCTCCAGGCATAAGAGTGAGATATCAACAAAAATCACAGACTTTGCATGCTTGCAGAGGCCACAGCTGTCCTTTGAATGAGGTGGCAGCTGTAGGAGCCAGAGCTGCTCCAGCCACAAGCTCAGCGTCTGTCTTGTTTGCACAAGAAACACAGATCTTGAACGAAACACCAACTGAATGGACAAACACCCTCTGGATGGAGGGCTAGAAGTCAGGATTCCTTCTCTGTTCTATTCACCAGCTTCACTCCTTGGCTACTCTTGCCTGTGCTTTTTCTGTGTCTCCTCCACCTTGCCCAATGAACCAGGACTTCTCTTCTAGAAGTGCTTTTCCCGCCCTGCCAGTGAGCAGTTCCACCCAGGAAACGCCCTGGGGGTGGCATGGGTTCTGCTACCACAGCAAAGCAGGAGTGCAGCCCCTCAGACACTCCTGTCAAAGCCCAGGTCACCCACAGCACGTCCCTGCCACCAGGACTGTTCACCAGCTGAGCAGGAGGTTTCAGAGCCATCTTACCACAGGGGAAGAGGTCCCACAGTGCCAGCAATCCCACTTTAGACATGTAAACCCTTTTTTTCAGAATCCAGATTTGGTTCTGAAAAGGATTTTGTGGGGCCCACATGTCATACAGAACAGAGACACTGTTTAGGAATTATTCAGGACAATAATTACATCAGCACACAAGCCCTGGCTCTCCAAAATAACAGTTCCAAAAATATAACAAGCATTGGTAGTGTAACTTGCACTCATGAAGTTGCCTGGAAGATGAGATAACCTGAGGTTTGAACAATGTCTCCTCTCACCAGGACTGTTCCCTGCTCTGAATAAGGCCTGCTGTAAAATGACACCACTGCCATCACTGAAAGGGAAACATTTCCAATTGGGATTTAAAGGCAGACATTGTAAATAACAGAACATGCTAAAATATGGTTAAGGAACCAAGTAAAACAAATTATGAAGACACTATACTGGCAAATCACAGCTCCCTCCTGAAAGAGACATTTACAGGTTTTGTTTCTGACACAAGAAAATTCTAGACAGATGTATCTGCTGAGTAACAAGATGCATAACACTGGAAATCATCAATCAGACGGTACTAATTACTCAAATAATTTACTGAAATTACCTATGTGAATAAAGGAAATTAGTTGCAGCAAATATACCTCACTTAACTACCTTGTCTTTCTTCACAATTGTCCCTTTCTTGATGATTCCTTGGTTCTATATAAGGAAGCTTTATTGCAGGATAAGTTAGCACCAAAAAAAAATATTAAGAATTACAACTGCATTTAAGAGTACAATACAAGTTATTTCCAAAGGTTACAAAGTCCTCTCAATAAAATTCTAAGTCACAGCTATACAACTATTTTAAAAGAAATTTAAGAAATCATCCATAAAATATTTATGAATGTCTTAGAGCAAATATCTTAAGATCAAAAAACCTTTCTTGAGCCAGTGGCTCTTGCTTGAATCAATTAATTAATTCACTGTATGGAAATTGAGAACTTCCTGTGTATCTGGGGTATAAAGCATAACTCTTTTTTAGTAGCTTTGCTTACTAGAATATACTAAGAGCAATTTTTCTACTATCACCCCATCTAAAATAACAGATTACGCCTTGGAAAAATAAAGAAGGAGTTTCTTGTTTGCTTTTTTTGTTTGTTTGTTTTAAACAAAGGAGACACGCAATGAATCAGTGACTTCATCCCACTGCATGTTGTCTTTTGGCACTGATGTAAACTCATCTCTAAAAGAAGAGAAGTCACAGACAAGGTTTTTCCTGTCCAAAAAGACAGCCTTCTGTCCAAACAACTTCACTAATTTTCTTATTTACAAGCATTTAGTCAAGATCAAATAACATCAAGTTATAGATAATTTAATCTTGTTCCTTAACACTTTCATCTTTTAAGATTAACTGATGATATGGATATATCAGGCAATCACTGGAAGCCAGATCAGTATATGAATAAAACAAACCAAGAAATTATACAGTCATGCTCTTCCCTTTCATACCTACTTACTTACATAGCCAGGTCTGTAATTTTAATATAAAAGTGTTACTTAAATGCCATTTTGCTCTTCATTTTCATAACTATTCTCCCTAGAAACACCCTTTAACAATAAAGCATTTTTATATTTGTAAAAGCCATACATATCTCTTTTGGGTTCTCTTTACTTAATGGCTTCCTACTGTCTACAAAGAGCATTAACCCACTGTGGTTCAGCCTCTCCCACTGTAATCCTTTGGTCAAAATAAATTAAGGCCTATTCTTTTATCCTAGAATTTGAAAAGAAAGACTGCTTGGTCTCCACAGGATCTCAGACAGCCAAGATGAAGCAGAAAGGCTATCACAACTTCTTTGGGACAAAGCAGGATTCTTCAGCATCAAACAACCAAGACATTAAAGAGTTACCTTGACGTGTAATAAAGGCCATCAACTCCCACACATCAAACAGGACACTTGGCATGTCTCTCATACTCTTTGGGTGGAAGAGAAACATAGACCAGAGAGGCAGAGAAGCTGATAAGCTAGATAGAAGCTGCCAGACTGCATTATATATATCACATATTCCACCACTATTAAATGGAGGAGCAGAAATCAGCAAATGGGGCTGAGGAGTTTGCATCATCTGCAGTTGCTGCACTAGACTTCTCAGCAGTGTCAGTTCAGGACTTCTTCACATAATGAAAGAGAGCAAACAGCTCTGCATCTCTGCAGCCACAACATCAAAGTTTGAGGGTTTCTGGGGCTGGCCCTCAAGTGTACAAGAAATCAGTGGTGTTGAAGCTGCTGTTTCCACCATCATGTGAGCTGCTTTCACTACCCAGCCCAGTAGGTGAACAGAGGACAGAAAAAAAGCAGGAAGATCATTGTTTGGGGCTTCCTCACTTTCCAACCCAGTGAGCACCTATTTTACAACATGATGGAGAGGAGAGGGAGAGCCTTGCTGGCTTTCCGGAGTTTCTCCTGAAACAAGGCACAACAGAAGACTGACTAATGCTCAGACATGAAAGGAAAGAACTTGCAAGGCAGAACTTCACAACACACCCTAATGTCACCCACTGTAACCTTCTGAAGGGATCTACTTATTAAAGTACTTTGTGACAAACAGTGAAGATATTTTTACCCTTTCTGTTTGCAAAGGAGTCTGTGACAATAATCTGTTGTAGCTGCAGTATAATGTGGGACAACCTACAGCTCCCACTTTCAGATAAATTCAGGCTGAAGTGCTTTATTGTCACAGCACATGTCACAGTTGAGACAGCCACAATACACAGAGCATCACCACACAATTTCAGAAGGCTACAAGCCTCTGCCCTTCTTGTTCTTTAGCACAACCTTTTAATACTCCTCAAGTTCATGCACTGCACCTGTGAGCCCTCTCTTCCCTTTGGTGATTGGTCAGTAACCCCTCAGCACTCCCTGGCTCAGCACCTCCAACACTGCTCACCTGCCTTTCACAGCTGCAGCCCATTGGGGATGGGGCTCAGCCACAGCCCCACTCCCAATTCCCACAAACTGTGTGCCTACTCTTTATTAATATGAGCACAGTTCTGCATGAACACAGTTAGGCAAGGGCCAGATATAACAGGAAATACAAGATGTGGAGAGCAGTGCACCCTTCCATTTTTAGGCACAGGCTCCCCAGAGTAGCCACACCATGGGGACCTCACAGACACACTCCCAACCAGTGTCTCCACACCAGCAGCAGCCTCCTGCAGGCACCAGCTACCACAAAGACACTCTAACAACAAAAGCTGATACAAGAAAGCACGAGAATTCAAAACTTACCTTTTCCAAGATGAATTTGTTTAGGTAAGGCATGTAACCCTGATTGGAAACTGGTCCTTCATCATCGTCCCTAAAGTGCTCTTCCAAGGCCACTGGATCATGGGGAACATTTAACACTGTGCACAAGTTGTGAGAAAGGACCTGAGGACAAAAGAGAAACCAGTGACACTGCTGTCAGCTTTAACCATGGTGGGTTCCCTCCAGAGCAGACCTGTGACTCCAAAACCATGTGCAAAGTGACACTTTGATGTCACCGCAAGTTCTGCCCCACAAAGTTTTGCAAAACATAACTAAAAAATCCTCACTTGATGGTTTCAGAGAGCTGACTGTTACAGAAGCAATGTGAGCAGAGAGGTCCAGCCCTAGAGAGCTACAAATGCAGCTACACAAGCTCCCCTTTGTACATATATCCCCATGCAGCTGAAAACCAGGAGAGGCATGCAGGAACACCAGAATAATATTTGCAGGGTGAAGTCAGATAGCCATCAAAACAACCACAAACACCTAGCCCTTGAAACTATAAATATTTATTTCTAGTGAAAATGAGTAACAAAGAAAACAATTTAATATGTAGCTTTAGTTTACAAAGAAAAGACTATTCAGATTAAAGCATTAACTATGGATTTCTTTCATCTGCTTGCTTTTGGGCTGCTTCTCAACACTGACCCCATGGCTCAGCTGCAAAGGAAAGTAATGTTACAGAAAGAGGAAGGGTTTAGGTGTGCTTCTCAAATTTTTATTTTAAAAAGCTATTTGCATGAAGTATGTCACGAACTCGACACCCACTAACACTCATGTCTGTTCTTGAGAAATGACCTTCAAGAAGAGACTACACACTTGACTAATTTTAAGGAAGTACTGAATTACTAAAAACAAACTAGCCAGCACACCTCAAGCTCTTCAGCCCTAGCTGAGCTTTGCAAGCACAGACCAACACCCCAGTACCAACAGGAAGGCAGAGCCCGGCCAGGAGGGACTCCTGTGCCACCAGCACTTCCCAAAAAACAGCAAAGCACCATCATCCCTCCCCCTGGCTGTTCACACTGTCTGGGGTCAGGTCACACCTGTGACAGGCTGCCCACATCACCCCTTGGCATGATGCAGAGCTGAGCCTCTGGAGATGATGTACCACCAACATGAGCTGGGTTAAGGATTTAGTATTACACACCCTGGCAGAGTTTGCACAGAAAAAAATGCAAAAAAGGCAAAAAAAATACAGCTAAAAAAAATTACACAAAGGTAAAACAGATCACATCTTTTCAAAAAGGTATGTTTTTATTTTTGCCATTATTTTTTAATTGACAACTACATGGAATGAAGTGCAACTGACTTTTGTGGGTTTTATATAGAATTTTTTAAAAAAGACCAAAATTATGCAAAGGGAAAACAGTAAAAAAAACCAAATGTGCAGAAAACTTATAAGCATGTCTATTTAGGTGAGTAGACATAAAAGATCATCAAAGATGAAGTAGTTGTAAAAGAAGAAGTGAAAGTCTGAAGTTGTCAAAGCCTAGGAAATCAAACCAAAGCTACACACTTAAAATGTCTGGGCTTTCCCCCACCCACCTACCCCCAAGAAAGAAGAAAATGTACATTTACTATTCTGATGCATTATAAGGAGACAGCAGAATCTAAGTGTTAGTTAGTTAGTTAGTTAGCAGGAAACATTACAAAGATGGCCCAAGATGTATATTCAGTTCAGAGGAGCATTCCTCTCTATATACCTCCAAAGTTAAACTTGCTTTCAGAAAAGGAGACATTTCCATGAGAAATACATATTTTCACAGATGTATGCTAACACTAAGGCATCAGAGCTAACAAGGTCTAGAATTTTATAAAGAGTTAAACAACAGCATCAGCCATAGCACAACAAAAGCTGCACTTCCCAAAGCAGCAAAAGAGCATTTAGAAGTTATCATACTTCACACCACTCTCCATCAACACTTCAATCCATCCTTGTCTCTAACCAGATCAAATATTTGAGTCCATGTGATTTACATATGGGGTTGGGGGAATGTACTATCATGTGTGCTTCCCCTTCTATTTAAGGCTTCTGCTGTTATTTATAGAAGCCTGAGGGATTCTTCAATTTCTGAGAGAGAGAGAGAGATGATCACTGTTTTCCAACCACACTGGAGTTGCTAATACTATAACTAAAAAAATACTCAGCTAACAAAAATATTCTGAAAGCATGACTGATTTCAGCTTACTACCAAAGTAAATTAAAAAGTCTTGATAAAATACTTTCTTATCATGTGCTTTCTACATATTTGTCTTCTCCTTTTTTTGGTGTGCTTGGGTTGACAGAAACCTAGGTGCTTTCCACATCAAGTGACCAACTTACCAGGAAAGAATTCCACTTTCAATGATTTTTTAAGATGTGCCTTATCTGCCATCTCTCTGGTGCCCAGGGCTCTTTTCATAACTCAGGAAATTCCTCGGTGCCTGCCAAAGCTGCCGCTCTCTAACGCGGCCAAGCGCCAGCTGAATTCTTCACGTGCAGGGTAAGCCAGAAAAATTCTGCCCCGAGGTCTCCTTTGCTTTGGTTTTGTTCTCTCAAATCACATTATCTGGACCTGAAGATACTCTATGTTAATTAACCATTTTAAAAAACCCCAACAAGCAGCTGAGCACCAGACTAATTGGGGTACAAAATAACCTCCTTGCCTTGCAGAAGCTGCATCAAGCATGAGGAAGTTTTGCAGCAGTCAGGATTATTCCCCCAGTGCCCACAGGGCTGCTAGGCAGCTTTCTCCTTCTGCATTTATCATGCTCTGGATGCCACATTTAACAATTTACCTTCTTGCCAAGGCCAGTTCCTGCCCCAGCCCACAGACTCATCTCTGCTGCAGCACACGGGCACAGTGGGGTCCCCAAACTGGGGTCTGAGACAGCACAGGCAGCCTGCAGGGGGTTCATGACACCAGTGCACTCCAGGTACAACAACTCCTTCACTTTCAAGGGAAAATTGTTAAGAAAGATGCCTGGTGGCATCCCATCTTTCCCTGGGAACACTGAAAGTGTTCTGTTCCAAATACAAATACAAGCAAGCTGAATGCCAAAGGTCATCACAGACTCTGGATTTACTTTATTATGCCCTGTTTCATGCTGCTTTACCTTCAGGTCTGCTCTGCCAGAGCTGCTCCCCTCTTGGGTTCCCTTTTTCCAAAACTTTCAGCACCTGTTGAATTGTTACCATCTGAGTAGTTTCATTTAACCAGGTCCCAGAAAAGTGATCTGCATTTCTACAGAGAGAGGGAGAAATGCTAGACTACTTACTGCTCAGTGACAAAAATTTGGCCCAGATAACAATGGGAGCCTTACCAGGGCAGACTAATCCTGCAGCAGCCATTGTCAGCTTCTCGGTAGTTTTCTCTTTTTATTTTCCATCTTTCAGGGGGGTCCTCACACTCCCCTGTCTCTTTTTCAGATTTTAAGATGTTGGCATCCCGGATCCCGACAGCTCCATTCAGTGGCTTTGTGTGAATTCATTCCAAGACATTCTTGGCTCATCTCTCCCTAACATCCATGTCAGCAGCCAGCCAGCCAAAATAAGGCTACTCACAAGCACTTTCCCTTTTTCTTTTATGACCAGTGCTAAAAGTAGCATCATATGAGCTCCTTGTCACAAGCACCAGGTCATTTCATCCAGGGCACACCGTACACACACCACATCCTGCATCACCACACCCCCAAGGTCCAGCTTCCTTATCCACTCAGGCAGCACATACCCCACCTGGAGCCTCATTATTCAACATCAGGGTTTCTGAAGCAGCCTCTTTCCCAGCTGGATGAGTGTATTCCAGCCCAGGTTCCTGACACTTGTGTCCTTCATCCACATCAGCTCCCGTTCCTTCATTTGCTCCTTTCATCCCTGGGCACTTGCATACCCCTCATCACCATTTTCAACAACTTCACCCTTTCTTTTGCCTTCATTATCTGCACAATCCCCCTTGGCCTCCAGTCACAGCCTGGTGTCAGCCTGCACCTGCCCAAGGAGCCACAGCCTTTCTGTCCTGGGGCTCCCAGCCCTTAGGAAGAGCTCTATGTAAACATACTCCCTGTACGGCAACTTTCTTCTACATCTTCCCTGACAAAAAGAATCACAGAATCCATTAGGCTGAAAAAGACCTCTAAGATCATCAAGTCCACCCTATGACAGAACAGCACCACGTCAACCAGACCATGGCACTGAGTGCCACATCCAGTCTTTCTTTAGACACCTCCATGGACTCCATCACCTCCCTGGGCAGCCCATTCCAATATCTAATCAGCCCCTCTGTGGAAAGATTCTTCCTAATGTCCAACCTGAACCTCCTTAAGGTTGCAGCTTAAGTTTTTGTCCTCTTGCTGGTTGCCTGGAAGAAAAGACCAATCCCCACTTGGCTACAAGCTCTCTTCAGGCAGTTGTGGAGTGGTAAGGTCACTGCTGAGCCTCCTTTTCTCCAGGCTAAACACCTCCAGCTCCCTCAGCTGCTCCTCACAGGACCTGTGCTCCAGACACTTCACCACCTTTTCTGCCCCTCTCTGGACTTGGTCCAGCACCTCAATGTCCTTCGCAAACTGAGGGGCCCAGAACTGGACACAGCACTTGAGGTGTGGCCTCACCATGCCCAGCACGGGGGACAATCCCTGCCCTGCTCCTGCTGGGCACACCATTGCTGATCCAGGCCAGGATGCCACTGGCTGCCTTGGCCACCTGGGCACAGGCTGGCTCAAGGTTAAACAGGCTGCTGATCCACTGGGAGCTGCTCCTCTCAAGCACAGCCTCATGGCCCTGTCATTTCCTCAGGCTCCCTGTTTTAGTCTAGGCTAAAAGGCTGCCTGGGCTTTCCTGGCACAACAGCATCCCTCCCTCACGCCTCACCGACAGCACTGCTACCGTAACTCACACACTGTGAGCCCTGCTGACAGCCCCGGAGCAGGACCCTGTCCCTGAGTCACAGTGAGTAATTTCCTACTGCCCTGCACCGCTGCACAAAGCCGATTGTCCCACGGGGTCCTGCCCACTCGGCCAGGCTCCCACCCTGCCCCTGCCTCACTGCATTGTTCAAGGTCTTCCTCTGTGCTCAGACCTCCCCTCTCACCCCTGATTACACCATTCTTCCTCTTCCCACAGGCCACCAACTTCTCATCTAGGGGAAAAGCAAAGGCAAGAGGTACAACAAGCCTCTAACACTCCAGAAATGAGAACAGACCGGTATGAATTTTCTAAGCCTGACAAGTAGTTTTGGTCATCCAAAGTTATAACACAGGCCTGAGTGAGACAGTATTTACACATGTGGCTCACCATCCACATAATGCAGATAGCATCCAGGAGTCCAAACCCCAGGACTTAGAAAACAAACCCCAATGCAGCATGGAAGACAAGAACACCAAAATAAACCCACTGCCTAAGCAGAGACAAGTCACAAAGCAACAAGTGGAAGAGCTTCCAGAGAGGGGGTAAAAACTAATTGGTGGATTTTTCCAAGATCCAATCATACAGACACACACACACTACTAGCAATTTTGCTAGCTGTCAGGTGGAACCATATGTAAAACTACAGAGTTTCAAGACCCAGATGAAAAGTGAATTAACAAGTTAATTTTAAAACTGCAGGTTGTAAGACTGATGAAATCGAATCTAAAGGAAGCAATTTGGATGTAGCTCGTGCTGGAATCACAGCAGCAGCTGTAACTGTGTACACAGAAGTTACACCTTGAACATGCCAAAAAACACACTGGCAAAACAATGACTGTGTCCAGCTTTAAAGCTGTAATTTAAGAACAGAATACACAAATGTTTCTGCTGATGTAGAAAAAAAGACTAAGAGCTGCAGCCAACATAACAGTAGAATTTCTGAAGACTACCAGTTGAAAAAAAAAAGTAGAAAACCCAAACAAACGAACAAAAAAATCAGTGCATACCGGAAGCAGACAATATTCAAAATTACACTGAGGACTGATTTGACTGTCTCCTCTCTCAGCAGCTCAGAACATATACAGAAGATACAAATGGATAAAAGACATCTCATGACATCCTTACTATTCCAAGGAAGTCTCATTTTTGCCCTCAAGCATTTGCTGTTTCTCCAAACTACAAAACAGACCAAACTGACTCACCTCCATCCATCTGCTCTAGATCTACTGAAAACAAATGTGTGATGCAAACCCTTTGCAGCAGGGCCTCAACTACAGAACACACACACACATATATTTATTTTTCTCATAGTATTTAAAGTTAATTATTTATTTTTATGGAAAGATCAAAGGTCACTTCTAGGCAGAGTAAATAAAAATCACTTCCTCTAACAACCAAACGTATTATCCTTAGGAATTTCCCTGAAATGTGATGGCACCACCTTATACTGGATTACAGAAACCAAAGACCCATGGCTAGTAGGTTTTCTTACTGAGAAGGGAAGTGTTCAGCAGGTTACAACACTGCCATTCTCACAAAACAAAAAGGTTTTCATAATTTTTTAAAAACAGTCATTCCACTCAATTATTATTATATTATTATTATATTAGCATATTTTCCTAATGTCACAGATCTCTACTAACCTGTTGGTCTCCAAGCATCATCAGTGCTCCATTTTACAGGAGTGCTGTATCTTCCTCATGATGATGAGAAACACTTCATTGGGAAACACCTTCTAAGGACAACACAGTCCTATCTCTGTCACACAGGAACTTCTCTTTTGCTGTCCTGCCTGCCCTTGTTGACCATGTGGGGCTACTGCCACCCTGCACACCTTTCCTCCCCAGCAGGACCATCAGTCTGACACCACATTCAGCATTTGCCACAAAAAGTCTATGTAACAACACCCTCTACTCCCTCCTGAAAACTAACTCTTGGTGGCTACAGGAGAAGGTGGCAGCCTCATTTCAGACTTGTTTCTGCACTCCCAGATCCTCCACTTGACACTCCCCCACAGGAATAATTATGGATATTGATTGAATATTAATTATTTCCACAGGAATTAATAATTCTGTGGGAATTAATTATGTCTGTGACATAATTAATAATTATGTCACAGACAGAACTGCACAAACACACAAAGCCCTGCTTTTTTTGATGCCACTGTACCAGCCTACCAGCACACTGGCAGCTTCTGTAGCCACTTTTTTCAGGGCAGCACCTGAGTGTAGGAATGTGCCCTTTGTTGTCAGAGTGACAAAATTATCTTTTGTCTCCTTAAAAAAGAAAAAAGCTCAGAAGTTTCTCTCCTCAGTTAGGTAAAAAGACACCTCATAGGACCTTAGGGACTTCACCTCAAATGTAAGGATTTAAGGATAGCCAATTAGACAGAAGCCAAAAAGTCCTGCCTAAGCAATTTACTAGAAAAAGAAGACAACAAAGGAACTAATCACTTTTGTGAGGTGTTTAACCAGGAGCAAGAACCTCTTACACTTAGCTTGGTTTTTCTCTGTAATGAGCTTTGTTATTTTGCCTTTTATTAAAACTTTTCTGTTTCCAACACTGCCACAGAAGCCATCCTGCTGATTTTATACCATATGAAGTAGTGAGCTATCTCGGGCGTGATATAGATCTCCAAGAGTTTATAAGAGACCATTAGCTCAAAGAGACCACTCTATCACCTGAGGTTTTGCAATGGCCTGCACCACGACATCTGCAGACACCCTCAGGTGAGTGCACAGAGCACACCAGGTGTGGTGGGCAGCATGACAGGAAAACAGGATTCCTATAAAAAGCAGGACGATAAAAACAAAAAAAAAAGCTTCTCTGCAACCTGCTTTGGTTTGCCCTGCAAGGCTGAACACAAACACTTGCTTTCATTGACACCCCTGTGAAGAACCCAGGGCCTGCACACATTTCAGCTGGAGTTCACAGCCAGGTCTGGCGTCTGGCCCGATTCCTGCCCCGCCGTCACTTCTGGCCGAGTCCGGCTCTATCTCACAGCCCCATCACCCCAGCAGAAGAAAAGGAGAAGAGGAACAGGCTGCTTGCAGCACGCTCCGGACCCTCATTACATAATGCTAAAAATAAAGTCCGTGAGCGACCACAGCCACGCTAGGGAACAGCACCCAGAGCACGGGCACCGTGGCTGGTGGAGTGAATCGCACGAAAGGCACAAGCCTCGGCTGATCGCTGCTGCCCACGCAGCCCCAGCGCCGAGCACAAGGACCCACAGTCTCCAGTGTCAACAGGTGTTGCGTTCTTATTCAAAATATTTATTTAGCCAGATTCCTGCTATTATTCCCAGGCCAAGACGGTCCCATAAAGCAGGGCCAAGACGGGACTGGATTCAGCGAGCTGCCTGAGAGCTCTTTTAAGAGCACAAACACTACTTCAGCGTATAAGCTAAGGAAAGAATGGCACAGTTGGAGCCTCTTGACTAATTCTCCTGTTTATATCCAAATAAGAGGGCACTGTGGAACCTCTCTCTCCCCTTGGCAAGCTGTGAATTTCACTTGGACGCAGCCAATCCCTATAGATGGGACCTTGTGGCTACCCCACAAAAGATTTTGGCCAGAAAGGGTAGCAAGGACATGAGGTTGAAAGCGGATCAGAAGCACAACAAGGGTTTGTGCGCTGACATCCCTGGGAGGACGGAGCGGAATGAAAATCAGCCTGCCCGGGCTCCAGGACGGCTCCGCGCCAGCCGCCTGCAGGACGGAGGTGGCCGGGGCCCGCAGGGACAGCGATGCCGTGGCACGAACGGCGGGGAGACCGCGATTTACAGCGCCCCAAAGAGAGCCGCAAAGCGAGCGCCGTGTGCCCCCAGCGCGGCCGCCGCCGGCAGGTCCCAGCCCGCGCCCCGTGCCCGCGGCGCCAGCGCTCGGCGGGCACCGACCCCTCGCACCCCACCGGGCCGGCCGCCCCCCGCTTGCCTTCAGCTGGGACTTGGAGACCTTCCCGCTGCGGTCGAGGTCGAGGGCGGTGAAGGCGTGCCAGATGGACTTGAGCAGCTCCTCCTTGAGCCCCACCATGGCCGGCCCGCTCCCGGCCCGCGCCCGCCGCCGCCGCTGTGCCCCGGCCTGCGCCGGCCCCGGGGGCGCGGCCCGGCCCGGCCCGGCCCCGCTGGCGCCGCCCCGGCGGCCCAGGAACCCGGGGGGGCGGCCCGCGCCCCTCAGCGCCGCCCGGCCCTGCGGCTCAGCGTCCTCCGGCCCGCTCGGCTTCCTCTGCTGCCCCAGGTCTGCCTTTTATTCGTACTAGGAAATGCTCTCGATTAAATGGCCAAGTGCTGCATCCTGTCCCTTTCAGTTTATTTCTGATGACTCGGTGTAACATGGGTGCATAAATTAACATTGGTCGCTTTCGTGTTCTTCAGCACAGTGAAAACACTGTTCAGGGTTTTCACCTCTGATGAGATGGAAAATAAAACAATAAAAAATTGTCATTGTGACATGCTACTGGAAAGATAAAATAAGCACTACATGGTAATGCAGGCTGTCATGAATATGTCAGTGAGCCTGATACTGTTCTGTCTTTCCAAATAATTCCCCCCTAGAAAACTGTGGGTTTTTGAAGGATAGGAACACAGTTGAGTCTGTGAATGGAATTTATGAAAGCCTCAGGTCCAATGTTCCCAGCAGGGTGTACCTCACAGTAAGGAGAGCGGCTTTCTTCCCGGATTTTTTCTGCCCCACAAACAGCTGGGAAGGAAGGCTGCGCACAGCTGGAGAGAGCGCAGTGCAATCCCAGTGCAGGGGAGAGCTAAAAACACCTCCTGCTCCACTGCCTCCAGAGCTGAAGCCAGGCAAAACGTGACCAAGAGGAAGGAGTTGTGTTGTTGGAAGTTTTTTTGAGAGTTGTGGGGTGTTAGGGGTAGGGTTTTTGTGTTAAGTCTTCTTTAAAGCTGTGGGATGGGAATAAGCTCTGGTGAGGGCAGCAGCTGTGCAAGGACTTCAACAGAGATTTTAAATAAATTTATGCATAATTTCTTCTGCATGTTATAGGAAAAGCAAATTATTATTTATGATGTATGTGCTGTGATCTCAATGGTCTTTTTTCCATGTCAAAACTTAGGACTCCCTATAGTTTTGGCTAAATGCTGTGTTAGTTGTTCTGCTTGGCCAAAAATACCTTTTCAGACCGGCTTTGGGGAAAGAAATGGAATGGCCTTTTTGTACATCTTGATGGATGTCTTCAGCATTTCAGTCTGAGGAGCAAATACTATAAATCATGTCAGCAGCACAGGCAGAATCCAAACCCCATATGCACTGGAGCCCTAGGCCCAAAGAGGAGCCACACACTGAGAGCATCTTTGTGAGCTCACCCTGCAGAAAAGGACAATGGGGAACAAGTGAGGGATGATGGGCATGGTCTTAGATGGTGCAGAACTCTTTAACACTTACTGACTGACAGAGGCTGAGAAATAGGACTCCTGCATGCACTATTTCCTGCAATTGATAGAAAATTTCACACTTTTCTGTCTCTCTGTAACCCACGTACATTGCTCTGAGCACTGAGACTGTCATTCATTCACAGAACACAGCCCATGATCACTTGAGGGTTTTATTTTCATGGATTTCACACAGAACCATTAAAGTCCCAACTCAAGACGCATAATAAACAGCAGGGGAAAAAATTAGGTTTTAGTCTTCAGTCAATTGCATCATCAGAACAAAAATAGCACTCCAAGTGAAATAGTTCTGGCAGGTACAGTTTGACAACTGTTTTGTACCAGGTGGCGCTGATTTATTGTGATTCCAGTAAGAAAGGCACTCAGATTCTAAAGTGTCACTTAAAATACCATTTATTGCAGCCAACATTATAATGGAGAGAACAGTGTAGATAACCTTACATTCCTTCAGGAACTCTGGGCTGTCCAGCATCAACCAGGTGCAGCACGTCGCACACATCCTGCCCATGGAAAATTTACACCGTTCTGGTCATTCAAGCTATTACAGGAGTTTTGTACAAGGAGACAACTCTGTACATTGTTTGATGGCCATACATAAAACGTGTTCACACCAGAACCCTTTGCTGCCATTTTCAGATGAAGTGCAGGGCATGCAGGGGTTGTCATTGCAGGTACCACGTAGGACCTGCCCCAATAATCCCGTGGGACAATCAGACAGGGAAATTTGTCCCCTGTGGGCCTGGAGGCCAGGCTGGACGGACAGCACAGCTCAGCACAGGCTCGGTAGTCACAGGCCTAACTTGCATGGACCACTGATCCTCTAGGTGCAGCAGGGCAGGTGAGCAGGCAGCAAAGCCCACTGTAGGAAGTATTGCTAATTCTCATAGGTGATAAATCATAAGATTGGTTTTCTCTATGTGATGGAGACTATAATCATCCACAGATTTTTATTCTTTAGAGATATCTTTTAGAGATGTTATGGCCTCCCAGTAGCACAGTCAGTTGCCCAACACAATCTGCCTTATTCACTGAGCATACTCTTAACAGCCTTTCCCCCCTCCTTTTTCCCAACCTTTTGCTCCATACTTTATTCAGGACTTTGGAATCCACAGATAATTATTTATGCTCTTTCCTCAAGATGGATACTCTGAACTAAATTATTAACATAAAAAATTATTTTGATAACATTTCCTAATGAATCTGATTTGCTAACATTACAGCTGTTACTATTACCAGAAACATCTGCCACCTTAAAATACATTAGCATTTCCCCAATTAGAAGACAGCTATTCCACTTAAGAAGGGAATAGACAACTTTTATACATGCAGATAAGTTGGTAGCTGAGCACTCACAAGGTCACAGTAAACACAGGAGACCCTTCCTAAAGTGCATTAAAATGCAGTTAGATTCAGTGCAAAGTCACTAAAGAAAAGCAATTAATGTAGTTCACACATCGATCTTCTAATGGCAGGGACTTAATCTCTGCTTTGAACAGAGTTCAGTGATTTTTTGGCAGTTTGGATTTTTGGTAAAAACAATAGGGTGGAAAAACAAAATGCAAACGAAATGCTCCACAAATGGTAAAAAACAATTAAACCACACCACACCCACACATATAAAAACCAACCAACCAACAACAAAAAAACCCCAAACAACCAATGAGTCAAACAAACAAGAAACATACAGAAAAAATAAACACAAACAGAAAAAAATAAACACACTAAAACCCTGTGTGCTGCTTTTCATTTTCTCTTCCTTCTTTTTGCTGGCTTCTGTTACTCCTGATTTAAATGACATGCTAAAATCCTTTGCCAGAACAGGATTTGTTTTCCACCCAGAATATAAATAGTCCCATTCAGGTCACTAGGTTAGCAGTCCATGCTTAAATGTTTCATTAAAATGAGTGGTTTACACAAGTCTCAGCTGCTCCAGCACTTGGTAGGTTAATCAAGAGGATGCTTACAAGTTGTGCATAAACCTAGTACATGATTTTATATAGCCATACTCATATTTAAATCCTCAGTGTTTTTATAGGATTGAGCTAACTGAGCAAAACCAGTTAAAGTGAAGATCATATTCAGACAAACTTGCTGTGGAAAGAAACCTTTGTTTTTTATGCTTACCCAAAATAGCTTTAACAAAGTTACAGGACTAACTGCATCCACACCCAAAGTGAGTTATTTTAAGGAACCCTGCTATTTCATATGCTAATCTGGGTCTTTGCTTATCAAAGACTTTACATTCTGAACCTTTGAAGATAAGATTGACATGTAATGCATTAACCATTAATTAACAGCAATCACACTTAACCAAGAAACCCTTGATGGCACTACATAAACTCTAAATTGCTTGCCTGGTTCAAAAGCAAGTTCTGATGCAACTTCACATACTTCTGCTTTTCCTGAAAGTTGTCTGAGAGCTCAGCAACTTCATTTAAAATCTGTGCTTATTCTAATTTTGTTTCCTCACCAGAGTGAAAAACATGACTGAGGGGAGGGAAGACTGGCTCTGTCTCACGGAGTGACTCACAGTCTCAGGAAGGAGCTTTAGTTGGACCCTGCTGAGGCTCAGCCTGGAGGGGTCAATCACTTTTCTCTTGGTCCTCTTTGCAGAAGCTTAATTACTCCTTGTTAGCCAAATAATAAGTATTTGTCAGGGAAGTTCTAACCAGAGGAAAGATTACGCACTTGAACCGTTACTAATTTTGTTTTATGCCACTGAGTCAGTTAAACTGACATCAAGGAAAGAATTCCAGCACTTCAGTTCTCTGCTCATTGTTAGCCCAGGGAAAATCTTCCCAGCCTTGGCTGGAACAGTCATTTTCATTCTCCACAGGAAAACTAAATGGAAGCAAACAGACATTGAAGACCGTTAAGGCAACTTTGCAGCAAACTGTGCTTCCAATATCTGCCACTTCACAGCAATGTTTCAGGAGAAAATAAAACTGAAGCAAATGCTGGGGTTTATTATCAGTGTTAGTTTCTGAATAGACTTCTCCTGCCATAAAACATCTCCAGAAAACAGTGGGGGAGAGTGTAAAAAGCAGTAAGTATATTTGACATAATAGCATGACCCAATCCTCAAGCCATCTGAGCAATTTGTCTTTTCTGCTATTTTAAAATACTTCAGTAGTTTTAGGTGAAACAAGAAGCAGCATTAAATGCTGAATCGGAATGGCAGTTTAGTCTCTCTTAGGGAAAAAAAAGAAAAAAAAAAGAAGAAAAAAAGGTGAATTTTCCATTCATTTCTAAGACTTTCAGAGCCATCTTTAAAGGGATTACAGCAAGGCACACCTATTTCACTATGGTTTTCTACTATTTATACATGGGCACAATACATGCATTTTTATTTAAACTTCAGAAAACAAACATAATGTAGGGGTAAAACACAGGTTACCTTTCAGTTCCTCCCTGGTAACACACTTCTTACTCTACACTTTCAGCTGATAAGGTGTTTCTCACTGAGTTACAGGATTCACCATAGAGAACAAAATACCACAGACACCTTACCTGCAGAGAGGAAGAGGAAATTCAGTCCCATGTGTGCTGCAATATCCCATCTTTTGGAGTGGAAACTGGAAAGAGAAATAGCCAATGGAAAAAAGCCATTTAAGCAGGGTTAATGTAGAAGAAAGTCAGTCAGAATCAAGGAATCTTCAGTGTTGGAAAAGAGGATCATTGGGCACTCCTGTTAACCCAGCACTGCCATGTTCACCACTAAACCATTTCCCTCACTGCCACATCCACATATTTTTTGACTTCCAGGTATGGTGCTTCCACCGCTTCCCAAGGCAACCTGTTCCAATGCCTAACAACCTTTTCAGTGAAGAAATTTTTCCTGATGTCCCATCTAAACCTCTCCTGGAGCAGCTTGAGACCGTTCCCTGTTGTCCTGTCGCTGTTACCTGGAGGAAGAGCCTGATCCCCACCTGGCTACAGCCTCCTTTTAAGCAGTTGCAGAGAGCAACCAGGTCTCCTCTGAGCCTCTTTTTCTGCAGGCTAAACACCTCCAGCTCCCTCAGCTGCTCCTCACAGGACTGGACACAGCACTAGAGGTGAGGCCTCACCAGTGCCCAGCACACAGCACAGGGGGACAATCCCTGCCCTGGCTCTGCTGCCCACCTATTTATGGCTTTCTTGGCCACCTGGGCCCACTCTGGCTCGTGTCCAGCCCCTGTGGACAGCACCCCAGGTCTTGTTCCCTGAGCAGCTCTCTACCCACTCTGCCCACAGCCTGCAGCACTGCCCAGGGTTGTTGTGACCCAAGGGCAGGACTGTCACTTCACTTTGTTGAACCTCATACAATGGCCTTGGCCCATCAATCCAGCCTTGACTCAATGTCTACAGGATCAAAAAGAGTTTAAAATCCCATGTGCAAAGACATGGATCAAATATATGAGGAGATTCTGCCCTGAACCTAAGTAGATGAGAATGGAAAGAGGCAAGAGGAAAGAGCTGCAGAGGCAGAAACATCACCTAGGGTTGGTGAGACTGCTAAAGGTTGGGAATAGCAGGTGTTTCTCCAGTCCCCCAGTCCCTATCCTGTGAAACACCTTGCCTAAAATACTTCCATTAGTGGTGCCTTCTGCTGTCTGTAAATCAAGAGATGAACAAGATCTCCTCCATCAGGATGCAGGCTGAACACGAAGAATCTTCCTGTGTATAAATTCAGCAGCAGCAGCAGGTTTTACGTCCATCAGCTCCCTTGTCTGGCAGCAATCTGAGGGATACACAGGAGATCATTAATCACAGTCAGGCCACTTAGTCTGCTTTCATCTTGACTCAAAGAGAAATCAGTTTAGACCAGCATGATAATTCAGATGTCATGGTAAATGCTCATATTGTGTATTGTAAGGGAGTCAAATGACAGGCAAAAGGAAGATCTTTGAAGCCAATGCTGCAGCTTTTTCAAGACTGTCCAGAATCTCAAGTTCATTTTTAGGCGTGCACAACCTCGGATCTCTGGGCAACATGTTAAACAATAATAAATTGCTTCCTGTTTAATTAGGCCCAGCAATATTCTCTCCTCGGGGCACCTCCCTTTCCCCTAGCCCAATCCCATTATACTTTGGGAAGACAGAATCTCCATCCCGTTCCAGCTCTCAGCCAGGAGCAGTTTCCTGAGTGCTGTCCTGCCCAGTTTCCCCCTGCTTTCTTTGTGCCGCGTTTCTGGAGCTGAGAGCCTTTGCTGTGCTCAGCAGCTCCCTCCGAGGGTTCCAGGCTTCCCTGGAGGAGGGGAGGGCTCAGCAGGGCTCAGCCCGGTTTCACTCTGCTGGCCGTGTTTAGAGCCAGGTCCCCAAGCCCAGTTACAGCAGGGATATTTGTAGGTAGCACACACAGGGGTTTATTAAGCACATGCACACATTACACACCAAACCACATATACAGACACATGGTGAGGGTGCCCTTTCCAAGCCTACACAGCCAAAGGGGTGACTGGGGATGGACAAATGAAAACACTCTTACCTGAGCTACTGCTGGCAAGAATGCTCAGTCACTGCTGCAGAACAAGACAATGCCTTCTAACAATCAGAGTCGAGTGTCACACCAGAACACAAACACTTCAAAGACAAAATTCAGTGCTCAGTTAACAATTCTGTCCAGCAGGTGTTGCTGGAGACTACAAAACACATTCAGGCAAGGTCCAGCTTTTGGGAGGGTGTCAAACACATGGTGCCAAGGACAGGGTGCCTAAGTACACTTCTATTCATGAAACTTTTCAGTGTCATCAAGTAATGCAAGCTGTGACATTGAAATCGAGATTTGGAATATACAAGCAGTGCCTAACTCCATTTCTAAGTGGAGGTAAAACTTGTCTGTGACTTCCAAAATAAGCCAACTTGACAGGAAGATTTCAGGTTCTACATTTTAGTGATTCAGATCCATTCCTGCTAATAGGGCAACAGGATACTTGGAAACTGAAAAATGAACCCAACAAAAACTATAAAAAAACCCTAGACAACTGCTGTATGGGGATACCTTCCCAAAACCAAAACAAAACAGCATACAAAAATGACCTCCAATTGTATTTTGACAGTAATGACATAAACAGAATTTCATGTAGTATTTGAACACCAGATGTGATTCAATATTTTTTAAAGTATACCATTTATGATTCAATTCAATTATTTAGCCCGCAAACCCATCAATATTTCTACAGACAATGGAAAGGTTTGAATTGCAAGATGAATTATCCAAACAGTGAATCAGTCCTTGATACCCGAAATTAATTTTTCTGTGTTAAATGGTGTTGTGTCTTTACAGGAAACTGAGTCTGTAGAAGCTTTAGTCCTTCACACCACCCACATTTTGGTCAGAAGATGCAGAAAGACTGAGCAAGACCAAGCAGGAGGTGTTGTCCAGTAATGCATCATTAGAAGATGGAGAAGACAGAGAGAGCAGACAAATCTCTAGAGGACCTGGGGGTATGAAATACCTGCTTTCAAGTATTTTTACATTCACTTTGAGTTCTTCATGAAGTCATGTAGTCTGATCAAATAGTTAAGCTTGGGAAATTTAAGCTTGATGAATTCAGGAGAAATTGGTTAAATATTAAATATGGCTATTTTGAAGAACATGTTTGCCACCCAACTCTAATGCATGCTTCTTAGATTCAGCTACAGTTTTCCTCTCCAAGTGCTGAAGCTCATCCTGTTACACCATGCTTGGTTGAACCTCAACTAATACCCAGCTCTACATTTTTGTGAGAGGTGAGAAGCTCCGCCTTCCACCTGCTCAACTACAGATAAGTTTGGCCCAAGTCTTCTTTTTGCACTAATTTGTAAGCTGCCAAAATTACTGTAAGATTGTTCCTATTAAAAAAAGAAACCCCCTTCAATGTCAGTAAAAATAGATATCACTTCTTACTCAGTAAACATCTGAATCATGAATCACTGCATGCTGGGAATTTTCATGGGAAGCTTTAACACACACTTCCCAAATTCTCTGCTCCTTCCTACCAGCCATTGTTGCAGCCAGGATTCACTGCCTCACCACCTGCATCAGAAAGGCTCATGAAAACTTGAGATAACATTTCACGATTTGTGCTGCTCCCATAAATTACTTTAGAACTCTGAAATGCCTTTTTAAATACTGTCCTTGGCACACAGGAAAAAGTTAAAATGTCTAAAGTCATGTCAGCTCTATGGTTTAAGCAGGGCACCCCTTCAATGGCACACAAAACCTGTGACCAGCACTAGGATAGACCCACAGAATTTTTTAGGTGGAAAATGCCTTTAAGATCATGGAATCCAACGTTAACCCAGCACTGCTGAGCCCACCACTCAACCATGTCCCTAAGTGCCACATCCACACAGCTTTTAAATAACCCCAGGGGTGGTGACACCACCACTTCCCTGGGCAGCCTGTTCCAATGCTTGACAAATGTTTCAGTGAAGAAATGGTTCCTCATATCCCATCTAAGCCCTCCCTGGCACAACCTGAGACTGTTTCCTCTTGTCCTATGTCTTGTTACTTGGGAAAAGAAGCCGACCCCCACCTGGCTATTATTTCTCTTCAGGGAGTTGTAGAGAGTGCTAAGGTCTCTCCTGATCCTCCTTTTCTCCAGGCTGAACACCCCCAGCTCCCTCAGCCACACCTCACAGGACTCTCCAGACCCTTCCCCAGCTCTGTTTCCCTTCTCTGGACTCTCTCCAATCCCTCAATGTCTGTCTTGCAGTGAGGGGCCCAGAACTGGGAAATAGCACTTGAGGTGTGGCCTCACCATGCCCAGCACAGGGGACAATCCCTGCCCTGCTCCTGCTGGGCACACCATTGCTGATCCAGGCCAGGATGCCACTGGCTGCCTTGGCCACTTGGCTCACGTTCAGCCTGTGTTGCAGCACCCCCAGGTCCTTTTGCACTGCGCAGTTTTCCGGCCACTCCTCCCCCACCCGCAGCACTGCCTGGGGTTGTTGTGGCCCAGGGAGAGGATCTGGCACTTGGCCTTGCTGAACCTCCTGCAGCTGCCCTCAGCCCATCGATCCAGCCTGTCCACATCCCTCTGCTGAGCCTTCCTGCCCTCCCTCAGATCATCACGCCTGCACAACTTGGTGTCATCTGCAAACTGAGGGAGCTTTCAGTCCTCTCACCCAGATCAATGAAAAGGACATTAAACAGGACTGGGCCCCACAGTGACCCTGAGGAGCACCACTGGTGGCTGGCCTCCAGCAGGATAGAGCTCCATCCACCACCTCCCTGGGCCCAGCAATCCAGGCCATTCTTCACCCAGCCACGAGCACAGCTTGTTTGCACAGCAATGCCTCTACTGATGCTACAGGTCTCTGAAAATTAGTGATAAGGAACTATCACTAACAGAACTATAATAGATATAACAGATTTTTTACAGTGTAGAGATAGAAAGGCTTAATTTCACTGATAACCCACCAACAGGAATTTCTGACTGTTTAGAAGTATGCTTAAAGGTCTCACTTAATGTAGATGAACATTAAAACACTGCAACAAACCCATATATTTTAAATTCTCTCACAAACAAGACAGGGCTATCTTATAAATTAAAAACCTAAAGGTATTTCAATGTACTAATTTTTCAGTTATCAGTAAAATATCAGTATTCATATCCCTTAAACCAATACTCTGAATTTCACTGTCATATGACTAGAACTGAGAACTCTTATTTTCGGCTAACTGCAAAGCTGAATTTTCTGAGTCCATAGAATTCAGGCACAGCTTCTGTGAGTCACCTGTGGCTCTAACACAAGGTAAAAACTTCCACTACAGACTGATCTATTAAGCCTTTGTTTACTGTGTCTCTCTTTTTTACACTTGCCTCCATGCCACAGAACATGCCATCACTGAAATATTTCAACTCCTCCCACTCTTTTCTTCCCAACTTCTAAATCAGCAGCTCTCTTCCTATTCTCATCATTTCCTGCATTTTTCCCTTATCTCAGACCCAGCTATTCCTTCACACAGTTTCTATTCCTCCACCATCAGTCATGGGTTCCACTTCTTCCAGGGGTTTCATCTTTGCCAATGCAATACCATTCCTGAGGCTGCACAGACAGACTGCTATGAGCACTAACAAACCCAGGGAGTAGGAGCCTTCTCTCCTAACTATCAGCAAGTCTCTTATCTCACTCAGTCCCACTCTCAGGAGAGGGAGTCACAAGCATCAGGCATGAGTGGGAAGCAGATCTCATCAGGAGTTGCCATAGTATATTCCCAACTCAGTATTTTATTTCTGTAACTACAAAGTTAAAAAAGTGTTACACAATATTAAACAGAACTTTTAACTTTAATATTCAAATTCAACACTAGTAAGAACAAATAGAGCACAAAAGGGAAACATTGTTTTAAGTAAAATGAATGAAGAGACAAGCCAGTAATCAGAACAGTTCTTCTGTCAGCCTAAGTTCAACATCAGCATTGGTTCCATGGCCACATTCTGTTCCACATATTGGAACTTCAAACTGAATTGTTAAGCTGTGTCTGCTGGCATCCCAGACTGCAGTTTCTGTATAGTACACTATAAGCATGATCAAACTTATGTACATAAACAATGAAAAACAACCTGAACACACTAAACAACTATTTACAAGTATTCCAACATAAAAAAACCAAACATACAATAGCCCAAGAATGGGCAACTGAAGAAAATATGAACATTCAGAGAACCTTATTACAAAGTAGAACAAAACATCAATAGCAAAGACATGAACAATTGCACTACACTAATACAGAGTCCAAATATTAAATTGGTGCATTTTTTCACAATGCACTAGCTTCGAGAGAAAAATGCTGCCTTCACTAAAATGCAGCTTACATTTGTTTCACGTAATTGCTTTAACAAGAAGCCTATTAACACAAGAATGATTGTTTTAATGCTACAGTTTACAGCAAGGACATTGAACTAAAAATAGCAGCAGTTCCACATGGCACTTAATTCCACAGGTTCCTAAGCTGTGGTTTATGCAATGCCTACAAAGTGCTCCCAGTTGAATATACAAATAAAATTCACAACAGAAGTCTACCTGACATCAGGTACATTGACTGTAGGTGGCCTTAAAGCCTGTCTTTTAAAATTTATTCCCCCTCTGCTCCAAAAAAAAAAAAAATTAACTATCAAAGTAAGGCCCCCTCCCTCCTTCTTAAAAGATTAGGGTTATTGCTTCTTATTACAACGCTGTAACACTACAAAGCAGCACACCACTATAGTGGTTAACCCTGGGACAACATAACATCTAACAGTGTAACCGAAGGCTTATGGAGTAACATCCAGGAGAGTAACCGAGTCCATCAGCCCCGATGGTGAATGCAGAACCAGCCATAGGGTATGAGTAAAAACCAGAAGCAAGAGCTGTCAAACTGGTGATACTGCCTACAGGACAAGGAAGAGGAGCTGAAGGCTCCCCCAGTTCCTGGCTGTGGTGGGTCAGTAGATGGTGAGGCTCAGCGAGCGGTTCATCTTCTTGCCGATGAGGCGCGACGGGCGGCTCTGCGTCGCCGAGCGCGTGGCCATCCTGTCCGTGAACAGCGCGCGCTCCTCGGCCGCCGCCTTGGCCAGCTGCGCCTTCTTCAGCTCCCTGCAACACAGGGACACGGCTCAGCACAGCCACAGACGGCAACACAGATACAGCAGTCACCATCCACAACTCTGGGTCAGGTTTAGGTCATACTGACAGCGTTATGATTCACATCCCCCTGTTTCCAGCCAGACGGCAGAGGTGGCATGCTCATTACTTGTACGGATGTTCTTGCTTTTGAAAAGCAAGGGAAGGAAATGAAAAATTCACACAACTCAGATTCTGAAATCTAGCCTGCTGAACGCAGCTCAGCACTTCAATTACCAGGACACAGGAGGGTGATTTTGTCACAGACATCTTTTATGAAAAATATATTTTTTAAGATTTTTTCTCCTGAGAAGCCTCAGGAACAAAACATAAACAATGATTATCTGCTGCTGTGGAATGCAACAGGTAGACCTGTGATTGGTCCCATAGAGTTGTTTCTAATTAATGGCCAATCACACTCAGCTGGCTTGGACTCTGTCTGAGACACAAGCCTTTGTTATTCATTCCTTCTTTTTCTATTCTTAGGATTTCATCAGAAGGCTAGCTTTCTTCTATTCTTTTAGTATAGTTGTAGTATAATATATATAATAAAATAATAAATCAAGCCTTCTGAAACATGGAGTCAGATCCTCGTCTCTTCCCTCATCCTCAGACCCCTGTGAACACCATCACACTTTTACCTCCTGGCACAAGGCTCGTGTTAAGTCAGAGTTCATTACCAAGGCTTGCCCAAAGGAAGCAAATTCAGCCACACCTGAACTTCTGCGGGAGTTCGATGAACACAGATGTGTGTAACTGACAACACACAGTTCAGGAAGCATCCTTTTCCTTTTGCATACCCCATCAAAAACTGATCACCACCTCCACATTTTTTGCTTAACAAAAATGGGAGCCTGCAAGGCAGAGTCACTGAAGGCAGCACAGGCCATTGCCCCTGTGCAAGATTCTGCCAGCTGCTCTGTTTCAGAGAATTACCAACACCCAGCCTGAGGACAAAGTTAAACCTAACTCAGGATAAAGTTATAAAGTAGTCCAACGAAAGAGCACAGCTCTTTATAAACATTTCCCCCATACGCTGTTTTTCTCCTTTCTTCAAATACTGACACATGGCTAACCTCAGCCTTCCCCCATACTCTCTCCCTTCCACAATCTCAAACTATCCATTAAAGAACTTTCTCTACCATGAGTATTTGTAATCTCACTTCACACCTGGCTGCAAAGCAAAATCAAATGTTACAAGCTTGCTGCACATTGGTGCAGGTGTATTCAGTTTTAAGCTACATGTTTTACTTTAATAAGCAATTCCCATTCTTGTAAGCCAGAGTTAACACCTGTGCCCCATATAATCACCCCACATTTATCACTGTGCCAGTTCACTGGAAGAGAATGCAACCAATTTTCAGTCCTCTTCCTTGTGAACAAATACAGACTCGTGTGCTTGCCCAACCACCACACCACATTACCAGGATATTTAGTTTTACAATATTCTTCCACTCTTCCCTAGAAGTCTTGAGTTCTTGCCTAGAAATCTTGAATTCTTCCTTCCTCTGAAGAGGACAACACAGTAGAAAAGCTGAGTTGCCTTAAAAGGATTTTTTTCACTGAAGATGACTTACACACTAAAGTGGTATTTTAAATGGTTCAAATGCAGAAATTTAAGAAAAAACAAACTCAACAGAAAAAACCCTGTCCCCCCAAACTACCTGAAGTATTTTATGGAGCACTATGCCACACAACAGTAAAAATTACTGTGGCTAAGTGTTGTTTTTAAATCATTCTTAGATTTACAAGGATGTATCCTTGTTGCCAGGCTAGAAGGAATCTTCACAAAACTCTAGCTTTGCCATTTTTCTTTTTCAAGTGGTGCAAAAAGATGTTGTCTTCATCTACACAAGCAACTTACCTCAGCAAATCTGCCCTTTAGGAACCTGCACAAATTGTCTGATTATTCTTTCAATGTAATTCATAATATTATGAAGATAACCAGCTAATCCAGTACATCTGGCTGTGCTCAGACTAGCAATGCCAAGATAAGCAGGTAACAATGGAGTGAACCTGAATGTGAAATTAACATCTTCATTCAAGACATACCACTCCAAAATAAATCAGTGATCTATATTCCCTCATAAAAGCCTGCCCATTATGTATAACACATGCAAAGATAACTAAAGTGACAGATGGCTGCTTATTGATTTACTAACTCTTTCCCTGAAATTCAAGCAGAAATCAGACTTTCCTAAAAGGAATCTCTTTTTCCAAACTTTAATTCAGAGTGAGTGTTTGAGCAAGGGGTAGGACAAGATGACCTCTAGATACAAATGATTCTCTGGTGACCCAGTAACACTGCTGTGTACAATTCAATTAGTCCAATAACATTCCTGATGTGCCATTCCATTTAGGTTCAAAACAGGCAATTTAAGTCATTTTCCAACATTTCAATGTACAAATGACCTAGGAAAACACAGACTCAAATCATACAGATGTAAGCTAGGCTATACCTGTCACAGAAGTGTGCACTGTCCTGAAACATCTGTTTAAAGCCATAATGTTTTGTATGCCTTGAATACTAACAGTGCTTTTGAGATTCCCTTAGAGTGTTCAAGAGTTCTTTCAGTGGAGAAAGTTCCTTTTAAAGTTCCACGACCCACTTTGCACTCTCAGGTACGCACATGCATACAGATTTGTGGATCTCACCCACAAACAAGGACACCCCTGTTTTACCATCACTTCACTCTCAGGTGAGAACCTGTTAGAAATGAAGTTCTGTTAAGGACCCCAAGGCCCTACTTACTTTTGCAAGAGGGAGTTCTTGAATTTTTCAGCGTTCAGCTCTATCCGCAGCTGCTCCGCGCTCTTTTTTGCGGCAGAGAGAAGCACCGAATGCTTCACCAGGGCCACAGCCGAAGGCCTTTTCTCAGGATCGGGATTAATCATAACCTTGGGGAAAAACAACACAAGGCATCCTTGTCAAGGCCAGCAAGACAATAAATCACACTTATCAGCGAGCCACTAGTACAGGAGTTCTTACTTTTAGTAAGTCTAGTAATTCTTGAGAAAGCACTTGTGGCAGCCTGGGCAGCTTTCCTTGCCGGATTTCGTGCCACTGGTCCCCGTTGGTTGGAAGAGGCTCAGCACCAGCAGCACAGACAACAGTCAGAGCGAGAGCAAAGATATCCGCCTTTGGCAAGTGAGTGTAGTTCTTCAAAAGAAAAAAGGAAAAATAAATTCACCATTTTTTTCCTAAAGGAAACAGCATGCAGGCCTAACATCATTGCTTCCCACAAACAGAACAGTTACCTCTTGTAGGACTTCATTTGCAAGGAAACGGCTGTCACCTTCTTCCACTTGAGGACTAGAGACTCGAGTTACATGGCCCAGGTCACCTGCAAGGAGGAAAGAAAGTTAATTTTCAGAAGACAATGAGATGATGCAATTCTTTTGCACACAAGCGTGTTTTTTCTCACCTATTTTAAAAATTACTCTGTCAGATGACCAGTCATCATCATCGCCTTCCTCTAGAGTTATACTCGGGACTGATGTTCTAGATATGAAAATGTTACCTGAAAAATAGCAGAATTGTTAAAACAAACATTCCTGTACCATTTGTACTTGACCTAGTTTCACTACAGTTTCCTTTAGCCATGCAGAAGTTTTATTTGTATATAAACCCTGTTCAAAGAGTGAGAAGCTATAACTGATTCGCTGTGGCCCCTCTGCTGGGAAGACAGCCAAGTGTTATGCAAGTAGAGTCAATTACACAAAAAGGACCCAAGATAAACTCAACAGTTTAGGTCTGCTGGCCAATTTTATAACTGACATCTTTGTGCTCCTATTCAGAGCTTCAGGGAAGAATTTACAGTTAGTAAGGTGTGGCTAACTGTTCATTTTTCTACAGCAGATTAAATGAACTGAGCAAGTTGTCAATAGAGAGTAAAGTAGTTACAAACTTACTAGGTTTGATGTCCATGTGTACCAGGGACATCGAGTGAATGTACTTTAAACCTCGAGCCACTTGAAGCAGCAAGTCCTTCAGTTCTGGTTCAGTAAAGTAACGCATATTCCTGTAATTTTCACTTATGGCATCTGCTAAACTGCCACCTGGAAAACCATTAAAAAAAACAAGTTATACTTTTGCATCAAACAACTGACAATGTAACAACAACTAGCTCCCAAAACTAAGTGAATATATCACAGAGAACTTGCTGGCAATATACAGTAAGTGTAAAATATGGTGCTGTATCCTCTTCTCAGCCATATAACAATATAATAAAATTCTTTTCTCCTGTAGTTGTCAGACTAACAGGATATCAACACAAGGAAAAGGGCTTTCTCTCTCTTCCAAATCTCCATCAGGGCATCAACAATAGCAAAATGCTTCTGAATCAAGTTTAATCTCCTTTTTAATGGAAACTCTAGCAATTTTCTCTATTCCAGCTTGTACTACTATACAGAAGAAAGAAAAGTTCTTCTGCTCACAAACATCTCACATACTTCCAGTATGCTTGAACATGCATGACTCAGTCTGAAACTTTGTACATATTTGCTTCATCCATCTGCTAAGCCTTTTCCAGAAAGGAAAACCAGTCACTTGGGAGAAAGACAGCATGGGCTATGAGTAGGGTAATCAGTTCCTAACTATTGTTAACAGCTTGTAGATACCTGTATGCCTTCTTTACTTACCATTGCAATATTCATTCTGTATAAGCATGTGATCATCTTCTGCCCATGCAGAGTAGTACCTCACTACATGGGAATGCTGTCCCAGAACTGCATGTGCATAGACCTCTCTTAAAGCATTCTGCCTGTTAGTCACAAAAAACAGCACATGTGAGTATTGTGAAGTGAAATTAGTACCATTTCTTATTACAGTAGGTATTTCTAATTAAAATCTTCCTATTCAATTCTGTGGCACCCTAAGCTGGATTTGTACTTATGTCCAAACAGTTAAAATAATTTACATTATATTAAAAGACTTAATCTATGGAACATCAAAACAATAGTTTGGTGTGAGAGCCACACTTCCATTACATACTTGCCAACCAGTAGGAATAGCAAACTTTAAGATGCATGACTAAAGTTCTAGGCAAAAAATAAAAGTGTTCATAAGCCAAGGGTTTGACTGAACTCAACATTCACTAGATTGTAAATCTGGTATGCAATTTTGTGCAACTCAGACTTAGGAGGTTTGTATTATAACTATCTGAACACACTATTGTGTGTTCAAATACTTATAAACTATTCAAACAACTATTCCCCACACTGAAGTGTGGGGGAAAGTCCTGAATCACAGGCTCATTCACAAATGCCAAAAAATACCCTCAAACTGACTTAACTCATCTACATGCCACTTCAAGCTGACAAGGATGAGGACTCAGTTGGAAATAGTGCCCTCCTTCCATCTCTCAAAGATGACCTTTGCAAGGAAGGGTTATTCTCACTTTGAGAGCAGTCTGTTTCCACACAGAACACTGGGACAAACATCTGGCAGGAGAGAAGCCAATCAGCCTTTTCTCCCCAGTACTGCACAGTACACCTGGGGAGTCGGTGGGGAAGAAAAAAATCAAGTGGCTTCAAAATTGTATCTCTTTTACATTTAATTCGTGTTTGTTTTGTACTGTCCTCTTAAATGCCTTCTCTAGACACCAACACAAAGAGCCAAGAAGAAACACCAAGAGAAGACTTTTAAGTTTTAAGAGCAGGAAGTACTCACTCATCCACTGAGCCAGCCAAGGGCTTCTTGGATCGTTTGATTGCATAGATGCAGCCATCCAGCCTCTTCACACACTTAAACACAGAGCCAAATTCACCAGACCCAATTTTCTCCAGTTCATGGAATTCGGTTGCATACCGTGACTTCATGTTACTTTCTGTTATTGTTATCCTCTGCAAAGATTACCAAGGAAAATATTTAGGTCTGCAGATACACAAACTGCTGAAATTAGTATCAAGGTTTAAAGATGAAATACCTTAGCAGGTCTCATGGTTTCCTCTTCAGGCTCTCCATCACTTGGTTCCATGTCCTCCCCACAAGAGCTGAAATTCACACCAGAAATAACATGGTTTAAGTAAACTTAGAACTGAAGCCCAGAAGCTATTGAATTTTTCTGAGATCTAATTTTCCCATCTAACTTAAGTTAACTAATTGAACACTAGACATCTGTAAACACAAACTCATAGAATTGTCATGCTAATATCTTTGTCATTTCTTTCTTCATGTTTCACACTTGTATTTAATGCATTTTTTTCCCCTCCTGAATAAAAGACTGTGCATGGCCCATTGTGTGAGGGGAAAAAGACCAGCACAGAGCCTAGTCTATTCTCTCTGTACAGTAATCAAAAGATCTAATGCTAAATGATTATTTCATGCTATCATGCCCCTTGAAGCACATCCTTTAAGAGCTGTATTATACATTACTAACAACCTGCAAGCAAAAATACATTCTTAGAAGCAATTTGTAGCAAAATCTTTGCAGCCAAAAGTAGCTCTAAATACAAGTTTAACAAAGGAAGCTACAAGTCACTCACTCATTCCAGTGTATCCTCTTCCTCCTCCGACATTTGCCATCAGAGTTGTGAAGGAACATGGAGTCAGGAGTGAAGGGATTGATGTTCACATGAGGTGTTTGTCTAAAATCTTCTTCTTGCTTCTCTGATTTCCCAACATTCATAAACAGCGAGCCCCCTCGAAGTTTGACTGAGCTGGAGCCTAAACCTTGTGCTTTAGAAAGCAAACTCTGTATTTAAAAAAAAAAAAGAAACAAAACCAAAATATTTTTAGTCATTCATAACCTTAACATTTTGACATTGCCTTAGACATTAAACAGTCAGGTCATGCCTGAAGCCATCATTACAGTATTGTCTAATTAAAGTTAGCATCGGTTGTTTAAATATCTGCATTTCCATCAAAAAGCCTAAGAAACCATAATGCTTTCTACTCTACACAGAAACAGTTCAAGCAAACAAATATTAAAATTAAAAGACAGCAAAGCTGATGATGAGAGTAACCTTTTTCTGTCTTTAATCATTTAATCACCTAAACTTCTTGGACAAATCTTTGTCCCTTAAATGAACACAGATGAAACTCAAGGACAATCCTGTACTGTATCACTATGATTTGCACGTGCATAATGTGGAAGCTAGATCAGACATGAAATGATCTTTGCTTTCTACAAAATTAAGTGACAATCTTAAATGGCAAATGCAACATTTCATATTGATGCACTGATGTGTCTTATGAGCCTACAAAAATCGTTTCAAGAATTGGCAGCATGGCTGCACAGTCAGTTAAATATCCAAAACTCATCTTCTGGGTGGTAACTTGCCAGACCAGGCATCTTCCAGGCACATAACAAAACCTTTCCCCTGCACCTGAGTCTCCTCCATCCTGGTGAGGATGCAGGGATGACTGGATCACAAGCAGGAGCATCACCTTATCCTAACAACAAAATAAAGGCTTGACAGGACTAAAGCCTAAACCACCACAGGGAAGCACACTCAGTACATGGGAATCTCAACTGCAATCCTGAAATCTGCCCTAGATGAAGACCTGTGCTTCTCAGGACACACTTCGGTACTTCCACTGGATACCTGAACCACCTGATTCTTCCAAAGATGACCTATGTAGAATGTGGCCACCTAATTTAAGAACCCCACTGAACTGCTGTGTTAAAAACTTGTTTCTAGTATCATATTCCACAAAACTTTTGCAGCTCTGAAGTGTCTGCCTCTGACAAGGTGTAAAAACACCACCAATTTCACCTTTTACAAACTTGTACCACTGATCTTCACCAGAGAACCCTCACTGGAGATGGAAGCTGTAGAAAACCAATTAAGAAGGAAGCCTTCCTCACACCTTAAGTCAGTTGTTTTCCATCTATAGCCTATAGACCCCTGGGAGATTATCCCCGGGGATTATCCCAGGATTACTTCTAAAGGGCTATATGAAAAGTAATGAAGAAAGGAAGCCAATTATCACTTGATTTAAATTCACTATACGGGATTTTACACAGCGTCGAGTTCAAAAGTTGAAATGCCTTCCAAAAGTCTGCTATTGACAGAGTTAAGAGCTGCTACCCATGTCTCCCTCTAAACTTTCGACTCCCCCAGTTTCCGAGCACCGAAGTGTTTCACGTTCGATGCAGGAGGAGTGCAGAGGCTGAAGCAGCGCTGGCGCACGGCAGGAGCGCTCCAACACGCCGGGATGGCAGCAGCGCCCATCGGAACGGAGCAGCCTCTGAGATCATCGGGCCCAGCCCATGACCCAACCCCGCCGTGTCACCCAGCCCACGGCACCGAGAGCCATCGGTCCATCCTTCCTTAAACACCTCCAGGGACGGTGACCTCACCACCTCCCAGGGCATTCCATTCCCGTGTCCAGTCACCCCTCCTGTGAAGAAACTCCTCCTAGGACACGCCAGCTCACCGAGACACGCTCAGGATCACACCCCAAGCCGAGCTTTAACTTTCGGGCTACACCCCTACCAACCAACGCCCACTCCACGCTCCAGCACGCACTCCAGGAGCTTTAACACTCCACGCTCGCACTTTTCAAACATGCCTTCCACAAAACACTGCCAAACTCGGGAAACGTTTTTGTTTCTACATGACTAACACCTAAGTAAGCGGCTCGCCCCGTGTCCCGTCGGGAGGCGGCGCCGCCCGGCCCCGCCCCGTCCCGGCCGGAGCCCCCGGCGCGGTCCCGAGCGGCGCCCCCGCCGTTACATAACGGACTAGCCCGGCTCACCTTGGGCGTGTGCGGCGTGTCGAACAGGCGCAGCTTGCGCAGGGTCTTGTGCGGCGGCGTGCCCGGGTAGTCGGGCAGCGGCGAGCCGGGCTCCTCGCCCCGCGCCCCCCGGTACCCGCCGGCCGCCGGGTGCGGCGGGGAGCGCTCGCAGCAGCGCCGGCCCTTGTGCGGGGCCAGCGGCGAGGGCGAGTCGAGCAGGAAATAGGCTCCGGGCGACTTGACCGGCGACGAGCCGAAGCCTTCCTCCTCCCACGAGTCCCCCTCGTCCGGCAGCGGCGCCGCCGCCGGCTCCATCTCCTCCTCCTCCTCCAGCAGGGGCGGGTCGCTCCGCGCCGGGGTGCGCGCGGCCGAGAGCGGCGAGTCCGCCTCCTGGAACGCCGAGTCCTCGCCGGTGCTGTTGGCGCTGCTGCTGCCGCAGCCTTCCTCCTCCTCCTCTTCCTCCTCCTCCTCGCAGTCGCTGTGGCCGCTCAGGAACAGCAGCTTCTGCCGGATCGGGGCCGCCGCCCGCCGGGCCGAGACGCGCCGCGGCGGCGCCGCCCGCTGCAGGCTGAGGAAGCTCATGGCGGCCGCTCCGCCCGTGCCGCTCCCGCTGCGCTGCCCGCGCTCCGCCCGCGTGCGGTGCCGGTTCGGCTCGCGCTGCCCACGAACGGTCCCGCCGCGCGCCGTTCGGACTCCGCGGCTTTCCCGCGACCGTTGGTCACGTGCCGCGCACGCCGGCCAATCGCGCCCGCCCACCGGGTTTGAAAACACGGCGCGCGGGGGCGGGGCCGCGGGCGGTCGCGTCACGGGCCGCTTTGGCGCGAGCGGGGGGGCGGGGCCGGGCCGGGGCCCCGCCCCGAGGCGGCCGCGCGGACGTGTCCGCCCGTGAGGCGCGCGCCCGGCGCCATTTTAGCCCCGGGGCGGCCCCGCCCGGGCGGCGGGAACCGCCTGGAGACGGCGTCCGGGGAGCGCCGGGAGCGCCGCGGGGACAGCGCCCGCCCCGCCGGGCAACTCCCGGGACACGGCGGGGACAGCGCGCCGCCCTGCGGGACTGCCGCTCCCCGCTCCTCTGCAACGTGGTCTGGCTCCCGTAGAGTTGCTGGAACTGAGCGCGCAAAAATGACAATAATAATAATAATAATAATAATAATAATAATAATAATAATAATAATAATAATAATAATAATAATAATGTATTTAATTAATTAATAATAATAATAGCAACAGCACCTTCTTCGGCAGTTAAAGGCGCCTTTTTCCTTTCCCAAGCGCAGCCAGACCCATTGCTGTATTTGCAGGAGCGGCACGCACGTGGTTTAAAGGGCCGGGGCGCTGCCCGCGCCGCTCGCTCCCGTGGGACACTTCCAGACGGACCCAGCCCCAGCACAGCGAAGGCCGTGGATGCTGGATGCTGTCATCAGACGTGCCCCCCTACGCGTGCCACCACTCTGCCTCTTGGCTCCGTTTTCTGTCTGGTTACATCCAACAGATAAACCTGCCCCTCTCTTCTGAACCAAATCGCCTTAAAACGAGCCCCTTGGGTAACAAGGCACATGAAAAAATAGGGGTTTTTCCAGCCACGGGAGTCCCGGGGAGCCCAAACCCAGCGAGGTACACCTGTAGCGCTGCTCTCCGGACACGCAGAGCATTCCCCGGACACGCAGGCAGTGCCGGGATCCATTCATGGCTCGGAGCCAAGCTGGGGTGCTCGGACGCTGCAGCACAGCCCCTCTCCTGCCTCCTCCACAAAGCTCCCCTCCTTGCCCGGCACACAATCCTCATGTGCTGCCCCTGACACACTCCTGGGGAGCAGAACCTCGCACCTAGAGGGATGGATAGCATTGTCCCCTATTCCACTTCTGGCAATGCCAAATTCTTTAACCTCTTCTGCCTGAAAATACCCATTTCTCTGCAGAGAGCTGTCCTGGTTTTAGGACAAGCAGTGATGAGCCACAGGAACACAAGTTTTGAGTTTTGCATTTTGGAGAAAACTGAAAGTAGCCAGCATAACCTATGAAAATGGGACAGAGAGAGGGTTACATCAAGTCAAGTATAAACCCACTTGTTGTAGAACCACACTAACATTCCATTTAAAATATTCATTTTTAAAAATTAAGTCCCCTGTGCAGCAAGTACTAACTGAAGCATTCAAGTTTTAGAACAGATGATGTAAGAGAAGGTTATGTAAAAACAGAATCTCCATCACCTTTTTCTCCAATCAGAGCTCACAGAGGGAGATGCAAAGCAATTCTTATAAGTGACTCAAAACTTTCCAGCCACTATCTGTGGCTTGCTTCAGTCATAAATGAAGTTTCCTTTTCTTTGAAAAAGTTTAAAGACTGTAAGCTTTCAATAAATCCCTCCCCCTGTAATGTCAAAGCCTGCAGTTTCCTTCCCAAACTCAACCTGATGTAACTCATATTTTCTGGAGTCTACAGACACAGTATTTGGTGACAGCAAGTGACAAACTGAAGTTCAGAAGCCCTGTTGTAATTGAATGAGTTACTAATGAATTACTAATCACTGGAACAGTTTAGCGAGACAAAATCAAGTGCTACAATTCAGAATTGTACAGAGAAGAAAGTATTTCTGAGGAGAAGACAGGAGAGGAAATGAAAAAAGGAATAGAGAAATAAGGAGACAACAGTAACACAATGATTTTAAAAGAAAGTTTATTTGCAATCTGAAAGCAATTAAGAAAGGGAAGTAGTGAATAAATATGTAGCCAACAAAAAGCACAGCTGCTGTGTAAGAGTTCACAGGCTCTGTCTATGTGCTGATCTGAACTCACACCCATTGTTTTGCTGTAGTCTGACAGGACCATGAGCAGTGGTGTTGAAGAGGTGACTTTTGCCCAGACTGAGGGGAGCTCTGCTCCCCTGTGGCACCTGTGATGAACATGAGGAGCCCCACAGAGCCAACTCCCTCCCAGAGAGCACCTGAGCAATGGACATGACCAGAGGAAGAAGCTCAGTGAGGAGGAGCTTTGCAGCTTTCCACACTGTGCCAAATCATCCCAAATTCTCTGAAGCTGATTAAATTGCACCTCTGAACTGCTACAGATCTTGCAGACTCAAGCCCTGATTCTTCCCACAGATGTAACAGCACACAAACTGATGGCTAGGCAGTGCCTGGCTGATACTCCTACAAATTTGAGTGGTTTAACAGTTTCAGGATATATTTACAAAATTGGTTCTTTTCCTTTTTATAATACTTGTTCCTAAGGTGCACTGAATATTTTGCTACTAGAAATATTTATCTGGAGCTGCACACATTCACAGGCAAACAGCTGCTTTTAACTAGGAGTTTTCAAGCTCAAGGAAACCATTGTTTCCAACTTCTGTGGGTAGCAGGGGAAGTCAAAAAAGAGGAAGAAATAGAACAATGGCCAATTTGTCTGGCTGTCAGGACTGCCAGAGAAGTGGCATTGCCATCTTGTCAGGGTTCCTGCACTTGCAAGCTCATCTGGAATTCTCCAAAACCACTTCCCATCAAATAGGAAGAGTTCTGCCAAAATCTGGCTGAAACCCATTTACATCAGCCAGCATAATTCACCTCATCAGGGCAGGTGTGAATGGAGTGAGAGAGCAGAAGAGGAAGAAGGTAAAGCTGCTTCTATGAAAAACAGAAACACAACAGGCAGCTGTGCCAAGGCTGCTGGTGGAGAACTGAAAGCAGAGAGAGATCTTTGCTGTTTTCCCAGCTTTTATCTTGGTTTTCAGCAGGTACCCAGGGAGCAGTGTGCTTATCACCAGTGCCAGCAATGGCATTCCAGTGCTCACACAGGACTTGGCATGTTCAGGGACAACAGTCCCAGTGGGAGTGTGCCAACTGGGAGATGTTGTGTCTGGGCCACTGACAGCCTAAAGGTGAGCAGTTTAAAGATTATTTTATCTGGGGTTGTGCTGCTAACAGCTGCTGTTAGCTGGCAGCCTCTTTCTCTTCAATTACAAGGTCCAGAGTTAAATGTGTTTCCCATCAAAAATGGACTTTGTATATCCAAAGACATGCCAATAGCTGATGCTGCCAGTCCTTGTTCTCTTTTTAGTCTATAGTTTGCAGGCAGAGAGAACATTGCTCAGGGATTTATTCACCCAGGGACTCTAAATAATAACAGCAAGAGAACAAGGTAGAGAATAGAACAGTGATTTTGACAGCACCAAGGCTTCCACAAAGTAAAGAACAGCTTCTGGATCCAAAATCTAGGAATTTCAGGGAAAATCCAAAGGTATTCAGAAGTTAAAATGTACAAAGTACATTAAAAAAGTACAGGTTGTGCCAAGCAGTTACATACAATTCAGTAATTCTCTATGAGTATGAGAGCACACACTCATGACAGTTTTTAGTGACTCCCTTTTTTGCTTTTAAGTTTACCTCTTAACACTTGAAATCTGCTTAACCAGAAAATGGCAAAACAGTCTGGTCCTGAGAGTTGTATTCCAGTAAGAAATTTCCTCCAAAACATCTGAAGAGTGGAAAAGACAGAGTGATTGCCATGACTGAAATTTGTACAATTAGAATGTCCCAATTCTCTGTTGAAGCCAAGTAAAAATGATCAAAATAGAAAGATTTTGTACCAGCAATTAAAAAGTCACAATGTCTAATGCACATAAACTAAGTAGTCACTACACTACTAATTACCTCTATCACTAACCTGCCTGCTTCCTTTTTCCCCTTCAGGGAACATGCAAAACCATAAGAGAGGTACTGTGCCTTTCTTCAAATCTACTACTCTTCTAATAATCTCTTTAGTGCATCATTTAAGGTAAGACATTTTACAAACATTTTTTGGTGTGCAGATAAAAAGATTTTTTAAAAAATCTGTCTCTTGAATGTATCTGTTAAAAAACAAAAAGCAGCTAATCCCATCTGTCCCACAAATCATTCTTGCACTTTCTGATTTTTCAATCATTACAACCAATATTAAAATCTGAATTAGCCCTGAGTTATTGCACACCAGGGAAAAAACCCCACTGGAGATGTAGCTTTGGACCATTGTTGTATCTCCAGGAGCTTTTTACATCCTTGGGTTGTTTTTGTTATGCCATCAAACCTGCCAGGTGTTGGAAAGTCAGCCTCTTGCCCTTGTCCTGCCTCACTAAGCTGCCTGTTCAGGAACCTCTCAGCAAATCCTACAGAACCAAGCAGTAACACGATGGAGAGTCCAAAAGTCTCTTGAAAAATAAGTAAAAAGCAGTAGCAAATCAACCTAAAGGCTGATGATGGATTTAAACAAAAGAAAGGGTAAAACACTGGGGGTTTTGACAACCACATAAGATACTTTTTACTTACAGGAAAAGTTCCAGGCAGTTACTGGTGCCCTGAAAGTGTAAATGGTTTGTCATTCCTTTGAGCAAAGTGCTACAAATAATTAAACAGAACAGTAATAATCCAAAGAAAACTCTCATTGTTTCAGAACCTGGGATGGATTGGATTTAAGGGGGTCACATTTCCAGCAGAGATAAATACACAGACTGCATAGGACCAAGTGCTCACTTGTTGATATAGGCTTCTATGTTTATTAGGATAATTGTATAAGCTTTTATGTTTATTGGGATAATTAAAGTCTGCTTTGAATATAACCCTCGGTTAGAAAGTCTGGTATCACCCCTTCCCGCTAGGGTGAGGTGTCAACAACTTAGTGCTAATGGTGATGGCCTAATGAGATTGTTACATTTTCCTCTGGCCAAGTGAACTCCATCAGCAGAATGAAAAACAGAATCAAAGGAATGCCAAACTGATGGCACAATTTACAATACACATAACAAGGAAAAATGTTTGCTTCTCTGCCTCAGCTTGAGTGCAGTTTACTACCTCCAACAAAGGAACTGAAAATGGCTCTTGCTTTTTGTTCTGTTGTCATAGGTGTCTATGCTTTAGAGGGTTTTATCCATAGAACACAGGATACTTTTGGGAAAATGGTGTTCAAATACATACTTTGCAAATAAAAAAGTAGGAGTACCTTATTATAAACAAGGGGCTGGAGTTTGATTTTATGCATCTGCAAAGACAAGGCAATTTCCACTTTTTCAAGACAAAAATGATGCATGCTGAATAAATACATTTTTAAAAGCTTCAAACAGCTCTAAGTTAATAGCTGAACAGGACACAAGTTACCTGTCATTTCCAGTCTCTCAAAACCTTACTGCTTAAGAAAATCAGTTTGCATGTCACACAGATATTAGTGCTATTTGAAAATTTCACAGAAATTTTGTTTTCATTCAATGACAAACTCAGAACGAACAGAACAGGTTTGTTGCGGGGCACTTCTGCATCTTGGTCAGCTTAAGGTGCAGAGTGACAAACCTCAGCAGCTGTAGAGCTGGAGTTGCCAGAATCAGAAGCATTTTCGATGAGATCCTTACTCCACACCATGCTTCCCTGGGGAAGGCTCCCTGGGTGCGCTGGAAGAGCACAGCAGGGCACAGGGATTTCCCTGCTACAGCAGAACCCTCGCAGAACCCAGAGCGGGCAGTGGGACAAACTGGGGCAGTATTGGAGGGCTGAGGAGGGTCGGGAAGCAGAGCAGAGCTCAGCCTGTGTTTGCTTATCCCTGCCCGAGCCCGTCCTGCCCTGTGCTGAGCAGACACCACGTGCCCGTCTCACAGCGGCCCTGCGGTATCGGTCAGCTGAGCCGGCCTTAGTCACAGCAGCAGGATGAGGGCTGTTCACAGCAGGACTCACTCCTATGAAAACCATTAGCCCTTCGGGGTAAAAGCCGTCCTGCTGTTATGCAGAGTGTGTCTGGCACAATAGGTCACCAGCCTGCAGCACCGAAAATAATCACCTCTTTCACTATCAGGAGAGACACTAAACTACCGCAAAGCAAAGGCCACCAGAGGGAAAATCTGGAGAGATACTTAAAAGGGAAAAGTTGACTGCGAGGTCTGGAAAGACTTGGGGCTCATTCCTTCATGGGGAGAATTGGTATAGACCCGGAATTGACACACAAGAGAAAAATCCTACAGGAAATGTGGGAGTCAGTCTGCAAGAGGCAGTGGTGATACACTGAGCTCATTTGCTTTACAGGGCTCATCTTCTACAAGCTACTTCTTTGTGTGTGCCACAGCATTCCCTCTGAGACAGTTTTCAAACGAGGGGTTGAATCTGTGGGTAAAGTACAGAGATTTCTACTGCCAAACACCCAGTGCTGTCATAATCTCTGCTTCCTCCTCCTGAAATCCTTTTTGCCAATTTTCCTGTCTATCTAACCCAATCTTGTCCTGTCTAAACTTTGCTACAGGACCTTCCAATGCCAACGTGCAGCCTCAGCTACCAGAACAGCTCCTTCCACTGCATGGAAGCAGCAGGGGAGAACCACCAAGGTCTGTTATGAAGGCAGGCTAAGGCACACATAATCACCTCAGCTCTTCTTTAAACACTAAGCATTTTACCTTATTTGTGTCGAGGGAGCTAGCAAAACATGGGAGCACCACCTTTGACTTGGGAGTTTTGCAAGAGTAACTGATAAGGTAACAGTCACAGAAATAATTTTTAAAATACTACAGGTTTCCTGACTGAGCTGGTTGTGAATGAACACCTTGCAGCAAACCAACTTGTATGAAAGAAAAAGAATACTCACATTTGTACAGTGGTCAGGAAATGTTCTGGGAGATGAAAAGAAATAAGAACTGAAGTTATTTCTTTGCTAAGTCAAAGTCACCGTTCCAGCCACCATTTTCAGAAACTATTAGCAAGGAAATTTAAGGAAAAAAAAAACCTTGAACATTCACATCAAATGATACAACTTTAATTTCTAAAAGGTGATAAGTACTAAGAAACTGATCTAGTTGACAGGCAATTAATCCTCCTTGCATAGTACATTTATCTCCATGGGATATCAAGATTTACAACATTTCAGGAAAACTGGCACCTAAGTGAGCAAGCAACCTCAATCCTATACAAAAGTTACAGACAACCTATATGTTTTCAAGTTTTACTTTGTAATTTATGCAGAGAATGGCCTTTCCTTTGTCCCCATCTATCCCACAGTACTGTATTCTCTCACTGCTTCTGTGTAGAAAACATAAAATGCTACAACCCACACTGATACAGTAATTCACAATAAATTGGCTCATTCTATTCAAACTTGGCCTTTCTGAGGTCAAACACCTCAAGGTACTTAGTTATGGACTTTATTTTTTCATGTAGGACGTGCACCTCACAATACTTGGGATTCCTTAATAGAGATTTTGTCCAGAGGCTGTTCAATCCTTCCCTTGAGAAAGCTAAAGGTGAGGCTTCAGTTTCAGAAGTGCTCTTGACACTAATCTAAAATAAGCACTGAATCTTACAGGAAGCCAAAAATGTTTAACTTGCTTAACCAGCTTTCTAACAAGACAAGAGTAAAAACACTTCTTCATATAAAAAAAATGGAAAGTTACATTTTGCTGTATATTTTAGACATATCTACAACGGATTTTTCCTTTACAGAATGATAGTTGGAGAGAAGCATTGTACTTACATCATTATTAATCCCTTTTTCCTAGTAACTTGTGTCCTGATTTTCAAAAGCACTGATTATCAAGCACATCCTAGGTATTGAATGGTAGCAGCAGGCACTCAGAACTGTTGAAAACAACTATTAGTACTTGGACTTTTGCTGCAAATGCACCATTTGAAAATAGTTCACTTGAAAATGGGGAACGTCACCTTTTAGTGAAAAATCACTCTTGTAGTGTTTTAGAATGTCTGAAATAACTATTACCAGTATTTGCTTAATACACTATAGTGGATTACGATCAAAATTAATGCCAAAAAATTCAGTTTATGATAAATAAACTTTGGAAAAATTTATACAAGGCCGTAAATAAATAATTTGAACTTCAGTCTCAGTAAGAAGTAAAACAGTATGTCACATGACAATATCATCCTATCTAAACAATACAATCTTGCTATAGTTTATTGCATAATAATTCAAGAGTAACATCTTAAGTAAAATATGTAAAGAAACAAAATCATTAGATTTACTTTCTTTAATATTCAACAACCAGTTCTTTGTACATAATCCAATTTAAAGATAATATAATTAGCACTTCCAGCATTAACAGTCTGTATTTACAATGAATGAGATGGGGTAGATAATCTAAAGAGTATTCAAATCTGTATGAAACAAATCAAAATACGAAGATTTACAGTAGTAGGCTCAAAATCCAAGACTTTTCCATTAATGGAATGCAATTTAAAAAGGCTTTGTTGCCTTTATTACTTGTAAGGGTTCCTGAAATGGTTATTTAAACAGCTGAAATCTTCAGTAATGCCTTCATTATTTGTACATGACATTAAAAATTAATTCCAATACTTCTATTTTTTACTTGCTTGTAGACCAGTCTGAAATCTGATGAAAGGATAACAAGGAAGTTTACTATATAATCCTAATTCCATATTCCTGAATGCAACGGTTGGAAGTAGATGATGTCAGTCCATTCCAAGGGTTATGTACACAAAACTTAGAAAATGTTCTTCACTCTTGCATAAAATGTGTACACAGTATCAGTGAGTGGGGGACTTCAAAGTTTTTACGGGCTGTTGCTGGCATGGACTTTTGTTGGTTGAAAATAAAATACCTTTCACTCTATTGTTCTGGTAGCAGTTTTACAAGTTAATCATCAATCCCTGGTGTTTCCCCCTGTTGTATTCTGGAGGCTATTCTAATGGCTTCTTCCAGAGACTGTTGTTCTCCAAGCTGAAACAAACACATTCAAACAGAAAGAAATCCAAAACGTTACATTTAGATAATAAATGCATCCAAAAAGTTCTGAAAGCAAAGATCTAGATACCAAACAGTACTTCAGCCCAAATAAGTGTGATCAGTATTGTCACACCTCTCCTGGATGATAATATATACCAGCAGCTATCTAATCAGCTTGACAATTAAGATAGCTGCTGCTAGGAGATTACACTGAGTTTATGTGTAACCACCAAATACATGTGCTTCAAAGAACTGCTGCATGATAAACACACTTCATGACCCACAAAGTAGGTGATATTTTACTTGGCAGATATTACAAAGTTCAGACCAGGCACAGAAGTCCCAGTGGCTGTTGCATTTCATTTTATCACTGGTAAAGCAAGCAAACATCTTCATTTTTCCTAACTCTCTTAACAGAAAGTCAGCTCTTTGGAACACCATCTGACATTAATTTATTAAAAAAGTGTTCATTTATTGCAGAATCCCAACTGCATAAAAAAGCTGTTGTGATGACACTGTTTGAGTCTACAATTAATTTCCTCTCTAAACTATCTGGTACTACCAGAAGTAAGATAAGCAACCCTGAATAAATACAACTTGACACAATTTTGGGAAGGAATCCATGGAGTTTTATACTGTCTTTATGGGAACACTGAGGACAACCTCAGCCTCACAAAAAAAATGTAAAGCTGGTCGTTACCTATTGGCTCAGAAGAAACACATATGAGAGTGTGAAAGGTAAAACCAAATTGTTTGACCTAATGAGACAATCCTAGGTATCACTTGTTATTTTACAGTCGCTGCATATCACATTCAGGATCCACTCAAATCAAGAGCTCTGTTTGCACCTCGTTAGGATTTCAATAGGACTATCAGGCTACTGGCTTTACCAGGACTTAGAAACCAAATGGATTGATTTGTTAGTATTGAAGTACAAGAGAAAAGCAAATCAAACTCTCAGGAATAATCAACGCTATTTTAATTTTAAAATCCCTCTCTTCTATTTGTGTATTTTAAGTTTAATTAATGTAAAGCAACCTAAGTTAATGCTCCATTGCTGGTAACAGAAGAGGGGCTTGTGCAGAGAGTGCCTGTTTTCCTTTCATTCAAAGGACCCTTTTAGCTACTTTTTTCTTTTCCTCATGCAAAAATTGCCTTCTGACATGGTTTCTCTTACAGGCAGTTTTCATTAGTGCCAAATTAGCTCAAAAGAGAGGGGTTCAGAATTCAGGGCCTCTCAACTTTCAACAGCATCTCACTTGCTACTTTCCATTTAACAAAGGGTAAAATAACAATCTCTTGTTTCTGCTTGAGGATATTAATACTATTCCTTTCAATCTGAGCTCTTAAGAGCTCTTTCATACCTAGAAATTACCTTTTCCTGACAGTGTTTGAACAATGTGAGGAACTATTTACAGAGACTGTTTGTACTGTGCTGGTTTGGCACATTACACAAGGTCACTATTTCCAGAGATTTCTGATTATTAATCTTTCTTTATAACTGTTTGCCCTATTTTGCTATTAGCATTTCAAGGTTCAAATAACAAATTTGCTAATTTTATAAGTTCATAGCAATTTATCCTTGAGGGTTTGGATTTATATGTGTCAATCCTATATGCAAAGCTGAAGGATGAACAAAAGCACTTTTTCACTGAAAACCTGTGAGTCCATGAACTGCTTGGTTGACTTGAAGTTTAGACCTCCCCCAGCCTTCCCCTTATTTCTGAGTTCTACAAGTAGATTTGGAAAATCAGATACTGTTTATTCCTCTTCCTAACCCTATATATTATTTTAAATATGTGATAGTTTAGTTGTGGGCTATTTTTTTTTTCAGGAAACCAAGGTTATTCAAATCATTTTGTTACCTGACTAGGTAGCTTCTAGCTCTAGAAGTAACAAACACTCCAAAAAAACCATTTCTCCCCATCTTACCTGTACTGCAATTTGTGTCCCATTGGATGTGGCCAACAATGTGACAGGTCTGGTTTCTGTAGTCACTAGGTGGTGTCCGTGCTGCTGGTGTCCCATTTCTGAGGAGGCACTGTGAAATGCTGCTAGGTCCTGGGCCACAATTGCAACCTTCAGGACAAAGGGACACAGTCACCTGCCTGGCACATCTGTTCTGCCCCTCACCTCCTACCACCACTGCCTTCAAAGCTGGGATCACTCATCAGCATAACTGTATTGTGCAAAACAAAAGTTGCCATAATTGTGCTCTCCAAATTAGTACTAGCTCTTAAAATATAAATATCCTCAGGACTGCAGCAATTCAATAAATGCACCTACAGACCTGTGATTATCTACACAGAGATTAATAACTATCTTTATTTTCATGTGGTGCAATTTTAGAACAGTTGAATGAATTTCAACTTGAAGATAACATCATATTTGTACTAAAAAGTTAGCTGTTTTATCTGTACATTAAAAACCAACCCACAGATATAGACTTACACAAATGTTTCCCATCTGCCAAATAAATTACAGTCCCATAATATTAACCAATGAAATTATAGTTCATACTGGATTCTATACTTAGTTCTGTCACACATTTACTGTGTAACTTTGGGGGAAAAGCTTGGCATTTCTAGGTGTTATTTTACAGACACCTAAATGAATCATTGGAATGGTACCTCAGATTTTTTTCTTGGTGCCTCCTTGTTTTTAAAACATTTTAAAACATTAAAACCTGCAGATGTACAGCCCTGGGTAGGACACATCAAGCACTTAGGAGGGGATGTGTGGGCCAGGTGCTGGAAACTGCTGAGCTAAATCTGCATCAGTGCCAGCAGTGTGGTGGCTCAGGGCCCCTTTGCCACCAGCCCTGAGGGGACAGGAGCAGGAGTGCAGGGCAGTGTCCTCACCTGCTGTCCCTCGGTGCCCTCTGCAGTGACCATGGCCACCGAGTGCGTGCCGGCCGAGGAGATGACGGCGTCGTGGGCAGGGACGGTGATGGTGGTGCCATCTTGTGTCACCATGGTGATGGTGTTGCCGATGGCCTGCATGTCTGCCTGGGAAATGTTCACCTGCAACACACAGCAGCTCCTGAGGCAGGGAAGGGCTCAGAGCTGCTCCAGCCTCATTCCCTCTGCCCCACTGGCTGGGATCCAACAGCTCTGACCTTTCAGACACACTGACCTGCTCACAGAACAGAAAATGGCCCTCAGGAAGAGGAGGGGATGCAAGCCTAATCCCAGAGCCCACAACTCCATGTTATCCCAAATAACAGCATAACAGATTATCTATGCATCTGTCTTCCACAGAGGTCAGTGGGATTTAAGTTTGTACCACCTGACATACTTTGATCTTGATGTAAATACTAAACAGCCCTATGAGGGCTTAGAATTTAAGCCACAAATAAACAATCCATAACTAATTAATGACATAAATTACTGATGTCTCCAGTACAAATGCATTAAGGCATCAGATATATAATTTGATGTCTGATTTACAAGTTAATAAATCCCAGAACTGAAGTCAAGCTGAACGATAATTTAAATATAAGAATTCTGTGTCAAGGCTTCTGCAGGCCTTCATTTTAGAGGGTAAAAATTACCAGTTACTTAGTATTGCTGAATTTCCAATGTCCTGGCAATGTAACAGGCCTCTTGGATATTTTATTTCAGTCTGAATTCAGAATATATCTTTCATATATTACTGGTACTTCAGTTGCCCTGCCAGCTGATACAGATTTTTTTTTCCCAAAAGCCTTCAATACACTGCCACAGTGAATCAAGAGAGTTGTGTTGAAATCCCCTTCCAAAGAAATTTCATATGAAATCCTTAAAAACATGTATCTATGGAAAACATTAAAAAAAGACAGCCATAGGAATGTTCAAGTGGAAAATAATATCAAAGGATTCCTTATCCTTTAGTTTATGTTAGAAACTGCACATTACCAACCAAACTGCTTGTGAAGGAAGCACCTGGACTGCAAAGACTTCCCCCACCCCTCAACCCCCCAAAGTGTGTGTAGCCAAGACAGTGAAGATGCCCATCAGACATTAACAGCATAATCTGGGAATTGTGAGAAGCCTCAGAAACAGGCTGTATATATAGCAGTTGTTTAAAAAGTTCTTTTCAGAGTGACAAAGATAACAAGGACAGATCAATCCCCTAACTCTGGAAAACTTTACAGTTTAATGTGTCAAAATATGTGGTTTCACTTAGGTACTCCACAGGAGCACATCCCTAAAGATATCCCTACACAGCTCCAAAGAAGCTTCTTTCCACCAACATTTATCCAGAATCCTGTGTGATTTCAGAGAGCCCATGGAGAAGCTACAACCTGTGCCTCAATTCTCAGCCTGGTTTTGTCAGCAGGTGACACTGAGTCACTTACATGTTGGGTTCCATCCTGGGATATGAGTGCTACTTGTTGGCCTAATCCTGACTGAGTGACTGTTGCAACCTGTGCAGAAATGACATCTTCTCCCTCTACACCTGTCACATAGGTGATCTGGGAGCCTTTGAGCACATCTTCACCTTGACCTATTGGATACAAAGAGGCAAGAGGTTACTTTCCATACTCTAAATGCTCCCAGGAGAGCCAATGACAAGTCCCAGTCTTGTCTGAAGGTTTTAAACACTCCAACAGAAAAAAATAGTGGAAAGATGAGAAAAATAAAAGAAGGAAAGATACCAGAAGCAAGTCAGAAAGTCTTTTTTTGGGAACATGGGGTATAATCTTCTAGCAATCAGTTTAAAGACACATAAATACTACATATACATTCAGTTTGTAAGCAAATATCAAAATGTGATAAACATTTCTAATTTATTCATTAAATGTTAACATCTCCATGCAAGGGACTCCATGCAAACACAACTGGATTTTTTTTTTAAGTTATTAATTAACCACATACAGAAGAATCTAGTGACATGCCTTTGTGTGAAGATTAAAGTAAATTCATTATCTTTATAAATATTTAACCTCAGCAAATAAATGTTATCATTCCTTTAAAGGAAGGAATTAAGCTATAGCAAGTCTGCTTGAGGTGTTCAGTGCAGTTTCCCACGAACATGGTGCAAAACAACTTTGCAAACCCAAACAGTTTGTGGGGATATTTCTGATCTTCAGGCACATCCAAAAATCACAATTTGACAGTGGTGTTTGTCCTTTCACAGTATTTCCTTCAGTCTGATCCTTTATACTCACAGGATTCAATACTCATGATACCATGAGCAGCAAACTCTGGGGAGTGCTGCAGCCCAGCAGCTCCTTTCCATCTCTGCCTCTAGGACAGTTTACAGAAACTGCTCTAAACCACAGCAAAGCCAGCCCCTATCACTGTACTGCAGAAACAGATTTTTTTTTTTTCTCAAGGCAGAGCCTTTACTCAAAAGATTGTCACCAGCCATGGTGTTATATATATACACACTCTTTGAAAAATCCCTAACAAAAGTCCAGTAAGTTGTAATCTGCTTAGAGTCTCTCTGGTTCCTTAGCCACATTCATGTTTTTAGCAGGTTTGCTGAGATTTCAACTCAAATTTCTCTCTTAACCCCATGACTGCTATAAATGAGTTTATTTTCTGGCCAATTACCATGCAATTTCTGTTTACAAGTTGCCTACCACCCTAAAAAGTCTTACAGAGAAATTAAGATATCTTTATTAAGTACTTTAAATTTTTATCTATGTTTTCATTTCCTTGGCTACCAAAATCCCCCAGCAAAATACCATCCCCCAACTAGAGATTCAAAGGCTGCAATTCTAACCTGGAGGTGGCTCAAAGAAAGCCTCTTGTTCTTCCTCAATGGGCTCTGTGTCGTTGTGTGCTGTCCGTTTGTGCATAGCAAGGGTAGAGATCTGCTTGTAGGTCTTCCCACAGTGATTGCAGTTGTAGGGTTTGGAATGAGTATGTACAACATGATGTTTGTATAAACTGGAATACTCTGTGAAACGTTTGTCACAGCCAGGAACTGTACACACATAGGGCTTCTCCCCTGTGTGGGAAAACAAAAAGGATAAAGTTAACTTTATTAAGGATGCACAGGAAAAATTGCCAGCAAATGATATTTGAGGACAAACCTTCATTGCCAACCATACTTTCATTTCAAAGGCAACAGAGAAGTTCAACCTCACAAAGTTTATCAATGCTACATCTTACTGTCTTTAAGAATTACTGCCAGTAAATTTGGCCCATTTTTCTCCCTATCATTCCATCTAAAACATCCTTCTGATGAAGGCTGAATGATACAGGCTGAAAACTGCCATTATTGTCATTGTACTGAGAATTTTGTTCTTTTATTACTGGAAGCCCCTTAGTTTTCTTCAATGATCAGATATATTGACTAGTATCACTTGAGTATTGAAAGCTCTGAGGAAATCCATAGGAAGCATGTGTATAAACAATTATGGTTTCATAAACCTTCCATTTAAAAATCAATGGAATGAGTGTCCAAATTACACTGTAAACAAAAAATATAAACTAAGCTATAAAATGTTGCTCTATGAACTTTGTCTGTGTTTCTATAACATACATAATGCTGCCAAGCTGATTTGCCTATCATCACTGGCTTTTACATTTTAGAATCTTCAAATTTGTGCTTATTATTTCTGCTCACCAAATAAGTATTCTGCTCACCAAATAAGTATTCTGAAAATACTAGATAAGTATTTTCACATCTAGACTATGAAAAAGGAAGTTTTGACCACAGTTCCAGCAGCAAGGAAAATACAGCTGGGATGAAAGGGTGACTCATAACAGTGAGCCAAAGTTAAGCTCAGACTTGTCCTTTAGTGGTATTTATTTAAGAAACAGCTCACAAGGGAGGCAAGCCCCAGAATCATATTAAGGATTCAGCTCAATGCCCAGTTTAAAAAACTTTGTATCCACACCAAAATGATTCTGCCTTGACAGCAAGGTGGGAAATCTAACTGCTTAAATATCCTCAGCTGAGGGGAGAGGACACCCAAACAGAATTACCAAGCCAAGTCATAAAACATGACTATACCCAATTACAGCACACCAAAACATTGTTCACAAGGAGAATGACACAGCCTCTCCCAAGCAGATTCCACTTCAAAGTACAATAAATCACTCATGTACCTGTGTGTATTCTCACATGATTCTTATAATTAGTTGCACTGGCAAAAGCTCTCCCACATCCTGGCTCTGTACAGTAATAAGGCCTCTCGCCCGTGTGTGTCCTGATGTGAACCTTTCTAATATTAGATGTTGTGAATGACCTGCCACATCCTTCAAAGGGACACTTAAAAGGCCTTTCACCTGAAAAAGAAGACAAGAAAAGGTGCACAAGCAAAGGTTACAAAAGAATGAAAATCCCAAGTTACACTTAGACTTGAATGTAGGAACCTAAAGCTACCTAATTTTATCTGTGAGATCCTCAGTCAGAAATACCATGAACATGCCACTGTGGAGTGTTCTAGTTTAGCCAAAATGAATAAAATTCAGGAAAACCATACAGTCTGTAAACTAAATTATGAAGCATTTAGATTAATACTTTAACATGTATAGAACAGACTGTTTTATACTTTAACAGTATAAAACAGAACTGATTCATGCACAGAATCAGTTGCTTGGATTAGCTTGCACACTGACCATAATCTAGCAACTGTTTAACAACCTTCCCAATCCATATATATATTCTCCAAACCAAGTGTATCATACCATTGATATTTGACAATTGTTAATTCTTTGACAATTTGACAATTGTTAACAAATAAAACTTCATGATTTAACATATAACCAGGATAAACATGCATTAATAAAACTTGTTATAGAAAGTATTAACCTTAAAAAAGAAACTTTCTAAAGAGAAGCAGCCATAAAACTCAAGTTTCAAACCCCCAGACCAGAGCAAATCACAAATACAGGTTCTTTTAAAGTCTTTTTGTGCAATATAATTTTAAGCACAGTAACTTACATCACTGCACCACAGCATTTCACCATGAATCGCAGCCAAGGCCAACCAATAATACTGCAATAACCCTGACCTTTCAGATCTACCAAAGCACATAGAGGAGGAGAGCAAGGGGGGTGAAATTTGGAGACATTGGAGCCACTGACAGGATGTCCTGGGGTAATTTCCCACTTCTAGAGCCAAGTACATTCTACACACTGAGCTGCTTACCAAAGAGCAGAATCTGAGAGCAAGAGCAGAACACCACTACAGATACAATTGTAGGTAATTAGAAATAAAAGAACAAGTCCTGATAGACAGTAATACCACAAAACTCCAAAGCAAATCGCTCCTTGGCAGAGGAAACTACAATTCACTCCTTCGGGCGGCTGTTTGGGAAGGTTTTGCAGCTTCCTGCCAAGGCAGTGTGTATTCCCCGAACACCTCAGTGTTGTGTTACCATGGCTCCCCTAATCCTCGCTGCAGCCAGGACCCCAGACAGTCCCAAAGCAGCAGGGCCAGCCCCACCCAGCAACAGACCCTGCACCAGAAACCAGGACAGATCCTCCAAAACAATGCCCGCAGGAATGTCACCAGACCGGTCCCTGGAGGGGCCTTTTCAAATTCTAATGTACTTCCCAGCTAAGCGACCTGTTTCCAGGTGACAGCGAATTCCAGCTCTAGAAATGCAAAGCCTTGAGGCTGTACCCCTCTGCAGCACCATCCACAGCAGCTCTCCCGATGCCAGAGCTGCGTGTCTGGGGAGCTCATGGAGGAAGCCAAGGCAAGCGTTTGATGGGAGGAGAAGTCATTCTGGTTAAAACAGGCAGAAAGTGAAGGAAGTGCTGACCCTGATGTGCCTCCTAAAGAAGGGAAAGGTTTCTGAGGGGTGGGAGAGCCCAGAGCTGCCCCCTGCCCTGCTGCAGCTTGCAAAGGCGTGAGAACACGCTGCTCCATCCACCTGCACAGAGCTGGTGCTGCACTTTTCCTCTCATTCTTCAGCTTCCTGGAAACTCATAAATCTAAAATGAGACACCCCTGGCCCCTGCTCTGCTGGGAGAGTACGATTCTATTACTCATACTGTTCAGGTGGGTAGGTTACATAGGGCTGGCTCAAATCTTTCATCTCAACTGCTAAACAGATTAAATTACCTCACGCCTTCTGTGGCCATAAAAAAGGAAAGAAAACAGTCCACAGATAGGAAACCTTTCAGTTCATAGTTGTACTTGATGCAGTGCATATCAACAGTCCTCTTCTAGAGCTGAGATGTGTTCACACTGATGTTTAAAAATCAAGACAGTACTAATCCCAACATAATCTTTTTATGTATGGAAGTCCAAACAAGCAGAAATATCCTAATGTAATGCTGAGTTTTTACAATTTTTATTGCCTATATGTACATCCCATCCTGCCATATTTTAACTATTTCTAATTTGAAAAAACCCCAAACCCGACTTCTTTTATTGTTTCTTCTTGACTCACAGATTCAGACAGTTCAGTGGAAAAGCTTGTCAGCGCTCCAGCACAGACATCAATATATTTAATGGAATGGGTTAGCAAGTGATAGATTGTCCTTCCTACATTTAGGGGTTGTTTTACTTGAAGATCACAGGCACAAAGGAGACATTGTGCAATCTTGTTTACACGTGTGTGCAGCCACAGAGTTTTGCAGAGTGTAGTGTGTGCTGTCTAGAATTTGTGGTTTGGCTTTCAATTTAATGTTTTTAGACAAAATGTAAGATTTTCTTTTTTGTGCCTTTGCAAGTTTTAATAGCTGTTGGTTTTCTGTGACAGAAAACAATTGTCATAGAAAATTTTGACATTTTGGTTTTCTGCTGGAAGAAGAGATGGAAAATGAGGATAACAAGCTCAGAATATCAACTGTCATGGAGCTGGCATGCGAGTTATATTAAAGCACCAAAACTGAGGAACACTGAAGCCATTTCTAAAAGGCAAGACAGATTACTGAGGAAAAGTTCCTTGTTCTGTTACAGCTGCAGATGAAACTGTAAAAGCAATGAGTGACTCAGTGACAATGTAAGTGAGGCACTGCTAAAAGTTAGTGCATTTGCCATAGTAGTGTGAATGCTTTAGCACTTTTTCCAAGAAAAGCATGCTAGATTTAATGCTTACCATGCTGAAATGCTGCTGAGCTCACTGGGCTTCAGAAAGAGAATATACACAGGCTGATTTTGTCAGTATAAAGTCACAGAATGAAGAAAGAGAAAGAACTAAAAATGCACCGAGGTGAATGAACAAAGATGTGTGCTGAGGGTACCTGTGTGTGTCCTAATGTGCTTCTGCAGGTCTCCTGAAGTCTTGAAGGACTTGGTGCAGTTCTCCTCGGTGCAGCGATAGGGCTTCTCCCCGGTGTGCGTGCGCACGTGGCTCTTCAGCCCGTACCCTGGGGACACAAGGGTGTCAGCAGGGCACCAGCACACAGCCAGGACACTCAAGGGTGTCAGCAGGGCACCAGCACACAGCCAGGACACTCAAGGGTGTCAGCAGGGCACCAGCACACAGCCAGGCACTCGGCAACCAACACACAACCACAGCACTCATCAAAGGGTGACACAAAGGGTGTCAAGCAGGGCACCAGCACACAGCCAGGACACTCAGCAACCAACACAGAACCACTGCACTCAAAGGGTGACACAAAGGGACACCACCACCCAGCGAAGGGTGACACAAAGGTGTCAGCAGGGCACCAGCACATAACCAGGACACTCAGCAACCAACCAGAATCACAGCACTCAGCAAAGGGTGACACAAAGAGTGTCAGCAGGGCACCAGCACACAAGCCAGGACACTCAGAAACCAACACACAATCACAGCACTCATCAAATATCAACAGCAAAAGCTGGGCTTGCTATTCCACTCAGCAATGTTGATGAGTAAAATTTACTCTTTCATTCTTTGCAAGCTCTTCATTCTACCCGACAGAGCAGCAGATCTCTAGGTAACAGTTTAGAAATTCTTAGATTCTTTATTTTTTATTGTTTTATTTATTTCCATGATTCTTCTCTTTCCCTTCAGAAGGATAAACTGCAATTATGTGGACAAATATTTATTCTGCCTTCTGAAGAAGCCATGTGCTGTGCATTCCATTGAGTTTTTACCTCTTCCCACTACTGTCATCAAAATGATATTTAATTATTTGCTCACAGGAAAAGCAATAACTACAAAAGTCAGCAGCAAAATCACACATACAGGTGCTAACCAAGAGCAGTCATAGACACTCATTCTCGTTAAGATTACTTTTAGGAACTCATCATCATCAAAAGCTCTACCAGTCTGAAGTGAACTTTGGATCAAGCCCTCTATAAATTATTTTGCAATGGGCATTTAACCAAAATTTGCCTCTCAGCACTTCACTGAAAACATAGTGACTAAAGAAGCCTGAAACAGCCATTTTAGAAAATGAACCTGAATGTCACTTGTATCCACAAGTGACGTATAAATTTGTACAAAATAAAGTCTGTAAGAAAATGACATCTGCTTTAATTTCAGTGAGTTCTCCCCAAAACAGCTGAAATTCCTGTTCTTGATGTTTTTTAAAGCATTAAGCATTTTAACCAAGCTGAGCATTAATTCACATTTATATCTAAAATAAACCCAATTTCATGACTCAACCCAGGAGAGTTCTTTACATTTAAACCAAAGACTACTCAGTACTTAAAGTGAATTTGGCCAAGGCAAGGATTGCTGAACTACAACAGTACAATGGCTCTGATCAAAAATACAGTGTTTATAAACAAGCAGCTGTTTATAGCCATACACCAGTGTGTTGCAAAGGAAGAGAGTATTTAATGACATAGTTTTGAAATCCCTTTACAAACACTATGCAATTAAACTTAGGTGCAGCCCTTTAAAAGTGTGCTTGTTTCCCTTTTGACTCTTTGCATCAGTATTTATTTTGCTTGTTTCTATTCAAAGCAATTGTACCAAATGTATTAGATCAGATTAAGTTACCTCAAAATATCTTATTAAAAAACCAGAGTCTGACTTTTCTAAGCATGATACTAATTTACATTCCAAATAAAAGAACTAAATTTGAAACAAGTTTTGCTCTTGCACTTCCTTCCATGTTTCATTCCTCATAATTGCATTTTGCACAATCAAATTCCTTCTCAGGGAGAGCATCATTTATGAGCAGAGTAATCTGTACAAATGGGGAGTTCCCTTCATGATAGAAATTCAATAAAGAACACTTAAACTAGCATCTTCTCTCAAAGTTCCTTTCAAATTTAGACCAGAAGATCAGGAATCTGCCCCTAGCCTAAGGTTCAGCTTTCTATTATCACCTCATTTAACTTTTGCTATTATTTTAATGGTAAGAAAAGCCTATTTTTAACATTATTTGACTGTAGATGACAGGAGAAGAGTGAGGGAAGTGTTGAGTGCTTCACCTCCTTCCCCCTTCAGTAAGAGTTAAACCTCTCTGTCCTTTCTACTGCTACACTAGATGAAAATGTAACTTTTTTTTCCAGTTGTCCCAACCAACTCAGCAGTTAAAAAAGGCAATATTAAAAATTTAGTTTATTCACACACAAACACTAACAAGCAGGAGGAGTTAGTCTGCACAAGATTACCTGTTGCAAAGGCTTTGCCACATCCAGGATGCTCACACTGGTATGGTCTGTCTCCTGTGTGAGACCTTTCATGCACCTGTTGACATCCAATACAGTGACTTAATGAAATGCTGTATCTGGTTACTTCAGCACAGAAACAGTTCATTCTCAAAGCCCACATATTTTATTTATCTTACTAAGATTCACATTGAAGTGTCTGTCTATGTCAGTGATGAAAAAATAATGAAATATGCTAACAACATTTTCCCTAAAACTAAAGATGTCTCTTTGCAAGGTCTAACCTGATCCTGCCAGTCAGTTTGGCACAAAACACTTCTGTAAATACATGCACAGTTGCCATCATGCACTACACTAAAGACAGGAGGTAAATATGCCTCAGACCCCACTCTCTATCTGATTTTTGACTCCAATGAATGCTTCCAATGATGCTCTAATAGTGCATGAAACCTCTACAGCCAGGACATCATTTTAGCAATGACTCCTAAAGCCAGCCACTCGCTGGCTCCTGTGGTCAGAGACAAAGCAGCACTATGAGCAGGTTACCTCATCAGCAAGGGACTGTGCCAGCCTCAGCTGGAATGTCAGCAGCCCTAGACCATTCACCATTCCAGTAATTCCTTTACTTAATTTAAAATAAGGAAGAGAATTAACAAGTCACCATCTGTGAAAAGATGTGCCATCTTTTCACTCTGAATATTAATTTTGAAGAGTGTCACTTTGTACTATGATGGTGAAATATTTCAAAACATGGAATTTTTTCATGATCATGCATACATGTAAAGTTGATAAAACAAATGCTGGATTCCAGAATTTCTGTGACACTGCTGGTAGGAACAACCTCACCATGCTGGCAATGAGCAGCTGAACATGATCCCAAAACACAAAGTAAACTCAGCTGAGCACCACCAATTACTGTAAAATCAATCCAATAAACATCTGACAAAACAGCCTCATTGCAACTGGCTCCCTCTCAATTTCTATTACTTTTAACCACATAATCTTTCCAAAAATATCATATTTACAAAGTAGCAATGCACATTTTACATCTCCTCACCTTAAGATGGTGAGCTGTTGTGTACAGCTTTCCACAGCCGTCATAATCACAGCGAAAGGCTTTCTCTCCAGTCTGCTGAGATTTTGCAGTCACTCTTGTTCCATGTCCTTGCAAGACAATCTTAAGGGAAAGAGAAAAAAAGTTTTAAAAACTTCAACCACATACTAAAAAAAAAAATCCAACCAAAAGGGATCAGAGAAGTTACACACTTCATTTTGCTATCAAGCCAGAGCTGATTTTGACAGGTTTCTTTTGTTTCTCTTTGCTCTGCTATGCCATGTATTTCTGAGCCCTCAATAAATAAACTAAAAATAAATAACTGAAAACCATGATGGAAATTGTAAACCATTTACTTGTACCTAGCAAATTTAAAAGCTTGCATTAATTAGTCCAATAACAAAGACAAACTATTTTAAATATAAGCACAGTGGTAAAATGACCAAATTAGTAGACAAGTCATAGGTGCTAGATCTGTTCCTAAGGGAAATTAGTTATAAACCAGACCACCTTCAAATATAAGTTCATGGAAAGGCCAAACAATAATTAAATATCCTTAGAATGAGCATTTTTTGAAAATGAAGTAAAGCATTTTGAACTGGGTCTGCCATGCATGCACTTTGATCAAACTAATTGGAGCATTGTGAGCCAGGTTCTACTCTCCCTTGTGGCATGACAAGAAGAAAATAAGCAGCACAGCTTCAGGAGGCACCTGAAACCCCTTGCACAGGCTCCTTTCTACACTGACATGCAAGAAACATGAAAAAAAACTGACATTCATACAGAACACAAAGGCAGCAGCCCAAACATCAGTGCTTGCACACAACTTGGTGCAAAGCAGTCGAGACTGTTTTATACAGTCTGTCCTTTCAAATCACCTCCCTTCTGTTACAAATCCAATTCTACTCCAAACTGTCAAAAGATTTCACAGGGTGGATGAGGAGACAATACTCTCAGCAGAAAACAGAGTCAGCTGCAGCAGGTTGCTCACACCATATCCAAACAGTTTCTGAGTATCTCTGAGGTTGAAGACTCCTGAAGTCTGCTCCCTATGTTCACATTCCCAACTAATTCTTTTGGCAACTGAGGCTCTGCAAAGTGGCCCCCTTTGCTCAGTAGCCTGCTCAGACTGCCTCTTGCCATCCCTGAGCTCCATTCCGCTCCTCCTGTGCCCTGCTGTGATTCCTTCTGCAGATACCGAGGAGGTTAAAATTCCCCATGAGGCTGTGGGCCTGCGCACACCAGGCTTGCTCCACTTGTCTGGAGAAGGCTTCATCTTCCTCCTGACCATGACCTTGTGCACAGTCACCAGCTCAGCATCCACTCTGGGCTGAGCCACCTCCCATCCCACAGCCCTGTGCACTCCTGCTGTTCCCAGTGGAAGGGCAGCTCCTGCTGCTCTCCTTCCCAGCTGGCCCTTTTAAAGAGCCTGGATCCATCACCACAGCACTTCAGCCACCTGAGCCCCCAGCACAGCTCCCTGCACCAGGGAGACTGCAGCAGCACACACCTTTATTTCCTCTTCCAGAGAAATCACACATTTCACTGCTAACACCTTTCCTACAGATCCTTCAGAGACAATGGAATAACCCGTTACCTTCAGAATATTTGTAAGACTAAAGGAGCAAAGTTTAATAAAAAACTTTTAATCAGCTGAAATGTTCAACTCCATCACTTCAGAAAGTCTCCTCTGGAACCACAGAGAAAAATAATCTGGATCAAGAAACCATTACTGCTACTATTGTTTAACCTATGACAGCATGAAACACAGAAATCACTTCAATACATTAAGGATCATAAAGAACACATTTGGTTGAGAACTGAAGCACTAATTATTTTTTTCCTATCTATATCTTTACTACTATTTCTTTGTTGTTCCAGCATATAAAAATATTCATATAAAATATGTGTATACGTGCTAAGTTCTGCCATAAAGCTCAAGTATGCCAAAGTTGAAAAGAAAATGAAAACAATTCTGTAATGTGCTGATATCTGCAAGGAAATAACCAGCCATAATCCTACCAATATTAAGATGGATACAAAAACTGGGAAGGAAGCACCTTTCTAATAATGTGGAACTTACTGAGAGGAACTGTGTGCTTCAAATACTTTTAAATAGAATGAATAAATAAAGAGAATTTAAAACCCTGTATTTTTAGGAGATCACAAATGCATCCTGATCTCAGAAAGGTAACACAGGAGAAAACCAAAGATCTTGGATCAGATTTTTCTACTACATACATAAAAGCAGAATCATATAACCAAAATGTGTATTATGAGCAGATGGGTATGACAGGTTTGAAAGGAAATAGTGAGATATCCATTTGGGCACACAGAGTCTTTTGTTTTCCCATGTAGAAATCACAAAGAGGTTTTATGCTTTTTTTTCTTTGCTGAAACACCTAACTAACCACATGCAAGTCTGAGTGACTGCTTAGCAGTGTGACATCTGTTCTATGCTGTTCCCTGTGGAATTAAAAAGTTTATAAATATACACCTATTTAATTCTGCATCTAAGTGTGAGACTATTTTATAAATTATAGATCAATACATATGAATACAGAATGAGTTCCAAGTAGGTATCTACTTAAATCAAGATCTAAGAATGATTTCTATTTTTATACAGAACTGATAGCTGTGGGCCCCTTCAACTGAAGGCCAACTGTAGTCACCTTATAAGGGTCAGAATTTGAGCCTAAGCCTCATTACCTTTGGAAATATCAGATCTTGTTTTGTTTGGAACATGCAGTGCTCCACAGATTGGCACATTTCCATATTGCACATATGTTGCCATATATGTATAAGATAAAACCACATTCAGTTTGCTTTGGGGCTGAAGCCAAAATCAATATTTAGGTGGATACTGATTACAAGTAATTCTGCTTTATTGGCTCTTACTTCAGGTAAAACCAACAAAACTTTTATCTTACTCCTCCTTGAATTTTGCCTTTCATTGGAGTTGTACCTCTATTCCAACCTACAAGTGCAAACCCTCTAAATTTCTTGATTTCTTTTTCTGGAACATGGTCCAATACAGTAAATAATGCAAGTATTAGTTATTCTCTCCTTCCACAGTCATGCCACACAGGCAAAAGTGAAGTGTCTGCAGCTTTAAATATTGTGGGATCTAACTTGTAAAAGATAAAATTTGAGCTGTGAGAGGTGAGCCATAATTATTCCTTTCACAGATTATGTATTTTGAACTTGGAAGAAGACATTTTTCCTCCTTGTCTACTTCATTATTTCTTAAATTAAGCAAACAGGAGAAAAAGTTTGCCCAGAGAAGCCCCATTCTCAATGCAGTGACTTTTCCATTTTTGGTTTTGTCATCTGAACATGTGAGGATATAGAGTTTTTAGTGTTATTTTAGTTGTATATTTGAAGCCCAGGATATATTTTTGTCTTTTTCTTTAATAAAATACATTATAATGCCAAATACCATTCTCCTTACATAATTTTATGGATCTTAGGGAAAAAAGCTTCAGACTTAGTAAGTTGCACCTGTATTTTCCATTACCCTTTAAAATTTTACATTAATCTTTTAACATTTAAAGGTTTGTAAATTCTGTGTACAAACAATATGGATCCAGAAGAAGTTGAAGTCTTTTTCTCTTCTTTAAGCATTCTCTAGGAGCAATACTCTTAACTACTGATTCTTTATAAAACCTGCTGTAAAGGTCAGGGACCTTAACAGGGCAAGTGGAATCAAAATAAGTCATTAAAGAGAGAGAACAGTTCCAGACCTATGCCTGGAATGGTCTCTCCTAGCAGAAATTTAATAACTGAGACAGCATTCTTCTGCTTTAAGTACTATCAAAAGTCAGCTCCTTCTCTGGAAAGAACTTCTGAAATACTTACACTGTTATTGAAGAAATACTCAGGTCAACTTGAAAAATCTTAGAAAGCCAACCTAATTTTTAATTATCTTTTAACAGGAAAACCCCCTAGACAACAGTAAGTATTAGAAGACCTTTTACAACTCTTGCGACGGGATCTTGTACAGAGTGAGATATTATAATCCATCTGTATTATTTGAAATCTACAACTTCTGAAGGGTAGAAGCAAACCACAGTTCATGGCTACAGGACTCCCTGTCATGCACCTTGCTGGGCAGAAAAGACAAAAGAAATAAATATATTTAATTATTTTGTATTAAGAACATACCTGCATTTTTTTATCTTGTTCATTTTCACCTATAATTCCTGTGCTACTAACACTGTCATTTCCATCAATAGACACCTGAAAAACAACATTGAAATGGGAAAAACATTTACACCAGTTACTTTTATTCATCTGAGAAAGAGAGTTCCTGAGACAGCTCCTGGGTTTATTATTTCATAGCTCTCTAGCTCCCTCTTGGAACATGGTTATCCCATAGTACATCAACTTACACAAAAATCACCACTTGCAGCACCTGCATTACACAACAGACCAAGTGAGCACAGCAAAGTTGTTTTATAACAGGCTAGGAAAGACTGCAAGAACTAAGGATGTTAAATTAATAGACTGACAAAAGTATTACAATAAATCAATAAATTTAACAATACTGAGTTCTGACAAAAAAAAACCCAAATCAAACATTTATTTATTTTATAACAAAGATATCTCTCTCACTCCTAGTTAAGCAGAATGTACTTGTTTAAACAGCACAATTCTTTTTGAATAAAAATACGTAAGACAATGTGTTACATCTCAGTTTGAACAAATCAAATTATAACTAAGCAAAGACTTGGGTATTGCTACATAGGTTTGTTTTTAAAGACAGTCTCCAGGAGGAGAAAGGTATTGCTGTTTCCAAGGAGCTCACAAAAATATTTGAAAGACTGTTGGATGTTAATGTGAAATTTTTATTTAAATAAAAATGTAATTACCCAGTTTAAAAAAATATCCCAAACTCTCTCACAAGCAGCAGCTCAAAGAACAGCATGTTACTGGTCACTATATAAAAAATGAAAGTATATTTTGCATAGTTTCCCATCCCTAAGTTGTCTCTGTACTAACCACAGGCATCCACAATAATCTCTGCCTCCATTATATTCAAGGCTAAGACTGATGCACCTAAGCCTAGTCTGAGTGATTTTATTCTTCTCTAGAGCAGTTTGGCAGGACCCCTCCCTCCCAAGAGGGCAGCAGGCCCCTGAGATCACTGGGGTTGTGTGCAGCACCTTGCCCACAGCAGCAGCCCCAGCAGTTTGCCTGGAGACTGGCAGAACTCATCCCAGGAGAGGTTTTCACACTCCCTCTCTAAATTAGACCATTTATTTTGGGGACTTTGAGCTACAACAGTAATAAGGAAACTGCCCAAACAGAGGTAAATTTACATTACAAAAAGATTGAAAAGAGTGTCAGAAAGCAGGTGATTTTGGGGTGTTTTTTTCAGAGGGAAACAATAGCTATTGTGGGACCATCTCCCTCAGAATTTTTAAAGGAAGAGGAGAGAACCTGCACAGAAGGGAGACCTGAATTACTTCATCCTGAACTTCCTGTTGTTGGCAGAGAGAAGAACTGCTGACATGAAATTAGAACTTGATCAACTATTGGAAACAAATGATGCCAAGAGAACATGTGTGCACGTGTTGAGGCAGGCACAAATCCCAGTTCCTGCACTCTGCCAGCAGCTGGGATGGCACAGGAGAGCAGATTATGGAAGGCAAGGATGTGCTGTAACCTCTTCACCATTCCATCACTGAGAGCAATGACCTTTTCTCCTCTGGGAGGATGGTGCCATTGACTCAGCCCAAAATTAGAGGGCTCAAGTTAAGTCTGCATGTGCTTTGCATGTTGTGGAAAGTGGCACTTTCCTGCCTCAAGGAGAAGGGAGGACAATGAAAAATGTCCCTGTTCCACCACTTCCAGTGAGCTTCTGGGGAGTCTGCTTGGGCCTCTTTGTATGAACTCTCTTATATTCTACACTGGCACCTTGGGCACCCCACTGATCTTTCTGTTTCTGCCTGTTGCATAGGACAGGGAAACAAAGAAGAACCACCACTCTCCAAATTCACCTTTCTTTTCTTTGCCCTTTAAATTTCAAAAAGAAAGCCTTAAAAGAACCAAACAAAAAAAGACACCCAACTTTAAACTTCTCTTTAGCAGTATTGTAAGAATTCTGGAAGGATTCCAGGGCAGATCTTTGAGCTCCTCCTAAAATAATCTCCTTTATGCTAAAGAAAGGTTTAGTCTGCCTTCAAATAAAAACACAAGGGCACCTACATTGAGTCAAAGTAAAGGCCATACCACTGCACCATTTCAGTTCCACCAGCAGCCAGCAGCAGATGCTGGAGAACACTAAACAAACAGGCCAAGCATGTAGTGATGCATTCCCCATAATATTCTGCCAACCTCCAAGCAATTTGTGGTTTATGAACTTCCTGAACGGGTTTTTACCTAATAGCTATAGACACATTTTTCTTCCATGAATTTATCTAATTACTCCTTGAATCCAAGGACATATTAGTGTTCACAATATCCTACAAGCAGTGCTTAACTTAGAGCTGTTTGAAAAAGCATCTTCATTCTCATTGAACCCATCACATGAGAGCTTCACCTGTTGTTTCCCAGTTCTGAAACTGGTGTAGCCAATGACAAGGCATTACTCTTCTTTGGACTACCTAAAATTTTATAAAATCCTATCATATACTTACCTTGTGTATTTAATTTCTTCCTGTACCTTTCTCAAGGTGTCTGAAACACCAGCTATGAAAAGAGTACCTTGCCTCACTATGAAGAGTGCACGGACATGGAGAAGAATCACAAAACCACATTTCCTCTTTTAAGAAAGATACAGGATTCTGACCATTGAGCTAATATTTGGTTTTGTAACAAAAAAAACCCATAAACCAGGTGTAGTGCTTGGAAACTCACTTCTACTGACTGTCTCCTAAAGGTTCCAGCAGTACCAGTCAGAATAAGTTCTGAGATGAAAGCTTAAAGAAAACATTTTTTCCTAAGCAAACACACAAGTGCACTACAGGAAACAAACTCATATTACAGAATTAGAAACCCCATATTGAGTTAAATAGGATGAAAATGCAAATTTATTTGCATTTCTTCTGTTTCTTTTTCACCTTCTCAAAACATGTATATATATATCAGAAATTATGATTAATATGGCTGCTTGTTAAGAAGGGCAAAGTTGTGATTGACTTAATCAAAATGAAATAGTACCTGTAGAATGTATAAAAGCTTGTGATTACAGCTCAATTAACATTGAATTACCTTTTATTTCATGAAATGTTAAAGCACAGCATCACAACACAATTTGACTGCCTGCCATAGGATCTCTCAATTCTAACAGAGAGAAGCATAATGAAAAGAATAGTGAATAAGCTATTTAATTACCCTAACTGGCCTCCCAGATTTTGACAACTCTCTGTGACCTTAAGAGGACAGACTTTAAAATATATTCTGCTCTTTTTCCAGAGCAGTACAAGCACTGATGGCAATTATCCAGCAACTGGGACACAGCTTAACTACAGTCATGGAAGTTGCATCACCCATTACCATACTTACATCATGCTTTACAGAGCCCAGGAAAGTGAACAACATGAATTTTGTGCATCCTAGTGCATTTTTACTATTGAAAATATAGATCAAAGAAGTTTTTTTCTGAACTGATTGTCTTTTCTACACTTCATACCATGTGTTGTCCTTGCTCAGTACACCAGGCCATTCTCTTCCCATTCAGGGAAAAAAATTAATCCAGCAACAGTGCCTGAACAAGAATAATTCAACTTTGTCCTTCTTTGCAAACAGTGTCCTTCCAAGAGACTCCTTTACAATGCTTATAGAATAGAGAAGATTATAATTTAAATGTCTAAATGGCTTTCTAAATCCTACTCCAGTTCAGTGTTCAATCTTTTCTCCTTTTTATGGAACACTATGCACAGAGCTGCTCAGGACAGTGAAGCACTGTCATGACAATTTGGTGTTTTCTAGGAGTCTGAAACTCTCCCAGTTACAATTTCATTTCTTAAACAATAGTTGGCTTGTGCTGTGCTGCCAGGTATGTTGTGCTGTGTATTTTTTAAGACATGATGGCTAGAGAAAATGCCTTGCAGAGTACCTTGGCTGCATACTGCTCCAAAGCACTGATGGTGTCAGGGTCGATGGCAGCATCTCCTGTGTGCAGTCCTGCCACTGTGCCATCAGCCTGGATGGCCAGAATGGTGTCAGACTGGGGCATCTGCACTGTGTGGTGGATGTAGGCAGTGGTTCCATCCTCCAGCTGCACAGCCTGCAGGGCACTCTGGTCATAACTGTCTGAGGAATGATATTGCACAGTGTTAGGGTTCTGACAGGAGCAGCAGTGTGTTACATGGGAAACTACTGCTCTCCAGGAGGTGTCTCCTGAAGTCATAGACACATATGAAATATATGGGAAATAGAACCACTAGTATATGAGATATATAAACACTTAAAATAATACTGTGAATAACACAGGAATTTGTTTTCAAGACAACACCTCCTATAGTTTTATTTCTACTCTTCAAAAAGTTTAAAAAAAATTATATTGATCTAGTTTTATTTATAAAGGAAATCAGGAACACAAATATACTTTCCATTTCAAATCCACTTATAATAAAATGAAAATAATATACCAGATCTATTGATATCATTACTTCAGATTTTAGAATTCATAGATCTCACGTTTTAAGAAGAGAAAATATGCAAAAGAACTACAAAATACAAAACAACTTTTAACAAAAAAAATCCATATTACATTCTCTACATACATTACTGTTGTTGGTTGTAAAATGTAATTGTCACACTGTTTAAGGCAGTCTTAAAATATATACTTGATCACTTTTTCTAGAGAAGTGGTACCATTTCCAAGACTAGTGTAATCATCTTCTGCAGAAACATATGTTATCTGGAATAACTACATTTGCATTCTTGACACATTCTTAAATGTGTCAGCTGTCACATTTTCTGCCCTATTACTTAAAGGTATAAACTCACTTTAATGTGACCCTGGGATAAATAAACAGTGAAATACACTGGGTTTGATTTCATTTATAACTGTTATAGGAGGCCCAGGTCAAGAACTGAAACAGTAATCTCAACAATTTTCAGCTGTCAAAGTTAAAGCAACAAGTAATTCACACTGGGAATCCCCTTAAGATGATAGTTTTTAGAGAGTAAAACACTGAGTTAAACACTGCTGAAGTTGTGTTGGACACTGAGGTGACAAATGGCACTTGGCAGAGCAGTTACCTTTTGAGGTGTGATGGATAAATGCTGTGGTTCCATCCTCCAGCTGCACCGCCTGTCCATCCTCCAGGCGCAGGCTCTCCCCTGCTCAGGAGAACAATTAGAGACTTCAGAGACTCCTTAGATGGAAAGATTAAACACTAAATACCCAGGATTACAAAATACCCAAGATCTCTTCATGATCAGTTCCATTAAAATAAGAAATCAAGCTATTATCATGAATGTTAATTACTTAACAGCAATATTTATCAGTAATACATTATTTTACAACATATTTCTTGTATTATTGCACTCACTGCTTTTAGGCATAGGTACATGTTGAACATAAGCAGCAGAACCATCTTCTAATTGAATCACTTGGCCATCCATTAATTTGCCATCTGAAATACACAGAATATTGTTAAGAATTCTAATTGTGTAACACATCACAGTTTTAATACACAGTAGATACTTTCTAGATTAACATATAAATAAAATATCAACAAGAAATAATGTTTGGTAAATAGAAAGCACAGCATGACTGTACAGAGCTTTTAGCATTCTGGGATTAAAAAAGCAGAAAAGGTCTGCTGTCCTATTTGTTAGGCAGAATGTTGATATCTGGGTTTGAACAATAAAGATCTCTTCACTTTTGTTTGACTCGTTCTGAATTTCATTCTTACATCTTATTAGCGGCAAAACAGAAACATTTATTTTATAGCATTACCATAATTCCCCACTGGAACTGGAGCTTCAGAAACACTGTACAGATTTTGCCTGACTTTACAATGCAAAGAGAGGGTTAGAAAGGGGAATACCACTTCAGTAGCCATCAGCTGTCAGTGCTCTGCCTACCTTTAGAATTGTGCTGGATGTAAGCAGTGGAGCCATCAGCCAGGGTGACTGCTTGCAAACTTACACCTTCCATGTTTTCCAAGTTGTCACCATCTAGCAGGGAAAAAAGTTCACCTTCACTACAACCAGCATGGAACCCTAGAAATCTCAGCTGAGAGACCTCCATAAATTATGACATCTTCTCAAGGCACATTGATTTGACAAATAAGAAGAATTCTTATTTGTAATTCTTACTTGCTTTCTGGTTTCTAAGCCTGAGACATGTACTAGGGTCATAGATTCTAGATTTTGCTCTGTAAACATGACAGCTAAATGTTATTTTCCTTAACTAAAAAAAATACAATGTCACTGAATAAATAACTACAAAGATGAGGTTTTAGGAGAACTATGAATTAAATCATCAGAGCCAACAGTGAAATAATGACACACATACTGTATTGATAATTTTGTTTTGTACAAACTACTTGTCATTAATAGACATAAAACTATTTAGATTAAAATGCAGATTTAGGAGAGAGTTTGAAATCATATAAAATCATAAAGCTGTCAGGAAACATCAAGTTTAAGCCAATTTCAAGTCATTAATCTATTCTAAAACTCAACTTGCTTAATACATACTTACATGTCAACTGAATTTACAAAGTATAAAACAGTAAGACTAGACAGAGAATAAAGTCAGATTGTATATTTCATATATTTTTGGCACATTTACACTTCTATTATCTTAATTAAAAGATAATTTCCATCTAGAATTAAATTAGTGATTTTAATCAATCTCAGTTAACTATTTTGTGATGGATTTTTAATTCAGAATAAACAACATGCATGTCAGTGCTTTATCTGAGTTTCAAAGAGAAAAGACATAATAATGTAGAGGTATTTTAACCTGAAGGGTCACCTTGCACAGCTACAGCTTCTGTCAGACACAGAGTCACGTGCTGGGCCTCCATTCCTCCTCCAGAAAACTCCGTCATTCCCTGAGAGTCTCGATTGATCTGAGCTAATAACATTGTCTACCTAGAAAGAAAGGATTCAAAAATCAGAACATTGAAATACAGAGCCATAATCTCAGTTAATTGTGATTTTCATACAGCTGCTACAAATATTTTATGTTATGTTTTGTATTAAATAGCTGCAAAAATTATTGATTTATCGGGAAAATACTTTGAAAGAATAAGAGTTATCTGAAATACATAAGTATTTTACTTTATTTAACAATTAACTTAGATGTTAAGGACTTCAGGTAGCAGTTATTAATATGAGGTGCATCAACCACATTTAAATTTCAGTTAAATATAAATGACTTAACCAATGTACAAAGACTAATGGTGGTAATGACAGTACAGCTAATGATACCTATTTGTCCCCAGAATTGAAATAAAGCTGACAATTCAGCCATAGTCACCCATGACAACAGCAGGGCTTTATCTGTATAAATCAAAGATCTCTCCAGTGCCAGTAAGAGGTTTAAAAACAATGAAAGTGCAGAAGTCTAACTGAACAATTCAACTATTTCCCTAGATTTTTCCAAAAAGGTTTCTGTTTAAAGAAAAACAAAACAATCTATCCTTTAACATAATGAAGCATCCCATGAAAAAATTTGTTAATTAGACAAAAGGCCAGTGATCAGGGAGTGACTGCTGTACCTCACAGAACCAGACAGAGCCATCCCTTTGCATACCCACATTTTTACCCAGGCATGTTTTACTATGGGAGATCACACCACAGCTTTTAATCTAGTGTGGTTCGATGACCTGCTGGTTTATAATTCAAGGCTGAGAAGAATAATCTAGGGTGTTTAATTTATTTATTATTACCTTTACAAATATATTTAGCTGTTGTTACCTCTACAGTCCAGATATCTGCTCTTGAATGAGCAATTCATCAACAGTCTCAAAGACCACTGAGAAAATTGTACTTTTCTCAAAACTAAGGAATAAGAAGCACAAGATTAGACCATGCAGGTACTCTAGTGTGCCTACAGTATTTAAAAAGGTTGCCACACTAATTTAGTAGTTGAAAACTACACCCAAGCAGTATTTTCCAAATACATCCAAGTGTATAAAGTGAGCCAGACTTCTTCCTCGAGCTACAGGCTCAGTTTCTTATTTCCAGTTAATGGAACAGATACAGGTGAACAAAGGAAGTGGAAAGCAAGGGTACCTTTGGGAAACTTTTAAGCCCTCCTGTCTTTTTCATATCTTATATTGAAAATCATACAAAAACCCCCTATAACATTACTAATGATCACTACATAATTCTGTGAGAAATAAGCTTCCAAGATTCATGTCCTCATAACTTCTCCCTGGAACATTAAGGAAATTAAAATACTGGCTTGCAATAAGGAATTTGAACCTTGAACAACTGGCATCAAAAAGATACAATTAAGAGAGAAACCAAAATATAATCCAAAATGGGTGTGAGGTGATTTTTTTAGCATCCAAGAGAAGATGGGTAATTCCTCCCAACATCCTTTTCAGGAAAAAAGCTTTTACAGAAAATGAGGCCTCTAAAAGAGATGTAATACACATAAAAAGGAGAAGCCATCCAGACTAAATTGCATTTATAGAGATGTCTCTGTAGAAAATGAAATAGGAAAATTTGTTTGGATACTATAATCTATGACAAGGAACTGTATGAGGATATAGGAGATTCTGAGTTCAACTTTTTCCTTGTCCATGACTGAGTTTGGAAAAGTAACTTCTTTTCCTACTACTCATTTATCATCCCCCATCTCAAAATAGGCAGAAAACTTTTACTTAGGAAGCAGTTTGCTCACAAACCAAAAATCAATCATGATGTAGCTCAGAGTCAGCCTGAGCAGTACAGAAGCAAAGCAGCCCAGCATTCATGGACTATGCAGCAAATAAGATCAGAAAACTGTTGCAGTAAAAAAAAAAAAAAAAAAAAAAAAAAAAAAAAAAAAAAAAAAAAAAAAAAAAAAAAAAAAAAGAGAGAAAGAACCACCCCCCCTCCCCCAAAAATCCCCCCCCCCCCCCCCCCCCCAATCCAACAAATCCTCAACAACAATCTAGCAGCAAAAGGACTTTTATCCAGTGCAGCAGTGAGGGAGGCAGTCCATGCAGACAGCTGCAGAGTTCTGAGTCTGAGCAGAACTAATGGCTTAAGGGGTGAGTAGCTACTTTGGAAGGAAAATAAATCCAATGCGATACATTCAAGGGCTGCAGGAGCAATAGTTTTTGTTTAAATTGTTTCACAGTGTTTGTTACTGTAGCATGGTTATCAACTCACACACTGAAAACAGCTGAAGGAACTGCTGCACACAGAATCATGGCTACAACTTTCCTGTTCCAAAGGATCTGGACAATCACACAACCTCACAAAAGATCTCAGCAGCAATGCAGCCTGTTTCTCCCAATTCCAGCTCCTTTCAATGGTCACTTCCAACATAGCCTTTTCTCAAGCCTCTGTCCTTCCACTAAGTTCCTTATCCCCAGCTCCATCCCTTCTCCTTGTACCAATTTTCTCCTTCAGTCCTAGATACCAAATTTCCAGGACATGCCTCTAATCCCATCCTTCTTGTCAGAATAATATAAAAAAATTCCATGCCCACACCAACTCCTTCCGCAAGCAGTCTCCAAGTCTTCTCTTGGTGCTGCTCTGCTCTGTGACCCCCTCACACCCCTGTCTATCCCTTTCATTCCTCTCTGTGTCACCAGCTCATGCTCAGACCCACCTTGGAACTACATCCCCCACAAGAGATTGGAGCACTGGGGTCCCCCCAAACACCTGCCCCAGCTGTGACTCCCTCTGCAGGGACACAGCAGCTCTGCTCTGACACTGCTGTGCAGGGAAGAGAGCCCTCAGCCAAAGCGACTGAGATGTGCTGCTCTTCCAGGCTCTCCTCTTCCTCCCCACTGGAGAACACTGACTAGCCAGACAGGGCAGGAAGGACAGATGCAGGAAGGAAGGACAGATGCAGGAAGGAAGGACAGATGCAGAGCTGCCTGTGTTGCAGAGAAAAGAGTCAATCTGTCAGAGGTAATGATGCCACAATGTCACCTGGTGAGAGTAATCAAATACAGGAACAAATTGCCAAGCCAGGTATGGACTCTCCATCTTTGTAGAGATTCAAAGCCCCTTGACACAGCCCTGAGCAACCTGGGCAAATGGGACTTGCTCTGATCAAGCCTGAGCCAGATAAATTTCTGAAAGTCCTTCTAACGTCACCTGCCCTCTGGTAGTCTTTTCAATCATGCATTCATCTACAACAGCATCACCTTGCTGTTCATGTATCATCTACCCTGCAAAATCTACTCTCTTAAAATTTTATAATTTGCTTTTTCAAAACCAGTTGGTTTTCACCAAACTCAAATCTCTTCCTTGCCTCCACTTCAGTCACTCTCTTCAGTTTCCATCAAATTTGTCTCCACCATTTTTTCAATCTGAATCTCACCAGCTTCTTTCCCTAATTCATCATTGCTTTTTTTCCTCTGCATTTGTGTCAGTTAGCTTTTTTTCTTTCAATCTCCAGTCTGCCAGGAGTTCTGTCAATAAAAATCTAGGAGAGATTTCCTTTACCCACTTCAAATACTGCAGCTCATTAGTTAAAGGCAGGTAAAGTAACCATTTTTAGGAAAAGCCAGGATCGCTGGGGTGGAGCCTACATAGCAGCTTGGCAAGATTGACACACGTGGAGTCTGCTCCATCTCAAGAGCTGTCTTACAGAAAAGACAAGTCCAGGCTCAGTCAGCAAGCACTCACTGAAGTGAAAACTTGTGAGCTGACTTTGTGAACTCTTGCAGATCTTCACAGATCCCAGGCAAGCTGCAACTGTCAATTTGCAAAGGCACATCAATGACGATATCTGGGCAGACTTTCACAAGGACACTAATGTATCCTGCATTCCTGACATGATTAGTCACCAAAACATGTCTATGGTATCCATGCAGAGAAAACCTTACCATTCTTTTAGATGGTTCAAACACTTCTCAAAAAATCAGCCTGAGGCAAAAAAAATTTGGCAGAAAATCTCCGAACTGAAGAGTGTGTCCAAGCACAGGCAGCCACCTCCTCTCTAGCACTGATCCATGCCTTAAACAGCATTCAGCACGACACAGAGGTGCAAACTATTTAAAAAAAAAAAAAAAAAAAAAACAAAAAACCAAAAACAAGCCACCACCCCCTGCAAATTATCTGAACAGAAAAAAAAAATAGGCACACATTAAATTCTCCACACTTGGAAACCAAAGGAATGTGAGGGGGGAAAGGATGGTTAAAAACAATAATTTTTTTCAAGAAGTTGCCTATCTACCAGAGCACCTCCTGTAATTTTTCCTCCACCAACACTCAAACAAATACAATTTTCTGGGAGCTATCACTTGTTTAGGAGAAAAGATGCAATGTTAGAAGAAAGGGTTTTATGTAAACTCAATGTAGCAGCTGGAAACAGGAATCTCCACTAAAAACTAGGAATCAGCAACTAAAAAACAGCAGGTGGGATTCAGGCAACTGAAAAACAAGGGGAGAGCTGGCAGAGGGCAAGGCAGAGGCCATGGCTGCTCTGGAGCAGAAAGGGGGTTTGGGACACTTGGGAGCTCCAGCAGGTGAGAGAAGAGCCCAGTGTGGCTGGAAAAAAAGCAGCAATTAGCAATTTAAAGAATAACTGTACCACTGGACTGCTGGACAAAGGAAAAATCCCGCAGAGACAGTAGCAGAAACTCCTTAGAGAGACAAAGGTGATGCTTAATGGAAGGAGGATGATTAATGGGAAATAGAATAAAGTTTGTAATAGCAGGCATGGAAGAAAATTTACTGTTACAAATAGAAACTTACAATGTGCAAACTGGGAAAGAATGACAGGAAAAAAGCTACTCTAGACATTCACCAACCTTGTGATTGTTCAGTCCCCTCATGCAGACAGCACTGAGAAGTTTGAAATAATATGCATTTATTTCATTTGAAAGGAAACATTTTTATTTTTATACACTTCTAAATAATGTACAAAACCATTGTGATTTTATAAAACTTATAAAAACAGCAAAAAAAAAACAATCAAGAAGGGTAATATGGCAAATAATACATAGCCTCATAATAGTGAAACTTTTATTAAGGAATTTAAGAAAAGTGTATTCCTATGTTTGACAAAACTGGATCCCAAAATCAATTCAAGTATGTCCGCAGTGTAACATTATGAAGATTTTTCTGAATTAAATACTGCCTACCTTAGGGTCCTTGTCAACTGATATGATTGCAAACAGCAGTAATTTCACAAAAATAGTATGAGCAACAAATGTGTGAAAATGGAAAAATAGTACCTATAATTTACAATCTGGTTAAATACACTTCAATTGATAATTCCTGTGTTACAGCCTCTTGAGTCTCAGTGCAAAAGAAAGTCTGACAGACTGGAAAACCGACTATTCCACAAAGTTTTTTCAGGCAACCCAAGAAGACTTTTAGCATTTCTTCCCCCACTAATTACATAAAGTCACTTGTCATCTTTAAGCTCAGAAATAGACACAGGAGAACTAAGACTCTTTTTACAATCTTACCTCTGCTCCCCTGCGTAGCTGCATGATAATCTTTTCCAGTATTAAGCAGAAATCTGTAACAGGGTCAGAAATTAAATCTAGATCCTGTGGGTGCTTTGAGCAAACACTTCAAGAGACATGGATTTCCTTCTTCATCAACAGCCCTTACCTTGTCCAGGATTTTACTGCACTGAAAAATTGGAGTTTGTGCTGTTGTCAGTCAGACTGACTTTCAGTAAACACAACAACTTCTTAATTGCTATGTGCTTTCTTACATAATCTCAATTTCTTTTACTGTATTTTCTCCAGTCTCTTATAAAGGCAAAACATAATTAAATAGCAATTTCCACCACATTAATCATCCCCAGTATAAAATGGAAACAAGGCTGAAATACAGAATATAAACCTCTCCTACAGAATCTGGTAACATCAGCTGGATTCAGGTAATTTCATAGCAAATTACACAATCACTTTCTAATTTCCTACATGGTAAAGAAGTGTTGTGAATAATAAATAACAGTACCTAAGTCTGGCCTGCAGAAAAACCTGACCAAGAGTGAGAGCACTGTCAACTGCACAAGCACAACATACACACCCTGAAGCAGTCAAACTCAAGGCTCCTTTTTATTCTTTTTACAGTATTTCAATGTTTCTGTTCCACAAGAAATACATCCTAAATAATAGTGCAGTTCAAGACTAATTCACTGCCAGTGTTTGGTATTTCTTCAGAAACAAAAAATAAATGCAGGACCAAATTTATCATTGCTTTAACCACACATCAGTCTGACTTAAGTGTGATCAGTGGAAACCACATTTAGCCTGACAAAATTACCTCATGTTCCAGCAGTCTTTTACCCCCAAAAGCCATTTCCATACAGTTTATAGAGCAAATGCTATCTACAAATTGTGACTGTTGAAAGTATGGTCTGATATCAATGCTTGCATTTTATAGATATAAAAAGAAAATTGGATTAACCAGTGCAAATAAAGAATATTTACAAATCCTTACTCTAACTAATGAGATTATGTGTGTGTATTTTCATTCTGTGGGAATGTGAAGGTTGCTATTATTGTTGCTATTATTTTTGAAGGTATGGCATTTAAACACCGGAAGATTTAGAAAGTCACCCACCAACAAGTCCTACACATGTGAGAACACTCAGGCTGATCCCAAATATGACTTCTAACTTCACACATTTCTTGAATATATCAGAGAAGAAATTACTGTTTAACGAAAGGAGGCCAGAGTAGTTCCAGCAGCACTGAGCTGTCAGCCGTGCTGACAGAAGCTGAATTCCTTCTGCAGCTCTGGGACAAGCAGCTCACAGCAAACACCCAGTTCCATGACCACATCTGCCCTGCGTGCCCCATTCCCGCAGCATGGCTTCCTGAGCCAGAGGTCTGAAACACATTTGGGAGTTGCCAACAGAGACAATTCCAAAAATCCTGCATGGAAGCTGACGAGCAATTGAGACTCATGCAGCACTGTTTGCAGAGGTACAGACACCAGGGTTCCCAACCTCTTAATATTAAGTACAAAAAAACCATATTAATGCAGCTGGTCAATGAGCAACATTCTAATGACTCGGTTGTTATTATTATTAGCTGTAGTAGTACACAGCAGCAGCAGTCTGGCTTGAGGAAGAGCCACTCATATAATCTGTCCCAAACACCAGATTCCAGCATGCCTGAAACATCCCTGATCATTAGGAATGCTGGGCTGCGTGCACGGAATGCCTTGCAGACCTACTGCAAATGCAACTGCGGAACTCACCTACCCAAACTGCCCATCAAGTTTCTCTCCATGCAGGTGGTATTTCTTGTTCATTTCTTCTCTCCTGGCCAAACTTGTATTATCAGTGCTCAGACATACCTTCCTTTCTAAAGAATCTCAAACCCATTTCTTTATTGCAGACTGACTGGTAATAAATTACTTGTGTGTGTTTTAATAGGCAAAAAAGGTTTGGGTAACTAATCATAATATGCACACTCAGAAAAAAAGCTGAATGGTAGGTGAGCTGATTTTCTGAAAAAACTCAGAACATGATTAACAAAGATGAAAAAACCCAAATCCTAAATAATTTTACAGCACATGTTAGTGAGATAAAGCATTTAATTCCAAATTGATTTTCACCCTGGAAGTATAAATGGAAACAGATTTAATGCCCCTAATAGATGAATCAGTGTGTTTCTAAAACTACAGGCTTTTGGTTTGTTTTTACCATCAAGTGTATATATAGCTAAAATACATATGCAGAAGGCATCCAGCCGATGCATGTCACAACGGCATCTCAGTCACTCCTAGAAATGAGCAGTGATGCCTATTTACACAAAAAAATATATATGTTAACTTCTGAAGCACTTCATAGGGCTACTTATCCCTTAAATGATAAAACCTCCAGTTATATCGGTGTTTTAAATAAAACTGGGAACATCTGGTGATTAGATGTACAGTTAAGGGCTAAAAATCTGAAAGAAACTGAGACCTACTATTTCTATTGTTGCTTTACTTTCATGCCAAACAGACTTCTAACTTTTTAACTGTCAAGCAACCACAAAAGTCTCTTAATTACATCACCAAAACAAATGAATCCTGGCCATGCCCTTTCAAATCCTGCAAATCCACTGAGACTACCAACAAAGAAAGGAATTTTGAGTGGGTTGCTTTGTGTGGCTATGAGTTAATTAGCAATCTGGTAAGTGCATTACAGATGTATCAGCATTAGCCATGACAGTTAATGGCAGTGCTTTAGCACAGGCTTGTATTTCAGGAGCTAAAGGGACAGCCTGCTGGATTGCCAAAGCCAGATTACAAACAGAAATTGGAACACAGGACATTGAAATACATCCTACAGAACTCTGCAGCACCACGTTAACTATGTATGAATACACTTAAAATATGAGCAAACCAACTAACTTGCAAATACAGACCCATATTCCAATTCTAATCTGTCATCAGAAATGAAGACCAAGAGTATAAAGCATGTAACACAATTTTCTGCTCAATTGTGTACAGAGGGAAATATTCTGCAGACATTAAATACAGATCGAGGTAAGCCTTATGTAGTTTTAAGTGTAACTCTGATGTCAACCTTGAAAATTGCAAAACCTGCTGGAACTGTAAATTCCCTTTGAAACTGAAAATTTCATTTATTTAACAAGTGTTATCTTGGTGGACCAAAGTACAATCCCACTATACAATTAAAAATCAGCCATGTAGCCCAGAACATTTAAGTCACTGGAAGCATCTACTAATTTAGCCCAATTTGGTTTGGAGTAACTGATCAATGATCCCTGGGGCACAGAGGAGAAGCAAAATCATAATCCCTTCAGTAAATACAACTAAGATGAAGTTACACTTAGGTACAGGCAAAAGCCCATGAACCCCAGAGTGCCGAGATGGGTCCCCGGGCTTCCTTCCCCTCCTGCCTAGCAATGGTGTCCATGGGGAGACACCTGGCTCAGACGCTCTCTCCAGGCTCAGAACAAGAGCTGCGCACACCTCGGGTTACAGGAATTTGCACTTCAGAGCTCAGCTCCTGGGTTCAAGAGGATCCATAGGTTCGGATCGTTGTGTATCTTAGGGATCCATAAGCTAAACAAAAACTTTTCCCCCATCTCTTGGGATCTTTTGTGATACAAGCCACAGGAACAGACTGCTCAATTCACTGTCGTTACCAGGTGCGCTGATGTCCCCGCACAGAGGAGATAAAACCCCAAGCTGTCCCCACTTAATGCTGAGCAAAAAGCACCGCTGGTGAGCTGCAGAGATGTGGCAGCAACACGGGAAAAGGCAGTGAGCATCCAGGCAAAGCTGGCCCGGGTGCTGTGTGAACACATACAAGGCAGAAGAGTTACAGGACACATCATGGCTAAGGAAGCAGGCACAAGCCAAAACGCAGACAGGAAAACAGTAACTACAAGAGCACCAAGATGGGTCCCACCCTCCTCATGAATATTTGCATTCTGGCCATTGTAAGGCCTGGAACTGGAAGAATTGCCCTGATTATCTGTGTGTGTAGAAACCCATCCAAACTAATCCAAGCCCTTTGGAAGACAATTGGCCTCACAGGTGCCTGCTAACGACTCCCCAAACGCAACAGTGCTTCTCAAGGACCCCACCTACGCTGAGCATGTGTGAACGCCAAACTCTTCAGGTGAAGATCATGAGCAACAGCAAGGGAAGAGCAACATCCCGTAGGGCAAATGAAGCCATCCTGACCAAACTAAAGCCGAGGAACCCTCGTCCTTATTATTATCCCTGTGCCCATCCCACAGAGCTGCAGGGAGGGGAGCAGCCAGCGCTTGGAGCTGGCCACTGCTCAAACTCCTGGCAAGTCCCTTCTCCTGGATGGCACAGATCAGCAAAACGTCCACCGAGCTGAAGCAGCACACGACTGGAGATATTCTAAAGAATAAACTAATTTACAGCCTAATTTTGGCAGCTATTACCAGGGACTATTCATCACTGGACTATATGTGCCTGTCTCCTGAGAAAAGCATTAAAAGCTACACGAGAATGAAGACAGAGTGAAGTCAGTGTGACTTTCTACCTCAAGTTCTTTTACACTAATATAAAACAAAATTACTCTTCCTCAGATAGGGTAGTAAAAATGAAATATTAATTACAACGAGAATAGTTTAAATAAATTATTAAATCAATTTGAAATACACTTCTCAAAACTCTTTCAAAATGTTTATTTTTACATCTCATTTAAGCTGCAATCCATCACCAAAGCAATCATCTATTATTTGACGACATATTCCTGAGGTTCCTTTTCTACAGTGATACAGACAAATCGCTTTTGACACAAACACAGCTTGAAAGCTCAAGGCATTAATGCAAAATACAAAGAAACGAGCCATGAAAACACGGCTGCACTGTACTCTGCCATTCTAAAGCCGTATGGCAAACGCACAAAGCTAACTATCTATCATGTGTATATTAAAAACCTGCTAGTTAAGCATAATCTAATTTAATCTTTCAGGTACCTAGAAGTTACAACAAAAATATCTGGTATATAGTCAGCAAAGACAGCTGATAGACAATATTTGATGCACACTGTCGATAAAACAAGAAGAAATGTCTGAATGACTGGAAGGTTGCAGTTCCTATGTCACTGGACTAGAAATAACATTCCTTACAAATACTGATATCACTCTGCATATGATGGCAAATGCAATTCTCTAATAGTCCAAAATGAAACCTTAAAAAATTTAAAACTTAAACAGAGCTGCTCAACCTAGCCTTGTTTTAACAGAAAAATTAAACTTGCACGGGAGTCACGTTATTTTTTCTGCGTGAAAAAGCACCACAAATAAAGCCTTATCAGAAAACAAAATAAAAATCTTTGCGTTATTGCAGGCCATTATTATAGAGGAGCAGCTTCTCGTTATCCCGTTCTATTAGAAGTTCTAGAGGAGAAAAAAAAAACATGACGGGAACGAGAACAATAAAAAAATTAAAAAAAAAAAAAAAAAAAAAGGAAAGAAAAAGGCGGAGATGCTTTTGCATTGTGGCGAGGTGATGCAGTAGAGCAGCAGGGTTTGAGGAGGCCGGCGGCGCCAGGAGCCCTCCCGTGAGCGCGGCCAGGCCGCGCCGCAGCCCCGCGGCTCGGGCGGGCACAGCGGATTCGCCGCCGGAGCCTGCGCGGGCCCGGCCAGGGCTACTAATGCCGCTCGGCGGCCGACGGCATGGAAATACCACCTTCAGAAAATAAGAGCAACAATAAACGTGTATTTAAAGAATAGGGGAAAAAAACCCAAAAAGCCAAACAACGGGGAAAACGCAAAAATTGATGAGCCCCCCCGATTGAGGCACGGCGGGCGGGGGGCCCGGAGCGCCCCGGCCCGCGCCACTCTGGCCCCCCGCCCGTGACGCAGCGCCGAGCGGGCCCGGGGGGGCGGCCCGGGGGACCCCCGCGGGCCCGGCGGGCGGGGAGGGGCCAGGCGGGCCCCGCGGAGCGGCTTTATCGCCGCGGCTCTGCCGCTCGCCTCGGTACCGCCCGCGCCCCGCTGCCCCTGCCTGCCTCCCCGAGCACCGCCGGCGGGCGCGGCGGGCGCGGCGCGGCGGCCCCGTCCGGAGATGGCGGAGGGAGCATAAGGCACACTGGGTAAAAGCACATTTATATACGAACCTCGCCGAGAAATTTTCCAACAATTCCTCCGTCCGACCACCATGCACCAGGACAGGAAACGGCCGCTCGGCGCCGCCCGCCCGCCCGGCACCGCCCCGCGCCCCGCGGGCGGGGCCCGGCCGCCCGGGTTCCGCCGCTCCCATTGGCCGCACCGCGCGCGCCGCCGCCGCCGCCGCCCGCCATTGGCCGTCTGCGGGCCGCGCGCCGGTGCCCATTGGCCGCGCGCCCGCGGCCCCGCCCCGCGGCTTCATGGCGACGCGGCTGTGCCGGGCGCGGGGCCGCCGCCATTTTGTGCAGCGGGCAGCGAGGCGCCCGCGCGCCAGCGGGGAGCGGCGCCATTTCCTGCCCTCCCCCGGCGCGCGCCGGCAGCGCCTGAGGCGGCGGGGACGGGCAGGGCACGGGGAGGGCACCGACAGCGGCCCCCGGGCCTCCGGAGAGCGGAGCCGGCACCACCGGGGCCATCCGCTCTCCCCTGGGCCGTGCGCGGGCCCCGCGGGGCCGCACGGCCGGGCCGGGGCCAGCGAGCGCTCTGCCCTTCCCTTGCCGGCCTCCTGCCGCGGTGTCTCCGGCTGCCATTCCAGCCGGCTCTGAGGGACAAGGACGCTGTGCTTGAAGCCGTGCTTGGGAGTGTTGTCCTTGGGAGATTTTTAGGTATGGAAACGTGTAATAAATAGCCCAAGAGCTCCCAGTGTAAGGCAAGCAAAGCGTGTTACGGCTAATTCCGTAGGTGATTTATCATAAAACCCTGTTGTGAAGTTGACGTGAATTATTCCCATTGATGGGACAGTAAGCCCAGCTCTGATGCTCTGATGGACTTAATGCATCTTCCTGAACATGAGAGATGTAAAAAAAAATACATCTTGCTCCAGAATAATAGTTTGAAATTCTTGCAGTCCAAAATTGTTGCGGTTGTACAAAAAGCCAAAAAAACCCCACCCTTATTCCCTAACAGGCCTAATGGCCAACAGTTTTTCTTCTTTAATTTACTATTTCTTTATTGTAAATGTTAAGCCAAATCTAAGCTGCAGGCATCAGTTTGTTTCGAGGTACAGCAGCAGTGAAATACCCAAGATAAAATCCTGTTTCTGATTTGCCAACTCCCAATAATAGATTATTATAATATCTGCAAAATACTGCAATGTCTGCTTCCCATTCTGAAGTGCTTTCTTTCCACCATCAGCAGTTTGCTATGAAAAGCAGAAATACACAAACCAGTGACACACCATTTAAGATAAAGTTACATACTGACTGAAAAGTAACTGAAAATCAGCAGCAAAGCTTTTCCACCTGGCTCATTCTGGCTATGTAGAAGGTTCCACAGAAAAAAATAACCTTTAAAACTTATCAGGTATCCATTACTAGACATAATTAAAATGACCTGCATGTTTATTGGCAGGTAGTCAGTAATTATTCCACTGCAGACTTGACAAATCTTACAGTAACAGTCCTAGGCTATAGGAGATTGGAATAGAGCTTTGTGGTGCTAGGCTGAATATATATTAATAATTCTTTGAAGACAGTGATTAAGGGAAAAATATTAACCCAGTATGTCAGCATTTTAAAAAACTACCTATTTTTTATATTTAACACAGTTGAAGAGAACTCTGGTTATGCCTTACATTTGTTTGGAGGAATATTTTGGAGGGAAATACAAACCTGAGAGCTGTGCAACTCGAGCAGGACTCTAAGGATACAGCTACATTCAAAACACCACACTGAAATAAGTGAAGATAAGGATTTGCTTTAGATGTTTATTAATCCAAGGAGATCTTCCATAATAGAAAAAAAAAACATTTCAAATTTCCCAGCTCTTCCTTTAGAGTTGCATTATCCTTGAAAATGGAATGGATAAGTGCAAGTTCTAGGAGGAAGATCAGCTTTTAATTTGACATATGTGTATCACTGAAATTGATATATTGCATCACAAAATGCGCTATCACCACCAACAACAATGCAAAATTGTTTTGCAATTTATATAAATACATTTCTTGGAGCAAAGGAAAGCAAAGTTCTAGATCCATTCTTAAAAAAGATGCTCCTTGCTAGCCAGTCTAGTGACACATAAAAGCACCCTTGAAGACTGTATTCCTCACACCAAGGTAAAGTTCTTCCCTTGACTTGTAAAATAGAATTGTTCCAGAACTGACAACAGCACTAAAATTGGTGATTTCCCCCTATTTTTTGTCATCTGCTTTATACATGAAGCCTTCTCACTGCTGCTGTCACATCTTCTGCCACGAGGCCCAGAATGGCTCCTCTGCCCTCAAAGCCTCTCATGCATTTTTAGGATGCATGTGAAGGTAAGCAGATACCCAACCAGCAGATGTTCAGAAATGCTTTGTCAAACTGGGTGTTCCCAAGCAATGCAAGAAGGCATGCTGGAAGCACATCTGTCAGCTTTTTCTACAAAAATAAAACCCTGTCTAGAGCTTCCCTGGGGGCTGGGGCGCGTCTGGAAGTGTCCATGAGTTACAGTCACAAAGCCCCAGCGAGTTCTGCTCTGTGCAGCCCCTAAGGATGCACAGCAACCACCCCAGGTGTCACACCACCAGAGGATGGATGTTCCCATCCAAGGCTTCTGCAGTCAGGCTTTTCCACCTCAGCTGCTTTGCTTTGCAAGTGTCCCTTTGGGCCAGGGCTCCGTGTCCCACCTTGTCCCCCTCTGCTGGAGCCAGGCAGAGCCTGCGGCTGGGCAGCTCAGCAGGGAAACCCCAAAGCACCACCAAATGCTGCTACTCTGCTGATGCAAAAAACCACACCACACAGACCAATTTTCTGAAGACTGCATTTTGAGTATCATAATATATATATATGTGCATTTCATTTTTACAGATAAAAACTCAGTTTATTTTTAACCTGTATTTAAATTTTGGAGGCTTACATTAAATTAAGGTAGCTTGTTTAATATCAATTGTAACAGCAGGTGACATTTTTATATAAAAACAGCCTAAAGAAAAAAACAAAACAACCCAAACATTTGATTTAAAAGACCTGACACCAATGATCTCAAGGCAAGATCAAACGCCAATGGATTTGCTTTTAGAAAAGAAAAAGGGGGCATTTAAGCCAACCCATTCACAGCCTCTCCCTCCTGGCTTCTTCATACAGTGGTTTTGATAGTGGTCCCAGAGGGAACTGTATTTTGCCTCTCTAGCTAAAATACTAGTTACTATAGCAACTTTGAAGGAAGAAAATTGTGGCTTCAAAACTGAAAGATTGGCAAAACTTCAAATACACTGTCTGGATCAGGCAGACAACAGCACACACTAATGCTGCAAGTGCAAAAAGAGGGGGAATGAAATGCAGGAGTAGTGCACCTGCACTACCATGATCTGGAAAAAGAATATTCTGCACACCTGGGGAAAAAAACTGCATTTCTGTACCATAGCCCAGATCAGCCAATGACACTGGTTTTTTACAGATTGCATATGGAGGTGTTTCACCCATACACTTCAAGTGACCTTAAGAACTTCACGTCTCATTTACCTGCCTTAGAGAGGATAACTTTTCTTTGTGCTTACAGTACATATTTGTTCCATTTTCTAGCTCGTACAGTGAGATCTTTAAAAAAAACAAAGGACATGGAGGGTGTTGCTATTTTTTCTTTAGCAGCAATGAAATATCACTAACCCCTTTTTACATATCCGAATTCAAGTCACAACCAGAGGTGACTGCACCACCAAGTCACCAGGTACAAAACTGCTAGTTCATTTTAAATTAATAACTTGAAATTATTTTCCCCAATACATCCCTTATTTTTTATTTTTATAAACAGCAAACATTTTGCTATTTTTGTACATAGGCTAGCAGGCTTGTTTCAATATGAAAGTGCTAATTCATTTACAGATTTATCAGTTATGTAGTGCTACATTAAGTGTCCAATATTCTACATATGAACAATCTTGATAAATGGAAATGATGAAGATTAAGTAAGGCTATCTGATTACCTTATCTTATTTACATTAAAAGAATAGACACCCAGTAGGGATAAAAGGGAAAGAAACTGGGCAAATACTCATACTGCCACAGGTGTAAAAATTAAAGTCTGCCTTCTAGCTTGTACTGTAAATGAGACATTTTAAATAGTCCTGCAGCCCATGTCTAGTTTTTTTTCCTCAGAAAAAGAAAAGCTGCCTTCACGACATCCCCTCTTGATTTCCGATCTCCAACGTGTGTCATTTGAAGCTTTAAATTCAGGTTCTTCCTATCTTCAAAAAAACCTCTGGTTTGCTTTCCAGTATCAGGTTGAATGATCAGGTCCCACTTCTGGGGCTTTGTCCAATCTATTTATAAATTAGTTTAGAGTGAGTTGTAGATAACATGAACCAGTTCTGGAACCACTATTGGGAGGAACACAAGCTCTTCACTACAATCACACAGTAGCAGGAAAAGTGATAATTCAATTCATTCCTGGGGCAGGGCCTCCAAAATTAAATGAAGTTGGCACAACTGGAGCATTGAATTTGTATCCTCCATGCTTTTCGATCATTTTGGATTCTAAAACAAAACAAAAAAACAGAAGAAGTTTTAGTGTGTGTAGGGGGGAAGACAGACCAAGATTCTGTGACTGACCACTTTGAGTCTCTCAGAGATACAGGTTTAACCTGGGGATACCCAACCAAGGAACCAGCAGCCACAAGTGGACATGTGCCAGGCACCACAGAACAGATGGACTGACTATTTACTTATTTTAACTTCTCAGTATTGTTACCACCATGCTTTCAGGAATTTGTACCTTAAAAAGCCCACACTTTAGCTTCTGGACATGACTCTACTTCAGAAACAGAAAGAATACTGCACTTATATACTTGGTAACAGGCACACAATTCTTTCTGGTTAACATCAACAGACTCTGCAGTCTAATCAGTAACAGAGCACATGCAACAAAGCAGTACACAGATATTTGCTACATTTTTGGTGTTCCTATCTCAATTCAACAATATAAGCAGAAATCACCACTGAAGCAACAGAAAAAGCCTTTTTACACATGCTGCTAGCCAAGCAGGTCATTTGGACTTTAGGTTACTAGACCACAAAACCTAATTCTGAGAGAAAACTACCGAGTTCATCACTTTTCATTTTCAACCAGAACTTAAGATCTTTAGACATGTGAGGTGCACAAATCCATCACTGTAACTACCAGTGATTGCTATGGTGTCTGGTTTTACCATCCTTCAAACACTGCTGTAGGACAGAGATTACTGTAAACTGGTTTTAACAAGCTCGAATACATGGACAACTGAAAATCAGGTTGGTAATTTAGGTTTTACCTTTACTACACTCTAGATAATGCAGAAGGTGGCTTGTATTATTCCCAAGATAACAACAACTTATTAATGCCTTATGTTGGTCTTAGAGCTTTCTCCTAAATCAAAACAGTTGCAATCTCTCTGGGAATGCAGGTCAGCTCATATTATCTGGCAAATGTGCATTTTGGCTGTTTCTTTGGAAACAAGCCACAAAGATGTTGCCATGGCTAATGGAGCATGGGGGGAGAATCCCTCACAGCTCCACAGAAGACAAATCTCTCAGCATATGGAAATTCTTCTAAAGTATATTAATAAAGGAGAACTGTATTTCAAATCCTTCTAGCAGGATGTCCCCATGTGTGGTAAGTAGCCTAAATGTAGTATCAGTGTGCTGTCATAGTAGGCAAGAATTTCCCATAGGGATCTGGTTGCTTAAGTTAAACTTAACAACTTCTCTGAAAAAACAGTACAAAAAAAACAACCAACTAAACATACACCTCAAAATTCTTTTGTCTCCATAAAATGCAGTAGTATAAAATTACATCAAAAATGTCTACTGCTTGACAGGAGTCACAGTGAAACTGTATTTTATAATCATTAAAACTGGATCATTCTGGACCCAAACAAGCTTTGTGAGGTGATTTAGGCTGCTCTCTCATAAAAAGCACTTATTAAATGTGTATTCTTACTACCAATATTTTCACTGAAAAATTTATGAATTTCTCTTTTGTAACATCTGTAGCAACCGCTCACTAAGATTATATGAGGCTGGTATATTCTTACTACCAATATATTTATAAAAAAATTATGAATTTCTGTTTTGAAACAGCTGTAGCAACTGCTGCTCACTAAGACACAGGATATGAGGCTGGACTGATCCCTCAACATGCAGTCTTGACTTAAGAGTTACATATATTGGCTTATGCTCCAAAGTGAAAACCTAGGAAAAAAGAAAAAAAAATATAAACTGAATAAAGATTTTAAAATCCCTATTCTATGTAATATTTAATAGGCTTAATGATGTTGCTTTACAGATGGTACTACTTTGATAATTTAGTATTCTACCCACAGAATCCTTGTCTATCCCATTTGGACTATGTGACATCTCAGGAAATCATTCATCAGCCACTTGATGTGTTTGTTAACGTACCTGGAGTTCAACTATCTTCAGGTAATCAAATAAATTGTTTTCAAGTCTAAGAAATGAGGACAAATATGCTTTTATTTCCTTGGCTGCCTCCCAGGTGTTTCTAGCACTCCTCTCACCTGTGGTTTTGCCACCCAGTTTGTGCATGGAGACTGGCAATTCTAAGAGCTTTCTAACAACCCTGTTCTGATGGAGCCATCGTCAGGCTTGACTGCAAGGCCTGTTCTGTGCTGTGCTCCTTGAGCACACCATCACCATCATCCTCAGTGTCACTCTGATGCTCCTTGGGCCCCCCAGGGCAGGGCAGGGCAGGGCAGGAGGCAGTGAGGCAGTGTGTGTGAGGTGTGAGTACCGTGTGCTGCCCGCCGCTGGTCCGCCAGGGTGGCGATGTCCTGCAGCTGCTTCCTCTGCTCCTCGCTCAGGCCCTGTGTCAAAGCCTGGTACCACGCAGGGTTACGGTTCTGAATTGCTGCAGCACACACAAAACACAAGCAAAAGGAAAGTGCTGATTAAAATGTTCTACAGCTCCAACCTTACTCACTCACTGCCCTTTTCATCAGAGTCATATTCTGTTATGGTTACATAACTCAAGACACTTAAACACTAGTACAGCTTCTGACCTCTTCCCTACCACTATAAATTCATTTAAGCAACTCCCTCTGCTAGAGAGATTTAACAATGGCATCTCCTTTCCAAAGAAAGAAATGGTTCAAGCCCATATTGGAAAGCCTGTTTGGAAGTTTTGAACAGGTTCTAGTTAACAACAGTGTACACTAAAGCTGAAATGTAACTTGTTGGCTGGGAAAAGAAATACAGTTACTTACTCTGAAAAATTGTTTTAAATATTTGATATTCATCAACAGGGTTATCTTCATCATCAATAATTGTGGAATAACCTTCCAAAGCAGTCTCTTCAGCATCATCTTCTTCCCAGTCTTCATCATCTCCATCTTCACCTGCCTGTTTTGCTAGAATTTCAAGATATTCTTGACCATCTTCATCAATGTCATCTTCATCACTCCCAAGCTCATCTGAGTTAATTATAAACAAACAAAAGTTTATATTGAAAATGTCAAGAACAATACTTTAGAAATGTGGCTAATTAGGTAAAACAGGCAGTGGAAGTGGTAACAATACTGTGCAGACTGGAAAGGGGGGAGCTCTCCTAACTCTGCCCTGGATGAGGTCAGATTTTAAGAGGGAGTGGAAAGTAAAATATACTGTGCACTATATATACTATACAGATTTACTTAAAAGTTGTCAAAAGATGTCCAGTGTTCTACTGCAGTGCTTCATTTTTGGAATTAGAGTACTCAGAATAATTTCACAAAGGAACTCAGTATCTCCATCAGAAAAAAATGAAACATACAAAATAACATCCAAGGTTCTGTCTCCATACCTGTTTCCTCATCTTCTTCAGCTTCATCATCATCATCACTGTCATTTTCATGCTCTGCATGACAGGCATATGCTCTTTTCAAACCATTAAATAATAGGATAAAAGCTGGCAGGATCTGCCCAGCAACTTGATTTAAAACCTGTGGTATTTGCTCCAGATTAATAAGAGCACACAAGCCAAGGACGCACATCTTTCTGTCATGGAGTCTACAAAACAGAAGAGTAGAACAGTTGCAAGTTTTGTCAGGATTTCCAAGCAGGTCATACACAGGTGTACCACAGAGAATCATCTCCAGAAGTACAAGCACTTACCCCAGGAAACAGTCCACATCATTAAGCCACTGAGTTATGAAGTGATTGGTGACAGGCTCCACGTTATTGGGGAAACGAAGATTTTCCAAGGTGTTTAATAGTAAATGAGGATTGTAGTATAAAGCAGCTATGGCAACCTGGAGGCACATGGTTCGCAGCTCACTGGTTTTCACTTCTCTGGTCAGTCTCTCCAAGGCAGCTTCCACAAACAAGGGGATGCACTGGACAGTGAGAACATTCACACTCAGTGATCAAAAATAAAACTTGTCATTCTGTATTTCAACAGTGTGGCACATAAACACAGATGGCATAAAACTGAGTCATTTTGAATTGCCAGCAGAAGTCAGATACAAAGATGAAATGAAAATGTGAAAATATTTATTCACATGGATTTTGTGACATCCTGCACAGCAAATCTAACTTTTGGTTCTATAATCTTGTATAAAATTTTTTCCATTTTCCTTAAAATGGAAAATAGAGAAAATGTGTACATGACAAAGTCCAGAAAAACCAACTTATTTATCTCTCAAATTTCAACTGCCATATGTACATAATGAAGTCCCTGGTCCCTCTATTATATTGATTTGGATTCTAGGAACTTCATTTTCATTCTTCATCATTTCAAAGCTATGAGGTCGACAGAATAATTTTCATTAAATATTCACTAGAATTAACTTAGAATGAAATTAATTGACTTTTTAGAACCAAGAGGCTCCTGGGGTGGCACTCTTCCAGACTCATAAAAACACCAGTTTTGCAGTGTCCTAAACTCTGGAGCCAAAGCATGCAGGAACTCTGCAGTGCTGTCAGTGAGTAACACTGACAGGATTATCAGTTGCACCACATGAAGTGCGCGTAACAAAACTTATCTTAACACATAATCAATTCACACTACATGATAAATATTTTAAAAGTATTAGTTTTAGCAACTAAAGTCATTACCAACCTGATCAATGCCACGCCCTTTACACTGAAGAATAATTACTTCTAACAGCTTTGCTGCATGACATTCTGCATCTTCTCCAGCAACTCCTGTAAGGACCTGAAGCACAGCCATTACTGGTGGTGTATCCCCTCAAGGAGTATTCTCTATACACTGCTTTGCTTTGAAAAGCTGGTATGAATTTACCCCTCTAACAATGCCAGCATTAACAGCCATCAGTGAAGCAGCCAGATCTATAGCAATGGCTCAGTGTGACAACCAGGGACTGGAAACTGCTGGAATTGGGCAAAACAAACCAAATGTACAAATATTCAAGAGCTCTATGGATGCTGAGCCTACCACAGTTACAGTAAAAGCATCAGCTGCCATTTTGCCAAGGATTACTTCCAGAAACGAAAGAAAAACTTTACTTATCCATCAATGTACTGAATTTTGTAGAAGTTTTATTTACAAAAATGGGCTATCTAGTGGAAGGCCATGGAATACCTAAAACCTGTGTTAAAAATCCACTGTGCTCAGCTAACACCAATCACTAAGCAGTCACAACAGGCTAATTTTATATATAAGATTCGAAGAAATTACAAACACCCCAAGTGACCTGCCTGCAACTTATTTTCAAACAAAGGCTGGCAAGAGTTATTCACTAGTATTCATAAAATACTAAAATAGTTATTCACTGTAATATTTAAACATCTGCAAAAGAATTACTCAGGAAATACCATGGGCAGCACAGCTGACAGTTCACCAAAGCTCTTACATAGACACCACACCCCATATCCAGGAGTGGAAATCTGAAATCTCCACATATTACTATTAGAGATGGTAAAGCATTAACACATATCTTATAAAAAAGTATTCCTTTCCTCAATGGTGCTAACACTCTGGAAAGCTGTATATTCTAGAATTTGGCTGGACAAAAAAGCCCAGTAATACAAATTAAAAGACAGAAACCCTGCCCAAAAGTGCCTGGACAGAGTCAGACCTACTGCATTCTGCTCCCAGCTTTCACCACTGACAGGGCACAAACTTGGGAAAACAACCTCCCATTCCTGTGCCTTTACCTTCCATCCCTGCACACTTCTTTAGCACACAGGTGTCAGACCTTCAGCACACATGCAGCATGTGTATCCTGGCCATGGGGAGGCTACAAATCCCAGATGGAAGAATCCACCTACCTTTTGCAATCTGTCTTGCATGCCCTTATGCACAAAGTGTATTGCACCAAACCTGCTTTGTTTATTCTGCTTTTGTTGTGTAGGATTTCTTTTTCCCTTCTGCCAAAAGCATGTATCTGAAATTTTGATGCAATCTCTTTAAATTTCTCTGCAATAACTTAGTTAATTTCAGGAATCTTAGAGGTTATTAGATGGCAAAATGCTTTAAAGAGCAGAAGTCAAAAGCTGCTGTGGGAAAAACTACCCAGTTTAACATGGTTATTTCTTCAGAGATGGCAGGTTTTGTTACCACACAGGAATCTACTCACCTTCTTGCACATACTGTAGATCATTTCAAGATATTTTGTGTCTGACAGAAGTGTATCTGTATCAACAGTCACATAATTATGCAAGAGAGGCATCATATCTGTGTTAAAAAGAAGGATGATCACAGTTAGGTATCATCTGTGTGCTATTAAAATCAGGTTGAAATCTGTGTATTAATAATTACAGTTCTTGCTTAATGCTTGCCAGGGTAAGCCTGCAAGTCATAGGTGCCTTAGCAAAACAAGTCTGGTAGCAGCAACAGCAAAATAAAAATATTTCAAGTGTAACCTCACTTGAGTGTTTTCCTAAGATTCCAATCATGATGCAATTCATTGTATGGCTGAAATTGCATCCAAGAAACCCTCTGGCTCCCTGATTTATTTACATTACTTACCAGTAAAATAATCAAAACCATCCTGCTGGAAGACTTCAAACACAAGAGGAAGAAGCTGCCACATTTGTGCAGAAACCTGTTGGCAGGTCAGACTATGAGCCAAGGAAAAGATCTCCTCGTAGAACTCTAAAACAAACAGAATCTAGGTAAATAGCATGCCAATGCCATGCACTTCTGAAAGTAAGCCAGGTGAAGTACAGATACCTAATACATGCTGCTGCAAAACTGTTCCAATCACTTGCAAACAGATCCCTTCCAGCTGCTGGGTAATCTGAAAAAATAAAATCAAAAAGAACAGGTAATGACTGTTTTCAATACTTTGGAGTTGAAATGAAACACATTCTAAAATTTGTCAAAGCAGCTTCTGTATATACAATATAGTTTTTAAGAACTATCAGAAATGCCTCACATTTTAGAGCACTAAATGTGTAAGAGCACAGCTCAGCTGTGCTCAGCACTCAGCTAAGGATATGCAAGATAGCTTTCAATACAAGGTGGTTTTTGAGTACTGGAAGACTCTCGTTACAGGGAATCCTTTAAAAAGAAAAGCCTGACTAACCCTCTGCACCAGCTCAGTCCCATTAAAACACTGTGAGCAAATATTTATATATAAAAGGAGTAAACAATTGAAATCACAGGAGGTATTTCCTATCTCAGAAAAAAAACAAAAAAACAAAAAAACCAAAAAAAACCAAAAAAAACCAACCCCCCCCCAAAAAAACCCTCCAAAAAAAAAAAAAAAACCTCCAAAAAAATCCTAGATACCAAACCACTTCCCAAACCTAGCTTAGGATGTTCATATGGTATGGAGACCACCAGTGTAAATGCTGGTCCTACAGATTCAGTCAATGTTGCCAATTAGTATCTATTAGTCCATGGAATAGCTAACAAAACAGTCATTAACCTGTTGAGGGCACTCACCTTGCACAGGGACAAGTAAAGGCTGAGTTTCTGGTTTTAGCTATGCAGAACAGGATTTGAACCTAACTTGCTAAATACCATATCTCTTGGAACACTGGTCATCCTGTGGGAGATGTCTCTAAACATAAATGTTTACTGGTCAACATTTTCAAACTGAGTTCCTCAGGACTAGCATATCATTACACAGACTTTTAATTTAGAAGGCAAAGATTTGCTGACAGAAACAAGTACAAGCAGCTCTAGCAACTGAGCTGGTCCTTAGTGTGGCAGCACTGAATTCTTGGGAATTCCCTTGGGAATCTGATGCTGCTTCTTTAGTGAAGCCTTCAGAGCTCTACAGCTTATTACTGAACTTTTTAGTCACTAAAAAACTATAATGTGTTTATTAAAAGCCTGTAGCTGACTTTGTCAAGAAAGATTTTAATCAGAAATAGCATCTTTTGAAACTGGCTGTACTCTGGACAGAAGTGACTCCATTCAGTACACCAAAACCAAATGACAGAAGTTTTAATCCCAGAGGAAAATTCTCCAGGGCAGATGAGGCAGGTGAAATCCCCATCTCCGAGCACAGCCACAGGAGCTGTATTTACCCACATCGATTCTGTCCCAGAGAGCAAACCCAGTCAGCAGAGTCAATGTTTGCAGCTATGTGAACCTTTATGTGCTTTGTTTGAAGGGCAGACCTCATCAAATCCGACGTGTGTTCCCAGCTGAGCTGACAGAGCTCCACCTGCTACAGACACATTGCTTCTACTGTGTGAACAAGAAGCTGGATTCTTATGGGAAATGCTGTGGCAACATTTATGCTCTATTACTGCATACATTGCATTAGAAAAGTGACCCACTCTTCTACAACTTGGCTACATGGTAAGTACTTCACTACTTTCTGTTCTAATATCTTTTTGGCCAAAAGGACAGTTTTTCATGTAACGATGCTAGGACTATAAAAGACTTACATTGTTCTTACACCATACATATCAGCTTTAAAGTCATTTTTACTTACTTCCTTGTGATCTTCAACTACACTGAGAAGTGTATCAATAGTATTCAAGATTCCCATTGCTGTCACTGCTTTGTCATCACTGCCCTCTTCATCTGGACCAGTCTGGATTACCTGGTTAAATGTCATTGCCTGCAAGTAATAGCAGAACAACCCATAAATATGTCATTGAATTGTGAAAGTCTGGCACCATGCACAATTTCAGAAGGACTTCTGCTGAGAAAATGTGTACAAATAATAGAAGGCGACTGCTCTGCTCCAGAATTTCTTCTCGGGATAATAAAATTTGGATGTTAAACCATTGGAGCTCTCTTTACCCATTATCTACTCCTGAATAAAAATATGTAAATGACATGATGTCCCATGCAAAAGAATACATCTTCCCTTGGTAAATTCTTCTGACACAAGGTTTCCTCAGCAGCTGAACTAGACCACAACACTTGGCAGGCATTCCCAGACAGGACACACTAACAATTCCATTTGAACTTCAAGGCCTTTAATAGGGAAGCACTGAGCTGACCTCTGCTTTTGCAAACATTAATACAACTTGCTAGATATGGCCATTCAAGCTCTGAATTTCTCCTGCAGATTCAACTTTATTTTCGCACCAAACTTTTAATTTAAAATTTACTCTTTCATTTAATATTTTAAAGCAGACAACCTAAGTGACATTTTAGAGACTACCTAAAATGTGCTACCAATTTCATTATTACCACTATCAGGAGAAAATATGCAAAGATTTCACAAACATTTCTAGAATTGCTCTTAGAGAAATTTCTACTCAGTGTAAGTTATGAAGCCACTTCTGATGAAACACTGTCTAAATGTAGAAGAAAATTACTTGTATCAATGCACTTAGACTGGAGTAACAACAGCTATTAATTGATGGTCATACTCAACTATCAATTTTAAATATCAATCTTTCCCATATTAAAGATCTTCCCAAGCCACTGTAAAGTCTCACCAAATGCTGTGTCATTTCTACTGCAATTGGGGTAACTTCTTCACTATATTCACAGATCATCTTCTGAATCACATTAGTAAGATCATCATTTTCAGTCTCTCTTATAATATGAAGCAAAGCTTGCATTACAGGTCTAATGAATGGAGTAATATATTCTTTAGCTGTAAAACAGGTGGAATGTTTGAATTAACATTCTTAGAAAGCCACAGATCAGTTTAAGAACCTACATCTCAAATAACTTTATTTACTGCTTCAGCATTAACACACCAAAACCATGAGTAGAATAAATCATTGTAGCAATACTACCATTCAGAACAAATTTTAATAATATATAACAAGAGGATTGAAATTAAAGTATGAAAACCAGAGCACTGTGGTCTGAATTAATAAAATGCAACATTACTGATCAATGCAAATGTTAATTGAATGGGGATGGGTACATATACACCTTTGTCAAATTACCTGAAGTATTAAATATATAGATTATGTTTGCTTTGCGGCTTTTATGCCAGCTTCAGGAATACTAAGCCAAGTAAAACCTGCCTGGATCAGGATTGTTTTTTTCCTTTAAATTTTAACATGAATGAATATATGCCAAGACAGATATTGCCACTGTATTTCTGATTCAATTATTAGGTGCTATAAAACTGGATTTACTGTACCATGAAGCTCTTGTTTACAGTGTTTTCATAATCATAATGTCTTATAATGTTAAAATGAAATTTATTTTAAAAAATAAAACCTTTCTAGCTGAAAAATTAGAGTAAATGATTACAAGTTACAACTGCAAGAGGAAAATTAACATCAGGGAAAAAAAGAACAAGTCTGCCTGAACATCACAAAATTAACACCTATTCCATTAAAGCTTGCTGTAAGAAAAGGCTCCTACCTTTCTCTTGATTACTGATGAGAACTTGAAGAGCTATTGCAGCTTCCACTTTCACAGGCATTTCCCTATCATCTATCAGACACCTTCTCGTGAGTTCTAAGGCTGTCTGGAGATTCTGGTCACTTTTAAATTTAACTTCACAGAAATAATGAAGAACCCAGCAAGCCTGAAAAAAAACAGTGAAGAAATTCAGAGTTGCAAAAGCTACAAAGAGGATTGTATACCCATAACCTACAAAAATAATTGAATCTGAGGTGCAACTCCTGATGAATAAAGATACTGTAAGAGTTGTCAGGGATGAAGATGTCTGAGAGTGTGGAGGCTGGTCAGTGGGAGGCTGTCTTGCAGACATCACTAAACCAGTACTATGATCTCAGGTTCATCTTTGGCCACAGGTTTTGTGTGAGCAGTACAGTCTGTGTGCAAAACACACACAGACCCTACCACCAGCCACAGATGGGAAACTGTGCACACAGCGCTGCAGCCATTCCAGAACTACACATGTAAAAATGAGTACCCATCCCTGGAAAAGGTGTACAATTTATTATAGAAAAGGTGCAGAAAGGGAGCATCTGTGGGAAGGAAGAAGTTGCAGATTTCCGAATTCCTCAGTTGGAACAGTGTATCTCAGTAAAGGCCACACTTTCTTACCCGAGCTCTCATGTAACCCAGCTCACTGCTGAAGAGAGGGAACACATGATTCTGCAACATATATTCCATCTGATCCTTATAGATCTTTTTCTGTCAAAATATGAAAGGAAGCACATCAGTTTTAAACTTCATATAAACATGTATTTCTATCCCATTAAAAAAGTCACACATGATGAAGAGTGAAGAATGTGACAAACCCTCAGACTTTTCACTTATCCCTTTTTTAAGTCAATTATGGAACAATGATCTCCTATATTAGTAATTAAATTGGGTCCTACTAGGATTTTTAAAATTTTCAGTCACAATAGTGACACCTTTCTCCCCAGCCATTTTTTGACCCCAAGAGGCACCTTTCTGTTGGCAGCACATTGTCACCAAAAGGAAAAATGGTCAGGGAAAGTGCTTAGAGCTGTGGTCCAAATACAAGTCCATGCCATGCATGTATTTTGCTACCATTTTGACCAAGTAACATCTTTAATTTCATTTTATTTCCTCTCTTCTAGACACAAAACCCAGTCATTAAATAAACAGCCTCTCACTGGAAGCACTTTTTTCCTTTCTTCCACAAAAAGGGAATTTAATTAAGTGAAGCACAGAAATGGTGTAGTAATTCTCACCAGAAGCACAGAACTTAAAAAGGAACTTAATAACTGAACTTGAACATGACCTATAAAACTTCGGTAATTAAGTAATTAAGCTGACATTAAACCCAAAACAATTAAGTTCAACAGCTTAAAAAAAAACTGGCAGCAATTCAGAAACTTGTGAACTCTGGGCTATGTGCATTTCTTCTAAGGCACTATATGTTAGAAATACCATAGGAGGGGCAAAAAAAAAAGCATGAAAAGAACTACTAGATTTGTTCTGCTTACTTTTAGGAGAATTTCAGCCAAAGAACCAATCATATGTAAAGCACCATCCTTCTTGCGAGGATCAGCATTTGGCTCCGTGAGGATTTGATAACAAAAGCCCATTGTCTTCTGCAGGACCTAGATTACATGTAAGGTCAGTCACAGGATTCCAGTCAATCACCCAGGTACCATTCCCTGTGCTCTGAAATGCTACAATATCTAACAGCCTGCTGCAAGCCTGGAATGTGGGCAATGTTTTGTGTCTTTGTAATAAACACACAATATTCTGTCAAGAATGGGTCCTAGGGGAATTTGCAAATACAAAAAACCATAAATAGACCAGTGTAAAATAAATTTGGAATTTCAAATATGAGAGCAGAAAAATAAAACTTTTATTAACAGCTCTTTCAGCAAATAAACTGAATTTAGCTGGTGGTATTTCAGTATAATCCTTGAACAACTTACCTCTTTCCTTTTACTACACGATGTAAACAATAATGTCTGAGCAGCAGTTGTTGGAGAAATGAAGTCTTCAAATACATCTGTTAAATAACATTGTAACAATTATAATACCAGTCCTTTACTACAGTTCATGATTCTAATGTATTTAATATGAAAAAAGAGCACCCTTCAGGTGGTTATATTCCAAGATATTCCAAGACCAAAGAGTAACATGTGGTTGGATACATATGGGTTATATTTTTCATGATGACTGCCTCTACATGTCTAATTTGAAGTTCTCGGTCTCTTATTTTTAAGATAAATCTTTTTCAACAGTAGAAGCAGACACAACAGTCAAGTTTGGACATGGATGTTATTTGCTCTACAGGCCAGCACACAGAATTAATTGTGTTAAAAAATGCTCTGTTTCTCATTTCTCTGCAGAAGAGGATTATCAGAGCCTTGTGCAATACCTGTAGTGTTTACAGGTATGCCTCTGACCTGAGGGATAAAAACTCCCAAACACCTCAAGATTCCTTGTTCTAGCCACATAAATATTCCATGGTGAAGGGAAGAATTTGTTCAAGGAGTCTGAAGTATTTTTGTTTGTTCCCAACCTCAGAGGACTGAATGACAGATATAGAATAAACCCCAACTAAAGTAGCAGAGCACAGGAGGTGAAATGGGACAAGTCTGGAATGCCAGGCTTACTCCATAATGTGTCATTTACCACTGGGGTAAATCTGCTCTGAACTGCGCCATGGGTGAAATTCCCCAAGAAATCCCGGGCCTGAAATATTAGCTGTTTATGGCACAACCTCTAAATGACATTAAATTTATGTGGTTGTTGCTAGCAAGACCAGGACTGTTTGACAAATGAAATACTTTCACTCCTGTGCCACTGCTGACTGTTGTATCCTCTCTCCTTTCCACCAATACGTCCAACTTCTTCTATTTGGTTAATACACTGTGTTTCTCTCTTTTTTTTAAGATTAAATCCACCTGTTTTCACAAAAACACTCCATAAAATCCCATCCTTTGCGTGAAACCATTTTTTAACATGAGTAGATTTCAAAGGCTCACCAAATTTCATGCGGATATATTCATATGGATCTTCTTGCCAAAGCTCTTCATCAGCATCTGTATAGCACATCAATGGGAAAATAACATCTTGGATGATTCCCTGGAATAAAGAGATTGAAAGCAGGTTAGCACTACTAAATCAATCTCTGTATTCTGTCCTGTATTTTACAGATTTTCTCCATCCTGTCAGTAACATTCTAAAGCTATTTGGATTTAGAGTGGATTTATGTGGCACTTTACAAAGAAGCACATCTTTTGTGTTTAGGCAGAGTTACAACACAACACAAGATACTAGACTGGCTTTGGATAATGGCACGTGGAGATGATTTAATGCCATAAATTCAGCAGCTAACACCATCTCCAAATATGCTGTGTTAGATTGTAATCTTTAATAAATTAAAGCACAAAGGAGAGACAGCAATAAATTAGTGGCTTTGCTCATGTTTCAAGGTAACCTTCATTAAACTGGCTTAAACGCTTTCCACCAGCAATTTATAAGAAAAGTGCCTAAAATGTGAATTGTAGCAAGGCTGGAAACACTCTACAGTAGACTGACTAATGTACTCCTGAGTCATGTAAGTATTAAACCCCAAAAATGGCTTACTTGAATATGAGGTTTCAGATTCCTCCAGGTGACTGCATGAGACACTCCTTGATTGATGTAATTTAGTGTTTGCTGCAGAACTCTAGGAGCCATGTACTGCTTTTCCTTGTACTGATACAGCACCTTCAGCAACACCTAGAGAAATCAGATCTCATCAGTGTCTCATACTGAGCACAGCCCATTTTCACCACAATTCTACCCTCCCTCACCAGCCTACATAAGAACCCCTCAAAACTGAACAAAACCCCCATTTATTCATTAGGCTAAAATGAGTACTGACTAAGCCTTCTACCAAATGTCATTGTTAATTTTATAAGACAATTTGCAGCTCATACTGGGTGCTTGCACATCTTTTAAAAATACCATCCTTCAATAACACAAACCATACATGCTAAGTCACCACCAACACACCCCAGGGGGCTTTGCCCTCTGCCTCTGAGGTTTATTTTTCCATCTTCACTCTCTGGGGGCAGAAATTCCCACCCAGCCACTGGATCAGAACACTCTACGCTCACAGTCTGATCTGTGCCTGAGCTGCCTCACAGAGCTGTGAGCAACGTGTGTGTGTGGAGTGATCCACACACTCCACACACTCCAGTCACTCCCTTTGGCTTTCTGGCCTCAACTCTTCTGCAGTGGCATCCAGAACTCCTTCACAGGGATCCACCTGTGTTCAAGTCCATGGCTCTCCACAAATAAGGTCATGAAAAGGACATGGGACCATGACTAGTAATTAAATTACAGCTTACAGGAGAGGTTTGCACGGGTAATGCAAAGGGAATTCCCTGGAGCCCAATTCAGGTCAGTGGAAACACTGCACCTTCAGAAGCAGCATGACTAACTGGAGAGAAATGGCAAATTCCACTGCCAGGATTTCATTTCAGTCTTCACACAAAAGAAGCATTTTTTAAAAATCCCAACCCAAAGGAGCTGGAAAGATATTGATCAATCTGTAATACTATCAAAATAAAAATCTAGGGAAAACAAGATTCATCATTTTGAAAATGAATGCTGTTCATACCATTGATTACAGAAAGACTGAAGTGTTTTTCCCAAAGGAATTGCCTTGTACTTCAGTTTAAGGAGGATGAACTCATTCATCAAAACATTCACAGCTTTATAAACAGTTTTATGCTCTAGATGCTTTATCAAAGTTTGAACTGCTCATGTTTAAAAACCTTCAGGATTTAGAGAGAAATTACTTGGTACCAACACCTGAGTACAAGGTTTTGTGGCATCAGGCATTGAGTTAGGATAGAAAAGAAGAGAGCAAAAGATCAAACTTGCAGGGTTTTTTAGGACTATCCAAGAAGATGCATGTATTTTCATTATTCAGATGTAGTAGGTAAAGATATTAAAAATTAAGAAAATTTTTAAGAACTGCAGTGAGGAAAAAGAGCATGGACACTCTGGGGCAAATAAAATAAAATTCTGTGACAGTGCCAAGGAACTACAAGGCAGCACTGTCCAACCAGGGCTTAGTTCTGGCTCCAGAGAAGTGTCTTGAGCAAAACAGCTGCTAACACAAGGGATAAATTCAGGGTGTTCCAGTTAGGCAGCTCAGCCGGGTTTGGACAAACTAAGAAAGTTCAGCTGAAGTGAATGCTGAATGTACAGGATGTTTTTTTTGAGGGGGCTAATCAATGAGAAGTAATTATGACCATAATATTAGCAGTATATTTCAAGTTTATACTTGAACCACCTGTTGTCTTATGCCTTATATTTATCTATTACTCCTTTATTAAAAGGGTGCAAACACTTTGGAGAGTAGAGAGAACTCCATGAAACATTATCCAAATTTATATTCTTCAGTAATTCATAGATTTGTAATTTCTGTGAAGAAATCCTGCTCAAAAATCCTCCACAACATTTGTTTGGCAGATTCCATGTCCTGAGCAGAGGCCCAAGATCTATCTTCTGCAGAAAAATGGAGGGCAGGACCTTAACACAGTCTGTCTTCCTAAACAAGTTACATTATTGTTTAGGAACACCCTAAGCCTGCCAAATATTGTTTTTTTTAGCAGTTTTCTTTAAATACCTGAATTCTTAGGTGCTTCTAGCTGCAATAACAATAAGGATCAAAATTGATTCAAAGAGAATGTAAAGAAAAACGAGCATTTTGTCAAACTGTTAAAATTATCTTTTCAAAGACTGGCCATAGCCCTTTGTCAGAACTTGATTTTATCTTGGAAGTGCAAAGCAACCAGTAAGGCCCTAAAGAACATGCAATAATTATCTGTCTAATGTCCCCTAGAGGTGACAGGTGAGCACCTCAGCAAGCAAAGCTGACACCACTTCCCTGAGCAGAAGGTTGGGATATATTGCCTCACACTCCATGTGAAAAATGCTTTCCATACTTTGGCCAACCTTCAAAATGCATGGATTTATGAGACACTTTCTCTACATTTCCTCTTTAAAAGTCCTGTAATTCATTATAATTTCATTAGAAATTAAGAGAACTGAAACTGAACCAAGAACTGTTTGTCTGACTCAAAGGCTTTGAAGAAAACATTCTGCACTGTGAGATTTTCATAAATCAATAGTCTATTCTATATTTTATATATATTTATATTTTAATCACCTTAGAATAAAGGTATTTATAAACCAAATAGGAGATAATTTCATAAAAACATACCTGAAGTTTTTAATTAATCCAAAGATTATTTGCATACAGCAGACTGTAAAACACAGCAGAAGTGGCAAACCCAAAACAGGGAGATGAGTGGAAAGGGAGAATCAGAATTACCTGTCTCCTAAGAGAGCCTCTGCTTGATCAGGCTCTTGCAGAAGGCTGAAAATTTAGCATTTACAAATTTTAAGTAAAAATAACCTGTATCAGAGTTTAAAAGGTAGTTCAGAAGGCCAACTAAACCACATACACCCAATCTCTTTCAGAAAGGAAAAAAATTAGGTACCATTTGTCTGAAGCTCATCTGAGGGCTTGTAAGTGGAAAGAGGATTGTGATATGTGGCAAATTGCTAATTTCTTTATCAGTCTTTTCTTTTTTTTTAGCCCACAGACATCACTGCTTTGCATACCAATGTGAATAGGAGCAAGAAGCCTTTTCAGCAGATAATGAAATAAGCAACCAGTACTAACTCTAAACTTATCCTAGCACTCCCCCCACACTCAGTGTTTCTTACTTGCTGAACACCAACAGCGAAGGCCTTCAAGAAAACTTCAGCAAACTCATTGTACTCCTTGGAAACATTTCCAGGGCTTCCATACCTACAATTAGAAGCAAGTATGTAAACTCAAGGCTGCAGCAATATTACTGACTTGAATGTTTGCTTGGAGGTTTTTTGAAAATAATAATGGAAGAGAAAATACCTCTCAAAGAGCCTAGCTAAGATATGCAAAGCCCACTTCTTGCATTTCCACCAAGGCAACTCAGGTCTATCATCTTCATCAACTTGAAGGGTTTCCTTTGGGGGGGGTCGGGGGAAGAGACATTATTTACCAATTATTCACAAAGAGTTCAAATTATATGTATTTAGAACAACTACACAGTATATCTTGTTTTTAACCTGCCATTTGAACTTCTAGCTTAACAGAAGTATGAAGCAGAGCATATCTAAAAATAAATCTCATGAAATATGCCTAAATGATCAATAAATTTTTGAAACAAGAAGCCAAAATAAGCTTTGCTATAATTTAAAAATAGAACTTGCATACAAGCTACATATTTTTAAAATTTGTTTAGTCTCATTGAAACTCCCCATACAGCCTAATCTTTTTTATTTATTATTTTCTTGGCATCTGTAGAGAAAAAAGAACGCAGAAATTACATTCTAGTGAATGAAAAACACTTAAACTTAAAGACATAAATAGCCAAAAGCCACTTACAGCTGGTACATCCCTATCAACAACAGTCTTCAGGATTTCTATCCACTCAGCCAGGTTTTGCTGATTTATCAACTCCAGAGGTAATGTGTACTGGTTAATAAAAAGCAAAAAGAAATTATTTTTTACCTGCTTTATAATAAATTTATGTTACTTTTACAGTTCAAATATTTTAGCTTTCAAATCTTTCCTGATACAACAAAAGATAGAAATTTACCACAAAAACCAGGCTAAAGAACTCAACACCATCTAACCTATATCCTAAATATCCTCAAAGGTGCTAGAGGTCTTTGCTCCAATTCATTGTGCTTATGCAATGCTAAAATGCTACTTAAATGGATGTTACTCTACTTTCTGAAGCATTTAACAGCAGTTCCATTCCAAACTGCTATATTTACACTGGTAACTCTCTGTAGGCTGGCCTCCACAATCTGTCCTCAGAAAACTCATTTTCTAAGTGGTTTTCAGCAAACACCCTACCTTAGAGGATGGTATGTGTAACTTCTATCTAATGCCAACAAGAATAGCACTGCTCAAAAGTAAAAGCACAAGACAATCAGAAACTTGTGATTCATGGAGCTGAGTAGTAGAGAAAATGATTCAGCTGTAATCTAATACTGTAATATTTCTGTCATTCACTATTTTAAGGAAAAGCATAATGCTTTAAATTATTGTTCAAATATATACAATGTTTTTTTACCTGGACAAGGGCATAAAATATTTTGAAGATCTGTTTCTGGATGAGGACAGACTGGTCTGATGGATCATTCAGGAGCTGAATGAAGCTGTCCTTCAGGACTGGCAGAAAATGTTGCATTGCAGCTATCAAGGGACTCCGCTCCTCTGGTTTCTTGTACCTTTAGAGAAGAACAAAACCAGTTTTGTAGTTGTTGCAGGTGCCTTTAAATTGAAAAGCTCACCTTGCCCCAGTGTAGGCACAAGTAGGTTATATGACAGCTCATAACAACCTGTCACTTAAAAAGAACCCCCAGCCAGTTCCTGTGACAGAATGGGAAATAAAGCCATAGCCAGATGGTGTTACAGATAAGAAATACATTAACCAGAGTGCACAGTTTCTCAAAACATTTGCAGAAGCTACATTGCTTCACTGACACTGGATAAAGCAAACTGGGGAGCCTCTCACAGCCTCATGGCACTGATGGCTCTCACATCTCCCCATTTAATTTGCCCAAAGACAACAATCTGATAGAGAGGGTGGCATTCCAGGCTCTGGATTCCCTCCTGCTCTGGAGGGTGGGACAGACTCTAAGCAGGCAACCATCCCTGAAGTAAAACCTCACACCTTCTATGCTAGGGACAGCCCACCAGCTTGCCCATGCTGCAAACAAGGCTCCACTTCCCTTCTCCAACACTTGTAAATTCCTGAAAGGAAATGAAGCCACATTTTGAAATTTTTGCCCCAGATTTTAACTTATACACAAGAAACTCCTAACTGATTCAAGAGTTATCACAGCAGAGTAGGATCTTTTCTATACTGGTGATGACAATAACAAGGTAAAATATCATTTTGTGATTGTACATTTGTTTCTTGATTCAGCAATCAATACTTGTCAGACTCATGGACTCCTGTGGGAGATTTCTGGGTTACAGCTTGTACAGGTTTGTTTTTCAAACACATTTTTGTATTTTTCACTAATATTAAATATCAATACTCAGCTTCCTGAACAGTGGAAATTTTCAAAATATAACCAAAAAAAGACTACTCAGTCTGCTGCCAGATGGCATGTTCTGTAAGAACTACTACAAAATACTGAGCTCCAAAATCCTGTTCAATAGTACAGTCTTCATGCATTTTCTGAACCAGAAACCCAAACATTAAAATAAAATGTTGCTCAGGAAAATCCCGTTTCTAATTTTCACAAGAAAAACGCTAGAAAAAAATTACTATGCAAAGAGCAGCCATTTGATCTTGCTGTTTGAATTGGAAGGAAAAAAAAAGTGAAAAGCTCCAAAGATATTTATGTCCTGTGTTAAGGAAAAAAACCCGAAAACTTAAATATTCCTGCATCTCAGGCAGTAAAAACCTGATCAAAGTCATAACATCACACAGATTTGTGTCCCACTAAACTGACTGCAACACTGAAATGTGCACATTCCTACATGACTGGTGACATGAAACTCACCCTTGCTGACTCCACCAGAAAGCTGAGCAAGCAGGAGCAGCTCCTGGCCTCAGCTGAAGTGTTTGATCAGCTGAGACTACACACACACCTGGTGCCTTATCACACAGTGCACTCAGATCCCTAAACATGTATTTATTTCTATCATCAGAATTCACTTCTTCATTTACAGCTCCCAGATCTCTGCAGCATATCTGGTTAAAGATCTTTAAGCTGAAAATCAAGTGAGAAATTTTTTGTTTTCCTTTCCTACCAGGACTTACAATTTCCAGCCACTAAGAAAACTCCCACTTGGGATTACAAAGATTTTTATGGCATTCCTGTAAAAGTATTTTTGAGAAACTGACATTCACTGTTTTACACTGACTGACGTAAAAATCATTGAATTAGATGGAATTTTTTCCATGCAACATTTTAAATCAAGAACCTGAAACAGAAATGTTATGCATTCCAATGCTTTGAGAGAGTAAGGTGTGGATCCCATCAGTTCCTACCACAATTCCCTAACTCCAGGATTGTCCTTTTCTCTGATCACCCAAGTGATCATACCAAAGTCAGTTAACTAATTCAGAGCTCCCAACATTCCAGATTTCACACTTTGAAACCTTTGTACCTTTTTACTGTCATAAAGTACTACAGTACCAATTGTTTAGAAGTTTAAACCTGATTTAAATAATAATCATGCAAAACTCATGATTTTGAGCAGACTTTCTTACTGCTATCAATCAATAAAAAACAACTACCACACTAAGGTTTTAAAACACCCTTTTTTTCTGAATTCAAACTTCTAATGAAGGCAGTTTTTGTCATTTTTAGTTGAGAAGATACATGAGCCAGCATCTGCACAGCAAGTAACCAAGAATACTTTCTAAGATTACATTTCCATCACCTTTGTGCAGTCCCATAAACAATTCTACATGGTTACAACATACACAGTACAAAAAATAGACACCAATATATTAATGTTGTTGGTTTATATGGAGAAAGAACTTACTCATAGTTTTTCACAAGTTGATAAAGACAGAGAAGAATTCCAAGCCAACAAGCACTATTGTCAGACTGGAGATAAAATCCAATTTTCTCCACAACTGCAGTCCAGCGACTTGGATAATCATACTTGATAATGTGGTGAATGCAAGTCGTAAGCTGCACTCTGGAAATCAAAAGCACAACAACTTAAAAAGTTACTACTATTATTTTAATAATATTCTTGTAGTGTTGAGGCAACAGATACTGTCCATACTTAGACTTCCTTTTAGTTTAGAAGGTTTCGGTTCTGTAGTTTCTGCTTAATATTCTACAAATTTCTACATGCTACACAAGCTGAAAACGGTTTTTCCATCCAGATTAATTCTATGTTTAGGATACACAGTGTGTGACAATGATGCTTAGCACGTGGGTGATCTTGGCAGGGGGAAAATATAAAAAGAAAGAAAGCCAAGAGTCAGAATCCAGAGGCAATTGACACAGAGGCTGCAAGTGTGCACCTGATCAGCTCAGGAGAGTGGATGATGGCTTCTACAATGTTCTCACGGATGCAGTGCCTGTCCTCCTCTGGGATGGAGTACGGTGGGATCTCCCCAGGAGCACTTTCACGGTCCGGCCAATACTGGGTTATCATATTTTTCAAGTAGATAACCCCTGTGAAACAAAGTGCCAAATCAGCTGGCAGCCATTCAAAGCACAAAACAAACACATCTTGCAAACAAATATTTTTTAGAACAAAACTGATCAAAATTACAAAATCATTGTCCGTTCCTAAGTAGGAGAATCAAAATACATAAACCATGCAAGTTATTAACCCAATAATTTACTTAACTGATACTCTTTCACCCACTTAATATAAAAATACTACAGGTATTGCTTTTAGCTGTGATTCAGGTAAGTAGCTGTGGAACTATTTAGCAACACACTTCTGAAAAATCCATTATAATGATTTTCTCAATATTTTCATTAAAACTGAAAAAAAAAGCTGATCAATACTAATGACAACCTAAAAAAAAAAATCTAAGTTAGTGATCCAGGAATGAATGCTAGAGAAACAGAGCTCCTTTATACCCAGGTTATGGGCTACAGCAATTTGTAGCAATCAGGCTCCTGGAACAAGCCCTGCATTTACCATTTGACAACCAAATCCAAGATGCTGTGTGGCAGAATATAAATCACAGCACTTGGAAAAGTACTTACAACATGCAACAGGTAATCTAAAATGGCAAACTGGTAACAAAGTTACTGTTAATCTAATTTCACATAAAAGTCCATAAAGCAACTTCTCTTCCTAAATTTCATATGCACCTTTTGAAGATTCAGAGGTGAAAGTGTCTGCAGAGGTCAAGAAACACTCAGCAGATTATTACAGGACTGAAGTAATGAGACTTCAGCAAGCCCTCAGAGAGATTTATCAATAATTGCTTTGCAAACACACCCTGTTTGTGAGCTGGGCCTTGAATGAGCCATCCTCGCTCTCCATGGGATGCTTTGGGTTTAACTGGCTTACATGGAGGAGGGTGGAACTTCACAGGTTTTCTTCAAACTTCTTTCTGCACGTGACACTTGTAGGGCAGTGTAAGTGTTTTTGAGTCATCATTTGAACAGTACCCCCAAGCAGTAGAATAAACTGCAAGCTAAGTTTAGGCTACAGCTTAGAGTAGTTTACTACACAGAAGGTCCATATAAGCAGTCCAGACCACACCCTCCCGACCAGTCAGAAAACCCACTGCAGTATTGCACTAAAAACCTCTATCAAGTACTTAGAGCAGCTTTAAGGTGATGTTTGGAGCTGTCAATAATCAACATCCAATTTTACTGATGGCTCATGTGCAAATATGCAGGGTTCCAAAAGACATAATCTGTTTTCTTCCACTTAGTAAGTTTAGAAACCTAAGTGCTCCCAGTACAAGTTTAAATGACCTCCTTGGACCAAGTGCACCAGCATCATAAACTATTCTGCTTCTCCCAGGAATGTTCACTAGAGATAAAGGGGAAGAACCATTCAAGAGCCAGACACACCTTTTCTTTCTGTCTTCCTTCCTGGTGCCAGATAAAAGCTTGTGATGACTGTAATGTGAGCAACTCCCAACTTCTGAGTGCTTGACCTTAAAACCATTAGAATTCTTTAACAGTATCTGCATGTGTACTTGTGTGTATGCACCATTTCACATACAATGAAATACAAAAATATTTGAAAACTTGCCTGCCTGTCTCACTGGTAAATCCAGTTGCTCGGACATAGTGATCTGAAGCAGAGTTGAAACAAAGTTCACTGACTTATGAGCCTATAGAGAAGGGAAAAAAAAAAGAGTTAAGTTTCAGAATACTTCCATTACGTTTTACAATATCTTTATAATGATGTAATGCAATCAATAGAATAGCAGCAATTCAGCCAGTTGCACAGGAGTCAGCTAATCAGCCAGAGCATTCCAAAGTTTTGTGCTCACTGTATTTTGAAGACAGCAAGGGTGAGGAAAAACCCTACTGTTGAAGGTAACAGCTGAAGAAATCACTGAAAAGGAATCAGCCTTCCACAGTCACCAAATATGTTCCCCATTCAGAACAAACACTTGAAGCAAGAGCACCTGAACAGCCCAAAAAACTCAAGCACAGCAAGTTCACAGTGACCTTCAGCAAGGTATGAGATAATGAGATAATAAGCTAAGAAAAAGATGGAAACTATGTTTTAAAACTAAGTCCAAGTCCTACTTCATCCTTCTGAAAAATCAATTTCAGGGGACCACTGATGCACTACTGCAGCAGCTGTCCAGAGAGCCACACCACAGCTAAGAGCAGCAGGGAGATCCAAATGGAGACACATCTGCACAGGAACAACTTCCCAAGGATGTGCAGGAGTTCCACTTAGAAAACAAAAATGCTTTTTCTTACCATAATGAGAACTGTCACTGATACCTTAGGGACTGTATTGCATTTTCAATGAGGAAACAAACCTTAGCATTACTATAACACCCTTTACCCATCTTTCCCAAGCATCAAGAACTCCAGACAATAAATTAATTTTGCTGGGGAAAGTGAGTTGCAATCCTTAAAATCTACCTCTGCTTTTCTTAACTGAAACCCAACATAATTTTCCTTGAGGTCAAGAGTCCATGGATATGAGTTACAGTGGGAAATCCCTCTTTTATGCATGGGAAAAAAACTCACAAGGGAGGCCAAGTCCTGGGACACTTATCCACAAAGGCTGTGGGACCTCATCCTTGGAGATACTCTGTTGGACAAGTCCTGATCTGCCTCATCCCACGTCCAAACAGCTTTGCTTTTCTGCTTTATCTTCACTTACATGCCAATGTTGTTCCCTATGTTCTCCTCAGTTCCCCAATCAAAGACAACTGCATAGACCCATATATTTTAACCTGCTGAACTCTTAGGAAAATACTTCTTACCCACTTGTTACTTTCAAAACCATTGAAATTACACACACTATTGATGAAAACCAAATGGCTGCCTCAGATACTGCAGCAGCTCCATATTCTTCCATTCCTTTAGTATGACCAAAAACTCTTCTGACAGAATGAAATGATGACAGGATGCCTCCTAAGTGTGTCATGCTGCTCAGCTCACTCCTACAGTACTAGAATGTTCTCTTCAACCTTTATTTTCCCAAGCAAGTATCTCCAATAGGTTCCAGTATAAACAAGTGTGAAAGGGACAGCCTGGGACATGACATTGGTACTCAGATTTGGTTAGTGCAGCTTGTTGTCTACACCCTGTTCTTTAAAACAGATTTGAAATGAAGGACAAACTTCACTTAAGAATCTGCCCAAAATGTTAAAACACTGTTGTACACATTCATCCTGTGCACTAAAACTCTCCAGGCTCCAGAAGCACCTGGTCCCACTGAAATGTTTATTTACAGAGTGTAGTTGGATGAACTGAGAGTAAATGACACTGCAATATGAGCACATGTCCTGCTGACCCATGTCCCTCTGATATTCCTCAAGTCCTCAAGAAGCAAAACCATTTTCAAACTAAAAGAAAAAAAAAAAAGGCAATTGTCTTCAACTGCCAAGTAATGGCTGAATAAATGAATTTAAAATAAAATGTACTAGTTGGGTTTGATTTCCCCACAGCTCCAGGCCCGTTAGGTTGCTGCTTTCCTTAAGGAACATTAATAGACAGGCAGAGTCCTGCAGCACATTCCCAATGACATCAGCCCCTAATTCAGCACAGCACTCAATTACACGCTCAACATTCATGGCAGAGGAAGTGCTCCTGTGTTTAACGTGGCCTGAACCTGAGGAAAGCTTTCAGTTTCCATAACCTTTAACTCACCTACAATAAGGTCATATTAGTCTGCATAAAATGGACTTCAAAGTGCTAACTAATGTCTTTCCACAAGGGCTATAAGCTTAACAGATACCTTTTCCATAGTGAAAATTTGCAATGTTTGCAAACTCAGAAGCATTTTATCCTATAATTTAAAAAATGAGGGATTACTTTCCCTTTGCCATCATAAATGACCACTATTCTTGGGGTAAAAACCATCCATTTCAGCAACAAATATGGAAATAATGTTTAAGAGCTACTAAGGAACCAATGGGAAAACCAAAAGAAATGAAATTTTAAAAATCTTATGTCATAAAAGAAAAAATAGACAGCAATGAACAAAAATGCCACACACTGAAATTTAATAAAATACCAAAGAATGCTTTTTTATTTACAAAGATAGCATTGAGCCTGTGCCTACAGCAGGCTACAGAAGCTCCCCAGAAATACCAATTCTATTAGTATGTGGGATTAATATATTTTCACTGGGTTCTTTGAACTACAGGAAACTTTAGGGGACAAAACTGAAACATCTACACCATTATCTGTTTGGTTTTTTAAAAATCTTACAAGTATCATCCTTATTAGCATCTGAAGCATCAGACTCCAACCAACCAGGAGGATGAGCTGCTTTATCACCTTTAGTGGCTCAAAGCAGATTCAGCCAAGATATAATCGGTGCTTTTAATACAAGTAAAATACCTTGTACTTGCCAATCAAAGCCTGCTCTTAATCCTCTTCGTTAAGACCTTCATTCACACAGAGCTACATTCACACCTCCGTGCATTCTCTGTGGAACGTAAAGGACTCCCAAACTCCTTCCCCAGGCACTGAGAGGAAGGTGATTGCAGAGAAACTGGGCTGCAGGGATGAGCAGGGACAGTCCCATGAAGACAAGGGTGTACAATGCTCAAATAAAACACCAGGTACTACAATCACCTCTCATTGCTCTGCTTCACCCTTAAAAAGAGCATCCGGTGTTTTACTGGCACTTGGAGAAAAACAACTGAACCTAAAACAAGACACCACCATAGGTGCCTTTTGTATCCACAGCATTAAAAAATACTGGACCCACATCTCTTTCAGCTATTTCCATCTTTAATAATTTTTTGCCCCAAGAGGGCTGCCTCTCAGGACAACATGCTCCTCTTCACTGACTGCACTGCTAAAAAAACAACCAGACTAAAAACCACACCTATTTTAGGTTCAGTTTTGAACTAAAATCGGGATTTCACAATGGTCACAGTCACATACGCTAAACTGCATGAAGAACAGAAAATTCAAGACTTTAAAGTTCTGACATTGATAAAGTTTTTACTTTTATTCTCTTGCTCCTTGTTAACATGTACCATTTAGAAATAAACATTACATTTAGAGAACTACAGTATTATTTCAAAAATAGTTCTGTCACACAAGTCAGTTTTCCAGCACTTAACTCAGCATTTCAAGAAAAACAAAACCAAAACTCATCTCAAATCCTTCCCCCTCACAAAAGGTCCAACAAGCCATGTCACTGGTATGACTTTGCTGTCTAAGAGCCAAAGAATTCGGGGACTTTTCCCAAGAGCAATCTTTGCTATGCAGCCTGGCCAGCTGAGGAATGTGTTCTATCAGACCGCAAGCCTTGCACCACTGTCTGTTAACACCACTCACTGCCCCAGAACACACAATCCTTTTGCACACTGCAGGTTTTCCTAGCAGGCTTGCTTTGTTAGACATGTGCTATAAGACTTTTGAGAAAAGTGTCACACCAGAGCTGCAGAGTCCAAAAGAGGAAAGAAGTTCAAAGTTAACACTGAAGAGACCAGCTCATGGCATGTGAACTATGAACAGTTAATTACAACGTGGAAAAACACTTTTCCTCCAGTAATGATACTCGCTGCAGTAACTTAAACTAATCTTTAATGCTGGAATATTCATCTCTCACACAAAATCTTAAAACCAAGTTTCATCTTGGGTAAAAAGACCTCCATGCATTCTTTTCAGGCATCAGGAAGCTGCCATACCATAACAAACACACTACAATAGGAACCTCCTTTACTGCTGCCCAAAAAAGCAGAACAGATGAGCAACACTTACTAAATGCTGCTGAACTGGAACCCCAGGTTATTTATATAGCTATTCAAAGTAGCACAAGTGAATAAAGACTAACATTTTAAAAATAAAGTAGATAAAAAAAAAGAACAGAATTCAATGCTTCTCCTCCATTCATGTTTTGGGGAAAAAAATCTACATGCAATTTTTGATCTGGGCCATGGCAGGACAGGGTGCACGTAACTATTACACTGAGATGAAACTGTTTTCTTACAGAAAGGTAAGGTCAGGAGCTGTAAGGCCACGCTGAATCAGCAAACTGCCCTGTAGCACTCTTTTCATTCTTTTTTAAGAGCTCAGCAGGTGTGGAAGTCGTTCTGACCTCGGGTTGTTTTGCAAGCCAGTTTTGCCACCTCTCACGCAGCTACAATGTATATGCAAACCGAGTTGAACGGCCACAAAAGATACACACACACTTAGCAGCTCCAGCAAACAGCCCTGCCTGCTCCTTTCACGCCGTCCGCAAGTTTGCAGCAGTATTTGCTCTCCCGGCTGAGGAAAGAGCTCTGTGCTCCCAGCAGAGGCTGCCCAGGCACACACAGGAGCTATTTGCTAAGTCACGAGAAAGTGACCAGCGGCCCTTTCTGCTCGGGCTTTACCTCGTGCTGGGCAACTCGCACCCAGAAGGAAACTTCTGCCCAGCGGAGCCAAGGCTCCCCCGGTTCCTTACTGCCCCCAAGGGGATTCCTGGTGTGGGACCAGCCCCGGCAAATGCAGCTTAAACACCCCAAAGCACCCCAACCTAGCAGCACCAGAATGTACAGATGGAACATGAGGGAAGTGAAAGTCACAAAGTACTTTGGGTAAAATGTCACACCAACAACTTCAAAAGAGACCCCATGATCTGATAACCAAAGCCAAGAAACTCATGCTCTGTTCTTTTTCTTACACTACAATACAGAGCTCTACATGTTACACATGCAGACCATGTTAGAAAAGGTTAAAAAAATTCAAGCTGGAGGTAACATTATAAAAACCTCGCCCAAAGTATCCAGAGCATTCAGCATTTGAAAAATCTTGTCTGAAAGACTCCATGTAAGAAGAAGCTTGCCTCTTCCCCTTTGACAACCTTCCACTCCTAAACCCTCAGCAGCTAAGAGTCCAATCATTTAATGCAACCACTCCATCCTTGTGACATTTGCAGCTATTGAGGAAGCAGAGAAAGGCACTGAACCAGGCCCTGCTGCACTGTGAAATCACTGGTGATGGTGGCCAGCCAACAGGAACCCCTCTTTATCCTTTCCCTGTCACTCACATTAGGACACAAAACTTTAAATGTAACTTCTGAAAGTCACTTCCCAGTAGAGCATCGGAATCTCTTCATAAGCAAACTCTGTTGAGCTCTGACTTACAAAAACTGATGAGTTATAGGGGGTTGCACTTCTTCCCCCCTTAACATTGTCAGACACAAAAATTCTAAAAAATGTTTAATGACATCTAAAAAGATGTCTTACTTGCTCACACACTGAGATGAATCTCAGAGACTTACAAGACATCTCACAGTGAAGTTATAAATTCCCTGGAATTACAAATTAAAAACCTGCAAGGAAAGTATTATCTAGCAACTGCACCTTTATAAATATGTTAATATTAGAAGATGAAACAACACTCTATATTGTTTTCAGAGTGTCATTCCATAACTGCATAGTTAAAATTATCTATTTTCATCATAAGTTCTGAGAAACTCTTCATACAATGAAGCACAAAGATTATTTCAAAAGGCAGCAATGTCTTCCTGCTGCTCTCCAGTAGCTTAATTGAAGAGTCTGGTTCTAAGTCCTGGTAAAACACAGGAGACAGGGACAGAGATGGGCGAACACCCCAGGGTACCCCATCAGCTGAAAATGCTGAGACACAAGAGCCAGTGATCTCATTGCCTGGAACTTCTTTTCACAGTGAGAAAAGTAAAGACAAGGAGACTGAAATACTTGCTTTTAAACATTATCTCAACTCTGAAAGTTCTCACAGCCTTTTATGTGCAGGCAACATAACCTGATAAAACTTAGCGAAAGGAGAAATAAAGCATAGAATAATTCATCACTTAGCCAACGTCAAAAGAAAAATAACAAGAGCCTGGACAAATCAAGAATCATACTCTCCAGTCCCCTCCTCCAGTCAGGAGAACTTTGTTGACTGACAGGATATGGTGAAGACAGATACAAATACTTGGTTAACTCTTACCTACTTAGATATCTCTTGCACTAATCAGGAATATCAATTACTGACTGATGCACAGTCTTTTCTGCTAAGGTAAAATGACCATTCTGCTGAAAGCCAGTCTCATCAGCTCAACAGAGGCACTTCTGACAAATTAAAGTAAACTGAAAGGTCAACCAAGGACAACCATTAAGCTATAAAAACACCTGTGCAACTTGGCCATATGCAAGAACAGTGTTCACTGCTGCTGGGATCTCATCTTTACAGAGAAAGAGACCCCCATATCTGTAATTAGGTATTAACTGGTAACAGAATTGCTCTAACAATCAACAAATTCAGACCAGCATCCTGCAAGAAAATGCATAGCTGACTTCAATAAACCTAAGTGAAACCCAGACCATGCATGTGAATAAAGCTGAATGTGTAAGTGCTTGCAGACTTCTGGTTTAGCACACACTTTTATCACAAAATATCTGTGAGAGATTAGTGATGCTCCATTTCCCACAACAAAGAATTCTTACACACTGGTTCAGTAATATCTGGTGCTTTTAAAGAGGCACAACTATTCAGATTTTATGCCAATTTAGCACATGTGTAGTACACGATGGGCCATGGGGTTTTGATTGCAAAGTGAGAACAAAAGCCAGTGGCCAGCGAGCACGATTCTTCCTGCAAGAGTTTGCCATTTGCTGAAGACCCCAGCCGGCAGTGAATGTTAATTTCCTGCACCTTCAGCAACTCAATACCTGCAGAAAAGAACTAGAATAGATTTCAAGCAAGTTACTGTATATAAATATGAAATTTTCATTGAACATGAAAAAACAATACATTTTGGGACCAGCTTAGGATTTCATAGATATTACATATCACAGAATCACAGAAATTCAAGGCTGGAGGAGACCTGTAAGATCATCAAGTCCAACCCATATATATTTATAGGCCATCATATTTTTTGCATTTTGGATTTAAATAACAAACACTAACATACTCTTTAACAGAGTACATGGAAAAGACAGGCAATTACTTCATACAAGTCTTAATTAGTCATTGAATAGTTTTATAGAGCTATCTATTTCAAAGGTACCTAATATTTATTTGCCGATCACTTATTTAATAACATGCAAGAGTCACTTTTTAATTTTCTGAGAAGCTCCACCTTTAGTTTTTTAAATTTTCTCCACTGCCAGCAGAACATTTGGCCCACCTTTATCTAAGCTCTGCTGAACATCTGTTGCATTACATGAGTATTGTCAGGCCTGAAGTCTGCTTAAGAGCAACAAGGAAAAATATTTGTGAAAAAGGCAACTAAAGGCACCACGAGAGCTGCCATGCAGGCTTATGCTTCACCTCCTCCACCAAGACATCCTCTTTTCAAACACTAAAACACTTTTGTTCTCCAAATGTCTACAAGCCCCGTGGCTGCGTCTCATCAATAAAGTTTTCATCTACCAGGTGAGGTTAAGCAGAACAAAGATATAATCTTCCAAAAGCGAAGTCGCTGGAGCTGGGAGCTGCTGGGATGTTACATGCGAGTGAGGCAGGTGAGCGCAGCGCAAGGATGACACACCTGGGCTGGGAACCCCGTCTGCCCCCGTCCCTGGGACACGTGTCCGCATCCACCCAGCAGCACACCTACCCCGGCAGCCCCGCTGAGCCCACGGAACACCGCCACGCTGCCACATCTGATTCTCAGCTCAGCCCAGGCCATCAGATTTGCTTCTGAACTCAGTCCAGGCCACTCGTACAGGCGGCACTGCTGGCGAAGCGCTGGGGCTCTCGCTGCCTCCTTCCCGCTGCCCAGTCAGTGCTTTCAGCACCCAAAGACTGCTTAAACGGTCCCGGCAGGGCTGTGTCCAGCGGAGCCACCGAGGGCCTGCACAAGGGCGGTTTTACACCCCCCTCCGCGATCACCCTTTTCCCGGCTGAGCACGGACACAATGGAGGCAATTTGTTCCCGCCGAGAGAGGCACGGGGGCCCCGGCCGCTCTGTGCCGCTGCCCCCCGCCCGAGCAGCCCCGCCCGGCCCGGCGGGGCCCCGCTGCCATGTGCGGGGACAATGCACGCCGGGCCCGGCCTCCGGCCGGCGGGACGCGGCCGGCGGAAAGGGGCCGCGGCGGCGGGCGGGCGGGCCGAGGGGCCGGGGGGACCTCTCCGCCCCCGCCCCGCTCCCCCTCCCACGGGCCGGCCTCGTCCCCGCTCCCCAGCGCCGCGGCCCCGGCCCAGGCCCGGCGGCGCCCTCACCTCGTTGAGCTGTCGCTCGGCGGCTTCGCGCAGCGCCGGGTCCATGGTGCCCCGCAGGGCCTCGATGATGCCGCTGGGGTCCATGGCGGGAGCAGCGCGGAGGGCAGGGGCCGGGGCCGCGCCGAGCGCACATGGACCCGCCGCCTCCAGCGGCCGCCGGCGCGAAAGGAAGGGAGAGCGCCAAGAGCCCGGATAGAGCTGCCCCCGCTGCCGACAGGAGCGACGCCCCTTCCGCCGCCGACGGGAGCGGCAGCCCTTCCGCCGCATGGCCCGCCCCGCCCCGCCGCGGGGCGCCCCGGGATCTGCAGTCCGGCGGCCGCGCCAGCGCCGGGACTTGGCTGGGCACCGGCACCGGGGAGACGCGGGACAGGCGGTCTCGGCCCGCACCAGCCGCCTCAGGAGCGGCGGCCCGGCTCGAACGGCCCCGTCACGGGAGCCGCGGTCCGACACCGGCCGCTCCGAACCGAACCGAACCGAACGAGCTCCTCGGCCGCGCCAGCGTTGTGAGGGATCCGTTGTTTTAGCGAAAATCCCTCCCGCATCCGCGCCCCGTTCTCGGAGAGGCTCGTGTGGCTCAGCGAGGAAGGAGGGGTGCGTGGGGACTGGGTTTGCTCTGTCATGGACATGGGGTGCTACCCTGCTGGCTTTAGGGTGGTGGGGGAAAAGAGGAGAAGAAAAATTCTGAAGATGTGTCAAAAAATCAGTATAAACGGAGCTGCCGCTCGTGAAGGGTCTAGGAAATGTGTTGTGAGGAGCGGCTGAGGGAGCTGGGGGCGGTCAGGCTGGAGAAATGGAGCCTCAGGCGCGGCCTGACTCCCTGCCCAGCCAGGCCCGGCCCGTCTGTGCTGTTCTGCCGGCACAGGAGCCCAAGAAAGATGGGACAGGGGAAATCCAGATTAGATGATAGAAAATATTTCACCGACAGGGTGGGAAGTCAATGGAATAGGTTCTTGCCCAGGTTCAAAAGGCATCTGAAAGTGGTGCTGGGTGATGTGGGTTACTGGGTTAGAAGGTTACAGAGGCAGTGCTGGGTTGGTGGTTGGACGGGATGATCCTGAAGGTCTCTTCCAGCCATGACAATTCCATGATTCAGTGATTCTGGAGGCCTTGGTTCAGTCACAGAGTCATGACTGAGCTGCTTAACTTAGTCCTCTGTAAGTCATTTCTGTAAGTCACTTCATCCCACGAGCATTTGAGCATTGAAGTAATTTCACTTCCATGAGTAGTCACGATAAAATGAGCAATGCTATATTTGGGTCAGTGAGTTGTAGAATTTAATTGCCACTGTACAGTCATTCACTGTCATGCCTTCATTCGGGGGATGGCATGCAGCAATGTACTTGAAATTTTGGGAATCATCCTGGAATGACTCTGAAATTTAGGCACATATCCAAGACAAAAGCAGAAAATAAGAAAATTTAAAAGTGATACAATTTAGAAAGTGCTCTATCTCTTTATAGTTGAGTTAAACAGCTTCAGGAAATCTAGGCTTATCTATATTGTCTTTGCATATATGGAACAGCATAACAGACTTGTATATAATTTTCCCAAATTAGTGATTTTTCTATGATTGTCACTGGACTAAAACTTGGGTTTCTCAGTTTCTCTTGCTACTGTTTGTAGTTTGGGGTTTTTTTAACATAATGCTAAAAATTATTATTTACACTATGTAGCTTTTTCGTATTACAAGTGTGAAAATGAGCAACTAATGTATGAAACTAAAAATGAGCAACTAATTTATGAAACTAAACTGTGAAGCAGCAATGAATGTCTGCTTTTCTGTGTAAGCACAGGAGACATATGGGCCCAGATGACCCAAGTAGCAATGTGGCATAATTTTGGGACATGATGTCATATGCTGTTCTTTTATGAGTTGCCCAGATCTGCAGTCATACTCCAATTCTAGATGTTGCACAAAATGTTTAAAAATAAAAAAAAAAAAGTGAAATACTGTGGGTTCAATACCATTACAAAATGCTGCAACAAAGTCTTTTCCCTGCTTTTCTGTCACAGCACAGATAACAACATCAAATCTTTTTGTATCAAAGGAGCAAAGCAATCATGCCCTCAGCCAGGGTGCTAAGCTGATCCAACAACTTATGAAACAGAATGTATCTTCTCTAAAAATAAAAGTGCTTCAAAGGGCAGAGGGCTCCTGAGGTGCTGGTTGTGCATAATGCTCTGTGTCAGAGGTACAGATGTGAAATGCTGCAAAGACAAGCACAATGGGGTGGGAGCCATCACCAGCAAAGCTGCTGTGCCTCTGGAAGCTGTGCCAGAGCTGCTCCTGTTTGGATACAAAAGTGAGGAGGACAAAAAAAGTTGTGCAAAAGAATGTGTAAGCAGCTGTCCACCCTGAGTGCTCTGAAAAAGAAAACCTTGTATGTGCAGGAATGTTGGCATTGTCCAGGGCGTTTGTACTTGCACTTTGCTTGCCCAGAAGTAATAACATCAGCTAACTTCATAGCAGGATTAATTGCATAAATGACTCACAGAAAAAATAAATGCAGGATTCAGTCAAGATGGACATTTCATGTCCACAGGAAGCCAAATTTAAGAGGAAACATCTAGGAGGTTAAATTATAATTTCTCACAAATCTGAACAATTTGTCGGCAGATCACATTTGCTGTAGGTATTTTAGTGTTAGAGATGAAATAGTAAAGCTGAACAAAAACTGACGCACCAGCAGTTTGAGTGGAGCAGCCTAAGAGGTGGCAAATGACTTCAAGGGACTGGTGAGCTGTGGCATCCTTAACAGTGAAGTTTTGATTAGATAAATATACCCACTTCCATCAGACACTTTCTTCGAGCAGTATTAGCAGGACAAAAGAGACTTTAGGCCCACCCATCACAGTGCAGCAATTGGTGAGGACTTTGGCCAAACCTGTTTGGCAAACAAAGGGGACATGAATCAATATCTTGCAAGATTCAACAACATGAGTTGATAGAAAAATTTAATTTTGAAGTCAAAATTCAAATCACTAGAGTTAACATTGGCAAGAAAGATGTCCTTTAGGCAGATAAGCCTCATCAAATTCTTGCTCTCAGAAGAGAACAAAAAGAAGTGTACGTGTTGCAGCAGGGATTATCTGCCCAGAGCTGCTCTCTGTTGTGTAGGAATGCTCACAGACAACCTCAGGCTGCTGTGGGAGAGCAGAGCCTCTCAAATTATCTCAGAAAGGGCAATGTGGTATTGCACAGGCCTCAAATATTGGATGCAAATCGGTCTCAATTACTCCTGAAGATAAACATGCTCTCCTAGCCTGTCTGTCTTGGGGTTTGCAGCCATGTGTACTTTCCCTGGAAAGCTGGAGCAATAACAATGTTTGTCAGCTTTAGTAAAGTAATGTGCTCCTTGGAGCTGGCTGTGGAGCACTGCTTGGCCTGTGTACCTTTCTGGGGTACCATTCTCTCTACTGTCACTGGAAAGGCAGAAATCAGATATAAAGACAGCACAGCTACCCAAGATCACCACTTTTGGGTGCATTTACCAGATGTTGCTAAAGAATTGGGCATAAATTTTTTATGCCTTCTACTTATTCAAAAAAATAAAACCAAAACCCAAAGACAGTAACTGATAAATGCTGCTATCAGCTGTTCTGTGCTAGAACAGATTTGACAGCAGCCAAATTAACTCCAGCTATGCAGAGCATATTCCTGCATCAACAGCATTCCAAATGTCAACCTAGGATTTAGAAAAAAAATACTTGCACATGAAGGTACTTAACCAATCCTACAGATCCAAAGGGAGTTTGGACAGCAATAAGTGGATGAATCACCAGCACCCAAAGTTATTGTGAAACTATTTTTGATAAATCAAAGATGGCAACAGGAAGAAAAAGTTATGCACAGAAATATTGTGCTGATGTGCAAAGTTTGGAAAGAACTATTTCTATTAATCTTTTTTTAAAAGCTGAAATGGGATTAAAATATGAAACTACAAAATGAAACATGCTAGCCAACATATTTTGGTGTAAAATTGTCAAACAAAGGTGATTGTTTGAGAAGTTCTCAGTTTGGCTAGGGAAACAGTACAAAATAAGTACCTTTCTTTGCTTTAAAATATCAGAGTAGGCTATGACTCTGAGCACACACTGAAGGGATTGAGAACTGGCTAAATTACAATTTTCAGTTAAAAGGTGATAAGTGAAGAGTGATTTTTTAAAGGGCCAATTTCTACTGATACACTAGCAGACTATTTGGTACTTTAGGCAGTTTTGAAATAGATACAAAAATCACTGCAGATCATTGTGAGAATGATGTAAGATTAGCAAAACAATCATATGTGCATGGGACAGGGGTGTAACTTGAAAAGAAACAGAAATGCACTTTAACACAGCCAAATGTGAAGTTACACATAAAAAAAACAGAAAATGAAAGATTGGAAGGATCAGGGATACCATGGGCATGCAGGTTTGCATGAGCAGGTTGGCATGAGCTCCCAGCAGGATGTTGTGGCAAAATCACCATTTTTGAGTTTAAAACAACTGTCTGAAGAGGGAGAGTGGTTTGTCCCTCCCTCCAGTGGGGAGAGATGGATGTTCATTGCCAGAGAAAAACACCACGTTTTTAAAAAATATTTACAAATTGCAGTGCATTAAATACCCCCAAAAGTTGTCTGAGATGAAGAGTTTATTCTCCTCATCTGTCTGAGACCTACTTGAAATGTCCATTTAGGTTTAAGACAAAAGATCTGAGGGGTCTTGTTTGCTGTTTGTCACTACAGTTGTGCTGAGGTGAAACAGAGGTTTAGCAGGCAGAATTAGGGTGGTTCCTTGCAGAGTCGCTCATCTGGGGCTACCTTTACCAAAATGGGATGCCATTGCATGCCCAGCTCATGGTTTCACAGTCCCTTTAATCTCCTTTAGTCAGCTGGGAGTTGGCTTTACCCCTAAGGAGAACTTTGCTGAAATTTCTGCAGCATTTTTTTAGTGAGGAAAGCACTACTCTCCTTGCTTCACCCCACCAAAACCCCCAGGAGCCATCCCCACCCCCCAGCCAGATGGCAAGGCTGGAGCAGATGCTAAACCCTGTATCCAAACAGGTTTCCCAGGGGACAGATGCTGAAAACAAGATTCAGCCATTAGCTGGTGTAAGTGCCTGCAAGTGGAACAGCGGGAGTAGCAAGGCTGAGACGGAGCAGCAAAGCATCAGTTGTTGTAATTCAGCCAGGGTTATTAAGGTCCTGAGGAAATGTCAAGGAGTTAGAGCCGTCTTAGAGCTTTAGATCAATAGTTTACTTAAAAAAAAAAATAAAAACACACCAACAAACTACCAAAACCAGGAAATACAAAAAACTCTGATGTGTGATTCTTCTGAGGTCAGAAAAACCGGACATCTTGTTAAATATCTCTCAAAGATGCAGCAGTCCCTCATCAACTCTTACTTTTATCAGTTAACTCTGGACAGCAAGGTGAGGAAAAAGGGAAAGATCAGGAAGACAATAGTGGGTACTGAACATCTCTTTAGTGAATAAAGTTGTAAGAGGAACAAATGCCTACCAGGTGAAACTAGAGTGTAACTGAAGAAAATTCCCAGTGGCACTAATTAGTGCTTTCTTTTCTCCAAGTGAGCCTGGGTGCAGTTCTGGAAGATAAGTTTTTGTGAAAACACAGTCTGTGCTTCAGTCAAACCAACAGGATTAGGGCTTTAATAAAAACCATGTGCATAAACCTTGATCAGGATGTTGGAGTAGATAATGTGATGATGAAGTGCACAGTATTTTGGGTTTTGCTGTTTGCTGTCAGGTGAGATCTGGCTGCTCCTGAAGGTTTGCACTGTGGGGAGGTGCAGGTGATGCAGCCCACAGCCTGCTCCAGGCCCTGGTGACAGACAGAGGAGCAGGAGTGTCTGTAACCTACGGCAGTTCCTCCTCCTCCCTCCTGCTCTGTTTTCCACCCTGTTTGTTTATATTTCACAGCCCTGAGGGAAAATGCCACTTAGAGAGCTGCAGAATGGTGGATGGTGACACCCTGGGGAGAAAAGCAGCAGACAGCAAGTGGTATTGGTGGCATTAGGATGACACTCACACTTCATGCCTTTTTTCACACTTTTGATACAGTTGCACAGGCACAGAAGTTACAAAGGCATCAGTGGAATTGGTTGTACTGTTTGAAATGAAAACTCAATGAAAACTCTGTGCTGAGGATCACAGAATTACAGTGTGACCTCAGAATAATGCCTGTGATCATGGTGTTCTCCAAGAATATCTCTTTAAATGCATGATGGGAGTTGGTTTATTTTGTTTTTGCAAGAAAACAAGCATGTCCTTTCTTTACTGTTCCTTAAATACGACTGCAAGCTTATTTATTTTTTTATGATTGCTCAGATGGACAGCTGTGAATCCAATGTAATGTTGACTTTACATTTTGAGGAAGCAAATGGAAAGAAAATTTAAGTATAAGGAGTGTATATCTATGAATTAGGGTTCAAGAAGGTGTTGATTTTTAAAACACAAGTTTTCTAATGCAGTTTTTACAGCCAAGATGCAACAATAAACTGGAATTGTTCAGAAAGAATTGTGAAAATAATCAAGCTGTGGAACAGGCAAAAGTTTCCAGAACTTCTGAAGAGTAAAAAAGAATATTTAAGCTATAACTTTAATTGTATAATTAATTGTGTGTGCAAGGCTTATGCAAGCTATATGTAATTTATCAAGCTATATTTCATTCAATTTAATAAGACAGAGAGTTCTGTTTAGAATTATTTTAGTCTTTATAATCCTATCCTCTTTCCATTTAGATTGATTCAACAATGAGTACAGTAGAACAGGATTTTATTCTATTAAAAATTCACTCAGAATAAATTCCCAGCACCTCGGGAGAGCTTTTCATATGCAAGGAGCTACAAGCACACATTAAGAATTTCAATAATCCAGCAGCACAGTGTTCAGTGTGTGAACTCTTCCAGCCACACAACTGCAGGCAGTGCCCCCAGGACACACCTGTGTGTGGGAAGTGTGCCAGCCTGGCTCCTCAGGAGCCTGTGAGCCATTTCACATCAGTGCAAATGATTGACCTCTGGTGATGGCCACAGCCTTAACTGTACCTTTGGGATTTATTATAAAAATGAAAGCACATTTTGGTTGTGCTGGCATGGTACATTATTCCTTTTTCTTACTTTTTCATCTTTTCCCATCTGCCTTTCCCTCTGTCCTTTCTAAACTTGAGGAGACAAAACAAAGTACTCAGAGAGTAAAGTTTCTGGATTTCTGCATAGCACAGGGGGAGCAGGGAGATAGGAAAGGAGTCATTTATGGAGGAAAAGTGTAAAAGGTCTTGCAGAATATACAGCTGAGATAATCACAGCTGTGTTAGCAGCAGAGGTGGAGAACTGGAGCTACAGAGCCAAGTGTGTTTCTTGGGTCTGGCTGCAAAGGGAGGAGCCTGACTGAGGCAGGGTGAATTCTCTGCGTGCTCCAGAGGAAGCTCAGTAAAGGCAGACATAAAAGAAAGACCCAGGGGCACACAGGGAAGTGCTCACAGCTCACTGGGAGAAAAACTGACATGAAATACAGAGTTTGTGAGCAGCAAGTAAGCCAGCAAGTTTATGTAAAAGTACTAAAATAACTATGCTTTCCTGTTTGATTCCTGATTCACTAAGTGAATCATAGCTTTTAATGAATTTTTAAAATAAATAACATTTCATAAAGCTACCTTTTTATGAAATTACTTTGCTATTAGAAATATTTCTATAAATCATAAGTCTTAGATAGCTGCTTATGTTAAAGGAGTCAAAAATAACAAAATTAGGATTGGCAAACATGGAGATATCCTACGTAAAACAAAGACAAATAACAGAATTTGAGTGTATTAAAAATACATTTTTATAAAACAAAATTATCTTAATTTTCTTTTACTTGTATTTAAGAGGTTATCAGATTAGCACTTTTATTGGGACTCTCGTAGCTTTAATTCCTTGCAAAGCTATACAATTCATTATTGCTGTCCAAAAGGGTTTAATATGCTTTCAATTTGGTTATACTGTTTTAAATACCAGTATCACATTAAATACTGGTATTTAATGTGATCAAAAGCAGTTATAATGCTGGAATGTGCAAACATAGGACTTATGCTGACCTTTGTGTAAATTGCTAAAGAAATACAGATATGGAAACAAGCAATGAAATTGATGCTACTCCAGCTGTGCACAGGTGTGTGTTTCCTGGTGGCTGGGGCTGCACCACTCATTGTTTATGGAGAGCAGCAGGTGGAACAGCAGGAGCAGCTGCTCACCAATCCCCACTCCTGTGCCCTCCAGGCCACAGGTATCCAACAGCTGCATTGAAATCCCAGTATCTGCAGCAGCAAGGCAAGGCAGGAAACACGAAATACATATTGTCAGTGCTCATGTCTTTATGTGAACAAGCCTCTGTGTCTTTTCCAGGTGTTTTGTGAAGTGACATGGTGGAGAATGCTTGCCCCTGATTTCACCTTTGGCAGGCACATGAGTGATGCATGCAGGACAACATCATGTTCTCAGGAGAGCAGGGAGCTGTGTCAGCTTCTCTGGGCACTCCTCGTAATCTTTGGCCCCTGCTTGCCAGCGTCCCTCTGTCCCACTCCTGGCCTTTCCTGAGCTCAAGGGATTCCTCACTTCAGATTGTGAAATGGATTTTCATTCATGTTTCTGTTGGGTTGACAAGGTAAAATCATTAATTGCTATAACTAAATCAAGGTTAGAGTTTATTAAAGCATTTGGATGCTATTGTATTGCCAGTACAAGTAATTCCACACAAAAATCAAAGATGCTGGTTCAGCTGCAGTAAGGATTTCTGCAGAATAATGGCACACCAGCTTCTTGTGGTTATTATAACCCCACTTATCAGTCTTTCTCTGGGCTCCTTGTATTTTCTCCATGTTAGTCTTGCTCATTCAGCAATGATTATATCATATTAGTTAATAATGTCTTACTGAAGCACCTGACACTTCTTTTCTGCAGTCACTGGTTTTAGCCAATTTTGTTGCAGGGAACAGGCCAAAAAGCTGCCTATGGATAAACCCATAGGCAAAAGGGAACTACTATTTCATGCAGTAGAAAACATGCAAATTTCTTTATTGATATTTGTAGATCTGGATTTCTGCATTCAGCCAAGGTATCTGACAGGAAACCTGTCTAGGACTGGGTGCATAATGTTCAAAATTGAAATGGTTTCTCTCACAGAACTGCCTTAGGTGAAAAGAGTCAATTCTTATCAGACCATCCCCATTTAATCTCTAATCCTGATTAACAACTGATTTTGTGATGCTCATTTAGTATGATAGTAAGTGCTATCAGTCATATTATAGCTTTTTCAATTAATTTGATAATTTCCCTTAGGAATACACATACAGCAAATAGTTTCTGTGAATGTTGGCAGCTTTTCTAAAATGTTTCAATTAAATCACATTTTCACCCTTCTGATATTGCTCTAAATTTTAATTATTTTCCATTGCAGACTACTGGTTTAACGATGACCTGAATATATTTCTTAAAAACTAGCTGTGGGTGTGGCTGCATACAGCAAGGGTTTGTTCCTTGTGGACTGGTTATTGCCCACTCTTTATGGCTGTTTTCTGCAAGCACTTAGACCTTGGAGGTCAGATCAGGACAGCACTGAGCACTCTCACTGCAGACATTTTGTACCTCACAGGAAAAGCAGCCTAGATGAAAATACAGCACGACATTTCTACATATTATGAGTAGACCGTGCATTCTTAAATTGTGAAATACATTGTCACAGGAAAAAAAACTTCTTCCATTCTAGTTTCAAATGCAATTCATGCAATTTATCTGAAGGTTGCAAGAAATCCTTACAATATGGGAAATATTTAGAAGTTCTAAACTTTTTCTCTGGAAGTTTTGCTTTTTTTTTAAAGTAATGCTGAATTTTTCTACCTTTCCTTTTTCTTTATTCTGGTTTCTTCTACAACCTGTTTCACACTTCTGCATCTTTCCTTCCCCATCAGACTCGTTGTTCCACATTTTCTCTCTGAATCAAGTGTCTATCATATCACTTTTTTTCCCAAATATTTGCTGGTCTGCACTTCCAAAGGTCCAAATTTTTTTCTTTTCTGACTCCTTTAAGATAGAAGAATTTTTCTATCAAAAGCAAGGATCCTCTTCAGCAACAAAAGCAACTGTGTTTGTGAGCACAAGTAGGGAACAGCTTGGATTGACCAACTGCTATAATTTTGTGTTTATTTGTGATAAGGAGAGATTCAGAAGTAACATGAAAAACAGCAACACTTCAGACTGTCAGTGTGGGAGGAAGGTTGATTAAACCAGTACCCCTGATGTTTCCTCATCTAGCTTATTTCTTAAAATTAGGGGACAGGATTAGGACCTCAAATCAGTGCAAATTAAAATAAAAGGAAGCTTTCTTTAGCACAGTGCAGCCTATTTACAGTCAACAAACAAAATGCAGAAAGGAAATGTCAATAGACAGTTGCAATGATATTTTTAAGACCCTAGCAGCAAGAGGAGATCATTCAGGTCCTGATGAGCTCCAGCAGGGGGTTCCACTTGGGCCTTTTGAGGACAGTAGAAAAAGCACCTTAAAAACCACTTGGTTGCACTCTGCAGCATTAATTTCTGTCATTACTCCAGCAGATCAGACATGGTCAGAGCTACACACCCCAGCATGTGTTCAACTCTGGGAGGTGGCCTGGAGCTGATTCTCCAGACCAACAGTCTTTGGTTTAACTGAGCTGAGACTTCAATTCCACATTTGTAGGAGCAGAATCTGTAATGGCATCTAAAGAAAAAATTAAAATGGGTCTTTGTTCAGATTAAAGGTGGTGTTTTTATTAGCATGGAAAAACCTATATTTGGAAACTTTTGCCCTCCAGACAGATATGTCCAGCTACAACACTGCTGCAGATTAGGAGTCCTTGAAGGAACATCCTCCTCTTAGCAGGAATATTTGAATTTCCAGCTATGTTAGTATAAACTCAGCTTAAACAGGGTATAAATCTGATCATTACATTGAATCCTACCCTAGCATTAAATATGAATCATGACTAATGGGTGTATCTTGGGATGAGGGCCTGTGCCTTCCCTACACAGAAATTTACAACTGTGATCGTTATCACAAGCAATAAACACCAGCTTATAAATACCTCAGCTGCAGAGCAGAGCTGCGTGGCTGAAGCCTTGTGCAGCTGCTTTTGAGTCAAGCAAGGACTGTCCTCATCCCACTCTCCTCTCCTGCTGCCTCCCTTTAGGCCTCCCCCGACCGTGCTCTGCCCTGCTGTGCTCTGTGTGGGCTCTGCTGTGCTCCACAGGTACCCCCAAGAGCTTTGAAGGAGACTGAGCTAGAATAAGGTGCCAAGAATATTTTGTTGCTTTGCAAATATTTTTGCTTCCCTTCCTACCTATCTTAAAGAGTTGACATTGTCTGAGTTCTTCAACATATTTGCTGCCTGAGCCCATTCCCAGAACTCAGATGCTGTAAATTGTTTACAAAGACTAAGTTGGTTATTATTGCCAGGAGGACACCTGAGATTCCTTGTACTGTGATGAAAACTCCCTCTTTTATTGGTGTTTTTAGTAAGAGATTTGACTGTTTAGAGAAAGTGCTTTCTAAGGCTGGGAAAAATAATAAAATTAGAAGTAAGGTCTCTGAAAGTTGGAGCTAGATTTAAGGAACCTGACAGAGCTTTCATGTTCCTCAGTTGGGGTGGCATAAGCTTATGACAGGGTATGTTTCACTCTTAATTTGCAGGAAGACAAAAGAACCTTTAATTCCTGGTTTTTGCATTCAAATAGAGGATATGAGCAGACTGACCAGAAAAGTTTCTTTCCCCATGTCATGTACTTCACTGACACATGCAATAGGAAAAAAAAAGAAGCTGGCTGTTAAAGAGGATTTATTAACTGTTAATTAGGTGCATCAGAATTAAGAATCTGATTCTTATTTTTACCACTTGGAATAGAAACATCATAGCTATCTGTTTCACTGTGTTCCTAAATAATTAAGCAGGAGTGAAAATAGGTGCACCCTATTAAAAATCTGCACTTTGTACATTTGTACATTAATCATTTGTACAGTGTATTGTCTGTACATATGTGCAGCGTGTAGCCAAAATGTACGTAAAATGGACAATAGGACTTAAGAAACATACCTTCTATAAAAAAATACCAGGGGAGAAACAAATCTGAATACTTATGATCCCTAAGCTCAGATTCAACTCATTTTAATGCATACAAGATCTGCTCTCATTTGCTGTTTAGTAATTTTTTCAGCTTCTGTCCTTGAGCACTGACTTTTATAAATAAAAGCTTTCATTAACTCTCCTTTGGTCTCCAAGAAATTTTTAATCCTTCATTCACACAAACAGCTACAAATAAGTGCTCATTTCTATTTATCTCACTTGTTGGTGACATTTTTTATTAATTTTGATCAGTGCATTTGCATTCTACCCCGAGTTGTCTCTTGTGCAGCTGGTTATTCTCCAGTTACATCCTCAGAGTCCTCACTGTAACTGATCAAGGTATGAGCTCAGTAAAACACACCAGCCCCCTTCCAAGCACACAGGTTTATTTGCTTTAAATGGGAATTTAGATAGAATGACAATAAATGTTTAAGGTTTAATTTCTTGCCATATTTTTACAAAATAAAAATATTAAAACAATGCAGTTTACTTTGTGGTGGTCAAAAATAAGACAGTATTAGAGGGGAAAAAGGGTCCTGAGTCTGCACTTCTCAAGAAATTATATGTATTAATTACTTGTTGATTGATGTTCCTGGTTTGTATCATTTCCAGCTAGAAGCCCTCAGGAGCAGGATCACTCTCAGTCTCATCCTCCTTCTCTTGCTGACAGTTAGCATGACAGTCCACAGAGCATCAACAGTGTCAGTGCCTCAGCTGTGTGCCATGGGCTCTGTCAGTCCATCTAGGAGTGATTTGGAAAAGAGGCAAACACAACTTCTGTGCTGAGGAAAGACAACTCTTTCAATGTGACAGAAATAAAGCATTTCATCCAGCCACAAGAAGGAAGGGACTTCATGGAGCTGACCACTTAGCTGCTGCCCTGACAGGTGTCAATCTATTTCGTTACTTTCCAGCAGGTCAGAAAAACATTATTCTTTTTGGTTCACAGATACTCTAAGGTGTATATTCCAAAATCCATTTCATGTAAAGCTTTTGGCCCATTCAGTCTCTAGCCTCTAAGTACAGAGAGTGCTGCTGCCACTGGTAAAGTCACTGAGCAAGCTCCAGCTGAGACTGGGGTCCTCCTCTCATTTCTGTGCTGGACAAAGCATTCTGCAGCATGTGTTCCCTGCCAGGTGGGGATGCTCCAAAGACAGGGCAGGTTTTGTGCTGTTTTTTCAGTGATACATTACATACAGGGGATGCTTTATACACAATGAGAGTAAATCTATTTTCAGTCCCTAGCTATGGTTCCTGGTGTGCTGTGGAGTGAAGCTGTTCCTGGCAGTGCTGATCTCAACCATGTGTCAAAAATTTCCTTGGTACTCATTGAGTTCCAGCTACCAAAACTCTTTATCCTCTGAACACATACAGGATGTGGCCTATGGCAGTGTTTTTTATTCTCTGCCTTCTTTCCAGTAAATAAATTGAAGTTAATCTTCTAAACAGAGTTTCTGAATTATTTTATTTACAGAATGAGCCATAAAGAACATTCCTCAGACATGTCCTTTCTTTTTTCCTGAGTGAGTGCAGAGGTTCTGCTGACATTTGTTAGGTGTGGACGTCTTTGCAGGGGACTGTTCACATTATCAGCAGACACTAAACACTGCTGACAGTTTCAAACTTTGGTGGAATAAACAACACTCACACCAGCAGTACCCCCCAGCAAGGGGAACCAAGAACAGTGAAGAACAGTTTAAAAGTCTGCTGCTAGTTCAGTCTAACAAATATAATTTGTGCAGTACATCTCAACTGCAAAGTGATCTAGCTAATGAATCCTTAAATTTCACTCTGGCAGCACTTCAGAGAGCTGGGGCTCCCTAAAAGTGAATGATTAGAGTTATCTTCTCTATTTTTAATGAGACATATCCTAACACTGTGAGCTTCCTGCAGAATCAGCATCCTGGGAATCATCTGCAGGCCATGTGCTTTCTACTAAATGGAAGGGGAAACACAGAACAAATCTATATTGTTGAAATTGTTGGGCATTTCACAGTGGTGTCTTGGGCAGGGGAACTGCAGAGAGTTCAGCAAGAATCAGAAGTTGCTTGGGCTGTGTGTCAGTTCCCCTGCAGCTGGGTTACACACAGGGCTACACCATACAGAGCAGGTTAATTAGAAATCAGACATCCCCTGGGGCAGGCTCTGCCCAGCTCCTTGGCTCTGAGTGCCTACTGAACAACACCAAACTGGATTGATACCCCACTGAATGAACAATCCACCTCACCAAAATGAGACCTGGTCCTTGCAGCATTTAGCATCTATAGTTTTAAATTGTGGTACTTATTTTATTTATGTCTTTCAGTCTGAATCCTTCCTCTTCTGTTTCAGGATGACTTGGTAAAGATTCCTCTGCATAACAATCTGGTTTCTGATTTTGCTTCCAACATTCTTCAGTTTAGTATCTATTTGTCAGAAGTTAGTTAGTCAAAGAGGAAAGAAGTCCCAGTGTTTGAATAATTTTACCTGGAGTTTCAGAAGTAACAACCAAAAAGAGATTACAAACATGATGTGCATTTACAATAGGAGGGAAAGTGCCATTTTCTACAGTGTCAGCAACTCCCATCTTGCTAGTATATACAATTTTCTAGTGAAAGGGTTTGAAAAAACAAAGGACTCCCTCATCTGGCATCAATGCCCAGAGCAGCAAGTTCACAGACCTAACTGGCTTCTCATGGCACTAAATCCCTGAATTATCAATTGCAAATATTAAAAGAGCTAATTACATGATTTAATGAAATAACTTTAAATAATTTAATTCTAAAAGAAATAAATTCTGAGTAAATTATAGCTTCCCATGGAATCTGCTCATGATTTGAAGCTTTATGTGGAATCTGACCACAATTTATAGCTTGGATCATTTCCTGCCACTAGATTTGGCAGGGACTGCACTTGTGTAATAGCATATTAGACTATTTACATCTTAAATGAATCATGAACTTCCTGTAACACCAGTGAGTTTTGTACACGTAGCAATAAAGGCACGCTTTGGAGAGCTCTGCTGTGTGCTGGTCTGCATCTCCCTCGTGGCTTTGGAAACATCTGTGATCTCAGGAAACACGACCTGTAAATACCACTGCTGTGAAACAACTGATCTGCTGGGTCCTGTGTCAGCAATTTGAGAGCTCTTTAGTCATGGTGTAAAGGTGGAGTAATCAGAGAAACGGGGCTGAAGTTAAATCTGAGTGTCCAGCTCTCCCAGGAGAGCTTCCTTTCCAGAAGACCCTGAGGAAAGGTTGGACATTTATAAGCAGACACAGCTGGGAAAGAGACAAGGGGGAGCCACAGTAGCTCCATCAGCCCAGAAAGTTGTGCAATGGGCTGTCTGCAGGGCTCAGCGCCCTCCCTGGAGAACTCTCCCTGTAACAAACACTCTGGGCTGCCCGGGCGCTTGGAAGGCTCCGGGATCTGCTGCTGCCAGAAGGTCTCAGAGGAAAAGGTGCTCCGAGGTCACATTGGGCTCGAAGGCCACGGAATCTGGGGACGCTGGGACGTGCCCCTCTGGCTTTTCTGCGGGATTTCAAGCGTTCTTACTGACAGGAACGGACGTGAGGAAAATTCTAGGGCTGATAGAGGAATTTTCCTTCTTCCCGGCAAACAGGCTTTCTTTGCGAACGAGAGAGCAAACGCAACAAGGTTCCCCTTTTCCTGGAAGCCCGGCACTGCTCCAGCGCCGGAGGCGCCGAGGGTCTCCCGCCTCCCGCTCCCTGAGGGGCGATCCCGCTCCCTTGGCTGGTGTAAAGCCATTACCGAAGGAAAACGGGCTCGCAGACGGGCTTTATCCCGCTGCCCTTTGACATGACCGGCGCTGCAGTGTATCCAAAGAAGGGAAAAGAAGCTGGGGAAGGGTCAGGAGCGCAAGTCCTGTGGGGAGCGGCTGAGGGAGGTGGGAGCTTGGAAAAAGGAGGCTCAGGCGGGACCTATGGCTCTGCAATTCCCAGGAAAGGAGGGTGTGGCCGGGCAGGATCGGGTTCTTGTCCCCGGCAAGCAGCGACTGGACAACAGAACACAGCCTATAGAACTTCTCCTCGTGTGCCAGGGAAGGTTCAGGTTGGACATCAGGAGGAATTTCTCCACAGAAGGAGGTGATTAGACACTGGAACAACTGCCCACGGACATGGTGGAGTCACCGTCCCTGCAGGTGTTCAAGGAACCACTGGACGTGGCACTCAGTGCCATGGTCTAGTTAACACGGCGGTGTTCGGTCATAGGGCGGACTCGATGATCTCAGAGGCCTTTCCCAACCAAATTCCTGGGATTTATGTGATTTCTCTGCAGCCGGGAGAAATCTCCCGCCGCCCCGCACCGTATTTACCACTAGTGAGCGCATCCCCGTTACCGTACATACCCACACGGGTACGCCCAAAACCCGGCGTTACCGTATTTACCGCCACTAACCCGCCGCCGCATTTCAAGGACGCGGAGCCCAACACGTGCTCCCGCACACCACAGCAAAGCCGTAATGCCCCGAGAAAAGCGCATGCGCCGTGCGGCGGCGGGGGCGGGAGCGCGCCCGCGACCCGGTGGGGTGAGGAGAGGAGGAGCGGCCGGTCCCGCCTCCTCCTTCTCCTCCTGCCCGCGGCTCCCGGTGCTGTCGGTCCCGCCTCCTGCTCCCCGCGGCTCCCGGTGCCGCCGAGGCCTGCCCCGGCCCTGACTCGCCGGGCCTCGGGGCGCCGCAGAGCCATGGCGCAGAGAAGGGTGGCGGAGCGCGGGCCTTGCCAGGCGGCGGCGGCGGAGAGCGCCAGGCACCAGCGGCAGCTACTGGAAGGTGCCGGGGGCTCGGGGCGGCGGGAGCGGGGGTGACCTCGCCCTGGCATCGGACGGTGCCCGGTACGGGTGTCGGTGCCCGGGCCGGTGCCCGGTGCGGCTGTCGGTGCCTCTCGGCGCCTCGGGCACCGGCCCCGTCCCGCGCGGGCACTGGGGCGGCCGGGCCGGGCCGGGCCCCTCACGGTGCCTGTGGGGTGAGGCGGCTCCCGCCCCTCGGCGGCCGAAACGGGGCAGCGAGCCCTTTCCCTTTTCCTTTGCGTGAGGGAAGACGCGTGGTTCCATGTCTGTATGTATTTGTGTGTGTGTGTGTGTGTGTGTTGGTGTTATTCCACTACCGGCACGCCTGGAGTACAGAGAGTGGAAGTGGCAGAAAGCGCAGTGGGCTGAGTTTTCCTTTCTTGCCCTATGAGTTGCTTATTTATTTATTTATCTGTAATTGATTTTGCTCCTTGGAGGAGGGGTTGCGAGAATAACCCCGGTGACAGTGCAGTGGAACAGGTTGCCCAGAGAGGGTGTGGAGCCTCCCTCAGAGGCGATACTCAAGAGCCGTGTGGATGCCTCCTGTTCCTGGGATGACCCTGAGCTGGGAGCTTGGACCCGCTGACCACTGTGGTCCCTTCCAGGCTGACAGCCCTGTGATTCCGTGCTTGCAATTGCTTTGTGGATGCTGCCTTTGGCCTCGGCTGACCCGGTGCACACCTGTGGGGTCGCGCTGACCTTAAACCTAAAAAACCTCACAGCCGATAAAATTGCCAGCTCGCCCAGCGGGCTCCGTGGGTTTCGTCATCCAGTCGCTGCATTTCACAACAGCGAGGAGTCAGCGTGACCCACTTGAGTGCTGTGTGTTGGCATTGTAGTTGTGCCAGCGGCATCTGCGAGGGAAAACACAGCCTCGGCTCTTGGAGTGTTCCCCAGGTGACCCGGGGTGTGAAGCTGGGTGAGCCTCCAAGTGCCTGAGGAGAGAGTGGTTTAGTACAGAACACAGCCCAGTATGGATACAGAGAGTATTTAGCATGGTGTTCATTTCAGTTCTTATTCTTTATGTGTGTAGTTACATTTGTGTTAATGAATGTCTTGCACTTATGTGGTCATTTTGATAAAAATCTAAAATACAGAAGAGGCCTAAAATGTCATTGTGTCACTTACTGGACTCCCATTGCTTCCATGACACAAGGACTTAAAAGCTAAAAAACACTTACGTATATATATACTTATATACCCACATGAGTGTAAATTATGTGTAATTCCCAAAACTAGTACTTTATATCATAGGCTAGCATGTGTGTGTTTATGTAGGTTTCTTCCTAATGAGTGTGTCTCACCCAACTGGCTGTATCTGGCAGTCTTTCATTAGAGGGTGAAAAAAAACCCCAAAACTTGTTAATGAGCAGGTTTTAAAGTTGCATTGTACATCATGGAAATTTAACTTCCAAGTTGAATCTGTAGTTAATTAGCCTGGCAGAAGATTTCTGGCAAAAAGGAAAACATTTGTATGGCTTACGTTGTTCAACTCTGTTTTTTCTCTTTACAAATGTATTTATTAATTGAGGGTTAAATTATTATGGATCATAGAAGGTGACTTCTGTGGAATGTTTGCCTGCATAAAAACTTCAAAGTTATTTGAAAGCTTTCAGGGAACGTGAGCAATGTGTGTTATTGAAAGCATTGGTTGGGGAGATGTCTACAGAGAGTTTACTTTAATATTCCCTTAAAGGATAAGTTTAAAATCTGTTGCAAGTTGTGAGACATTGCTTTGCTATTGCTGGGTTTTTTTCTAACTTTGTTTCATGTTTAATTTCAGGGAAAGCCCTTGCAGAAGGTGGATCAGCTCGGACATCACTTCTTATTTTAGTGTCCATCTTCTTATCAGCTGCTTTCCTCATGTTCCTGGTATATAAAAATTTCCCACAACTTAGTGAGTAAGTATGTTATGAAAGTTTAATTCATCAATTTATTGGATTTTCAGTATCAGACTGTAGAGGAGCCTGCATGAAGAGATGACATAAACACAGAGAATTATTCTTCATGTGAGGTTTCTGTTGCACAGTGGAGATCCCGTATTCTGAGGTGTTATCCCCTGGTACATTATCAGTGGTGATTGACTCTTCTTGGCCACCTTCAGCTGAGAGCAGAGTGTGTTTGGTTCAGGCTGAGTTCACTTGAAACTTCCTTGTGCCTTGGTGAAACTGGAGGCTGTCACCAAAAGGGGAAATCCTTCCTTCCTAGCTAAACTTTGCCCTCTCTTTTTCTCCTCCTTGTTGCACCCAGTGCTTGTGTTGGGATGGCAGGTTGAGCCTGCTTGTGTGACAGCTTTCTTTTCCACTTTTACTAGTTAAATTTCTGTCTGATGAACTTGCTCAGCAAGGTCAGTTTGCAATGGCCCATCCCTAAGCCTGATACAGAGGGAGCAAAGACACTCAAGTGTGCTGCCCAGGTTGCACCAGATTAAGGTGTGACATGAGATTTTGCCCTTAGAACTTTATTTGTTTGTGAGGTGAAGTTCTGCCACTCCTGCTGCACTTCAGCTGTTCTGAGGCAGCTGCAGTTGGTTTTGGCTGAAGTTTTGCTGCTTTCACTTGCCAAGGGTTGCCTTGCGCAATTTTTTCTTTTTCATCAGTACTTGGTAAGGAAAAAAAAAAACTAGAAAAGAAGCACATTACTGTACTGAATAAAAAAACCCAGCTTGCAAATACCTAAAATTGGGGATTTTCTAATATAAACCACACTGTAAATATTAGGTGTTCATCTGAGAACATTATTGCAACAATAATCACGGTTTGTTTGCTGAAGCTGTAATTTAGTGTTGTAGTGTATCTAATTATCTCTGTGTTCAGTAAGTAATTGTACTGCACTGTTTGATTTTATTTCCATCATTCCTGCTTTTTTTTTCCTCTTCAGAGAAGAAAGAGAATGTATAAAGGTTCCCAGAGATATGGATGATGCAAAGGCCTTGGGAAAAGTCTTGTCCAAATACAAGGACACGTTTTATGTTCAAGTGTTAGTGGCTTATTTTGCCACATATGTTTTGTATCCTTTTTCTGGTGTAAAGGGCAGTTCTGATGTAGTCATGCTGCTTTGAAAATGAAAATGCAATTTGATAAATTATTGGTCGTGGGTGAAGTTTAACATACCTAGGAGTGTCTACAAAGGGACAAAAATATTTTAAACTCTTGGAAATTTATAAACTTTTCTCTTTGCATTAGGCTTGGTCTTACTTTAACGTTATGATAACCTTTAAAATAAAGTAAATTTTGAGATAGAAATTACTGTTTGCTCTAAAAGAAAACTGAGACTACTGCTTTACTCTTCCTTAAGACATTCAAAGGCATTTCCACAAAAGGGTAATGTATAGAATATTTAGCAGTATTTCTGAAGGAAAGTATTTTGAGCCATCTTTCATCCCTCCACTGCCCAAATTCACAAAACCGAATCTGTTTTCTTTTAGAGAAGCAAATTTCTGAAGTACTTTCTGCCCAAGGAGACACAATTGTGTTGACTTCTTTTTCCTGAGTGCTGAATATATTAATTAATAATTAAGCACACTCCTAACTGGAACACTTAACTAAAGGTTAAGAACTTTAAAGCTGTAGAAGAGTTTGTGTCACAGTTTTAATGCAGGAGCCTTTTGTAACTCAGGAGAGTCAGCACTGAATGTGCCATTAGTAATTATCCTTCAGCTCATTCTTTCAGAGTATTCCACAAAAAGTATTTAATATTTCCCAAATTATAGATCTAGGAAGAAAATGAAAATGTTAGTTTATATATTAACAAGGAGTAGAATACATTGGCTCTGTATTGAGCTGCTCTAGCAGTTCTAGCTGTGATGACCTTTACTGTCTCAGCAGCAGGCTGTGCTCAGTTTCCAGGCATGGGCAACTGAACCTTGACACAGCTTAGCAAAAGCTCTACTGGCTGGAATGCACTCAGGAAAATTATTGGGCTTTTTAGTATTTCAGTCAGTTCAGCTTGAGTGAAATAGTGTACAGGGTTTTTTTGCTTTATAACTTTTCTATCCAAAGTGGGCAATACATCATAGCCTCAAGTATGCCTAGCAAGCCTTAAGTCCAACAACCTGCTTGCTTATGCTGCAGAAACCTAATTTTTGCCTTTTAAAACATTTCTGACTGAAATTAGTGATCAGCTCTTGTAGTTGGTGACTCCCCCAAGCCTCTTTGTAAGGAAGGAATAGCTGCCTTCATCCATTTCAGTCTTCCATGAAACCTGTGCTTATGGGCTCAGACAGGCCTGTGAGCTTCCCAGGGAGAATGTCTGGAGCTGCACATCTCCAGTCAACAGGGTAAAATCAGAGTAAGTGTTTCCCGGAGGTCACCGTAAATCCTCTGGGGCAGTTGTAGCCCAGACAAAGAGAAAAGTGTAATCAGCTTTTGTTACTTTGTGACTTATTCTTTGTATGTGTAGTGATGGATCTGCACCTTGCTGCTCTTGCTTGAGTTCTTGTGCTACTCTACAAGAGGTTTTTTGAAGTAAGGGTCTTGAGAGGCCCTGCCTGTTTATGCTTTTTCTGATTGTAGAATGTATCCTGACTGCTTACAAAACTAAGCAGCATGTAGCTTTTTAGAAATGTGTTTTTCCTTAACTAAGATACATCCAGCTTGCAAACATTTGCTATTCCTGGGTCTATATTCCTCAGTATCCTGTCAGGGTTTCTTTATCCCTTCCCACTGGCCTTATTTCTTGTTTGTTTGGTAAGTATGGCAAGTAGTTTATGAGGGCATATATTTCTATCCATTTGGAATACAGCCACGCACCTGAGCAGTTTCCTGCTGGAAATGATCAGTCTGAGACTGGCATACACCTCAATTTCTGATAACTATTGAGTTCTTACTCAGCTCTGCTGCAAGGGTGGCATTACACAAAAAATTCACTGTAGCACTGGGTGGTGATCCAAACCACTGAGCTGTTCCTCCAGGTTTGCTTTATAATGAAGACATTGGAGTGTGAATCAGCCAGAGTTTCCCATACTCAAAATTTGTTTAGCATCTGCCAAAACCCAGTTGTAATTTCACTACACAATTACTGTGGTTTTATTATCACACTGCAAAATACATCTGGTTTTTAACTGGCTTAAATATGCAAGAAGCTTAGTTTAAGATTTGAAATGCATGTTATCAACCAGCTTTAAAATATGTCATGTACAAAGGATGCAATGGTAGCGAGCCTTAAGTATTGAGAAGGTAAGGAGGACCCTATTCAGTTTTCATGTTTGAATGTCTTTAATGGCATTGTGCTTCTTATTTGCAAAGCTTTCACTGTTCAAAGTCTTAAAACTGCAGAAGCACTCAATATTAACTGATAAGTAATCAATGTTGTCTACTTTGAGTGTTGAGATTGATTGAAATGCCTTGGAAATAAACTGTCTTGGGTCAACAACATTCTTAGGGAGTGTGTTCATACTGCTGGAGGAGAGCCCTAATGGAGGGCTGCATGGACACCTGCTCTAGGCAGGCAGGGTAGTTAATACAGACACAAGGCTGACATTAAGTAGAGTTTCTGCTCATTTGTTGTCTGTTTTTTTTCTTTTCAGTGCTCAGGACTTGGGGCTTCATTCTGCTACATGCTGTCATACCTAGTGGGGCGTCCCGTTGTGTACAGATATTTAACAGAAAAAGCAGTCAAATGGTCAGAACAGGTAAGGTTTCTAGAGGTGCTGGAACTTTTTGTACAAAATGTGCCATGGAGTAGTGTGGAAAACTGGGAGGTCCTGTGCTCATGTATCCAGTTACACAGAAGGGATTCTGGAAGCATTCCTGATTTTAGGGTATTTCCCGTGAGAAAGTAGTTCTTACCTAGGAAGTGTTTGCAGCTGATCACCCCCTGGTTTATCTAGTGTCAATAGGAAACCTCTCCAGTTTCAGGTCATTTCAAGTAATTGCTCTCTAAGCATGAGCACTAATGAAAGCTGGGTTTGTATTTTTGTGTTGGAGGAACCTGTAGCTGTATGTCTGATTGAAAAATTTGAACATGTTATTGTAGTTGGAGCACTTAGAAATTTTTCTTAGAGTATCTGGTTACATTAGTTTCAGCAGGTCTTGATTGTGAGGTGAACCTAAAGGTTTTGCAGTACAGAAATACAGTGTGAGCTGTACTTGACCTTATGTGTCTTTAATTGATACTCTGAAACATTTGAACAAATTACTTTTTTTGCAAGTATAAAGCACATGTACTCTGTTCAAGATTTTTTGGAATCACATAAAAATGCTTCAAGCTTGTTCCTCATTGAATAAGATATGGAGGTGTGTCTGGTACAATTGACCTTGTTAGATTTTACAGCACCACTTTGACTCTTGACACTAGTAAATCTTAACATTGCACTATAATCTTGAGGCTATTCTGAGTAGCAGATGGTTACTGTTGCCATTAGTAGAACTGAATGTGTGATTTAAAATTGCATGTGCAGCTCATATCTCACTGTTTCCAGGTTAATTGGACTGTGTCATGCTTATCATGCTGGCATATTGAGGTTAAGCCATTTTATATACAGCATTAGTCAACATGTAAATATTGTCCTTTATTAAGGTTTAAAAAACCCACAGTGCTCCTGATTTTGATGTTACAGTAAAATCTAAATTTGGCTAAAGCTGAAAACAGGGTTGTGACTGGGATGAGCTGCCATGTGAGAGTTCGGGTGGAATTGCAATCAGACCAGGTTTGTTTTCAACTGGCTGAAGCTTAAGCCGAGTGCAGGTCTGCCAGGCTAGGCCAGAATTGTGGATGCTCAGCTGTCCTGGCAGCTTGGCTGCAGTTGCACTTGCTGTCTGAAAGGGCTGAGATGGGCTGAAGGAGAGGGGCTTTCTTTGTTGCAGCATTGGTGCGAGGAGCTGGGCTAGACCTGAGCACATCATTAGGACTGTAAATGAAGTTGGGGGTGTTGTTGCTCCTGGGTAAATGTTCATGCTGGGCACTGTGACCTCTGGCTCTGGCTCTGGAGCTGTGCTGGAGCAGCCACCTCATGGAGTTCAGAGCTGTGACCTGGCTGAGTTTCCAGGTGAGCAATGTCGCTGTGTTTCAGGCTCGATCACAAGTTAGTACAGAATGGCTTGAGGAACAAACTTCATTGCTAGTCCTGGAAAAGCTTGAGGAGTGGGGTGACAGGCTGGCTGGGCTGTGGCTCTGCCTGTGACTGCTTTGCTGCTTGAGCTGGCTGAGTCAGACACATCACTGCTCTGCCACACACTGCTGTTTCCATGATCTGATGTATTTAACAGGCTGATCTCAGTGTGTTTAACAGGTGACTCACTGGGCTGTCTTCCCCACATCACACATTTTAAACTGATTTTTATGTTTGCAACATGTAAATGTCTACCAAATATAGAACTCTTGAAACCTCAATGGTTGTGTATTTTCAAGGCAGAGATTTTTTTAACCAAAGTTTTGTTTGTTTGGTTTTGTTTTGGCAGGTTGAACGACATAGAGAACATCTGATTAACTACATTATATTTTTGAGAATAACACCTTTCCTCCCCAACTGGTTTATCAATATCACATCTCCTGTAATCAACGTGCCATTGAAAGTGTTTTTCATTGGCACTTTCCTAGGTAAGAATTGTGGCTAGTGAGCCACAGTTTGGGGTGGCCAGAAGAAGAGGCATACACTATAGCTATTGAAGTTTTTAATTTTAATGTGCTTTTTGGCACGTTTTTGCACATACTTTTTAATCTGATTAGGAAACAATCCAGTATTTTTCCTTTATGAACTTTATGAACAAGTTTATTATTTTTCCTTTATGAAAAGTCAGTTTGTAAAGAGAAAGCTTGAAATCTGAAGAGTCTAAAGGACAGAGGTTATTTGCTTAGTCTCCTGTATTTGAGTCTGCATTAAAAATATTAAGAATGGCTTAAAACCGTTTTTTTTTTAATAAAGGTTTTTATCTTTGAATTCTGTATTTGCTGCACTCTTTTAAAAAAGAAGTACAAGACAACAAAATCTCAATGTTCTGGTATTAAAATTGGGATGACTAATTTTGAAGTGTTTTTTACCCTAACAAGCTGTTTTTTCATCCTTTCCTTGCTCCAGGTGTAGCACCACCATCTTTTGTAGCCATTAAGGCAGGAACAACGCTGTACCAGCTTACAACAGCAGGGGAAGCTGTTTCCTGGAACTCTGTTTTTGTCCTCATGATTCTAGCCATCCTCTCCATCCTACCAGCTCTGTTCCAGAAGAAGCTGAAACAGAAGTTTGAATAAGGATCAGACTGGACCAGAATTTCCCATACTTCATCTCAGGATCAGCACTTCTGATATTTGTATATTTGCTTTTCTATTGGATCTTAAGCAATTATAGGGGAGGCTTGTGATTGATAAGAATGTCTTTAAATGAACACATGGCCTTAGAGTGAAGGAGATGTGTTCAGAAATGTACTGCATATAGTTTTGTAACCAAACACCAGTGTTTTACTTTGGGATGGTGTGTGTGTGGCCCTCAGGGTGAGGGACCTGAGAACATAGATGAAACATTTTGCTCTGGTTATATGCAGAGCAAAAACTGTGATGTAGACATAACCTACAGGTGATGCTCTCTAACACTTGCAGGAAAACCCCCTGAACAATTCAGCCCAACTTTGTAACATTCTCTGTAGGCTTGCATGTCATCTGCTCTGAGAGCATTTCTCACTAACAATATTTCCCTTCTTTTTTGCCTTGGGGAGTTTCCAAATAATGTAACGGTGCTCACTCAGAAACAAGGGTTCTCTGCAGTACTTTAACTACAATGTTATTCTCATCCTGGTTGTTTACTTCTATTTATTAGTGCTGTATGCAATTAAATACTTGAACCTACATCTGCTTTACTTACTGGATTAACAAAGGCAAAGTGTCACTTCATTCCCTCTTGGTCCCTGTAAAGTTTTATTCTGGGAGCAGATACAGGAAGGGAGGGAGCAGCTTAGAATTCATATCTTGGCTAGCTGATGATTTTTAAGCTCTAATTTTCATTTTTTAATATTGATTTTTTTGCCAATATTTCACTTGCATAGATTTATCCTGGCAACTTAAGGAAGTGATGGTATGATTATATAAAACTTGCAGTTTTCAAGTGATTTAAAAACGCTTAAGCAGTGTAATGTTACCATTTCTCAAGCAATATGTAAAGAGTATAAAATTTCTCACTGCAGCTTGATTAGCTACAAGAAATGTCAGGTACACAAACTGGTGCAGTTCCTATCAGACAGCTGATCCCAAATAATGTTCAGAGCACCATGGAAGAGCAGGCTCTTGTGTCAGTGTATATAAATGGGGGTGCCACTGTCTGCCAAGGCAGTGAGCAGCCATGCCTCACCTTCAGTAGCAGTGTGTGTGTGCTGTCAGTAAGGTACAAGGTACCTTCCCCTGTGCTTCCAGCTGTGCTTGTTGGTTGTGTTGCCAGTGGAGCCCCATCAGACAAGGCCCTGGGCAGTGAGGAGCTGGGCAGCACGTGGCTGTTTTATCCTGCTGAAACCAGTGCTGCTCACGTGGTTGGAGCTGATGCCCCTGCAGTGTCTTGCTGGACAGGGACTCAGCACATCAGCATGTGCTCCAGTTCCAGGGTTTTTGTCTGTGTCCTCTGTTAACTCGTGATCATATCCTAGATCTTTGAGATGTAAGAGAACAGTTCATGAATGTGATAATGTAAAAGATACTGACTGGTACCTTTAAAGGGTTTATTCATTTTTGTAACATAATGTTCATTGACTGCTTCGTCTCATCACAGTATTACTTGTAAATATATAGTAAATATTATTGATACACCATTTGTCTTTTATTTAAATCCAGGCTGCACAGTAAATGCTATTTTTTACATAAGTATATAAAGGAATTTATATCAGTTCTGTTTGCAAGTTTATTGTAAGATCATTCAGCTCCAGCAATTCTTTTGTTATTTAGAATTTACTCTAAAAGTGTACTTTGGCATTGAAAACTGATCAATGATTACTTTTATTGCTGCCATTCTAATCTCCAGAGCTCCTCTACCCAGGGGATTTATTCCCTAGTAAACCTGGATGTGAATTGAGCCATGTGAGCAAGTGTCCCCTGGATTACTGAGTGTGAAGCTGCTGTGGATTTACAGCCTCCTTTTCTGCAGAGGTAACATCTCATGCAGATGAACTCTCAGAATAAATTACCTACCACTTATTTTACAGTGGCTTTTCTCAAAATCTGTCTCAGTTCCTGGTCAGTTACAGAAGCTGCTGTAACATCCCTCCCATGCCAATGTTTTCGTGGAACCTTGTTGCTAAAGGAGGAGCTGAACTCTCTTTCAATCTGACATGACTTGTGCTATCACTTGACATTTTCACTGGGTTCTGTGTCACTATGGAGATGGGATCAGGCTTTGTTACTGCTGTATTTCAGCCACAAGACTGGCCTCCCATCACAATAACTAAAAGCCTTAAGACCTTAAAAAGTTTCAAAATAGGGTTCTGTACTTTTTCAAAACTTTAACATTTTTTTAACCCATCCCTTCTGTGTTTATCTTCAGCTGCCAGCAGCCTGAGGTGCTTCCCTATCCCATGAGGGCTTCTGAGCATTGTGCAGAGTAAGGCAGGCCTTGTGGAAAGCAAAAAATGCACTGTGCTGTGGGTACTGTTCTAGCCTACTCTTTGCTTTAGGGAATCCAGCAAGTGATCCAAGAGATAGCCATAACATTTTTGACACAAAAACAGTGGCTACCATGAAACAAACCAGGAGATCAGAAAGATGTAGCTTTGTTTTTTAATTGCAAGGGATTTTTGAGCTATTAGGTGACCTGGTTATCTTTTGGAAGCTTTTTTGTGATACCTGCATGACATCATTACTAAGTGTCTCTTGCCATTTGATAATAAAGCTGTTATATAAAATCTGAAGCACTGTATTTTTTATTATAATGAAGCATTCTGAACTTCCCACTAAGCTGAAATTTTTATTAACCTGTTTTAAAGGGCTGAGTTCTTCTTAAATGGGATTTTAAATGATTGATTAAAAATTAAACTGAGCTGATTACTTCTGTAGATGAGATTAATTCTGTTTCTATCTTTATTTCAAAATAAATAGGTAAATTTGACTTCCTTTTATTTCTGAAATTAATTTCTCACATACAGCAGTAATTTTTAAAAGTTTTTCTGGTTTGTACTGGAAGGCAACTGGGTCTAACTTCTGTCTCTTCAAATACATCTATTTTCACAAAGTGCCTTTTTTTTCATTAATCCCTTGTGGAAAACCCTGGTGCCAAAGTTACTGCAGCTTCATTCACCTTCCCTTAATATTCTGTCAAGGCCAGTTTATGAAATGCTTTTTCTTCTTTGTGTAGAAAACTCGCTGAAAGGGTAAGACAAAAGAAGTAAAAGTCAAAAATAAGAAGCTTTTGTTAGTGAATTATGCTGTTATGCAAAGTCAAAAGATATCTTTTGTTTTTAGGCAGCTGAAGATTTTTGTGTGTTTCTGAGAATTTTCATCATGTGTTGTTTCCTTCTGCTGTAGTGTGGAGTTTGGGAGCCCTATGGTTGAGTATGGCAGTGCTAAGGGGGAAATGGAAAAGGGTTTTGATGGGAAAGCAGGGTCCAGAGGAACTTTTTCAAATTTCCAACAAAGAGCAGTAAATACTTTTGACTATTTTATGACCAATTGATGTCTTGCAATGACAGAATCTATAACTCTCAGCTGGTGGCTTTATAGCTCCAGGTCACCCAAACTGAAAGAAGTTACAGCCTTTTAGTACTGGCAATTAATATAAATAATGGCATCGTACATTTACTAACATACCATAACTCCCCTTCCAGTTTTTAAAAATGCTCCACCTAGTGTGATAATTCCTATTTCCTTGTTTTATAGTGCACAAGGAAGAATCTGGGTCTGTATTATGAGAGCTCAGTTAGTGACTGGTGTATATGTGAGAAGCTCATAAAAGCTCCTTTCTGTAGATGTTCTTCCAAACACAGAGGATCCTGCTCCTTTGCAGCTGTGGGAATTTAGAGGTTCCTAGACCCTCAAGAGGGCTGGGAATGCTTCAGTGGGAAATAGCTTTTAAAATTCTGCTTCAGAATTGAGATCAAATGTTACACTCATAACTCCTGATTTTTCTTTTACAACCTTGCCCTGAGGAGTTGTATTTAAAACCTGGAATTTGCAGTGTTAACTGTACTTGGAAGAATTCCATGTCATGGAGAAGTATTCTGAGCAGATCACTAAATCATTCTGTGTTTGACTCTTTGTTCTGTGTTAAACTGATTCCTCATGCCTGTGAGAAAGACAAACTCCCAGTCAGCCCTGAACTTGTGCAGGATTTGCTCCTTCAGCTGGATCCCTCTAAGTCTATGGGGCCTGATGGGATTCATCCAAGAGTACCCAGAGAGCTGGATGGTGACATCACAAGACCTCTCTCAATGATTTCGGTATCTTGGGAATCTGGAGAGGTCCCAGTCTACTGGAAGCTGGCAAATATTGCCCCAGTTTTCAAGAAGGGCAAGAAGAGGATGACCGTGCCAACTACAGGCCTGTCAGTCTAACTTCCATGCCTAATAAAATCATGGAGAAGATTCAGTAATGCTTTTGATACCATCTCTGACAGTATCCCTCTGGAGAAAATGCCCAGCACTCAGCTGGGTAAGCTCATTGTGTGACAGGCAAGTCACTGGCTCACAGGGCTGTAGTGAATGGGGTGACAGCACCTGTGGGCCCTGTCACTAGTGGGGTTCTGCAGGGTTCCCTCCTCACCCCCACTCTCAACATCTTCATTCTGCTCTCATGCAGCTGTGGGACTTCACTGCTTCAACATCTTCATTGATGACCCGGACGCAGGCCTGGAAGGAATGCTAGGTAAGGACTGGAAGCAGCCCCAAGTAAGCCTGCTATACTGACTGTACTACATTGGGAGGAGCTGCAGACTCCCTCGAGGGAAGGAGGCAGAGCCCTACAGAGACCATGGCAAGGGCTGGGCAATCACCAACCATAAGAAGTTTAATAAAGACAAGAGCTGGATTCTGCCCCTCGGTATGGAGCAGCCCTGGAGGTATGGACAGACTGGGCAATGAGATGCTGCAGAGCAGCACTGTGGAATGGGAGCTGGGGATTGCAGATGTTGGTAAATTGAGCTTCAGTCCATAGTGTGGGCTCCTGGAGCTGGGGAGAAGAAGGACAGTACTGCATGGGAGTTCAGGAAATGTTCCACCCCCTGAAGTGCAGTTCTGCTCTGAGCTGTGCCCTGATGTGTGAGGATCTGTGTGTTAGGTGGTCCCGTGTGCAGGCTCTATTCCACAAGTCTGCCATGTAGATGTCACACCAAATACCTGGTCAATGAGTTGCAGCCAGGTTCAAGTGTCTGGTTTTGCAGACTGGAGAGGATTGCTTTAATTATAAGAGTCACTGATTGGATTTTTGTTTTCTTAAAGAATCCAGGGTAAATATCTTAATCAGAGTCATTAGAAGACATCACATACAATCAGCACCCTGACAACTGGAGCAATTTGTGCCCTGAGCTCTGTTACTTTTCAAAGCTTAGCTTATCTTGGGAAACAGCTGCCCAGAAAAAAGAGAAATACCCCATTGCAGACTTCTTCAATTCTCTGAGCAATGTTGAATGGAACTGTAATTTGCTGTTGTGTTTTCCTATTGCTTAGTAAATAAACTCTTCCAAAAATCATGACTGGGATTGTTGGCAAAGTAAATCTGAATTAGGTAGTATGAAGAATACTCAAGACATCTTTGTATCAAGTCCTGTTCTTCACTATTTCAAAGACTATTTTAAAGGTCAGAGCTTGAAAATACAAGTCTTTGCCATAGAAAACCTCAACTGAATCAACATTGATGGTCTTGCCAAAGACAATTAATCTTTTAAATCTCTTCCTATTTACTAATATGTGTTTCTGATTCTCTGGCTAAAGAATCCTAGTTTCCACAGAATTCGCAGTTCCACAGATTTTCTCAACATCATAAAGATCCCTTTCAAGAATTCATAATGTTGTCTAGTGTTGTTTTACTCAAGGACATGTAAGCCATTTGCAAAGTCTCCTGACAGAATTGCCATATTTTGGTGTTTCCTGTCATGGGAACATTGGTCAGGATGACTGACAGATTAAAGCTACTGGCCTTTGAAGTAGATGTCACAGATGTTCTTTGGTGTGGTGACTAGGCAAGAGTATTTCAGAAATTAAATAATTGGGGAGGAAAAAGCTCTAACTTTTCAGGTTCATCTGCTGGAGGCACAGATTTGAGAGGGACTACCCTGCAAGTTGTCCTGGAATGCAGAGAATTTATCTGACAAAACAGCAAAAATATGGGTTAACATTTTGTTGGTTCTGGTTCACACAGTTCTACCCATCTTGTCCATTTCTCATAGCAATTCAAAGCAAATCTGAGTTTCTTAGTCTGAGACTCTCCTTTAAAAAAATATTTCCTGTTCCTTACCCTGTTGCATAGCAAGGTATGTGTGCATTTAAACACTGCAGCTCAACAGTATCTCTGGTAAACCTCTGTTTACTTAGTGGCCCATCTAACTTTATTTACCGATTATTTACAAAATTCTTGGTTATTTTTGGAACAGGTGAGGTGCATGAACAACTTTTTATTTCTCCCTTTTACTCTTTGACAAAAAGCCCCTGCCAATATCTGAGCTGTTTCCCTAGAATTTCCTGCTAGTGTCAGAAGAGACCCTCAGGCTATGGATTTTGTCTTAAGGGTTAAACTACAGTTCAGACTTACTTAAAAGAGGTTCACCACGTGCTGAATACATTGTCCTTTGCCACACTGAAAGCAGATTGAGAAGACAAATGTGCAAAAAGTGGCTAGAGAACACAGTAGAGTAAGAGCAACCAGATTTAGCTATTTCTGTTCTCTGTTGTGCCTTCCACACACCACCAGGCAGGCTCAACACAATCTAACTGTGCTTTTTGTAGAGTAAACTCAAACCCTCCACTCTAATATTGCTCCTACCCTGCCATCTCTATTGAAATCTTTCTCCCAAGTTAAATGGTGCTTTAAAACTGACCTTTCAGTCAAACCTCAGCAATGCTTTCCTCCACTGCTAACCCATTCTCTAAGGCCATACAGTCTTAATCAGGTGAACACTGATAGCACCAGTGCTATCCTAGGAGTTTTTCCTGGTTCCCAGAGGATGTCCAGCTGTCCTCAATTCACTGGGCACAGTGGCCTAAGAGTTTAGTTGTTGTACTGCAAAAGGTTGTAAACCACTGGCAGTGAAGTCTTCTTACATGTCCTGCTGCTTCTACTCCCTACAGACAGTTTGGTCTGTCCTGGCAATGGAAACTCAAATAGGTGAAGTTTCCTATGCTTAGCAGTGTTTTAAGTTAGATTGGTGTCTGATCAATTCAGCATTATGGATGCAACCTTAACTACTTGGTTGGTCCTGGATAATAATCATTAAAGACTGCAAAGTTTTAATTTCTCCTCTTCTAAGCCCTACAAGATATGGAAGGACTCTGATGTAAATGCCACAAATAGAGAACTGAGAGAGGAGAGGAAGGGGAACTGCTTATAGGTCTAATTTTAGGTTGGCAAGGCCATCCCAGTTGCCTCTATAGCCAGAGGAAAAAAGCACTCTCAGGGCAGAACATGGGTTTGTGTCACTTGTCTCTCTGCAGCTCTGCTGGGTCATCCTTCCCCAGGGCTTGTTCTCCTTTTCCACACTGAGCCAGAGGGGAGAGTGGATTTCACTCTGTGAAAGCCCAGCTGTTAACAGAGATCTGAGTGATGTTAATCCAAATATGAAAAAGAAAACAACCTTAGAGCCAAACAATCCCTAAAGCATTTCCCTGCACAGGCAGCTGCTTCTCAAAGCTGTGGAGCCAGGCCAGCCACCGAGGCTGTGGGGACAGGAAGGTGGAGGTGACAGGAGGACAGGAGCCCAGAGGCGCTTCCAGAGCACCAGCACTGATCCTGCTCTGGGGAAGCAGCCCTGGCAGGGCCCTCCTGGCTCTGTGTCTGGTTCTGGGCTCCTCAGTGCCAGGGACAGGGAGCCAGCAGAGCTGCAGAACTGATCAAGGCGCTGCAGCAGCTCTCCTGTGAGGAGAACCTGAGGGAACTGGGCCTGGACACAGCAGGTTGGACTCGACCTCAGAGAGCTTTTCCAGCCTAATTGATTCTGTGATTCTGTTCAGCTTTGAGAAGAAAGGACTGGGAAGGGACCTCATCAATGTGGAGGTGATAGAGGATGGATCAGGCTCTGCTTGGTGGTGCCAAGCAAAGTGACAAGGGGCAAAGGAAGAAACAGAGGTTCCAACTGAATGTGAGGAAGAACCTCTTTATTGCGCAGTGACCGAGCACTGAACGGGCTGCCCAGAGAGCGTGTGGGGTCTCCCTCACTGGAGATACCCAAGAACGGTCAGGACAGACTCCTGTGCCATGTGACCCTGCCTGAGCAGGCAGTTCAAGGCTCTGGTCCCTTCCAGCCCGGCCCATCCCCTGATCCTGTGCCTGCGGAGGGAGCAGAGCCCTTCCCGCGGCTCCCCGGGGGCACGGCTGTGACCGCCCGCCATGGCGGCCCCCTCAGGCGGCCCCGGCAGCAGCGAGCGGCAGCGCCAGCACCAGCAGCATGACGTCACCCCCGCGCGCAGGGCGCAGACGCGGCGTTGCGGCGCGCGACCGGGCCGCCCCCCCCCGCGAGCGGCGGGGGCCGTTCCCAGAATGCCGCGCGGCGCCGCCCGCCCCGCGCCGCCATGGAGGCGGCGGGCGCAGCCGGAGATCCCGGCCCCGCCGCCCGGCCCCGCTCCCGCTGAGCCCCGCGCGCCCCTCGCCCTGCAGCATGAGCGGCGGCGGCGGCGGCTCCTCGGCACCCGGCCGCTTCGCCGACTACTTCGTCATCTGCGGGCTGGACACCGAGACCGGGCTGGAGCCGGACGAGCTCTCCGGTGAGTGGCCGGAGGCGCTGGGCGCAGGGGCGGCGGGGTCCGGCCGCGCTGCCCGCACCGGTACCTGCCCTGCCCGCACCGGTACCTCCCTGCCCCGCAGCCCCGGGCGCTGCCGTGGTTGCCCGTGCCCCGCTGGGAGCCCCGGGCTCTGCGGCTCCCCGGGCATGCGGAGCGGCCGGCCGGGCGCGGACCGGGCTCGGTACGAGTGGCCGAGCTGCCCCGAAGCCGGCCGGGCAGCGCCGTTGGACGGGCTGGGCAGAGCGCGCCCTGAGCGCTGCCCTGGCTTTAGGCGGTCCGAGCCCCAGCGGCGATGTCCTGCGCTCCCTGCGCGTACCAACTTCAGCCGGGCGCTTGAGACACACGGGCACCCTGAACGAGTCGGGTTTGGGAGAGAGCGAAAACCTTTTGCGTGTTCCGTGTTGCCTTTTATTCGTAGCCCAGAATAAGAATTCTCTTGCAGGAGTATCCGAAAAGAAGTCGGATTAGGAAGTGATTACTCTGCTGTTAGGTGAGAATGTTCACACCGCAACTAAACCGTATCCATCTAAACCACACCACTGTGTCAAAGCAGTGTTTTTAAGGTTAAAAATAATTAAATTGTGTTTCAGCAGCACCTCTCTTCAGTTTCAGTCTGGCCTCAGTTAAATCGGAGTTTGGCTTAGCATCTCTAACAGTTAAGAAAGGTGAAGGAATGTGGTGGTGAAAACCTGACCTAACATCAGCACTGATTCTGTGTATCTGGGCTCTGAAATTGACCGGTAGTACATTCTCTCACCCCCTGCCTCGGTTTTTTACTAATTTGCTTTTGTAAGTTTTTTTTTTTCTTTTTTTTTTTTCTTTTTTTTTTTTTAACATATTGATGCATTTAAGCTGTCCTTCAGTAAATAAATGCTTGTTCCTGGTAGAGTGGAATTTGTGTTATTAGAACTGACTTCTTGCATTGAGTGAGCTCCTCTAAACTTTGCCTATTATAGAAACTCTTTTTTTTGTTTAATGACTTCAAACAAAATTTCTCACCTGTCCCTAGTGCTGAGCAGTACCCTTCCCTAAGAGAATTCTTGTTTGTCTAATGTTAAAGTGACTGTAGGCTACAGTTTGAGGCTTGAGGAGTGAGTACAGCATAACAGTGTGCTCTGCAATGGCACTGCAAATTACAGTATCAGTTTGATTTAAGAAATCCAAGAGAACAAAATGCAATGCTTTCATTGAGAGATATGTGAGGGTTTCTTTTAATTAAATGGAAAATGAACGAAGGTTATAGATCAAAAACAATTAGAAAGATGTTAATTTTGTGATTAATTTAGTACAAATCTATTTGTGTAATGTGGTGCGAGGCACACTCAGTAATGCTCTCTGCTCTTGATAGGCACATGAATAATTCTCTGCACATAATTCAATTTAAAACCAACAGTGCATTACTTTGGGCCAGCTATCTAATAGTAAACTGGAAGGTATAAGTGCCTTTTTTAAAATAGCCTGTCAGAGTGTGCAGGTCTGAAAGCTGGAGTGTGCTGTTCTTTCTGTATTTGCTCTCCTGGTCAAGGACTCTATCTATGGAATGTAGAACTGTAGTGTGTGCTGTATCCTGGTCTCTGCTGTTCCACCATGGTGTTACCTGTGACGAGGTGTGCGGCTGGGGGGAGAAGAGGTTTGTGTTTATGGGGGAGACAGATTTTTGCATGATTTGAGAAAAGATTTTAAAAGAAGGTGGGGAAAATTTCCAATAATGTCACAGCATAAGGGCTAGGTGGAATTCGGGTGTGTTTTCTTGAGTTTGTTGTGTTATTAATAATGCATTATAGTGTGACTGATAATGCTTTCAAACTGTGTCTTGGGCTATAGCCTCCTCCAGTGTCCACTGATAAAAATGGAGAGGCCTCTGCTATATTTCAGCGGCTTTCGGATAAGGCTTGGAAACACTCTGTACTTCCTGCGAGCCTTTCTTGTTTCAATGAAAGGGTCATTGTGCGCTGGTTCTTTTCCCCCCCTCCCTCTGATTTCTGCGCTGCAAAACAGCTTCTGAATCCTCGTCCTGTTGAGACAATTGGCTCCGTGAGTGCCCATTGTTGGACCGGGGCCGGGCACGGCGGGTCCCGGTGGGTCCCCTCAGGGCCGGGCATGGCGGGTCCCTGTGGGGCCGGGCACGGCGGGTCCGTGCGGGCTCTCCTGCGGGTCCCTGTGGGGCCGGGCACGGCGGGTCCGTGCGGGCTCTCCTGCGGGTCCCTGTGGGGCCGGGCACAGCGGGTCCGTGCGGGCTCTCCTGCGGGTCCCTGTGGGGCCGGACGCGGCGTGTCCCTCTGTGTCCCCCGGGGCTCTCCTGCGGCAGGGCTCCGGAGCGGCCCCGCATGATGTCATCCCTCCCTCCTTCCCTCCCTCCCTCCCCGCACGGAGCCCGCCGCGCTGCGCGGCCCCGGCGATGCTGCCCGCACACTTTGTTCTCGGCGGGCTCACCGAGCCGCGCAGTTCAGGTGTTCGGCCCTAATGTGGGTGCTGCAGCGTTGGCTTCAGGCTTGGAAATGAGGCATAAGCTCAGGAATTGGTGCTCGGTCGAATTACTTTGTTTGAAGAGACACCTCTGATGGCGTTTTCCCTTTGTATGTTGGAAGCTTACTGAACAGCACAGCTGTAAGGCTTTTTCCTGAAAAAGTTGGCTGGCTGGTTGGAGAGGCACAGGATATATAAATGTGTTTGTTTTCTTTAAATGTAATGAAAAATCCTGTATTTAGGACTTGTCGTTAGCACGGGTTAAAGAGTCTCTATCGCTAGGGCTTTTTTATCCCTAAATTCAATTCTGGGCGTCCTTTCTTATTTTGGTAATTGTGTTCCCAGTGGGTGACCTCTTAAAGGACACAGAAGATATTTGCTAGGTGATGGTAAAACAAAACAAAACCCCAGCACTGGGTGAAGCTTAAGCTCCAGTGTCAGCTGCTAAGCTGGGTGACAGAGAGAGGAACTGCGGTGCATTACTGTTTCCAGATGGTGTTGATACACCAGAAGTGATGACAGAATTTTTCATTACACTGCTGAGGTCTGTCACAGGTGTATTTCCTTCACAGAGCAAATCACAGAAGAGTTGAGGTTGGAAGGGACCTTTGGCAGTTGTCAGGTCTGGGACAATGTCCAGGTGATTTTGGGTATCACCAGAAATGGGGACTCCACACGTTCCCTGTGCAGCCTGTGCCAGGGCTCAGTTACCCTCACAGTGAAAAGCTGTGTCCTGATGTTTGATGGAACCTCCTAGTTTTGGTTTGTGCCCATTACCTCTGGCTCTGGCATGGGATACAGCCTGTCTCCATCACCTTTGCGCTTTCTGTTAGATGTTTATATACATTGCTGAGATTGTGTCCTGAGCTTTTCTGTTCTGCAGGCTGAACAGTGCCAGCTCTGTCAGCCTTGGCTCCTGTCCCTTATTCGTGTTTGTGGCCCCTTGCTGCACTCTCTGTGCTAAGGGGCACAGAGCTGGGCACAGCTGTGGCCCCTCCAGGGCAGGATCACCTCCCTCAGCCCGCTGCAAATGTTTTTGACTAATAAACCCCATGTACCATTGGCCTTCTTTGGAGCAAGGGCACGTTGCTGGCCCTTGGTCATCTGGAGATGATGAAATACATCACCAAAAATCTACTGTATGTAATGTAATGTATTGTAATGCTGCAACATTATGGTAGGATTTCTTCATTCAGATTGTGTGATTGTGCCCTGGAAAGGTAATGAGAATGGAGTTGAGGCTCATCTTTCAGCTGCAGTCCTTTGTCTGTTGAGTTAATCAGATGTGATCTGAATGATGGTGGGAAGCCTTGCACTATATGAAACTGTTGGGGTTTTAATGGAAAAAAACATGGAATAAAAGGATTTTTACAAGCAATCACTTGTCATCAGAGTTTGTTTATTATGGAGTGGCAAAGCAGAGCATTAACTTGCCATTGCCTTACATTTATGTGAAATGTGGTCTTGGGGTTGCTTTTACAAGATACAGAACTCAGATCTAAATATCTGGAACCCATGTTCTAATTAAATTCTTCTGCTGAACATATCTTGGTAGTCTTGAATGTTGTGTAAAGATGATAACAGTTATTTTAGAACTAGCAATGTTACAAAGGAGAAATAGTGTAAAGAAAAAAAAGCCTATGATCTGTGAAGAAAAGATCGATTATTTAATAATAGGTCTGTTTTTTTTAAAAAAAAAAAGAAGAGTAAACCCAATGACTACTCTGCTACCTGTACTTTTTTCCCTGCCTTTCTTCCCAGTTTGAACTGGTTTTTTAAGATTTGGTCTAAAAATTACTTTATTTGGTAGGTGAACTTGTGTTCCTTTGCTCAAGTCCTTATCAGGGTGCTTTGAGTTTTTCCACCTGATCATGAGCTTCATCTTTACAGAAGAATGAAAACAGAGTTAGGTGAATCCCATTTGTCCAGGAAATATCTTTCCTGTAGAGACCCTTCAAGAGCCTTTTCAGAATTCATGTTAGGTCTGCTTTCACTCTCTTGTATGATGATCTGATACAATTTTAATGGTTCTTCCTCTGTTGTACCTTTTTTTTTTTTTTTTGCATTTTCTTTTTAATGGTGTTGAGGCAAGATCTCTGCATGTAGATTAAGTAGATTAACATGACTGGTTATGAGTGAGGCATCTCTGTGTTGCCACAGGAGCCACTGGATTGCTGCTGGTGTGTGAAAAGAAGATGATACCTGGTGTATGGTATTCACCTAGCTCCACTCAAAATTATTCTGACAATCTCAGAGAGTGTTTCTCCTCACCAGGAAAACAGAAATGTTGTCTCACCTCATTTCCCTGTCTGTAATTGAAGTGTCATTATTTTTCTATTTTGTTGGCCTCAAATTTAAAATGACAGCTCATCTTTGTGCATTGTTAGGGGTTGTTTTAATGGAATTCCGTATTGATATAAACTTAAAAAAAAAAAAAGTGTGTGATGACATGATTGAAAGCATTGGCCACATATGTAAGCCAATAAATTGCTTAGTGGAATTATTTCCATTCTGGAAGTCCATGAAGTAAGGCTGTTATCAGCACCCATGTTCATTTCCAAGTTAAACACACTTAAATACTTCCAGGCTTTTATTTTGCTGCAAAGGTATTTGTAAGGGCTGGCTAAAGGGAAAGAGGAGGAAGAAGAAATGCAAACAGTTTAAATTAGCAGATATAATTTTCTGATTGACATTTGACTGTTTTGTAGTTTGTTGTGTTAGGAATTTTAATCTCAGAATTAAGACATTTGGGGTTGGAGCCAGCTGTGGTGTTTGCAGTGGAGCCCTTCTGCAATACTGTAAAATAGCATGTGAGTAAATTCCTCTATCTTTGCTGTGGTGGTGGCACCAGCACTTGCTGCAGAAGTGAATTCCATTGCTGGGAACTATTGCTTGATTTTACCAAAGGCTGAATTGTTCTGTGATTGTGGGGTTTTGGTTTTGGTAGGTTTTTTTCTCCCTCTTCCTCCCTTTGTGCATGTGGATGGTATCCATGCAAGCTTCCCACAGTTGCCACTGGTGCCTGTTCCCTTGGGGGTTCATTCTGAGGCTGAGGGGAGGTTTGCAGCTCCCTTGCCTCTCTGGGATTGCTGACAAGGTGCTCACCCTGTGGGAGGCCCCTGCACTTCCCCAAGGCTCACAGCTCACCTGGTTTCACTCAGGGCACTGTGGACAGGCAGCAGATAGCAGCAGCTTTTGGCTGGGCTTACACAGGCACATGTGAGATGTTTAAATCCAGATAATAGCTTATTCCACTCTTCCCTACCCCCTCTATCTTTTCCCAAGAAGCTGGAGCTGTTTGCCGTGTTTGAGTGCCAAAAAGGTCTTTTGTCTCTTTGGGAACTGAGGCAGACGTGCCAGGGTAGCTGATATGTGGATAAAGAAAGGCAGAGCTGATGTAAGGGGGGAGCAGCTGGACTCTGCTGAGCTGCATTTGGAGCCACAGGCTGCTGGGGATGTTTCTGTAATGCCAATCTTGTTCTATCATATTTGTGTTGTGGGGTCAGTTGAGCTGGGTCCTTTATGGAATACTCCCCTCAAAACCTTTCTGTATTCAGTTATAAATTTGGTTTACTTGGAAGGCTCTTTGGCAATGTGTGGGGGAGGAGAAAGGTTACAAGTTCTTGATTTGAGAATAAATTTAAGGTGTTAAAGCATTGTCTGAAGAACCAAGGTTTACAAGTCTGTTTTTAAGCCTTTTAAAAGGCTTAATTCCTATGGCTTTCAAAAAAGCCATAGGAATTTTAAAAAAAGGCATAGGAATTTTAGCTTACTAAGGGCTTACAAAGATGGGCTCATTTGGCTTTCTGTCCATTAGGGTTTTTTTGGTGCTAGTTTGTTTTTTCCTGTTATATTTGGGGATCTTTGCAGTTTATTTTGCAAGAGAGACGCTACACAAAGAGCTCTGAAGTGAATTGGATGGGAAATACTGCCATTTTGCAAATAATAACTTTTTTCCCAATTCTTCAAATTATTGATTCTGAAGTTTCAAAACACCACAATTGTTTTTTATCCACCTTTTGACTTAGTAAAGTCCTACTTGAGTGTTCTTGGTAATGACTTCTCATAGTTATCTTTTGAATTCCCACTAACCTGCAGGGCTCGTGTAGCAGAAATGATGCCCATGAAGTGACAGTGTCAGAAGCAATTACTTAGTGATGCACACTGTGCACTAATTACTCTCTCAATTTCTTGACAACCATTTCAGATTTGTGGTTTGCAGTCAAGTTTGCAGTGAGCTGGAATGCTATCCCTGTGAGGCTTAAAACATTATTGCACAGAGAAATTATCAAGCATTCCAGCACTAACTGGTGAAGGATGTAGAATTTACTTGGAGTGTTTCTGCTCAAGGCATGTTTCTTAGTCTTTCCAGGAAAATGCTACTCCACTTACGGTTTGATGGGCAAGAGCTCATTGGTTGCAAACTTTCCTGTAGAAGTGTAGAATATTGGCTTATTTATTTAGTTTTTTTGGGTTTTTTTACTGGCTCTTTTATCAGCCACAGTCAGGTACCATGTGTACACCTGTACTGAGTCATTTACATATGGATACTGAAGCATTTTGAGAAAGAAACTATCTCATTTCATGGGTAAGTGATCTAGAGACAACATGGCAGGCAAAAGGAGCCTCTTCAGAGAAAGCAGCATTTCAGTATCTGAGTGAGGAAAAAAGGTTGCTTTTACAGAAACAGATAATCTTTCACATAGCTTCAGGTGAGTTTGAAAAAGTTTCTTTTTTGCAGTACAAGCATAAACTTTTAGGAGCTTTTCTTGCCTGTTATTCCTCCTTAACTTGCTACTTTCAGCAAGCTGCCTTGCCAATTATTGTTTCCTAATTTTGGCCCCCAAGCCCAGCAATGTCCTACTGAGCTGCCATGAGAGTTGCATTGGGGAAAACATAAGTCCCTTAAGTCAACAAGGTTGGTGCCAGCATAAGGCTGTCATGTCCTTTCTGTCTCTTTTATGTGTGGGATCTGGGAAATGTCAAGTAAGCTCCTTTTTAAATTGAAATGTGAAGTAACTCCTTCAAAAGTTTTGCTCAAGACTGGTAAAATTTCTGTTTACCAGTATCTTGGTAATTTCTCAGAATTCTTTTGGCAGAGATTTTATGGCAGTGCAGACCAATCCAAGTGTAAGGTGTTGTGGTCTCTGTTTCCTGTCCTTACTGAGGTCTTTGTTTATGACCTGGACCACAGTGGTGATACACAGTTGTGAGTGGTTAACTTGGACTTGAGACTTCTGTTCTCAGGTCTTTGAAAACATGAGGGTTTTTTTTTGTTAAGAAAACATGAATTTTTTTAATTGGACAAGAAAGGTGAGCTTGCTAGGCTTATGTGTAACAGGGAGAGAGCTCAGGAGGCATGGATGGAGAGATGATAAAGAATGATCCAGCCAGAGCAGAGATAAGCTTTGGGGTTTGTCATATCCCTTGACCAAACTGTCAACATCTGAGTAGTTTTCTGTGATTAGAAATCACTCCTATCAAGCAACCTGACTTTCTTACAGCACACATTTTGTTTTATTCAGAAGGGGAGCAGTCCTTGTTAAGGCAGGTTACTTTCAAAGGTTAGATACTAAAGTGAAGCACACTGGCCAGGGCTGGTATACTGAAATGACTGCATTGCTGATCTTTCTGTATTTTTCTGACCTCTGTATGGTTTTAAAACCTGCTGAAAGACTTAATGTGTTTTGTAAAATACGTTTTTCCTTTTCAGTGCAAAACCTCAGTGATATCCTGGTTGAAGGACTGGAAAAGTGCTTCAGTAAGATTTGATGCTTATTTTTTTGCACAGATGTGTTTTCATCAGTCCTCAGAGCCAGAGGGCTGTGGGAGCACAAAAAGTAGGGCCATTTGAGTGGATGGGGTGTGTCACTGTGAAAGGAGACCATGGTTGTTGGGAAGAGTTGTTTGGAATGATCTGTGCTCAGGCTTTCCTGAAGAGTCCCGCTGGATCTGCCAGTCCTGGGGGGGCATGAGGAGAACAGCTGGTTTCTATATTAAATATGCTTAAAATATGCTTGTCTCCACTTCTGTTACACATTTTTAGTACATGTAAAAGAATTTGGTTCTATTCTGAAGGTAAGCCACCCTTTTCCTTTCTTAGTGTCTTCTGTTGCACATATTGCAGATCTATTGTGTAATGGAAATAGTGTGTCCCTCCTGACCCCTGTGGCTGTGAACACGCCTTTCATTGAAATTCTGAGCCCTGCCGCTGCTGTTTAGTTGGAAACAGACCTAAATATCTTTCTGTAAGTCTTTTTGCTTGGGCTAGAGCAGAAAAGTGGTTTAGTAAAACAATTCTGGTTTTAGGACCATTCCATTGAAAATTTCTGCTAGACAGTCTTGATTAAAATACATTGTATTTTATATTGTCCATCTGCCTTCCTGTGTTACATACAAAAGAGCACAAAGGGAAAAGCTATAGGGAAAAAAAATCTTTAGGATGTTTTTAAAGATGCAAGCTGAGGACTATTTTAAAAGCTGCTTTAGATTCTTGGTAGTTTCTTCTGCTCCTACCCTGTCCTGCCACTTCCTTGTCCCACCTCTTCCCGCCTTCCTTGCACCAGGAGCAGAACAATAAAAACAAAAGCTTTTGGTTTCCTGACCTTACAATCACAGAATGCAGATGGCCTCAGCTGTTTCTCTGTGGTGCTTTAAATTCATTGTTGCAGCATTTGAAACGATTCCCGGCTGTGTGTGGCAACATGTTTTGTTATCAACTAGATGAATGCTGGGGCTTAAATGATGAATGGCTATCTATTAACTCCTAGATTTTCATTTGCCATGAAGGGCTTGCAAGAATTTACCTATCAAAGGAATAAACGATTATTTGTATCAGGCAGAGTTTACACTGAATTTCCAGTTAGCAAAATGACCTCTTTTTTATTTATTTCTTTTCACAGTGAGTTTGTTTGTGTTATGATTTTTGAAACATTACTTTTCTTGAATTTTGGGAAGTGAAAGAAAATGGGAAGACAACAGGACCTTTAACGGTTAACAGATTAGGGTTAACTCTCTTTTTTTGTCTCTCTCACCTTTTTAAAGTCTGCAGAAGGAGGAATTTTATAGTCAGTTGAATGTTCAATGGAGAATGTTCTCCTTGGATTGGGATAAGGGATTTTTACAAGCAACTATGGGTTCCCTAGATGACAAACAGGAAAAAAAATCAGAGCCTTTTAGACTGGTTATTTCTTTGTCTTTTCCCTCCTCCCTCTGAAGCACATCCTTCAGCTTTCCCAGAGGAAGGATGGCACTCCATCCACACTCATTTCACTGGCCCTGGGATCCATAGCTGTGTGTTTGCAGCTCATATTCTCACCTTTGTTTCAGAAGGGCAGGCAGTGAACTTGCTTTGCCTTCAAGGTTTTATGTCAGGGGAAGTGGAACAGTAGCTGTAATAATGAAGGTTTTGGAGGAAGTCCCAGCTGTGGTAGATGTGTCACAAATGCAGTGGGGTGGAGGCTGCTGCAGACAGTGGCTCAAACACCTGATTCCAGCTGTTCCAACAACAGTGCTGCAGGGAAGTGAAAGTGACCCTGAAGATTTTTCTCCTGGATAATTTAACCTGCTTTAAAAAGTGTTCAAGTCCCAATTCCACATCAAATTAAGTGGTCTAATTCAGCTTGTGCTTTGCCAGGTGGTCTTGCCAATGGGGGCAGGGGGATAGGGAGTGTGGGACAGAGGGTTTGTGTGTTTCAGGATAAAAGGGAAGAATTCTTCTTTGTGTATATCTGAGCAAGAGGTTTGCTGGAGAAGGGAGTCCTCTCTAATGAGAAATATGTGCAGCTCTGTTTAAGGAGGAGGAACTGGAAGGAAGGAAGCAAGTCATAATCTGAAAGCATTTGTCTATTGATGGAGTGGCTCTTTGCTTACAGACTTGGCAGCTGCAGCTTTTCTTGAATCATGGTTTTTATTCCAAGAATTCTTGTATAATGAATTTCTTACCTTAGTCTGCCAGACTTTGAATGTTTATTTCCTGCATTTTAGAGAGGTGCTGTTTTCCCCTCTAGTTACATATGGTTTAATATTTGTTGAAGAACAATCAGAGAATTTTTCTGTTTTACAAGTAAACCTTGGCTAATTCTTACTGTGTTAATAGCTCTCTGTGTATGTATTGTATTTATTGAAAGGATTTTTCTTTAGTATTATAATAGAGTATCCTAAAAATCAGAATGGTGGTGTTCTCCAGAAGGCTTGGCCTAGGGTTTTTTCTTGTTTTGTTTGTTTCTTGTGTGTTTTTGAAAGGCTAGATTGAATCAACAGATTTCCATCTTATTTCACATCTATTATGGTATTATGGTTCAGGCCATATAATTTAATTGCTTGTTTGATGATCCCAGTTTTCTCTTAAGACTTGAAAATAGACTATTTCACCATTTTTGTTGGCAAGTTAAAAGAGGGCAAGTCTTATTTTTAACTAAACTCTTTTGCCTTTAATTTTAAGAGACTGATTCTTGGCTTGACCGTCTTTGTATCCCTTCATGCATCTTAAGCCCCTGTATTTGCTTTCACAGGCCAGGTGTGGTCATGTGTCAGTCTGAGTAATCCAGAAGTCCTCAGATCTCTCAGTGTATGCACCATCTCTTTCCCCCAGTGCCTCCCTCTCCCCAGATTGCCTTTATTTACTCCATACTTTCATCTTTTCTAGATTGTGGGTTCCAGAAGTGTGTGCACTCTCTCTGTTTTGCCAGTCAGCTGTTTTTATTTAGACTTGGACCATGAATTTTGGAGCTGAAGTAATTTTATGTTTGATAAACATAATTATTTACTGTAGTATCTGTACCCTTATTTTGTGTACTGAGGATGTTTGCTGGCTGAACTGGGAATCCCATTGCTGTTTATGCTGCTGGTTTTGGATTCACCTCATTCGGAGTGTTACTTTTATCTTTGGAACTAAGGCAAATTGTATCTTTGGAAACATTTTATTTCTTTTCATTAGCTGCTTTGACAGGTATGGTTTTGCTCTTAAAAAATTCTCACCTGAAACCCAAGAATGAGAAAGATTATTTTCAAAATGTCCTATGATGGCCTTTTCACTGAGGTATGGCTTTGTGCTTTATAGCAGTTTTTTATTTGAAGCCGGGTAGAATTAGGCTGCTCTGGGAATGGTGTTTATAGTTTAGGTGCTGTTCAAATCCCCTTGTTGTCTGATTTTTGCCTTGCAGCCCTCATGTGTGAAAACCTCTGCTGTTTGTCTGTCATGGTCAGACAGACATGGTCTCCAGTCTGGTCTCCAGTTCCCCACCCTGCAGGACTTGGAGGGTTCCCACCACTCCCAGATCCTTTGAGCTGTGGGGCAGAAAGTGCAGAGCTCAAGGGTGTGGTTATAGGGTCTGTAGGGTCTTCTCTAAATCCATTTTCTCTGGATTCTCTGTGCTGAGTAGTACAGGAAAGCTGCCCTAAGTGCATGGCTCATAGTTTCTGTTGCTGGTACAAATTTTCACTGTTCTTACTCATTTATTAATTACAGCAATATGACTGTTTCATGTTGAAGCTGTTTTATATTTAGTTCAAGACATTCATTTTAGTGACAGCAGAAATTGATAGAGTCTCTGTATGCTAAAGGATCCCAGTAAGTGTCTTTATGTGGAAAATATAAAGTTAATGTTTTAATTGCATGCTATCTAAGAATTTTTTATTTGAAGATGTCATGTATACAATAAATGTACACTGAGACAGAATGAATTGAATTAATAGCAGGCTGTATCACAGGAATTTAAAGAAAGAAGCTGCCTGTCTGGGTAGAAGCAGCAAACCACTTAATCAGAACCAGTCAAGCTTTCTGGATCTTTGTTCTGTAATTATTTTGAGCAGATGAGTGGACTCAGTGAGCAAACAAAGGTGGCAGTATTAATGATGCCTTAAAATCAGTATTGCCACCACCATTTAGTTTGTTTTTGGGGCACTTTTTCTGGTAACTAGGCTAACCTATTCTGACTTGCTCTCTGTTGTCATAGAGGGAAAATTGAGCTGGTCTACATCTGAGATAGCTGCTCAAAGATGTTTTTCCTAGATGAGATGCAGGGAGAAGTTCCTATACAGTTCTTAGTCTTGCATACGTTTTAGAGTTGCAGCACTGCAGTCACTTTGTAAATATTAAAGCCAAATGGTGAATTGACAGCATGTTCAAAAGGCCATGACTCTGTTTAAAAAAGGCTTTATTTGCAAAGCATCCTTGGCTTTTTTTTTAACAAGTTTTTCCTTTCTCATTAAGGACAACTTAAGCCACTGTTCTATTATGTAAATGAAAACTTTTCATGGCAGTGTAGGATTTACAGAGAACGATTTGAGATATTGAAGACAAAAAATGCAGGGTTAAAGACATTCTTACAAAGAAGCAAGCTAGTCAGCAGGGAAATTTGAATTGTTAGAATCATGTACAAGTTTTCTTGGAAATGTGCATTAGAAATTTGTAAGCAATGCATGTGGAAACGTTACATCTATGCAAGGTCATAAGTAGGTGAATCTGCAAGTTGTATAACCTAACCATTTTTCTTATTACTGTATTGGGAAGACCCTTTCCCCCCCCCCCCCCCCCCCCTTTCTTTTCCTGAAGAGGAATACAGAAGGCAGTGAATCATATTTTTCTCTGGGTAAATCAGGAAAGAGCTAAAATTAGACCTTCTGAGTTCATTCTTTTTATTCCCGCTCAAAGCTGAGGAAAGCTTGGTAGATGGCATTTGCAGGTTTTGAATTGAATGTTTTAATTTTAGTTTATAGAACTTTTTCCCCCCTTGTTATAATCTTACAAAAAAGTCATATCCATTGGTATGGATAGCTTCATGCAGAGTGATGCATGAGACTTCCAAAGCAATGCTGTCCTGCCTAGGCTGGAGACTCCATGAGTTTGTAATTCCTAATTCTCGTCAGATCAAACACAGACACTGCTGTCCACTGCTCACAGGTGGAGCAGCAAGAGAAGTAACGCAGGTGAGAAGGGGGAGCAGCATGAAAATGAGAGCCAGGGAGGTTTCCAGCATACCCTACAGATCTCTGTGGTGGTGTGGCACATGTTCAGTGTTAGGTGACTCAGGAAGGGGCTGATAAAATTAGGTGTACTTGTTAGTTCAGCGTAGGATACTTGCAGTGCATGCATTAGCCGCTCTAATGTGCTGGCAATTACAAAGTCCAAATTACAGATATGTAGGCCAGCATAATTTCAGGTGGTGCAATGAAGTTGAAACTGAAAGCCCATAATGGTTCCATACATTGCAAACAGCATTAGGTGGCTGTTAGAGCAGCAGTGTGAGCTGCTGTGAAAAGGGGAGCTGGATTGTTTGAGCTGGATCTTCCAAATAAATGTAATGTGTTTCAACTCTCTGGTCATCCTGAGCAGGTTTGTAGTTTGCTTTATGCACGCAACTCAGTCCATCAGGTTCAGTTTGCTGAAAAGATGTGAGAGGGAGGTGTTGGAGAATTACCAGCCTCTGATGTGGGATTTAATCCTGTTGGTGCTGAGTGTCCCCCTCTGTGGTCTGAGCCTGCTCTCAGCTGAGCTCTGCCTGCCCAGGAGGAGCCAGGCCAAACCTGCAATCCTGGACACCCCTCAGCCAAGGAGACTTCCTCAGAGGCTGTGTCTAGCTGGTGACCTCCCCTTTGATAAGCAAGCTGCCTGCAATAACTTGTCTTTCATGCATGTCTTCTCAAATTACACGGTGGTGTGGTTTCAGCCAGCCCCACACAGCCTCTCACTCCCCTCCTGTGGAGTGGGTGAGGCAATCAGAAATCTGAAACTGGGAAAACTCTCAGGTCAGGATAAAAACAGCATAATAGGTAAAGCAAAAGAGGAATTACTCACCACCACCCCAGGGTAGGCAGGTGCTCAGCCATCTCCAGGACAGCAGGGATCGATCATGTTTAATGGGCAGGATTGGTAAAGTGTGAAAAATGGGAGAGGAAGCAAAGGGCATCACCAGAGCTGGTGATGGTTGCTGGTGTTGAAAAACCTGTTTATTGCCTGGCATGGCAGGAGCCAGCAGGTATTGAGCTGGGCCTCAGGAGGAGAGAGGGCTGTCTTCAGGAGCCAGCAGGTGTTAGAGCTCTAGCACGTGTTTTCTCCAGCTCACCAGTTTCACAGCCCCTGTGTCTGTGCTTTACTTTCTGCTTCCCTCCTGTTTTGGGGAATCACCATGAGCTAATTAAGCTGTTTGTGTGACTGTACTGGATTAGTGAAATGTTAATCTTTGTTAACCCTTTCTTTATTCTCTATTTGTTTATTTTTAATCCATGTTGTTTCACTGATCCTATTTTGAGTGGAATGACACAGGGAGTGGTTTTTTTTTCCAATGACAAATTCTGAGATGCTCTGTGTCACTGTCATTCCCCTGCTGGTGCAGTGTCACGGCTGCACTAAAGTGGTGCTTGTGGATTTGTATTGAGTCTGGTTAAATTATATTTCTCTATGCTTTCATGTTATTGTTTACATTGCAAAATGCAGTGGGATTCTTACTGTTTTGAACGTTTGATGTTGGCCTGAAACTTCCTGAAGTATTGCTGGGTGTTTGTGGGTTTCATATGTTGTTTGACATTTCTTGACAAATAATCTTATAGTTGTAGCTGTTTCATCATTGATTCTGATTTAAGTCCAAGGTAGTTGCAACTCTGCAGTGTGTGGAACATTTTGCATCTTGATTTTTGTAGAGCTTTTCCTCTGATATAACAAACACCTGAGGGGTAAATGTGTATGTGAGGAACATCAATGGTGTTTGAAAGACCTCTCTAGTCTTCAGCAGGAAATACTGTGTTCCATTAAAAATCCCCAAAATTTTCCTTTTGTGTGGAATGTGTATAAAAGAAAGAAATTATTTTTAGATAAATAATTTCTAAGGAACTCTTTACTATTACTTGGATAAGGAAAGTACTTTCTAGCTATTACTTCTGCTAAGGGAGAGAAACCATGTGAAAAAGATGATATGAGGATAGCAGTCCTTTGATGGTTATTAAGTGTGGGAACTTGCTCTATCTCAACTTATGGCATACATCATATTTTTATCAGTTTTATTTCCTCTTATGCCTTCATGCCTTCGTTTTTCCTCTTATGCCTTCATTTTCTTAGTTGCAGAATACAACTGTCCATTTCTGCTGGTGGGTTGGTGGTCTCTTGCATTTGCTAAAATTGCTCTTCACTCTTTTTATCAAAACCATTTCAATTATTCCTGAATTAATCAACTAACTGAAGGAAACCAAGATTATCTCAGTTGGTTAGAGCATGGTGCTAATAACATGAAGGTTGTGGCTTGATTCCCGTTACTTAAGAGTTGGACTCAATGATCCTTGTGGGTCCCTTCCAGCTCAGAATATCCTTTTAATTCTGTCACTCTGTAATGCACACAGAGACAGATCTTGAAACCTTGAGTTATTTTTGCTGCTGGAGATGTGCTGCAGTTGGTGCTTTGCTGTAGCAGGGTGTCTCTGTTTGAGGCTCATCATAAATGTAGAAATTTAGGGTTAATTGCTTTTTGCCTCTGGATGTAAGTAAATATTGTTTGTGGATTTTCCCCCTCCCCACTGCTGATGGCTGTCTAGTGACAATCACTAGAGAGGAGAGAAGGGGGGTGCTCAGGTTCCCTTTACTTGTGGTGGCCAGAAAACAGAGTGTCCAGTGTCCTGGGCTTGCACAGATCGCCTGGGCTGAACTTTCCAACGTTGCTGAGCTGTCCCTTGACATTCGCTGCTTGTTTGAACCAGGATCTTTGGGAGTCAGCATGGTCCAGGGAGTTTGTGATATTCCAAGCATGAAGGCTCTCCCAAAAGAGCTGCCTGGGGATGGGAGACTGTGCTGCTGTGGAAGGGCAGAGGAGCATCCTGCAGAGCTGGCAGCAGCATTCCTGGAGAGGAGAGGAAGGTGCTGCTGGGGCACTGTGGCAGCAGCAGTGTCTGTACAACAGCTGAGTGCCTTGATGGATCCCAGCAAGGCCTGACAGGGTTCCTTATGTTTCTGTCTGAATCAGGACTCAGTGGTTTCCAGAAATCAATTTTGGTTCTTTCATTAAATTACAGCCAGACTCCAGCTCTAAAAAATTTAAGAGTGTGTTGGTGAGAATGTCTCTTGGGAGGAGATGGTGCAAGGCTTCTTTAAATAGGTGAACATCCATTCAGTGTTTGTTAGCGTTTGGGCTTTTTTTTAATCATGCAGCATCGTGTATTTTGCAGTGTTACTACTCTTAATGAAAAGGTCTTTGAATCACAGATCTTCCTTTTTAATTTCAAAATGTATATCCTTGCACATAGGTGAACTCAGTGTTTGTGCTGTGTGGTTTCCAGGTTCAGGAGAAAATTTGGCCTTCGTGTATTTTCTCTCCTCTACGTATGTGGAAGATAAAAAAAAGCCAGCCAAAGAACAAAACAGCTTAGTACATGTCTGAGGTTTTTCCTCAATTATCTAAAAGTTGACATTACATCATCTGCGCAGATGTAAATATAGAAAACAGTAGGTGTGTTAAATCTCCTGACATACTTTTAAAAGCTTTTTACAGAGGACTGACTTCACTTGAGTGGATGTTTGTGTCAGTAGAGATGTGGCATTATGTCCATTTTTCTTTCTGGGAGACTGGAAGTTTCTTTAAATGTTTATTTTCATCTTTTATGGTTGTGTTAGCTGTGGAGATGCTGTTATCTTTTCTGTCTTTAGCTCTACTCTTTCATAAGATGGTTATATTTCAGTGGTGTCCTTGTTATTCCTAACTATTCCTCTCTCTGCATGTTTCAGATTTTCCCAAATACGCTTTTTTTTTTCTTTCTGAACAATGATATTATTGAATGATATGGTTGAACAGATTAATAAATAATGTAGCTGTGTGGTTTTGTATGAAAATTAGCTGAGCTGTTGATTTTCCAGACAAATAATGAAAGCAATGCCTCCTTCAATTTCATGCTAAAACCCAGAGAATTAACAAAATAGATGTGAATATTTTGGGTATTGTGAGACCTGTCCTAGGTCCTGATTCAGGGTAAGTTCCCTGTCTGAGATAGTATTTAAGACTTAAAGAAAATCCACAGTTACCAGGCTTCTCAGCTGTCAAAGGACTTGTTAAGCATTCACTGGAAATTCTGTTTGCTTTGGTGTAATGTGTGTGTTGGGTTCTGTATTGTGCAGAGACAGTGCTGCAAGATCTCTGTCCATGGCTACTTAGTGCAAGTAAATGTTGTGCCAAATAAAGATTCTAACTTGGCTTTGAAATTGAACTTTAAATATTACTCTAGACATACAAAACAAACCGAACCAATTCTGAAATCAATTTCTATTGCCTTGTAATTGCTTCATGTAAGAAAACAAGAGAGGATTTGGAGTGTGTTTTCTCTTTTGCAGGTGTTGCTGAAATAGTTCCATTTATTTAAAGCATATGATTTTATGCAATTGTGCCTGATTGTTAGTGCAGCTGTCAACAGCTGCATGCTCATTTAGCTAATTGCATTCTAGTAATATAGCTAAGCTTATTTTAAGATACACAGTTGTACATTTTTGTTTTTTTAAAGCAACTGCTCACACTCAGAGTATTTACTGCAGAAAGTTCTGTGCTATCACAATGGGCTGTCATTGCCCTAGAGGAAAGTTCAGAGCTTCCACACAAGGCTTTCAGCCAATCTAGTGTATGGATAGCACCTGTGGGAAGTTGGACCATGCCACTTAAATTCACACAATTCTAAAGGCCTTGAAATGATCTTGTCCTTGGGGTCAGTTTCATCATCTGCTCTTTGGGAATATTTTGTAGTTAAAATGTGAAACTTTAGTTTCACAAGCAGCTTGTTCCTCCTGCATCGGTGTTCTGGCTGTGTGTACAGGAACAGTGAGATTTTCTTACATACTGATCATCTCCTTCTAGAAATTTGTAGGTAAAATGAGAAATTTGTGTAAGTTATGTATGTAGAAAAAGCATATTAGGGGAGTAGCCTGTCCTGCATGCTAATTCTGGATATTTACATGTTTTTTCTGGTGTGTGTTCGTGACGGGATCACAAGCAACAGTATGAAATGTATAATGCAGTGTTGTTTTTATTTGTTATATAGCTTTATGCCAGTATATACAGGCCTCTAAAACCCGAGATGGTGGCAGCCGTTTCATTTCAAGTGCAACAGAAGGTAAAGGAAAAAGTGTGGGGCAAAAAAAAAGCACTTTGTTCATCTGATACTCTTTCTTCATGGACGTTTATGTGGTTCTTGACCTTCTAACCTTCTAGACTCTTCCTTCACAGCTAACTTCTTGCAATAGATGGTGGTTATCTTTTTTCCTGAGTCTTGAAAATGAAATTAAGAGATCTCATGATGTCACTTGAATGTCTATCTAAAAGTTGCATCATCTTTGCATTTTGTCTATTTGTGCTTTTCTTCAATAACAACATTGCACTGAAACTGAAGCTTTCGCTGTGTTTTAACAAGAATCTGAAATATCTGGAGAGTGGCTTAGAGAATTGCTGTCATGACCACAATCTCAAGATTGCCACACTTAAGGAAAAGCACAGATACTCAGTGACACAGAAATGTTACAAAGCTAATCCTTGCTATTATCTGCAGTCTGACTATATGCTAACCAACTGTCTGCATTTTCTGTTTCTCTTAAAAGGAATGTGTCCTTAATTCACTTACCCTCGAGTCTACCTGCTGATGTCCTGCTTTTTGGCCTTGTTTTTGCTCAAAAAGGGAATGAAATATTTACTTGTGTGTTTTTCTTTCATCTGCAGGGGAAAACTTTGAGCAGACTCCGTTAAGACGCACATTTAAATCCAAAGTTCTTGCTCGCTATCCTGAGAATGTTGAATGGAACCCTTTTGACCAGGATGCAGTGGGAATGGTCAGTATCACTTCATGGCTTTTGGTTTTTTTGTTACTTCTAGAGAATTAGTAGAGAAATAAATTAGTCTGCAGTTAATAAATCCTTTTTTGTGCATGATTTTTCCATTTAATGGAATGTGGTGTATCTTAATTTAGATAAAATATAGTAGTTTTCTCTCTCAGGTTTCTGGTCTTGGTGACCAGAAAAGTACTTTCCTTTATATGTGTTTGAATTTTATTATTTTATTCCTAAAAATATGAGGCTGGTAACAAAATAGTAATAAGTTTCAATAGAAATTGCATGCAGCTCTTTTGATACATTCCTTTTGTTTTTCTGATGTAGACCCATATCACTGTATTGTGCAGAAATGAAACACTTAATAGAATTTAAAGTGTGATGTGATGGCAGCCTGTGGATTTTAAATCCCATTTTCACCAATGCTTCTGCAGGCAGGGGGAAGGAAAAACGTCTTTTAATGGATTTTGTCTCCCCTTCCCCTTTTTTGTAGCTGTGTATGCCTAAAGGGCTTGCTTTCAAGACACAAGCAGATTGCAGAGAACCTCAGTTCCACTCTTTCATTATCACTCGTGAAGATGGCTCGCGGACATTTGGATTTTCTCTCACGTTTTTTGAGGAGGTCACTAGCAAGCAGATCTGCAGTGCAATGCAGACGCTGTACCACATGCACAATGCTGAATATGACATTCTTCACAGCCCTCCCTCCAATGACAAGGAGAGCTGCAGCAGCACTGGGGACTGCAATGGCACCTCTGTCTCAAAGCTGCAGCGGTTTAACTCCTACGACATCAGCAGAGACACTCTCTATGTCTCCAAGTGCATTTGTCTGATTACTCCAATGTCTTTCATGAAAGCTTGTAAGAAAGTTCTGGAACAGCTTCACCAAGCAGTGACTTCGCCTCAGCCACCGCCACTACCTTTAGAGAGCTACATCTACAATATTCTCTATGAGGTTCCTCTTCCTCCAGCAGGAAGGTCATTGAAGTTTTCAGGTGTTTATGGACCAATTATCTGCCAGAGGCCAAGCACCAATGAACTACCATTGTTTGATTTTCCTGTTAAAGAAGTTTTTGAATTGCTTGGAGTAGAAAATGTGGTTCAACTCTTTACCTGTGCCCTTTTGGAGTTTCAGATACTGCTTTATTCACAGCGTGAGTACTTGGGTTTTGTTTTCTTATCTTGTAGTTGTACTGGCACCAGGTCTTACTGTGTCCTGACTGCTAAGAGCACCACAAACAGCAGAACATCTGCATTAAAGGGGCATGAGCATGCTATTGCAGTCTGGCTGATCTGTCTGCAGGTCTTCAGGTAAAGAAAAGCACTGTAAGGAGAGTGTTGCATTGGCTCCTGCTGTTAGACACCTAAACTTAAAACTGGCTTTTCACATCATCTCCTCTATTTGTGGTTTGGCTGACCTCTTTATTGTGGGCTCTGGAACTGTGGTCCTGGATAGAGCAGTTTGCCTTTTCCATGTTCCTGCCTAGCTGCTCAGCTGAACTCCCTGCTATCTCTGCAGAGCTAGCCATGCATTCTGAAACAATACACAGTTAATTATGTATATATCTGGTTCTGAAGAAGAGTTAATCATGCAAATACAATTTTTCTGTTCGAGCACCCAAAGTCACATTTTAGTTTTTACTTTGAAAGATAAGTACCTGAAAAAAGTTTTGACTGAGCTCAAATCCCAAATCCCCATGAAGGCCTTGAAAGAGTGACAGCTCTGAAGGCACAGAGCTGAAGCTTGCTTTGAAGAGGATGGGCAGCAACTGAGCTGAAATAGCATGTTTATCAGTTAGTGAGTAGTGTGGGAGTGGTATCTATTTTCTGTGTTGAAATTTGTGGATACTGGCCTTCTTTCTCCACATCCTGTTGCTCTAACACAGACTGTGTGGAATTATGCCAAAAGATAATTTCTGTACTTTTTCTTTTTGGTCCCAAGCTGACTAACATTAGTCCAGACTCAACCATTCAGAATGGTGTGGTTTAAGCAGACAGCCTGCATTTGAACACTACTTTATGGTAATGGTTTGGAAGCCTGAAAGACCTCAAGACAAATTCAGAGCTAGTCCATGGTGTTACTGAAATTTGTTTTCAGTGCTTAATTCCCTTGAGCTGTAACTGAAATACATAGAACACAGATAGTAACTATTTACAAAATATTACCTACATTTATCAGCAACCTTCTCCAAGCATGAAATACAGATTTTGTGTTGTGTTAAGATCTGTGCATAGACTATAGCCAAGGATGGATCTGTGTGTACAATCAGGGTGATTAAAAGTCTGTAATGGCATCAGGGTGTTAAATTACAGTTGTATCATTTTATAGACACTGTGAACTGCAAGAGAAAAACTGCCCAGTAATTCAGATGCAGTCAAAAAAACTTACAGAACTGTGTAGTGGTTACTCTCTTGGATTTAAAAAACAGATTCATAGCAAATGTAGAAATACTTGTCTAGCACACAAGCTTCTTTCGTGGTTTCCCCTGAAATGGATTAGGCATGGATATGTTTGAGATATATTTAAGGAGAGTTTCTGTGGATACCAGTGGAGGATTCCAACATCAGCACCCTTGATGAAGAAGGGTGTGGTGGTGTCTGTGGAGGTGTCTGAGTTCCTGTGGGGGGTTGGAAGCTCCCCATGTCCATCACCTGGTGGGAGCAGTGCTCCTGGAGCTCCCTCCAGGCCATCCCCTTGTGAGTGCTCTGTTGTTCCAGCCTGGAGCTCAGCTCACCTCTGGGCTGGCCTGCTGGATTCTGGCTTCTCTTTCCAAGCCTTTTTAATAGGTTCAGCTTTCTGTCTTGGGCCCTTTCCAGGTGTCTGATCAGTGGCTAATTAAAGAGGCTTAAAATAGCCCTGGAACACCTGAGTTTCTTGTTTGCAGGCTCAGCCATTTGGAGTTCAGAGGGATGAGGGATCACTTGGGACAGTTTCTGCCCACTCTTTCTCTGCCTCACTCCAAGCTTGGGCTCAGCTGGGCTGTGCTGTACATTTTATGGAGGTGTCTTGTCTCTCTGTCAAGTTCTCACCTTAGTTTTTGGTTGAAAAGTCTTCTTTCAGTAGAAAAATAATTTTTGTTAGTTGTTTGCTATCTTCTGAGCCTCAGGTTTGGTGAACTGGCTGCAGCAGTGCCCTCTCAGTAATAGTAGGCAGTTTTATTTTTTGAAACATGACTTCTATTAAGCACTTTCTGAGGGATTTAATCTCTCTGCTTTTTTGTTCTGTTTTCTTTAGTTTTTGTTTGTTTGCCTCTGTTATTCTTTTCAACTGGAATATGGTGCTAGTATATTCTCCTCTTTCTTCAGTATGGTTGAGTAACATCTGTTTTTTGCTGTTTGTAAAGCAGGAAATATTGAATGGAGGTACAGGTGATTGTGCACTCAGTTCTAAGTGGAATCAGGAGTTGCTTTACTTTTGTAAAGGCATTTTTGTGTTCTTGCATGCACACCAGTGTGAGGTCTGGGTTGTCCTTCAGAATAGAAATAGTGAGTTTTTAAACGTCCTTTGAGTTTGTTCAACCCAAGACAGCTGAGGTGACTGAGAAATTTCTTGTTCTCCTAGGTCAGGTGAGACTGTGATACTCACTGAATGGATTTAGATTTAGAATAGTACATGTCAGGATCAGCAGATTTGTAGGATTTACTTGGAAAAATACCCCTAAACCAAACACACACAAAATAACGAAAGACCACCAAAATAAAAACCAAACCCCAGACCTCTTGGAGGTCTGGTGGAACTAGATGATCTTGAGGTCCCTTTCAACCCAAACCTTTTCATAATTATATGTCTCTATGAATTTGTTGCCAAGTGCAGTTCTTTTGGAAACAAATTATTTTAGTGTTTTAAGTTTCAGTCAGTCCTTGGAGTAGGAGTAACTTCACTTGGCAGAGGAAGTGTTTTGGTTTAAGATTCCTTTGACATGTTTCTGACTTGATGCTTCTGGAAATTCTTCTTTTGTCCCACTATGTTGGCACAGCCTTGTGTATTTTGGATTGCTGTAAGCCAAGTGTGGGGAATGAATGCCTCAATTGGATTGTCCTGTTGAGAGACCTGTCCAACATTTGGAAAAGTGCCAGAGAGGGAGGAATTTGAGGATGCTGCAAGTGCTGAGGAACTCTGGAAAGAGCCAGTGGTGCTGGAGGCCTGTGGGAAGTGCCCTTGCCAGATGTTCTGTGGGACCTGGTTTGCATTCCTGCAATTTATGTTGCTCTTGTAACTGTGAAATAGACTTATTCCTTATCTCAGAGAGCACCGAGAGCTCTTCTGAAAAGTGTGTACTGAGTTGAGACAGCTGTGAAATCTGCTTGGAGGTAATTTTTCTAAACAGCTAGAAACAAAAAAAGGAGAAATGTAATGCACTGCTGCCACAGACTGTGCTTTAGGACAGTTTTTCATTAGTTTAAAATTATGTTCATCCTGGAGTATTAGTTTAATGTCTTTGCAGTATTACTCTGCTGCTTAGCTCTGATCTCTTACATAGGACACTCTGGTTATGCCTCCAGTGATTTGGGAACCTTGCTGCTTGAGTCCCTGTGCCAGACTCACAACAGGAGATGCTGCACCCCTCTGCTTCTGCTAACCACAGCTGGCTCTTACTGCAGCTACAGGGCTTTTGAGGTGACTTGTGAGTTACTTGACAAATACAGCAGTATTCCATTGTGATCCAGGAAGTAGGAAGATTAAAAGGAAAAAATGTTCCAAAATGTGATGGTATAATTGTTTTAAATTTGGCTGAGTCAGAGGATTTCTGTGGGCACTTGACAGACTTTTCTCTGGTAGAATGTGAAAATGGGGAGGTGGAATTATGGTTCTTAAAGCTGCCAGCTTCTTCCCATCCTGTTCCTCTTTTCCAGGCACAGGACATCTCTACTTATTTTTTATTTTTTAAATCTTCTACACATAAATATTATTGTGTAGCTTCTCATACACACTTTAAGAGATAATGTATTTTATTTACAGCAGTTGGTTAGAATAACAAATCATGCTTTTTCTGTGTTCTTAAGTGGCCATATTAAAAAAGTAGTGGATTTTATTTTCCTTGCCCAGTGATCAGTTAAGCATTTCCCATCTAACAGTGCCCTAGTCATGTCATTATTTCCCTACCAGTGCTTGTGTACAATACTAGGCCAAAAGATCATGTCATTGACACCAGAAAAAGCACATTCTGATTTCAAGGACAAGAGCAACAACGCTGCTGAAACACTTCTTCACTCTTTTAGTCTCTTTGTTGTTGTTATTTTTAAATCTACTGTAATTCTTTGGTACAAGAACTGTTCTGCTTGCTTCTTTAAACCCAAAACTCCCTCCATACCCTCTCTGAGTAGGTATAGCTTATGAAAACATAGGAGTTATTTTGGTTTATATTTTCATGCTTCTTGCCCTTGTCCTTGCCTTTTGCCAGTAGCAGAATGCAGTCACTGTTACTTGCAGGCTGCAGCTGGGCAGGCCAAATCTTTGGGAATGGCTCAAGCCTTGTGAAGATCCAGGATCAGAGCTGCTTCTGCAGAGAGCTCCCTGGCAGGAGGTGGCTGCCCACTGGATAGAAATTCTGACCTATTGATGTTACTTTATAATTAATGTGGAAGGCTGATACTAAAGTTAGCCTAATGACAGAGGGAGAGGTTGTATTTAAATTATCCAGCAGGATCAGACAGGGGTTGTGTGTAGTAGGAAAACACTGTTTCTATTTTAAGACTTGTACTTCCAGATAAACAAGCTGAATACAAACCAGCTGCAATGTTTGTGTATCTATGGCTGCATTTAAAGGTCCTTTAAAAACTGAAGAAAATAGGGGATGGAATAGAATCTTCCTCTTCCCAAAGCTTATCATTAATTCATCTCTTCTTTGCAGTCAGGCTGTGATTAAAGCTGCAAACCAATATGTAGGTGTGCAGGCAGAGGCTGGTGTCCTGGCAGAGTAGGGGAGTGTTGCTGTGGTGTTCATTGGTATTTCAGTCCAAATCAGCTTTTGGCAAAACCTTTAACCTGTTTTAAGCTGTTCTCATCTGTTCTGGTTGAAGGATCCTTCATGGCAGGTCTGCTCTGAGGCAGTGACAGGTGGCTCCATCAATAACCTTTTCTACCACCACTACTTGATGTGAAAATTAAAAATTAGAAACCTAAGTTGCAGAATTATGGGTGATGTTAGCAAAACCTGTGCTGAGTTCCTCTTAGGTTGTGGGGCTCTTTGCAGACCCCAAACTCTGCAACTTTTTCCCCAGACAAAATTAGTCATGAATGCCAAGAACTGAATTTCTTGGCCTTTTTTTTCCCCTGCTGTCTGAAGTCTTGAGTGGAGGCTGGCTAAAAGATAGAATCAAAGCCATCAGTTTGGGAAGTGCACAGTTAAGCTTAATTTTTCTCCAGAGTGTTTAGAAAAATATTATTCTTGCAGTTTCCATCTGCCCTCTGTGACAGTGAGGAACAGCTTCAGAAACCTCAGCACCTGAGCCTGCCCATTCAAGGGTCTTTTTCAGTTTCACAGTGTCTGTAGTTCTGTGAAAGGAGAAGACAGGCATCCCCCACACCTTAATACTCAGATATCAAGGTTACTGACTTTTTATCTTGCTTGTATTCCCTCCCCTTTCCTGGCTGGAATTGGATGTTGGTGCAGTCTCATGAAAAGGCATCCTGTGTCTCCAGTTAGTGCTGTATTTATAGCCTGGCAGAAGGCAGGAGTTGCCCTAGTTGTGTGAGTGTTTCATACCCTTTCCAGCCTGGCAGCTGGAAGGCTGTTGGGATGTTTCAGCAGCTGTATTGGCACACACATCTGGTGCTGCCTCCCCCTTTATGGGATTTCAAAAACCCTTGGAGATGACTCTGTAGTTACAGATGAGGAGGGTGCAGTGTTTGCCCAGCACTGTGAACTGCTGTAGCCACCAGTGCTGCATGAAAAGATCTCTGTGTGTTGCACAGGTATTTTAACACTGCTCCTAAGTTCTAGGAGGACATGAGTTGTTTTTACATTGGACTGAGCCTTTGGTTGTGCATTGCAAAGGCGAAACAAAGCTGATCCTTTTCATTTTCTGCATAGTTATTTCAGTCACACTGTTGGCTTGGCTGCTATACAGCATGCTTTATGGACATTTAAACACTCTTTGAAAAAAATGTTTATCTGAGAGATACCAGATGCCTTGGGTTGCATCCAAGGCTTCCATAGAAAGCCCTGAGCACAGAGAAAAGAAATTATTTCTGCTGTGTTTCTTAGCTGATTACAGTATTGCTTCTGTGTTGAAACTGGTGCTCCTGGTGACCCTGGTATAGGTAGCAGAAAGTGACTTAGCATGCATTAAGGGTTAGTTTGCTCATTTCCATATGACTTGTAGAGTGACCTACTTTGGGTTGAGCTCTCTTTGTTGTTTCAGCAAAATGTGCTGGGTGTGCAGGTCTGGGTTTTCATTATGATGCCACTCAGCTAGCACTGGGTTTTGTGGTTTCTATTTTCAAGTAACTTCTCATTTCTTTAATTTAAATTCATTTACTTAAAAGTATTTGTGAAAAAAAAATAATTTTCTTGATGTTTTTCAGATTATCAGAGGCTGATGACAGTGGCAGAGACCATCACAGCACTAATGTTTCCATTTCAGTGGCAGCATGTGTATGTTCCTATCCTTCCAGCATCCCTCCTTCATTTTCTAGATGCTCCTGTCCCTTACCTCATGGGCTTGCACTCTAATGGACTGGATGATAGGTCTAAGCTGGAACTTCCTCAAGAGGTGAGAGGAGTTTGATTGATTGATTAAATACTGTCCATGACTATGAGGGAGGTGAGAAATGATCCAAAACACAAGTGCTAACTGTACCAGCCATTGCCAAGTTCTTGCTGGCTCTGATTTGGGATAGGTCTTTTTTTCTTGGAGATGCTGACAAAAAATTGGTGAAAAAGATCAAGCCCTGCTTTTGAAATTGTATGCTCTGATAGAATTCAACTGTAATTTTACAGGAACTGATGTACTGAAAATTGGTCAAAGAAGCTTAAGTTCATGGTCAGGTTCAGGGGGTATGCTTGGACTGATGGGTGGTTTGCTAGAGGGGGGATTTATTGATATGAATGACAGAAGTTTGGGTTGGATAATTAAAGAGAAAATAAGTCATGAAGTGAGCATGAAAGAGCATTTCTGTGCTGGAAACATTAGCCTTGTAATGCTGGGAAGCGCAGTGTGACTTCCCCAGCTGTGGCCAAAAGGTTGTGGTGGTGAGTGAGCAGACCTCAGCTGGCATCAGCACTGGGCTGGTTCCTGCTGTGTGGGCTTAGGCTGGGTTTCCCTGCCCTGGACTCTCTCTTGGGGTTGGTTTGCATGGACCCAGCCTGCCAGGTGTGTGCACAAAACCATTTCAGATTTTCTCCTAGAGTGCCAGCTTCAGTGTGCAGCAGAATGTCAGCGTGTCCCTGAGCCACTGCTGCTGAGGAGCCCTGGGAGCAGCAGCCCTGGTCAGGGAGAAGGAAATGCTCTGTACAGCTTCTGCAGCTCCTCCTTGGGGCTGGCACTGCCTTCAGCCTGCCTGGAGGTTGTCCTCATTTGTTTGATCCCCCTGTTCAGTTCACAGCACTCCTTGTAGGGACGTGCCCAGAGAGTTTAGGGGCTGCTTGGGAGGGTCAAGGCACTACCCAGGGCAGCAGAGGAAGTGTCTGACCCCTGCTTACTGGTAGGTGTAACTTTGCAGGGCAGGAACTGTGTAAGTCTTGGGGAGCACCCTACTTACAGGCCCTGGTAGGATTCTCTGCCTTTTTCTCTGACTCTTTTTTTCTTCTATTACCACTTGCATTTCTGGGAAAGCAGAAGGGTGGCAGGTCCAGGGTTTTGTGGTGGTGCTGGTTTTTGTTTTCATTATCAGGCAGTGCTGCAGCATAGCTTGACACAAAAAACCCCTTCCTTTTTAGAAAAGCTGCGTGAAATTAAAGACAAGATATTTTTGTGAACCTCCAGTCTGGTCTCCATGCCAACATTGCTCTTTTTCTCAAATCCATATGCTGGTAGTTTTCATTTGTTTTTCCTGGCAAGTTCAAAGTAAAACTTTTTTTTCCAAACTATTTTTTCCTATGAAAACTGAAGTGTTTAATCTCTTGATTTCTTCATTGTTTTGGTCTTTTTTTTTTTTTTTTATTTTCCACTGGAATAATTAATAACAGAGTATTGTATGTTCTTGCCATGAAAACAACAGTCTATTGCTTTGGTTTACTATTTTTTCAGAATTTTGGCTGCGCTGACAGGCCTAATTAATATGGTTAGTACACTTTTTAGAGAGAATAGCTGATGAAATAAAATGCATATGCGGATATGCATGTTAATATGCACCATGGATATTTTCACTGTTACCACAAGCTTCTAAAAGATTGTTCTGCTTTTGTAAAGAGCTTCCTTATTTTAAAATCACTGTAATACTTTCAACTAAATAAACATTTTAATTTCAAATAGACATTTCAGTTATTTAAAAGAGAAATTGTTTTTGGAAGAGATTTATCAGGTTATTTTGGACGTTTAAAGTAAGGCAGTTGATCTATTTTTAGATGTTTGAAATGAAATCCAAGTACTATTAAAAAGTGATCACACACCTCAATTTACATTTTGTTTTACAGGTAGCCTTTTATGTGGAGGAGTAGATTTTTGCTAGTATCTTACAGAGATGAGAATTGTCTGGGAGGGGAGGACAGGCAAGGCAGAAAGCAGCAGCAACATCCCCATGTGGTGGAATTTGCTGTGAGACTTCCTTGTGCTTGTGAAGTTTCAGCTTTTCTCTTCCTTATTTGGAGAGTGAGCTCTTAAAACTTTGTGCACAATGAGTTTGAGCTAGTGTGGGAAGTCTTTCCCTTGGTAGTCACTGCTGGGTAAGGTTTCTTGTGAGCTCTTGAATCCTTTGCATTGCAGGCTCGAGATGTAGCTGTGGCATAGAAGTGGACTGGACACTCCATTCTCTTAGGAAATACTAAAAAGTTATCCTGGACCAATAGATTTGTTTATTCAAGGAGTTAAGTAGACTGGGAAGAACAGGAGCTGACTATTATTGAGGTTTTCATCATAGGGGAGTTTGCTTTGAAAAGCCCAGCTAACCAAGAAAGAAACCCAAACAGACCCCCATAGAACAGCAAACAAAAACTGCCAAGCAACAGGAATGATGTGTTGTTGTAGAACAGTAGAGAAGGCATATGGATTCCATTATTTGTACTTCAATAGAGACAAATTTATCATCAGTATCAGAGGGGCTATTAATATTTTTAGCATTGTTTATCTCTGAAGTTTGGAATGCATATCAACCTTTATGAACTCATCAGGGTTATATGAGGAGCTCCTCTAGGCTCCTGATAGCAGAATTTTCCTCACTTGGCACAAAGGGTATACAAAGAGCTGTTCTGTGTTGTAATTTATTCTGAGTTCTGCAAAAAATTTTTTTTTCTTTGTCTTGAAACTGCCTAAGCTGCATCTCTGTTCCTAATCTATTTATGTGGATGTGTGGGACAGCTGCTGGAAAAGAAAGCAATATCAGATTTAAGCAGGGGCCAGAAAGGTGAGCTTTGAGAGAAAATCTAGTTAGTGCTTCTCAGTTGAAGGGCATTGTGGAAGAAAATAATATTGCTGTCTAGCACAGCATGGATACCTCAGTGCCACTGTAGACTTCTTCATTGTGGTTTTATAATGAAGTTTTAAAAGGACTAATTTGTCTTGCTTAAAGTGTTTTAGGCTAATAATGTGAGAATACTGTCTGTCTGAACTCAGTTAGGTTTTGGTTTGGTGTAAGTCTTGCACACATATGCCCTTAAGGCTTGTTCTGGTGGCAGCCTCCCATATTTGGGTCACATCTGATGTTTCCAGGGGATGCTTTACCATGTGAGCATGGAAATCCAGCTGTATCCTAGAAGTTAATGCTTGCAGCAGATGATGATTAAAATCTCCAACAAAAAAGTTGTGTTAGTACAAAATTCAGTTTTAGGTTATCCTTTGGGTACATCAGAACAGTCCCTGATGGGGAATTCATTGAAGACCAGCAGTGACCTGCAGAGCTGACTCTGCAGCCCAGTAAAACCAGGAAATGCTGAGGTTTGGTGTGAATTGAGTTTCTTGTGCATGCCAGCAGCAGAGTGCTCCTTCCCACAGGTGCTGCTGCTGTGCTGAGGGCTCTGTGTGTGCAGGAGCATCCTTGTGCTTTCCCTGGCTTGTGAGGAGCCCAGGAGGGAAAGGAGGGCATGGAAAAGCTGTGCTAGAATGGGGTGCTGCAGATGTCAGAGGGGAAGGGAACAACCTGTGGCTGTTTTAGGTGTTGCTGGCAGAAGTCTGCTTTGTTTATCAGTGAAACTCATCAATAAAAGTGGTTTTAGCAGCTTCCTCTCAGATCACAAACCTAGCAAGTACTGAACTAAGATAGGGTTTTTTGATGTGTGTTTGCAGTTCCTTCTAAAGAAACTTCTGCAGTGCTACAGAAATACATTTTTAACAAGCAAGTTAAACCATTTCATGCAGCAGGATTTGTGTGTATATCTCACTACTCTAATTTAGGAGAATGGTAGAAATTTAAATTATTTTCAGTGGAACTAAGCAATGCTGAGTTTCCAGCACTGATGAAATCAAAGTAGTACCTCATTAAGAAGCCTGTTTTTAATGAAGTGATCCCAAGGGTCTTGGGCAGTAGCTTTTTCTGTTAAAAGTTGAAAGACTTTAAAACCTAAAATGCATTTTTGCTGCTAGTATAAGACAGATTATATGTATTCTCAGTGTTTTTATTTCAGCCATTAAAAGGATGATTCAGTGCTAAACCTGAAGAAATTCTGTGGGTTTTTATTTTTGTCTGTTGTTTCAGAAGATAAGAAAGGTCTCTTGAAAAGCCTTTTTTCTTCTGATGCTAGCACATTAGACCAAGATAATTATTAAAAGATAATCACTGCTTTGTATGCATTCTCAGGCTGTCTGCTGCTGGCTTGATCCTTGATAATACTGCAAATTTCTTGGCAAACCAGAGTTTTATATTTTCTTGTACTGCAGTGTGAGCAGCCACCTGAGGAGTTTCTGAAGGCTGCAGTGGCTTTGGGCTGTGAGCTGTTCTCACTCCCAAATTCTGGGAGTGGGCTGGCATGGAGGACAGCAGTGCTGACAGTAAGTGCAGGAGGTCCCCACTGGCTCACAGCAGTGGCACATTGTGGTGGTGTTCACAGGGGTCCCAGCATGAGGGAAGAGATGAGAATGTTGACTCCATGATTCAGAAGGCTTGATTTATTATTTTATTATGTATATTGTATTAAAACTATACTAAAAGAATAGAAGAAAGGATTTCATCAGAAGGCTGGCTAAGAATAGAAAAGGAATGATAACAAAAGCTTCTTCCAAGCCAGCTGACTGTGATTGGCCATTAATTAGAAACAACCACATGAGACCAATCACAGACCCACCTGTTGCATTCCACAGCAGCAGATAATCATTGTTTACATTTTGTTCCTGAGGTCTCTCAGCTTCTCAGGAGAAAAAATCCCAAGGGAAGGATTTTCCATAAAACATGTCTGTGACAGCACAGGAGCATCCTGCAGAATTGAGGCCCTCTGTAGACCCTTGCCCCAAGTGAGCCATGTGTGTGCACAGCTGCACATCCTTGTTCTGTGTGCTGGGGCACTGGGGGATGTTTGCAAGGTGCGGGCCAAATGCTCAAAGGTGATTCAGGCTGGAGATCAGTGGGCTTTGGCCTTTCAGTGCTGTATTCAAGCAGAAGCTGAGTAATTTCCTTCTGTGCTTTTTAGCAGAGCTGATAGGAAGGATGTGAGCTTGATGCAGGCCTTGCTAGATCTGTGTGGGGCTTTGGCCCTTACTGTACCTGAGGTCAGACTAAAGAATTGCAGTTGTCTTTTGCTTTTTGGAATGGATGGGTGTGCTCCAGACCCCACTAAGGCCATGGAAAGTGGTGCTGTTGGCTTCAGGGAACCAGGCACTGGCACCAGGCACACAAACACTGATTTGCTTAGATGCACATTTCTAAGGTTTGTAAGGCTTTCACCTGGACACCCTGTTACTTGGAATGCTGAAAGTTTATGGGAAGGACAGGTTTTTAAATTAGGATGTGACATCCTTGTTCCTTAGTGTAATGTCTCAGGAGAACCTTTTATTGTAGATGATGTAATGTGTCCTGTCCTGTGACAGGCTGCTGTTGAAGTGAAGTGGGGTGTAACTGTTTTGGGGTTTCTTTTGATCAGAAAACTGATATGTAAGCAATAAATAAAATAATCTGAGTGTTCCAGAAACCTGGAATACCAAGTACCTAACTTAAGGTTGCTCTTTCAATTATATCTCTGCTTACACATATTGCCAAGATCTTGTCTTTATATTACTTTAGTTTTGTGTGAGTAAAATAATAAACTGTATCCATGTAGAGAACTGTCAGCTATTCACAGCCCACTCAGCTGTGCTGCCTCCAGAGACAGAATAACTAAAGCCTTGTGGCCAAAGAGCTCCTTTATTTTTCTGCTTTGTGTACTTGGCCAGTTCCTAGCATGCAAAATGCTTTGGATGACCATGATTTCATAAATAATGAGTGCCTTGTAATTTTTTCTTACTTTTTGAGGAGGGGAGCCCTCTCTCCTTACTGTATTCCATTCTGTTGGATCTGCAGTGTGGCAGCATAGTGAGATTGACTGCTCTGGTGTCTGTCACTGATTTACTTCAGATTTCATTTTCACAGAAAAAACACTGGTTTGGTACCTCTTGAAGGGCTGTGCATAGAGATGTTTTTGCCATTTCTGTTCCCTGAGGAGCATGGCCTGTTCAGAAGTTTTTGTGAAATTCTTGAGGATGACCTCAGCTTTCCTGAGGCTGAAGTCACCTATGGAATCTTTGCTTATGGACAGTCCTCTATCTTATGTGTTATTTACCAGGCACCGGATAACTACAGAGTGTCCCTGAAAATATTCTTTACAGTCTATTTAGAGTATTGCTGCACACTGACTTTTTAAAAAATGCTTCCATATAGGCCAGTTTCTGGAAAATGTAATTACAAGTTGCATGATAAGCAATCATTGTTAGGAGCTCAGAGTATTTAAACTGTGTGTATTGCTCTTAGAGAGGAGCCCTGCAGAAGAGAAAATCACATATTGGAAGAATTAACCAGGTGTTAGCCCAGATATTTATAAGCAATTCTAGCAAACAATGAATTTGACTTTTCCTTCCATTAGCAAGGAGTTTAATTTCAGTGTGAGGATTAGGGTTTCTGCATGGGTAAGGTTAATGTTTGATTTCCCTTTGACCAAGTGCTTTGTGGGTGCACCCAAGCTTATTAAGCAAGAGTGATGTTTTCTGCAGAATCTGATCCAAAAAGGAAGGAAAGTTGAATGGCATCAATTAAAGAAAGTTGTAAAAGGAAGTAATACAATTAAACTGTTTGAAGAGTTTCTTATTGAGTCTGTCTTGCCATTTTGCAGACTGCTTGAGGCAAATTCAATGCTTTTTGTTTCTCCCTCAGCACTGATTGGTAGGCATTGTGCCTGGTCTCAAAGCTTTATTTCTCTCCTGTCTTGAAGTGCTTGCAGTGTTTCTGACAAATCCCAGCTGATTTGGCTTGTGATTGTCACAGAAACATGGGTACAGTGGGAGCCTTGAAGCTCCTCAGTTGAGGTGCTTGCTTCAGATGCTGCCTTGGAGCAGTGCTGATATTTAGGGAATTTCAGCAATCACACCTGCCCTGCATAAAAACTTTCTAAGGTGCACTAGAAACTGTTTGAGAATCAATGTGTTAATTCTCTTTATTGACCTTGGATTCCTTTGCAGCACCTAATTCAATTTGTGATTTAATTTCCAGTAAAGCATCTATACAAGAGATATCAAATTGTTTTATATGCTTTCCTTTGAGCATAAGAAATCAATCTCCATATTGAAATGTTAGAACATTAGGAAATAGAGAACTGGATTTATGCTTTCCTTTGTACTATGGGTAATATTGTAGCAGGGCATGAGCTGGACTAGTTCTGTACAAGCGAGTGTAATATGTCCAGTGGAGTTCTGCTTTAAGAATTATTTTTTCAGTTTAAATGTTGAAGTTCAATAAGATATTTGTGTTTTAAGGAGAGTTGACACCCTCTCTTCTATAGAAACCTGTCACAAGTACTAAATGTATATTTTCATAAGTTTACTTAGAGCAACAAATCTCATCAGGCACAGCTTATTCTAGTTTACCTATGGTCAATCCCACAGAAATTCCTACCAGAACTCCTTGTAGCACTGATTTCTGGGATCATTCACCATTCATTCCATGTGAAGTTGATGTCTTCTAATTATTTCTTTCCAATTAAATTGTGGTAGTGCTTCCATCCTCTTGCACTTACTGAATCACAGGAAGTAACTGCAGATATGTCATTTCTCATAGACCTGAAAAGTGTTTTTGCTGCCAAGCTGTAGTGAGGCCTGCATTCAGAGATGGCTCCTAGAATGATGCCATGCAGTTAGGTTGGAAGTACCCCACAATCTGAGTGAAATATTTTGTATGGTGAAAGTTAAACAGAACAGTGACAGTCCATGTTGCTTCTGCAGGGAAGAGAAACTGAAATGCTTCCAGAGAAGAGCAGAATTACTTCTCTGTTCTTAACTTTCCAGCAGGTTTCACACATGACTGGGGTTCTTGCTGTGATGTGTGTAGTTATGTAATGTCTTGAACCCATTTGATTTTGCAATGCAGAAGGCAAAAGGGGAACCTCCCTCCTTGCCAAATAAAGAGTGAGGTAAACCTTGAAAGATGCAAAGCTTTTGATCTTGCTGTGGAAGCCACATAGGTGGTTTTTCTTTTCTTTGTTTTTTTTTTTTTTTTTTTTTTTTTTTTTTTTTTTTTTTTTTTTTTTTTTCCCTCACCTTGGTGTTTTTTGGTGGTGAGTTGGAGATTGGAACAGAAAAACAGAATGGAAACTAGTTAATTTCATTTTTCCCCTTGGAAACAAACTTGCTCATTCAAAGAATTGCCTTAGTTGTCAAGGAAATTGCCTTTTGTTCCTTACAGAAAAAGAGAAGATAACTTCATTGCACTTCTGCAGTATCAGCACATCTTTTAGATTGAAATTTGCTAAATCTTTTCGAGAAATGCACTGATAATCTAAACAACAGGCAGTCACCTGCTTTTATACAAACATGTATAAAATAGAATTGCATCTATCCTGTAGTTAAAATTTACCTGTACATGGATGAAAAAATCACACATCTGTACCTAATTTAGGTTATCATCTATTTTGTACATAGTAAATGTCTGTAAAGTTATTCTTCTTTTTCAGTTACCTCCTCAAAAGACCGGGAAAGGTAAGTTTTGTATTACATTCTTCAAAGCCAACTAACCAGTTCAGTTATGGTTGGGGCAACTCTGTTTTACAAAATAACCAAACAAATGCAAATGTCTTTGAATCTTTAAATAAGCTCAAATCCCAAAGATTAATAATGTGCTTAGTGGTGCTGTAATGGTGTCCTGTTCTAAATTAAATCCCAGGCAAACCTGTGCTTTGTGGATGTAGACAACCATTTCATTGAGCTGCCAGAAGATCTACCCCAGTTTCCAAATAAACTTGAGTTCATTCAGGAAATTTCAGAGATTCTGATGGCTTTTGGAATTCCACCTGAGGGAAACCTGCACTGCAGTGAAAGTGCCTCCAAGATGAAGAGCCTCAGAGCATGTGACCTGGTTTCTGATAAAAGAAATGGGAACATAGCAGGATCACCTCTGAATTCCTATGAGCTGCTAAAGGAAAATGAGACTATTGCAAGACTCCAAGCACTTGTTAAAAGAACAGGTGTGAGTCTGGAAAAGGTAAGATATGAAATGAGCTGTACTCTCTCTGGTCCTGCAGTGGCAGATGGGCTGAAGTCATGGTCCACAGATGCTGGATGTCTGTCTTCACTAGAAGGAACTTTCTGTTCTTTCATGTTCTCAAACCTTGCGAGCACCTGTAGAGACAAGGACAGGCTTAGGAGAGAGAGGGAATGGGATTTAACCCTGCAGCATCTGGGAAAATCTTTGCTATCCACCAAGTGTTTCTTTACCAAAATAATGTGTTTTAAAATAGCACTTTGCCTTGTTAATTCTTGATTTTAAGATTTATTCTAAATTGGCGCCACTATTTAATGAGTTAAGTGGCTAAAATTGACATCTAGATAATGCTGAAGTTTGCATCCAGTCTTCTATAGATACCTTATTCATTCTGTCAAGAATATATATTATTTTGCTTATATGTAATATATTTGCCATGAGGTTACTGTGATGCTTTTTTCTGGTTAATGTTGCAGAGTTCATGACTGTCTGATTCCCTGCAAGTGGACATGCACTTGGTGATCCTGATTGGATTTTTTGAGTGATTCGAATTGTGAAACAAAAAACACAATGCACCCCTTTGTGTATAAAATATACTAGCTGAAAGGCCTGGGAGTTTTTTTAGCTTTTGTGGAATGAAGACTTTCACTGTTGGTGATTTTTTTTCCCCCTATGAATTGAATATCTTAATTTTATTGTTTTTTTGATAAATTTTAGCCCACATCTTAACTGCAAATGCCTTTTCGTTAAGATTGCTCTGAGTTGTATAGTTGGGAATTGTGATTTACACTGCTAAGGACTTAGGCTATAGCAATTGGGTGCTAGTCATGCACAGCTTCTTGTTACTGTGCATTTGTCTTCATTTGAAAGCTGGTATGTGTTTAGCAGCTCTAAACCTGGAGTTATTTGACACCAGATATAGATTTGCCTAATATGCAAGTTTTTAGGGGTAGTAAGAACCTCTGAAAAGCCTGTACAGGTGGTTGAAGGGTAAGAGAAAGTTAAGGCTGTGGCACGCATGGGCATTTATATGGTTGTTATTTACCCTTTTTAAATTTAAAACATATCTAGTGCTAACAGTACTAAAGTAAGTTTTGGTTTATTATGAGAAATTTTCTAGGCAAAAGTTTCTGTCTGCATTTTTTTGATTTTGTTCTTTACAGTAATTATTTTTCTTTATTGAAATGTTGACTTGAAGAGTAGCAACTGAATGGCAGATGAAAATCTTGTATGCCTGGAATACCTGACAAAGCATCAATACAAATTATTTGTGTTTTCCCTTACTTTTTCAGCTGGAGGTACGAGAAGAGACCAGTAGCAAAAAGGATCTTAAAATTCAGTGTGATGAAGAAGAATTCAAGATTTACCAGCTGAACATTCAGATTCGGGAAGTTTTTGCCAACCGCTTCACACAAATGTTTGCAGATTATGAAGTGTTTGTCATTCAGCCCAGTCAGGACAAGGAATCCTGGTTTACAAACAGAGAACAGATGCAAAACTTTGATAAAGTAAGTTGTCATAAAAAGGTACATTGATATAAGAGGTAAAACAGTATTCAAACTTAAGGCTTTGTGTATTGGGCCATCAGATGGAAAACTACTGTAAAAATGGTAATTTCTTCTTTAAATTTCAGTGTTCCCAAAAAAGTCACATCTAAGGTATGTGGAAAAGTATATAGAAATACAGACTTGGAGAGCTGAAGATTCTCTCAAGAATACTGTATTAAAATGCAGCTTGCTCTTGCAAAAATAGCTTAGAAAGTCTGTCTTCAGGGCTAACCTCCACATTAAGATTAAATATTACAAGTGGAAACTGTTTGATTTTTAACCAGAGGAATTACCAAGTATGTTAATGAATTAAGTCATGATCCCAAATAATGCTTATGTACCTGTGTACCAAGTGTATTCCTAAGTCTTTTGTAGAGAAACATAAGACCCACTTCTTCAAATTTGTGCTCTGTCTTCTTTGCTGGAGTTATTGTGAGCAGGAGAGCTCACATGGGTGAAGATTGTTGCAGCACTGTCTGCTAAAATATTCATGTGATTCCCCCCAAGTTGTATGAAAAGATTCCCATTGATTTCACAAGCTGTGAGCCCACTCAGAAGTAGCAAATATGCACACCTGCAGTACTTGGTGGTGTGGTTTGCTGGGATCCTGTTGAAATTTTTAGGAGATGAAGGAAATGCTAAAATCACAGTGTACCAATTATTGTGCTGTACAGTAGGTGATTGTCCTGATTCTGAAAATTTCATACAGACTGCCTGTTTTGGGGGTAGAATTGATATGTATAATAAACCCAGGCTTTAAGTGGCACCAAAGCACTCTCATACATCCTTGATCAGAAAAATTGGTGCTTCTGGTGAATGTGTCTCTCTTTGCAGACTCCCAAACACTCTTATCTCTTCTTGTCTCTTAGGCTTCTTTCTTGTCTGACCAGCCTGAACCTTACTTGCCTTTCCTCTCAAGATTCCTGGAGACCCAAATGTTTGCTTCCTTCATTGACAATAAGATTATGTGCCATGATGAAGATGACAAGGACCCTGTTTTGAGAGTTTTTGATTCCAGGGTGGATAAAATCAGGCTGTTGAATGTCAGGACACCGACTCTGCGCACATCTATGTATCAGAAATGCACAACCATTGATGAGGCTGGTAAGGGCCATGAGGCACTTGCTTGACAGTTAGTGCAACTGGTCAGTGCTGTTTGTTGTAGACATTAGATTAAGTAATGATTCATGCTTTGAAACCTCAAAACACCCAGACCAAAATAGTAGAGATGTAAAGCTTAAATGGGGGACTAAACGTTTTCTGTGATGTTGAGATGTGAGATGAAATTAATGTAAGGTAGAACTCAGATGTTTTCCTGCATGCTTGGTGTGTGAAAGATGTCTGAGCTTAAGAAGATAAACATTTCTCTCCTTTTGGTGGCCTTCTTTGATGTCAGAAACACTCTTGTACTAATGTCCGTGTTGAAATCAGTAAGCAACTTCCACCTCTTTCTTTAATTTGACATCTGCTTTTAATTGAAAATATGTGATTGTAGATACATGTCTGTTTAAAACACCTTAACAAATTTAACCTTCTTACTATTTCAGAAAAATCTATTGAATTAAGGCTGGCAAAAATAGATCACACTGCAGTTCACCCACACTTGCTGGACATGAAAATTGGACAAGGGAAATATGAGCTTGGATTTTTTCCTAAGCTTCAGTCTGATGTTTTATCCACTGGCCCAGCAAGCAACAAGTGAGTAAGCTAAGGCAACAGGTGCTGAATCTTGGCAAGATTTATAGAACAGTACTAAAGCAAAGTCTTAGAAAGCAAAGTCAGTTTTGGGGTTGTTTTTTTCAAATGGGAGCAGATCAGATGATGTGGGGTGGGGTTTTTGCTATGTGTGGTTTGATTTTTCTTTTTTTTTCTCTTTTTAAATACAGATTTCTTGAAGCAAATTATTTACTGAAGAAAGCACTCTTATGTTTGAGATGATAGTTTTTGTACTTTGAGTTACTTCAATTATTGTCAATATAAAAGCAGATCCCCTTATTTGATCTTATGTAGGAACTAGCAAATATTTTAGGATATTTTCTTATAAAAACCTTGAAGTGGGAGGGGCAATGCTTAAAATGACCAAAAAAAGTAAGAATACAGAGCAAATGTATGTGATTGAATATTGTAAACCATTTTGGTTGCCCAATATTCCAGAGATTCTTTGTGTGTGTGTTTGCAGCTGCGCTTTGGCTGATGTAACTGATGTCAGCATGTTCACAAAGTGTAGAATGCATAGAATAAAGTGGAAACCTCTGATTGCCTCTGCCCTTGCCCTGCCTCCTGACACTTGGCTGATGTTATTCCCCACGTGCAGGTGGACAAAGAGGAATGCTCCTGCTCAGTGGAGGCGCAAGGACAGGCAGAAGCAGCACACGGAACACCTGCGTCTGGACAATGACCAGAGAGAGGTGAAAATTGCTCAGCTCTAGAGATCTGATTTTTTTATTTCCTAATGGCCTGAGAAATGCTCTGCAACCTTTATGAAATGTCTAGACAGTTACTTGCAGCTCTTGTCTGCTCTCCCTTAAGTGTATTTAATACAAATGAAGTAGCAGACCAAAAATACTTAATTCTTATTATAAAAGTTATGTCATTTTTGCCCCTTCTCAGGACAAAATTATTTCATCCTACATATAGGAGAGTTCTCTGAAAATATAATCATATGATTTCAAGTTGTTCTGTTGTGTTTTTTTTTTTTTTCTTTTAAAGGGGATGAGTGGGAAGAGGGGAATTAATAGTTTTCAGCCATCTATTTCCTATCTCTGAATAACGTAGTGACCCTGTGTTTCTTTTGTGTATTTGATGGAGGAAACATAACCATCTCTAGAAAGGGATTAATTTCATCCTAAAATCAGGAGCATTGCCTTTTGGCCTAAGTGTCTTCTGTAGACCATAACAAAAGTATTAAGGTGACAGTGAGAGACAGCCTCATTGCTAAAGTGAAAGTGTGAAGCCCACCCAGACTGTCACGTTTGTGGCTGCCTGTTTTTGCACAGTGCAGTCTGATGCTGATTTACCCACCTTCTGAACTGATAAACATCTCTCACCACTGCTCCTACAGCTGACACAGTTTTTCTTTGTGGTGAAGTGATTTTGAAAGATCTGGGTGAAGTGAACTAATTACAGTACAGTTTCTGATTCATATGGTACAGACTGCAAACTGTTACACCAGGTGTTGATTTATGGGTAATTCCAAGAATAGACTGGCTCAAATTTTTAGAGGTTTTTTATTCGTTTACTAATCCCAGAGTTTTGCTTTTGTTTGTGTGTTGTTTATTGAAAATAATATTCTTTTGCCTTGTTAAATATCCTTAGAAAAGCTTAGTTTTGAATTTTAGTAGTCTTCTGTCTGTTAGGATAGTGTTTTGAAACTCAAGTGTGTTTGTTCAGTTCATCCTTTTATGGTAGTGATGGATTTAATTGTCTTCCTAGTGTACTCAGTTCTGGAATTTACTTACTGGTTTGTTAAAATTTTGTTGAATTATAGTGTCATCTCTGTCATCCATAACCATGTAACAGAAAAATGTCTGCATAATAAAAAACCTCTACGAGTAGTTTCTGGCTTTGACATGTTCCATATGCTCAGCTAACTCTAAAGTGCTTTTTATTAGATGTAACAGAAATGAATAGTAGTTGATTTCTAACCTCATTACTGTGCTAAACAACACAATTGTTAAAGCATGTAAACTTCTGAGCTAATTACAAAGGCAAAAATCTACCTCTGGTCTCTGGGGTGTTTTGTTTGTTTTGTTTTTTAACTGATTCCTCACAAGTTCATTTCCTATAGGAGTTATTCTGTTGCAAAAGGCAAAAAATATCTGAGGAATAAATACTTTGAAATGCATGCTCAGCTGGGGGTACTGAGTGCCAGTGGTAATGGTGCTGCTGTTTTAGGGGTTTATGCTGCACCTCTTTGATGACATAATGGTGGTTGAACATGGACCCCTTCTCTGGGTGAACCTCAGACTCCACAGTAAATTTGAGAGTGGGGAGGGAGCTCTGCTGAGATGAACACAGGGGTCAGGCTGAGCAGGAGGTGTCAAACTGCAGCCTTGGGAGTTTTAAACTAATTGAAGCTTTGTGGCAGCCAACAAAAATCTGTGCAATGGAGACTTTTTACTTGCAAACATTTGTGCCCAGTGGAGGGCAGAGTTTACCCCAATCCACTGATGTAACACCATCTTTTCTTTTTCCCTTTCAGATTCATTACTTACGAATTTATGTTTATGTTGAATGCTTGGGAGTTCTGCATTGTATTTTGTCTTCACTCTTTTCCTTTTCTGTTTTGCATGCTTGCTTTTATTACTTCATATGTCTTACCACTTTCACTTTACATCTGCTTGGCTTTTTGCTACCAACTTATCCTGCCAGCACCTGGACTTTTCCATGTCAGAGCTTCAGTTGCAGTTATGTTTATGGGACCAGCATGATTGGCCCTTCATGCCCTCTATAAAATCTGTGTCAGAGCATTATCTGGTATGTCCAATGCACAATATGACTGTAATCATAGTTCTGGATAAAGATGCATAATTTAATGTATATATCATAGCTCTTTAGTGCAAGGCCAGTGGAGAAAATGGGGTTTTCCCTCTTTGTTGTCAGTGAATAGATCTGTCAAACACATTTCAGTTGATCATTATTTCGATGTAAGCTAGAGAGGTTTCCTTTTAATTTGATGTATGTACTAATCCTGAGTATTCCATCAGTGCCTGTACAGGACTTGGTCACTAATTCCCATTTAGCCGTGCCCCAACCAACCTGTGATCACCTGGCTTCCAAAATATTTGTCACATCACTCTTGTCCCTGGGGTGAAAACAAAGGCAGCTCCTTGATGGCAGTAATAGGAGCAGAATAGCTCTTTTGAGTAGAGTGGGTTCAGGAAATGATTTTCCTCAAAAATGCAGCTGGTTCACAGCTGAGAGATGTTGCTATCATTTGCATTTTGCAGCTGCTTCCTGAAAGAGCAAAGTTTTGTTGCAGTGTTCATGTAGACCAGTCTGCCACTTGAATACTCTTGGTCTGGGCAGTTTTAGCAAATTTTCATTTAAGTGGAAAAAAAAAAAAAAAAAAAAAAAAAAAAGGGCAGTGGTGTAGGGTGTAGTTGAATCTCTATGCATCTGAATATCCTTGGCAGTTTGTATTGTGTTTTGTAATTCAGCAATGTGTGTTCTTATACTGTGTAGCCACTATAAATGGGGATTTGACCTCTGGTGAAATAGCAGTTTTAAGTGTCTCAGCCCTAAATAATGCTGAATATAAAAAAGGGCCTTTTCTGAAAGAGGAGATACTTTCCTTCTCACTCCAGAGGTGTGGGTTATAAAAATAAATTTACCTTTTTCTCTCAGCCAAGAAGTCTCACTTGCACTTTTGTCTGTGTCCATTTTGTCCCCCAATGCAGAAGTACATCCAGGAAGCCAGGAACCTGGGCAGCACCATCCGGCAGCCCAAGCTCTCCAACCTCTCTCCATCAGTAATTGCACAAACAAACTGGAAGTTTGTAGAAGGCTTGTTGAAGGAATGCAGAAATAAGGTAATACAGAGAATAATCCTGCTCTCCTGCACCTCATATCCATCCTTTCTGGACCATTTTGTATCCAGGATGTTTGAAACCCCCCCACTTTTCTACCATCTGTTTCTGCTTTTTCCCTACAAGGATTTTTGCATGGTGGTGAGAAATTAATGAAGAGATAATGTATTCAGAAATTCTGCAAGGAGCAGAGACTTTATCAAGCAGATTTATGATAGAGATTGAATATTCTGAAGGGTCTTTACCATCCTGCTGCCCAAGTCTATTATAGCACATTTCAGTTATAACTAATGAGACAGTACAATTTTAACAGGAGGGAATAGTCCAAAAGAGAGGCTTGTGGGGAAGATACAGCAGCTTTTCTCATAACTGTATTTCTGAGGTGTATGCTTTTAAGCACTTCAGAAAGAAATTTGGCATTAATTTGTAGACATGCTTCACCAGTACATATTTGACAACATAATAATCTGAAGCAAATGTTAATGTTTATAAAAATACAGCAAAGAGAATAATTATGAAATAGACACATTCTTATTCTTGCCTAAAGTAGTAGAGGTACTACAGTAATTATATACAACTTTTCATAAAACTCTATGTGCATCTACTTCTGATTTCAATTTATGGAACTGTCCATATAATCCCCATTCCTTAATAGATGCACAAGAGATGGTGAAAGTTTTTGAAGGTGGACTTGGCTCTGTGACAGTGAGAAATTGCCAGAGGGAGTGCAGGGGAGAAGCAGCAGGGACTAACTTTGGACTTCTTCATCTCCAGCAAGACTGTGCAGAGGTGCTTAAGGGAGTATTCCTTATTTGAAAGCAAGTCCAGAATAGGAACAAAGATGAAAAAATGTGTAAGAGATGAGTGGAACTGCTTCCCTCACCATTTTTCCCTCCAGTTGGCTGTATGATGAATATATTGTGACTGGAAGACTGTACTTCAGGAGCTGGTGAAAGTTTTGGTGGGCAGTATGAAACTGTGCACAGTTTAGGAGAATTGGCTCATGGGGAAGCTCAAGAGTTGGACTCCAGAATGGGTTTGGTTTGATCCAAATGCCCTTCTGGCAGAGCAGCATCTCCCAGGAAGGACATACCTGTGCTGCTTGGAAACACTTGGGTGCATTCACCTCCCCTGGGAGGAGGGGGACAAAGTGTCCTGCTCTTGGGGAGTGCATCCAGTAGGCACCAAAGCACCCAAGATCTGTTTTGTGGCCTTGCTGCTGAGCATCCAGCTTGTTAATGTGGGACCTGCTGTTCCCTTTGTTGGGGTCACTCTGTGGAGGATGATGTGCCCATTTGCAAACCATTTTTTTAGAAAAACAGAAGGTGAGCACTGCTGCTGTCCTGGCTTGAAAACCAGGGATAAAGGAAGGGCAGGTCTGCACTAATGCCAGAAATACATATATACAGCCAGTTTTTCTGCCAAAACTTTATCATGTGCTTCCTTATTGGTCATTTTCAAAGTGTAAGTGATCTTGGGAATTCCTGGGAGAGATTTACCTCTCTTTTGCCCTGTCTTTTTGAGACTAAGAGGATGTTGGTTGAGAAGATGGGTCGAGAAGCTGTGGAGCTTGGTCATGGTGAAGTGAATATCACAGGAGTGGAAGAGAACACCCTGATAGCCAGTCTGTGTGACCTCTTGGAAAGAATATGGAGCCACGGTCTGCAAGTCAAACAGGTGAGGAATAAATATTCCTGCACATTGCAGAGCACACTTTCCTGAAGTTGTGTTGTGCTGTTCCGTCTCTGCTTTCAGAGAACACCTTTAGTGTGTGTGTAGATGTGTTAAAATACTTGTGTGTCCTGCAGTCTTTTTTATGTCAGTTCCTACCTCCTGTGTGTCTCCATGTTGTGGGATATGTGCAAATGCACTTGCAGATGACTTCTTGGAGGAATCTCCATTTAACCTGGGGTTTTCATTTGGTTTGGTGGGTTTTGGTGGTTTTATTTAATAGGATGGTAAAAAACCCTCCAACTATTGCTGTGTTATTAATATTTTTATTAATGAAGTTGCATGGGCTACAAGGCAGCCTATCCTAAATGTGCTCTCAGTGGGATGGGGGAATTGTTTTCCTGAAGGATAATTTAGTACTTCAAAGTAACAGTCTTGCTATTTTGATTCTTCCTGGGTGCTGTAGGGGTACTTAAATTATAGTTACAAGTTGACTAGCTAGAGGTGTTGGGGTTTTGTGGTGTGAAATTAATAATTGTTTTGCTCTTCTGTTTGGAGTCACTTGTGGGAGAAGATGGAGTTTGGAGGGCCTTTACCAACTTTACTCCTCCCTTGTACAAAGGAGTAGCAAGGGTGCAGAAGATTATAACTTTTTTTTAAAAAAATATATGTTTATAATCCAGCCAACTGTAATCCAGTATCTCTGTTCCCAGCAGCCAAACACCAGTGTTTAACTCTGCTCTCCTTCAAACTATCCAACAGTTTTCTATGTGAAGATTTACCATGTGATTCTCTCCCTTCCCTCTTGTATATCACTTAGGATAGAAGCTGTACTGCTTTCGTCTTAGAAGACAGAGCATCAGTTTACTCTGCCTCAAGCCAGGTTTGGGCCTTTCAGAGCAGCAGACGGCCAACCCTTCATAAGGTTAATGCTTTGGATTGATTGCAGATGTTGGCAAGCAGTGCTGAATGCTGGAATAGATAGAGTGGTGGAATAGAATAGAGGCCTGATGGAGGAAGTGCAGTGTATCTCACAGTATGATCCACAGTTTAAAAAAATCAAAAGTAAAAAAGCACCACCAGTTCTCTGTGTGCTCTGGCCTTTATGAAATATGCAAAAGCCTGCTGTTTCATACATCGATTTGATTCCATTTTTCAATAATGAGCCAAGGGAGACTCTTCTTTCTCAACTGACCATAGTAATGAGGATGGCTTTCCTTCCACCCATCCCTGCTTCTCCCTCTTCCCTGCTGATGAACCCAGTAGTTCTACATTAGCTACCTACTGATTTTTCCACCTGCAAAGGGAATCCATGCCTTCCATTGTCCCGAGTGACGCGGGGCAGTTGTGATGCAGGATCTAATGGCTGAAGCAGTCTGGACTTTCAGAAGGCCTTGGTTATTCCCTTGCCCATTCTCTATCCCACTACTTTCCTTAGGCTGTCTTCCTTCCCCTTATAGATCCAGCTTGCCTCATCATTGCTATTTGGTGAAGTTAAAGGAGAGGTCCACAGTGCTGGAGTAGCGGGCAGACACTGCATGAGTCCTCACATCCATCATGGTTGTTGGCATCACTTTGCTGCAGGACCCTTTGTTGCTGCTTTCTGTGATCTGTTGCAGTTCTCCTTGCCATGGCAGCTGGTTGCTGAACACTAGACTGTGTGTGCATGTGTGTATTTATTGGGAGAAAAGACAGTTCTGGATGTAACTCTTTGCTGGGTGGTATTTTCATGCTCTTTTTCATCTGTTTATAATAAGACTTGGAATTTTGACTTTCCCTGTTGGATCTGTCAGGTACACACAAAGCACAATGGATTTTTTTATATCCTCACCACCGAATGCATATTTTTAATAGATTTTTGTCATCACAGATGTTACAGACAGTCTAGGATTTATTCTTCTGGAGGCGTGCCACATCTGGAGTAATCCCTCATGATCAATAGTTCATTATGTCAGCTGCAGGGAGCTATAGCATGGAAATGGTTAGAGATTTTTGAATATAGTTAAAAAAAGAAAAAATTAAAGATGAACTATCATTACTGCACTTCTGGGAAGGCACTTAGATAATTTTAGATGAAATTGATAGTGTGGAATTGACAAGTGTTGCTTTACAGTCATGGCTTCTTTCTGCACAAAGCTGTAAATAAGAATATGGCCTCATAATATGACAGCTTTTCTGAAATGCAGAATTGCTAGATCTTTACTGGGATTTCAGGTTAATACAGTACTTTAGGAAGATAAGTAATACTAATTATCTGCCAGTAATTCCAATTGATGTGCTGGAGAGCCTCTGTTTGCTTACTGTTGCCTTTCTGCAGGTTTGCAAGCTTATGGTTTATTATGTGAACTATTTTATGATGAATCCAAGTGAAGATGAAGCTGCCCAGTAAAAGATTTTCTCACTCTCTACTTTAAGCCACCAGGGGTTTAAGAAAGCAACATAATGAGCAAAGTGCTCATTTTAACTTCAGATGATGGATTTATCTTGGCCTAAATACTACATCCCAAATTTTAACTTTTAAGTTGGTTTTACAGTGTGTAGAACTGGGGTATTTTTGCTGATAAGCTTTCACTGTCCTGCTTTTATTTTGGGATATTTTACTGTGTTTGTGATTATGCAGGTGCTTTGCTTGATGAAATTGAGGGGAATCTTTTGAGATTGTAGAAATGGGCAGCATTTATCCTTTGCTCTGAATGACCCTGAGGGGAGCAGGGCTTGGCCTGGGTGTCTCAGGCTGGCTCTGTGTCCCTTGTCATTTACTCTGGAGAGGCAGGGAGAGACCCACAGGACAGGTCACAGACTCAGATTTGAAACTCCACAGCATTTTCCAAGCCTTTGAGTGTTCTCTTGTATGGTAATGAACTAAGAGGGAAGAAGTTCCATTGACTTTTTCCTGTTACCAGAATCATTAGATCCCATAGTCTGACTCTTGCTTTTCCTTCTCAGCCTCTTTACAGCTCCCAAGCTCCTCCCACTTTTGTCTTATTTTTGGTTTTTATCATTGAGTTTATAGGTAGAAACATCTTTAAAGAAAGTTTTTGTCATGGCTGGTACTTTCAATCATGTTTCAGACTTTTTTTTTTTTTAATTCAGCTGGTAGTGATTTCTTTAACTAATATTTTTTCATTTTAGGGAAAGTCTGCTCTGTGGTCTCATCTGTTACATTACCTAGAGAACAGACAAAGAAGAACCACATCAGGCAGCTTCAGTACCTCAGGTAAGATTGGCATCTGCTGGAAGAATATCATTAAAAGCTGTAAGTAAGAGCTGCCTGCAGATTTACACCAAACAGTTTTTTTCCCTTGGAAATACCCTTCACTCCATATCACTGAATCAAGTGTTATGGCTACTACAGGTTTAATATGAGCCTGGTGTGTTGTCTCAGTATGTTTTATGGGAAATTAACTGGTTTGTATTGTGCCCACTTGTTTGGGTCTGGATCTGAGTACCATGGTAGTCAGAAACCCAGAAACAGCTGATGCTTTGAAATGGATTGCTCTGGTAAATCATCCTCCATGAGACACACAGGCCCTGTATGACTGCAGAGCAAAATGATCTTATGGGTCAGGGTGGAAAACAGTGCAAGCACAGAGATTTGTGCTGTACACCCTGAAGTTTTACATTATGGCTTGAAAAACAACTGAACAGGAGGCTTACTGTTAAAAACTTCAGCTGAAGAAACAGATTTTAATTTTTGTTGCATCAGGTGTTGCAGTAGAATCAGTTTTGTGCATAAGATCCACTGATAATATGTTTTTAGGATTATTGATGTAATTTGTAAGCATTACTTCTTGTGTCAGGTGAGGGCATAGGATATAAATTTGGAGAGAGCAATAGGTTTGGGGGAGGCAGTGGGTGCCTTTTATTTTTTTAAAGCTGCTGTAAGCAAAGATTTGAGTATTAGTAACGTGCACAAGATCCTGTAAGCAAGCAAAACCATAGATTTGGAAATTTTAAGGTCTCCTGAATGTCCCTTAGTCCGTAGTTGTTTTGTGTATCAGAATAAAGCACAATCTGTTCCTTTCTTTCTAACTTGTTATTGAGGGCAAGGATTGTATTTAACATGGAACTTCTGGAGTTTAATTTGAAAGATAAGAGTAATAATATTGCTTGAAAACCCCAAAATGTGATATTTAAAAAGTGGTGGTGCTATAGGAGTGTGCAAAGTAATAGCTCAGTAGCACAGAGCTGTTCTGTGGTGTCAGCAGTGCCACTCGGGGTTACTACACAGCCAGAAAACAGGGCAGTCTTTAGAAAACGATACCTGATTACTATATGTCTTAAGTAATTTGATGTCATAGCAATTCCAGCTGAACCTGCACTCAGTAATGGGTTGGTGCTCAGTGTATGCTGATCTGTAGAACTATCTGTGTAGCAAATTAGATTTTCTTGTAATTTGGAGTGGAAATACACTATAGTACCTTCACAGTCACCAGTAGTACAAGAGTGCAAATTGGCATTAATTCACCTTCTTTTTTATATTGATTTTAGAATCTTTAGATAAATTTCTGCTAATAAGAAATTGTTTTCCTCTGAATCTAGGAATACTTCTTGATTCAGAAAGACGAAAGTCTGATACAAGTCCAGCCATGTCACCTCTCAGAATCTCTCTCATCCAGGATATGAGGTGAGTTTGAGCTGTTAAACAAACCAGAAACCCCCTGAGATTTACAGTCTTGTTTCTGTGTCTGCACCATCCTGTGTTTCATGCAGCAGGAGGGGCTGTGGGGAAGGAACCCGTTGAACTGTTTTAAAGTAGATAGTTCAGTGTTTTCATTGACCTTTACGGAAACAGGTTCCATACTGAGGAGTTTTTATATTGTTTGAGCTATTAAATTATGGAAATACCATGACAAGGTTTTTGTATTTTTAACATTTTGTGTATTGGTTTATTTCCACAGAGGTGTGGGTGTAGTATTTGTGTTTTCCCAGTCATTGCTGAGTTCTTTGTGTAGCTCTGAGACCACTTTTACTTCTTAGGGAAGAATGCAGTTTAAAAAACTTGTTTGATCTAAAGAATGGGTTTATCTAACATTCAGTACTGTAGTGTGAATAAAACTACTGTCCAATGCCTTCTTTTCAGTACACTGAAAAAGCAATATGCAGAACTTCTGAAACAACCTTGGCAGGAATTGTCTTTTCCTTCTTTTTCCTTACAGCATCCATTTTTTTCAGTAGGGAAGAGTGAATTGAGGATTTGCCTGCCTTATTAAAATATACCATTTGTGCCTTGTGTGCAAGAAAAGCTTCTACAGAGCATGCAAAGACAGTGTTTAATTTTCCAAAGCATTCAGCCATAAATATTGCAGTGATAAGGTCCAGAATGAGTCCTAAATCATGTGAGACAATGGGCCTGGTTTAGAATTTTGTAAATAGGGCACTGCATTGCAGATATTTCCTTTTCAGGCTCTTATTCTCTTTGAGCTAGATTGCAGGGATTTTTTTACTGTGCTGAATATTAAGGTGATTATGTTTCTTTTTCTATAATTTACCTGATATTTTCTGTTCTTTGGGAAACTTCAGCTGAGCTTGGTTCAAAAGAGCTGTCATGCTTTGACAATACCAAGCATGTCTTTTTGTTTAATTCCAGGCATATCCAGAACATCAGTGAGATCAAAACAGATGTTGGCAAGGCCAGAGCTTGGGTTCGCCTCTCTATGGAGAAGAAATTGCTCTCCAGGCATCTGAAGCAGTTGCTTTCAGATCATGAACTTACAAAGTAAGATGGGTTATCTTGGGCAAAGCTTTAAAAAAAGTTAAAATCTATATAATTGTTTGGTTTCAGAAGTCCAGGTGTGCCTATTTTTGTATCTGCTTAGCAGTGTGCAGAAGGCATGGAACAAACTGGCCTTCTAAGTGTGTGAGTTATTTGGGAATTAGGATTCAATGCTGGAGTTCTTGACATGTGTTTTTACATTTATAGCCTGCTCAGCAACATAAGGTGAATTGCTTTCATAATAATCACACACAGTGTTTACTGTGTGGGAATTAAAGCCATAGTAATTGTCATTAATTTTAATTGAAACTTCTGTCTGGAGACAGCTTAACCTATGCTGTCTGCTTTTCCTTTCCTCTCCTTCCACTCACCATCTTCCAAGGAATTTCTTCCCCTACCCCCCTGAACCCCAACAGCTAATTATTTGAGATTTACCTTATTTTGTATTATGTTGTGTTTTCTGATGAAGCTGTAGCCTTCAGTGAATGAGGAAAAGCTGAAGGATGGAGAGAGGACAGCTAATAAATCTGCCTGTATGTCCAAATTGAGATTAAGCCTCTCCAGTGAAGTCAACAGTTTGGATCAGGTTAAATTTAGCACTGCTTGTCCCATGCAGAGCATGTGCTGTGAGAGGACTTTCCACACACCACCACACTCCATGTACCCCCACAAAAGAGAAGAAAAAAACCTCTTTTAACACTGGCCAGTGTTCTCTTCATCTATCAGGCAGATTCTAATTCTTTGGAACAGAGGGAGACTGCAGCAAAAGTATGTTTAAAATGAAAATGACAAGCAAAGGAGCAACTTGTACAGGATGACATCAATTCTCTGTAATCTTGTGTGCTTTGTGCTGCATATTTACATATCCTACTTAGAGAGCTGTTGTAGGCAGTGTGGTTTGAAAGTGTGCCCCACTTGTTTTTAGAGGAAACAGTGCCGAGTTCAGTGAGGTACTAAAAGTAATGGTGCAACTTCTGCCATTTTACAGTTAACAAGATTGTGTGTTGTCCCTCTTGAAGCAGCTGTTAAGTATTTTAATTATCCCATTCTCTTTACTTGACATTTGTTAGCAAATATAAGGAAAATGTTTCATGTTTGGTTTCTTTCTAGTCTGCAAAGGGAGCAGGGAGAAATCACATGTCCTGAGATCTTTGTGTGCTCAGGGAAACAGAGAAACCTTGTCCTTTGAAGAAACAGGACAGCACATACCCTGACAGGCTGTCAAACATGTGATTCAGATTGTGCAAATGTAACACAGACATGGCCACCTTTTGTGAGACTTCTGTGGTTTTGCCAGTCTTGTGGCTGCTGGCAGGTCAGGTTAATTTAAGGCTCAGTCTCTTTATTTTCATTGAACATTTCCTGTCAGTCTCTAGTGTCAGGTTTGTTATGTGAGGGAGAACATGCCTGTTTGTTGACTATCATTGATTTGTTTTGCAAGTTTCTGTCTTGTGATTTGCTGACTTTTTTGTAAATTGATACCTGAAACTGAGGGGAGTTGTCAGGATGCCCTCCTGGCAGGAACAACCTGTCCACAGCTGGGTCAGCATTTCTAGTGCCTAATTCCTGCATTCTGGAGGGTTTTTAGATATTCCTGCAGCATCAGTTGGATTTTGATATATTTTGGCATGCTCTTCTTTTATGATTATGCCCAGCACTTGTATTATTTCTTGGTTGCCACCTTTGCCTGTCAGTTTGGTTATGTCAGGAGCTGTGTACTATCAACACTGAACTATTCCCTGGATCAATGTGCAGGTTGTTGTAGGCCCTGGGTGATCACCTATAGCCAAATACAGATAGCCCCAGTTCTTGCCTTATGTCCTTTGAGAACAGTCTTCTGTCATACATCATGTGCTGGAGAGCTCTCCCATGGCACTCTCTGCTCAGAATTAACTTAGGAAAACTCTCCAGTTCTGTCATGTTACATGGTCAAAAGAAGTCAGAATATTCTTCAAGAAAGTGCAAAATTCCTTCTTCCATCTTGGGGTGTTTTTGGATGGGAGAGGACCCTTAAACCAAATGTTACATTTGAGAGGTGGAAGATAATGACAGCTGGACTGATTCAGTTTGGAGATGTCAGCCTTGCAGAGACTCAGTGTATCTTGGCACACTGAAAACTCTTGGCTCTCCCAGTATCACTCCTCATTTGTAACTGCTTGCCCATTATTCACAATGTACCTAATAAATGTGCACAGTAGAAAACATTTCCCTGGGAGCATCTTGTTGCTGTGACAGATTATGTGTTTTGCTTTGTCAGGAAGCTCTACAAGCGTTACGCGTTCCTCCGCTGCGACGATGAGAAGGAGCAGTTCCTGTATCATCTCCTGTCATTCAATGCTGTGGATTACTTCTGCTTCACCAATGTTTTCACAACAATCTGTAAGTATTTGCTTTCCTTGCAACTCTGATTTCTAGATTTGGTTGAGTCCTTGTCCAAAATTCTAAATAGCTCTGAGCAACATGCCCTAATGTAATGGTTCTGCTTTTTTCCCCTGGGATCTATCTGTGGGTGCTGTATTGCTGTTTCCATGATCTTCTCTGGTGGGCAGGAGCTTCTGTCCCTGTCACTTTTGTTTCTAACTTAGTGAAGTACATAGCTCTAATAATTTTTGTTAGGGGTGAGTTCCCAACTGAAATTTTTGTGGTGGGCTTGATTGCATGATACTAAATAATAAGTAATAATAATAGTATGGGATGTTCACTATGAAGAATATTAATACATGCTGGGAATTAAAAGAAAACAAACCTCATTTTTTGTGCTGCATGCCTGTCTCTGGGCTTGGGGTAACAATGAAATGCCCATTGAGGGTTGCATCAGAACTCCTCAGCATTTTTTTTTCTTCTGGTTGTTAAAAAGATACCCTAGAGAAACTTTTAAGCTATTGTTAATAGCTATAACACTGAACTGTGTTACAGAGTTCTCAAAGATCTGTGTGCCTACTGCCTCAGGACATCACTGGAAGGCAAAATAAGGAAAGACTTTAGCAAGGCTTATGAAATTGGGGGTGGGATATGTGAAAGGCTACCCTTGGTGCTGTGTTGTGATTCACACTTGTGTGTATGAAAGACAAAGCAAACAGACATCCAAGCAAAACAGCTTTTGGTCTGCAGGCAAGTTCTGGATAATGTGAAAATCTGGTCTGCTGGATGCAGTTAAATCACTTACTTTAGGACTATCAGCACAGAAAATAAAAAGGGAAACATTTTAATTCATTCTTAAATGCTGTGAGCATTGGGCTTTTAAGAAAATCCAACCACCAAATGCTTTCTCAAGGGCACTGACAGCTGAGGAGATGCTCAGGGAGAAATGCATTAAATGCCTCATCTGAAAAGCCCTGACTGTAATCTGCTTATGCACTGTGAAAGAAGGGCAGAAAGCCAAGAAACACAGTGACCATTCAGAGAATTGGATTTTATTATAAAAGGTTGGTTAACAGAGGGCTGGGCAGGAGATGCTGGGTGGTGGAAGAGGATATGCCTTGAGAGTCAGAGGAAGGGGACAGCAGCTCAGGTGATACTGCATGGAATCACTCACAGGTAAACCAGGGGACCAGAAAGCACTTGAGCGTATGTGTGGAGCTGTTTAGAAGGGAAAAAAATTGCTTGTTCTTTGAGAGATGGATAAATCCTAAAGTTAGTATAAAAAGAGTGACATGGCAGAGAGAAATGTGCAGCATTATGCTGTATTTTCACTGGGTTTGTTCAGCCATGGCAGTGAATGCTGCTGCCATCCATGCCTGTGAAGAAAGGCTGCAGTTAGAACCTGAGTGGGACCTGGGGGAGTTGTACAGTGCACTCCTGGGTACAGCAATATCATGTCTTTGCTTCCTTGTCACTAAGCTGAGGATAAGTAAGTCTTTGTGCCATGTTGTGAGGTTGGTAAATAAAAAGGGATTACACTCATAAGAAGGCATTATTCCATCCAAATTTCTTTCTTCAGTTGACACTGTTCTGCTGTCAGCTCTGCTTCTTAGTGGCTGCTGTGTATGTGTACACTTCCCCTTTGTCAGTCAGTGCTTAGTGTGCAAGTGTCAGCGTGATTAACTGGGATCTCTGATGTTCTTTTAATTTCATGGCGCTGCAGTGCTGTTTTATGGCTTATCTTTTGCTCCTTTCTTGACTAAAGAGGTTACGTAATTATTCTTCTTCATTTTTGAAGTGTTGTTTCTTTTGTGTTTGCAGTGATACCATACCATATTTTGATTGTTCCCAGCAAGAAACTCGGTGGCTCAATGTTCACAGCCAATCCTTGGATCTGTATTTCGGGGGAGCTGGGTGAAACAGGAGTCCTGCAGATTCCCAGGAACATATTGGAAATGACTTTTGAGGTTTGTGTTACTTGATACAAAGCCTGATTTGAGTGTTCTGTTTGTTCAGTTTTAAATTCTCCGCTTGCTGTAGCACCTTGAAAGCTGAAAGGGTGGCAGATGTGTCTGTGCTCCTGGTCCAGTGGTGTTTTCTGTCTTGTCCTTCACCTGTGGAATGAATGTGGAATATCTTTATGGCTTGTCACAGATAGTTTGTGCCTTTGCATAGCACATTTGACCTATATTTAATAACATGCAGAGTAAAATGACTGACAATTCCTTAGTGCAAGGGATAGACAAGACTGTCTTTATGTTACAACTGTGGGAGGTGTCATATCCTCTTCTGTTGGGAAACAAAGAAGTGATTCTGCTCTGATTTCTGCATGTGTGTTGTGTTCATTGGGTGAAATTGAATTGAAGAATCTAGTTCAGCTAACGTGCTCTGTGCAGATCAAAACAGTATTTAACAAAACAAGCAAACAAAACCAAATAAAGCCATCTACCACTAAAAATCCCAGAACCAACCATGGAGTCAGAAACAGGAACCACATTGCTGAGTTTCTGTCTGAGCACCTTCCCTAATAGTTTATTCCCCCAACATGCTGCTTTCTTTTTCAGTTTCCTCTGACAAACTCTTCGTTTAATTTGCAGTGCCAGAACCTGGGAAAACTGACCACAGTGCAAATAGGACATGATAATTCAGGGCTGTATGCCAAGTGGCTTGTGGAATATGTTATGGTCAGAAATGAAATAACAGGGCATACTTACAAGTAAGTATCATCCTGACATTTCATATGGGTAAGTAGAATTCCTGCAGGGAGCTGGCACAGCAGGGCTTGTTTGATTAGAAAGGTCTGATCTCCTGGGACTCTGTGTCTACAGTTGCCTCAGCCTGAAGGCACAGAAAGATTGTTTGGCTTCTGGCATTAAACAAATCCTGGTTCTTCTGAATTCAAACAGGGTTTGCAGTTTGCAGATGCTCATGTCTCATATCAGACTGTTGGTGGAGAGGATGAGTTGACTGTTGTGCAGCTTAGAAATAATCTGCCTTGAGCCCAAGGAAGAAACAGCAAGTCAGAGCTTGCTGCTTACCAAATATAGGTGGTATTTTATATTAGGACTGGGTACTCCAGGTGTTACAGAGACACATTTGGACACAAGCTGGAACACAAGGTCTTATGAGTGTTAGAAACCTGTGTTTACATGGGGAGAGTAAAGGAATGGAACTTAGAGTGAGAATTAAATTTATTTGTGTTAGATACAGAATAGTTTGATGCCCTGTCCTTTGTTTAGGGAAACTGTCAGGCTCATGTTGATGTCAAATTGGTGGGCAAGTCCACTCAGCTCTCCATGCCAGTTCATTTGTAATTAAATGAAGAGGAAAGATTCTGGTTTTGGATGCTGTTCAGTTTTCCAATTAAGCTGATTAAACTGCCATCAACATTGGTTCAGAAGAAGTGATAATGAGCAAATGAGCATGTGTGCTTTCTAGTGTCTGATTTAATACCCCAATTCAGTAGAAGTACTGGTGCTTTGGCATTTAAGCCTATGTTTGGGCTGTGGGGTTCTTTTACAGCTGGCTTGCTATGTAGCATATTCAGTGCATTTCTTCACCCATCCATGGGATGTAGTAGGATTTCCCCTCTTACCCATTTTTCCTCAAATCATGCTACATGTGGGACTCAGGCAAAATCTGCTTTGTGGATGGATCATCTACTGCAACACTCAGCACAAACTTGGAACTGAAAAGCTGTTTGACTTTTGCTGCCTGTGCTGGCAAAAGCCAAAGCCAAGACTTTATTACTTGGTGCTGGATGAATGAAGTCTTTCTAATAACTATGCTAGCAGGATTTGGGCTTTAGGCAACTGCAGCTGAAAGTCTTTGGCATGGAATTGAATCTGGATTGATGCATTTATCTCCCTGGTGTTGCTAGGTTTCCCTGTGGAAGGTGGCTGGGGAAGGGGATGGATGATGGCAGCTTGGAGAGGATCCTGGTGGGAGAGCTGCTGACTTCCCACACGGAGGCCGACGAGCGGCAGTGCCGGACCCCTCCCCTGCAGCAGTCTCCAAGCATGATCAGGAGATTTGTCACTATCTCACCAAACAACAAGCCAAGTGAGTGCTGGGGCTTGTCCTGTCTTGTTCTGTTCTGCATCATCACCTGAGGGCTTGCAAACACAACTGGGGTTTGGAGAGGACCTGTGAAACTCAGCCCAGTGTCCTGCTTGAACTCCAGCTAACTTCCAAATTACAATCCTGGGCATCCTGTTCTGTGTACTTAACTTTTGAAATATGAAAGGGTGGCAGATGTGTCTGTGCTCCTGTTTTTTTGTATTGTCCTTCACCTGTGGAAAGCATGCTACAGAGGAAGGTAGAAATTTGCTGCCTTTTCTCTGTCTATTCTTCATGGATGAAGAATCTTGCTAGTGGTTTCTATTCACAGACTTCTTTGTTTGCTCTTGAGGTCAGTGTTCTGTGGTTGTCTTATTCCTGATAAATCAGGTGGTAACTTTGTTCCCAGCCGTACTTGGGTTTGCAGCAAAACTACCACAGGAGGTATTTCCAGGATGCCCAGGTTTGTCAGTCCTGAGCAAAGCACTGCTTCTTTTCTTAGCTTTGGGTCCTGGTCTGACCATTCACATAACGTGTAAAAACCCTTTCCACTGTTGGTGTTCTGAAACACCACAGTGTTAACTTCAATATAAAACCAAACCATCTCCATTCCTACCTCCTCAACAATAAATAAAAGTAGAGTTGGGTTTCCATTACCCACAGCCCAGCACTGTTTCCTTAACAGAATTAATTATATTTGTGCTCCTCTGCTGTGCTTTGTGCTGTACACACAAGGTACAATTTTTGAAGCTGTAACTGGATATATTTTTGTTTTGCAGAGTTAAATACTGGTCAGATACAAGAAGCTATTGGTGAAGCTGTTAATGGTATTGTCAAGCATTTCCACAAGCCAGAGAAGGAGGTGAGAGATTTTTGTCTGTGTAATGGCACTCCTGTCCTAAAACTCTGAATAGTAAACATGAGAGAATATATAGTAGAAGTTACCAAACTGAATGAACAGCCATGTGCTTGGGAATTCCTGAAGTGCAGCAAAAATGAGATACTGAGGTAGTACAGCCTCAAATACCTGTGTGGTGCTGCTAACTGGAGCGTGCTGGTAAATTGTATGTTAACATTCTGGTATTGGAAATTGTGCTGTTAGTCAAATCCTACCAAGGATTCTACCCATACCCTCTAAAGAGTACTGCCTGCTTTTTAGTTTGTTCTGAATTAGCTGACATTTTACATCTGCATTGAGTTCTAAGTAGGTTTTTAATGTCTGTTTTGCATTTTCCTTGCTACTTAAAACACGAAAACTCATGGGCCATTTTAAAAAAAGGGACAGAAACAAAGGGCACCCCTAAAACGCCCACATCCCCCAAGAAAGTGAAGCAGAAGTGCTCTTCAAGATTGTTTTGCATTACACATGTGATCAGCTGACAGAGCAGTGATTTTTTGAAACAAACCTAAGTAGCTGCCCCTGTCCAGCCCTTGTGAGCCAGAGAGGTGTAGAGCAGTGCTGGGTCTGGATGAATGGCTCTTGGCAGTCAGGATTTTCTTACATTCCTGTAACACCTGACTTCTGAATTCATTATGGCCTGACAGATTCATATCCAGTGTAATTCTAGTCAGTGATCACATTGGTAATAATCTCAAGTGGTCATGCACTGGTTTTGCAGAATAGAATTTACCATCATGTGCTGAAGCAGGACTTTGTTTTTTACTGAGCAATAAATGTTTTTGTTGATAAGAGGCACATGCTACACTGGGTCTGTGATCTGTTACTTAAAAAAAGAGGAAAATATTTTCCTAATTTTCTTTAGTGATAATTATTATAGGTAAAACCTGCTCATTGTCTTGGCCTGTTTGAGGCTTTGTTTGATGATGATGATGAAGCCCTGACAATGCTTTCCTCAGCCTCATTCTTAGAGAAGTCAATCAATTTTTGAATGCTTAGGACTTGTAAGAACTGAGTCATCCTGTTCAGGGTCACTGTTTGACAGCAGATTTGAACTTTAGGCATCTGTTTATTTAAAAACTTAGTGGGACACTTGTGTCCCAGAGTCCCAAGGTGAGGTGATGAATGCGTGTGCTTTCTGTGTGTGCTGCAGAGAGGCAGCCTGACCCTGCTGCTGTGTGGAGAAAGTGGACTTGTGTCAGCTCTGGAGCAAGTGTTCCAGCACGGATTTAAATCACCAAGACTCTTCAAGAACGTCTTCATTTGGGACTTTCTAGGTGAGTGGAAGGCTGACATCCCAGAGCCTGTTTGTGTCTGAAACACATCCAGCTGTGCTCCTTATCACTGCTGTTGTGTCTCAGCTGGTGTGAAGGGCAGACTTCTTGGAGGCATCTCAGCAGCTGAGTGGCCATGAGAGCTCCTACCTGCTTGTGCTGCTGTGAGAGAGAGAGAGAGAGCCTGTCTCTGCCAAAGCTGACTGTACTCAATGCAGTAACTGGGCTTTGTCATTCTGGCAGTAACAGTGTAAAACAACCCTTCTTACTGGGGAAGAGGCACATAAACAGGGTGGTGAATTGACATGGGGTAAGCTTTTTGTTGATTGAGCACAGAGAAAGCAAGAAATCACACTTGTAAGAGGTTGAGTTGTCTTTCAGAGCACAGCAGATGGATTTAGTGCTGTTGTATGTACTGGACATTGTAATAAAGGTGTTATAAGCATGTGTGTTTCACACAATGGTCTAGATCCCTTGACACAAAGCTAAATAAGTCAACTGAGTTCACAAACACATTTTTAAAAAAGCAATTATTTTTAATAATGTTTCTATATTTTGAGTAGCTACATTAACATTGCTGTTCCCCTTACATGATCATTTTACTGCACTCACATTCAGTACATAGGTGAACCTCTTTAGCACTGTTCAGAGGGGAGGAAGTGGAATCCCAGTTTTATACAGGACTGAAACAAGCAGTGCCTAAAAGTAACGATTCAGGAAATTCATGCATCCTAGGCATTTCAATTTTAATTCTCTCCTAAATGCACTGATGGAACTTCATTATCTCCCACCATTCTTTTTAGAAAAAGCACAAACATACTATGAGACCCTTGAGCAGAGTGAGATGGTCCCAGAGGAGAACTGGCAGACAAGGGCCAGGAATTTCTGTCGCTTTATCACTGCTATCAACAACACCCCCAGGAACATTGGGAAGGATGGCAAGTTTCAGATGCTGGTGTGTCTTGGAGCCAGGTACAAAAAAACTTCTTTATAATTGTTGCTGTTAGTGATATTTTAATGAAATGAAAAAGATGTTGCACATGGGGCAGTTACTCCCCAGTTCCTGTCTCATAAAGAGAAGGGGAGAGCATGGTAGGTCTGCTTAAAGCAAAGAATTAAAATGATGTCTGTGCACATGTGAAATTAACTTGGCTTTATTTTTATTCCCAAACTGCCCACTGGCCCCTTGTCAGAGACCACCTTTTGCACCACTGGATCGCCCTGCTTGCAGACTGCCCCATTACAGCCCAGATGTATGAGGACATGGCCCTGATTAAGGATCACACGCTGGTGAATTCTTTGATTCGGGTGCTGCAGACCCTGCAGGAGTTCAACATCACCCTGGAGGCATCTCTGGTCAAAGGAATCGACATCTGACCTCCTGTCCCACAGGAAAAACTGTCTTTACACACACAACAAAAAGCAACAAGGAGCGAATCTTGTTAGTATGCAAAAGTTCTGTCTTGCCAGTACATTGTATTGTGAACTTGTTCATGGCCCAGAAATGCAACTTTGACTTTTCTTGAAGGAAACTCCAGAAATAGTACAGGCAAATGGATAGAAGCTGTAAACTCAATGTAAAAAAGAGGATTTTGGTATAAATCTATTTTAGAGTTTATTTGCTGATTTGCTTTTTACACACTTTCATGTGAAAGAGATAGAGATGAGTATTGTGCAGCTTATTTTAAAGCTGCAGTATTTCCTTGCCATAGAAAATGTGCAGTGAGCCTTTCAGCATTCTGTGAACTTGCCTTCAGATATGCTGTATGTCATAGACCCCAGTGTATACACTCCATTTCTCCTGAGAAGGTCATTCTATAGTTTTTAAACTAATATTTTATATATTAACATTATTACCAATGTTTGATTTTTAAGGTGTTGGGTCATGTTCTGCTGCAAGGGAACTACAGATTTGATCTGTGCTTTTAATAGCTCCAAAGCACTGATTTGTCAACAATTATTTTTTTCCTTTATTTTTGCTGTCAGTATTATTTTTAGTGAAATCCAGGAGACTGAACCGTGAAATGTCCAGAGATCAAAGTAATATTTTTCATATTGGTACGTAATTGCACAGAAGAAGAAATTAAGTCTGTTTTTTAACTGATGTTTTTTATTTATTTAACCTATCATTGTGTTTTGTAAGTTTGTCTTTAAAAAAAAAAGTCTTCTATGATACAACTGGCTATATTATGTTGCAATTCAGAATTTACAGTGTAGCCCACTTAAATGAAAAACCTGGAATAATTGTTCATAACACAACATTTCCACTTAAACCAGCCTTTTGAAGCTTGGTATCTGGTTGCTGCTGGTAATTCTCTTAACTGCTAATAAAGAGGGACATGAGTTCCCCAGATGCCAGATGACTAAATAAAAATCTTTATGCCCCATCTGAAGTAATAACAGTATACCTTACTAACAACTAAAAGGATTTCTTAATGTTTCTGAAAGGACAGTGGTATTAAGGTTTTTTTCTTTTCCTTTTGAGTGCATATGTCTTGGATCCCATTGTCACAGTCTGCTTCATTTGGGATGCTTTTGTTTTTAGCAAAGAAAGTTTAGGCCATTTCTGCTATGAAACACAAACATTTTGAAAGCTCAATTTATTGGAGATCTGCAACTTGGCAAATGCCTAAAGGCATCTCTGTTCATTTGAATCCTCTGATAAAAATCTCTTTGAAATGAATATGTGACTTAAGAACAGGCTGATTTATCAGCATCACAGATTACTGTACAGAAGTTCAGGGCTGTGTATTTAAGAGGTCTCCACTGTATAAACTTATCTCAGTATTGTCTCTCTTTGGAGAAACAGAATCCGAGTTTTTTGGTTCATACAATGTTGTAGCACTTTTACTTTACCTACAGCTTAGTCACATCTTGTGATAGTTTTATTTCCATAATTTATGAGTATAGCACATGTATTAAATTTTTGACTATTTTTAATTTTGTCCTATTTATTTCATTATTAAACTGAGAAGTTCCTTTGTCACTACTTATCAGAGCAAGATTCTTCTTTGATTTCACAGTAGCATTAGGAGGATGTGAGGGCAATGTCTGAGCCACTCCTCACATGGGGTGGGTGCAAATTCTTTCACAGCTTACAGGAGCATTTCACAGAAGTATACCCTGTGTGTGCAGGGTTGGTTTTCTTGGTGCTTTTAAAATTTTTCTTCCTGCTTTGGAAGGGCAAAAATAAAAAAACAGTTTTACTGCATTCTAAGAATTTCATATATTCAACTTAATATGTTAGGATAGTCTTTTTACACCTGCCCTAAATTGTTCATGCATTAATAATAGCAAAATTTTTTTTTGTTTTATTTTGGGTTTTTTTTTTTTGTTCATTTGTTTTCTTTCGTTGTTTTTGTTTCAGCTGTCTTGACAATGACTTTACTAGGCCTGTGTATTTCACAGGGAATATTAAGTAAGAAAGGAAGATTCCATAGTTTGACCTTAACATTTGAGTTGATCCTGTTAAAACCATATATCTCATAGGATTAAGAGTGGATTAATTTTATTTGCATGAGGTAATTACCCTGAACTAAGGTTCTTTTTTTATCTTTTTTTTTTCCTCACACAAATTTACCTAGTGAGACATGATACCATTGGCCCAATGGCTGTTTTGGTGTGGATTGTTTTGCCCTCATTAGGAGAGTTTGAGGTGGCTGGGATGGGCAGAGGCTGGGATTTGGTGATTGCCCAGGGTGAGCTCCTTGGCTGGCCCATGGGGATGGTGCTGCCCATCAGTGAGTTCTGGCTGTCCAGTGCAAAGGGAAGACACAAAGATCCTCTTCCACCTTCTAGGTTACTTTATTCCCACATTAAAAACCAGTTTGAGATAGACCTTCCTCTTGCTCTCACAGGGGGCCTGTGCTTGATCCTGTTGGGGTTCAAAGCACTTTCTGCTGTGCCCTTCAAGGCTGCAGGGATTTGCTCCACTGACGGCGCAGTGGAAGGTTCTGAGATGCAGCAGAACCAAAGCTGGTTTTGTTAGCTCCAAAGGCAACCAAGGAAGAGCAAGATATTAAATACAGGATTTTGGGAAGAGATTCCATGAGTAAGAACAGCCCAGGCTGTAGGAGCAGCCACAATCCCACCTCAAACCCACGCCCTTCTCTCATGGCTGTTCTGGCAGCCGTCCCACAGGATAAGGTCAGGATCCAGCATTTGCTCCTGCCATGCCATTCTGCTGAACTTTATGGGAACAAGGAGTGTAATCAGCACCTTTTTATCCAGAGCTTTGTAAAATCCTTCTCCCTTTGTTCAGAGTAATGCAGTTTTAACTTTTTTTCTTGTTATTTTTCCAAAATAAGGGGGCAGGTTTGGTTGGTACAGTTAGTGTGGCTGTGCTGTTCTGTTGTTCAGTGGGGATTTTTTGGTAACAGTTAATGAGAAAAGATAATCTTTTTAACAGCACACATTCATTCTAAAGAGAGAAATGCAGTGATGAAAAAGTAAGCAGTTCATCATGCAGTAAGTACATAGTGCTAAACTAGCCAGACATGTTTACAGGCTCATCATACCTGATTTGAGAGGAAAAATTTGGCTATCACCTATCAATTATTTAGCCTTCTTTGGTTAATGCTACAATGATACTTTATACAAAAAGAAAATGCAAATTAACAAAGTTTGGTTTAAATGGAATCAAATACTATGATGGTAAGTTTATACAAAAGGAAAAAAAAGCCTTTACCTGCCATAAACTTTAACCACCTGATATTCTGTAGCTGAAAACATATTCATGAACTGGAGACTGTTCCACAACTTTTTCCATTACAAAGAGTATTTTTCAAACTGTTCAAATTGGACTTAGTAGTTGGATGACCCATACTTTTTATGTGTTTTAAATTCATGCATATGTTAAGATTTCTGCAGTGAAACTATTCAGATTTAACATTTTCTGTATATTGTCAAATGAATTTTGTCCGTAGTGAGGAGACTATAGGATACTTGAAAATACTTGAAGAAATTGTACATGTACTTCACATCTTTGTAGCTCTTTATTTTATACCTAGAGATTGGCTGTTAAACTAAGATAAAGCATCAATACCTTATAAACTATATATTTTACTACATGGGGAAATCACTGGCTTGTTATTTTTAAGGGCCGTGTTGAAGTTTACATTATAATGACAAAACCAGGTACTGTTTTCCTTTTTTTTTATTTTTCCTGTGACATTTCAATCCATTGGACATTAAATGTGAATTGGATATACAAAGAGGTTTTACAGGTGTAGCTCATTTGCTGAATTGCAATAAAATTTGTCTTCTAACATTAAAAAAATAGCATTAATGTGCTATTTTCAAAAAGTCTGGTCTAATTTGGCTGATCATCTGGCTCATTGCCTGGCTGTGCAGGTCTGTGGGACATTTTAGTGGCTCATTTCAGGAGATCTTTGCTGTACAGTTTTGTGTCTGATCTGTCCAGCTACAGCTGCTCCCTCCCAGCTGCAGAGGCCATCCCCGTCTGTCAGACTGCCAGCAGTGGAGGAGATGCTGCTCAGGAGTCAGGGAATGGGGACAAGGGAAGGCAAAGGGACCACGCAGACCTTGGGAGGGTCTGTGAGCACACACACCCTCAGATGTGCTGCGGTTCCCTGTGTTTCAAACCACATGAGGCCATCTCTGAATGCTCTGTTCCACCAGGGAAGACAGAAGGAACGAGTTGGATCATTCATCTGGAGGTATCTCTGGTGCTTCACCTCTCACACCCCTGGGGTGGTTTTGCATGGGAGGTTTTGCACCTGGTCTGTGGTGGAGGCTTTTTGTAAGCAAAGGGAAATAACAAATAAAAATATCAATATCCCTCTTGGGGGAAGGCATCGATCTCCCTGAGCTGGGGCCATCCTGGGGGATGCCAGAGGGTGAGCTTGGCCTGAGCCATGCTCTGGCCTCATCCTTGGGCAGGTTTTGGGGTGCATTTGTGGATTTGGTACCTGCTGTGGGTGTGCTGGGCCTGTGAGAGACACCAGAGCTCTGCTCCTGGGCTGGGATGGACCTGCTGCTCCTGACCCTCTGCAGGGATGGACGTGGGGCTGAGGTAAGTGCAGCTTCATTCATCTCACCTCAGGATTTTCAGGTTTCCTCCAAGGAAAAGGAGCACCAAGAGCAGGGCCTTGGTGGGCAGAGTGTGTTGTGCAACTGCAGGCGCTGTTCACTGACTGCTCTGGTCCAAAATGTTACCATTTGTTGTAGCAATGACTTGGAAAGTTCTCACAAGGAAACACAAATGTCTAAAAGTTATTTCACATGACAAAGTGTCTCCTTTTTTCCCCTATTAACTCAGAAATGTGTGTGTATTAATAGGCCATGCTGTTCTGCAATAAACAGGAGCTGTTCTTCATTTCAGTGACAATGGCATGTTAAGATGCAGATCCTGCAACATTTAAAGTGTCACTGGTGGATCTGATATTTGTTTGGGGAATGTTTTTCTACAAATAGCATAAAAAGACTTGGACAAGACATATAAATTACATGGGAGGGGTTTCTAATGCCCCTTGTGACCAGAGAATGCACAAATTTTCTCTGTCTCAGATGAGTCCTGTGCAGGTCTTGCTGGTTACTGAGGATGTGTTATCTTTGCACAGAATTCAGCAAGCCTGGAGCACTAAGATGGGAAGTGCAAAAATTTGAGTGATACATTTCAAAGAAAAACAATTCTGAAAACTCAGTGAATACCTGGAGATGAGCAAGGCTTGAAACTACAACTGAGACATTTTGTGTGTGCTTTGGAACAATTAAATATTTGAGAATATTTCCTTACTTGGCAGCATGCTACTTTGCTTTTACCATTCTGGCATCTCCCAGTTGTTTTCAGCTGCTGTCACAAGCACTCATCATGCTCAGTTTTGGGTCAATATGATGCAGGCCAGTAGAGTTGCTACTTCTCATTGAAGTGCAGATGAAATGGCAATCTGCATGTCTTCAGGTATTGTTTGGTCATCATTAAATAATGAAATTTAACAAGAATTATGAAACATAAAGCAGTTTTTAACCCAAATTGGTAGACAAAAGTATTCCTCTCTCCTCAGGACATGAGGTGTGCAGTTCCTGAAGCAGATTTTATATCCAGCTGCTCTGTGGCAGGTTAGTCTCCATCTCTCAATGCGGGGCAGCTGCATGTGATGGTGAAAATGGAGAGCAGAGGGGAATTGAGGGTCTTACCTCTATGGAAGTAGCTATTTTCCAGGATCTATTTTACTCTCTGAAACTTTGTTACTTGATTTTTATTTAAAATTGCTGGGAAAAAAAATCCCCCAACAGTCCTATTTGGTTGTCTTCCTGTCCAACTGCCCTGGTGTGGTTGTTTTCCGTTCCTCATACGTAGTGCTGAAGTTGAATCTCAAGAATTTTTGTAGCTTCTCTCCCCCAGTAAAGGTCTTCGTGCCCAGAGCAGTCATCTGTCACTGTGACTCTGTGGGTGAATAGAAATAGTTTAAAAGGCTGCAAAAAGGCATCTGAGCTGAGGTCTGAGCTTGTCTGGTTTGTGTCTTTAAAGAGATATTTTAATGGCAATTCCTCATCATAAACAAATGTGTGTTAAATGTGAAATAATAGCCAGGATCCTTCACAAAACACTTTGAGATTTATGTGTAAGAAACGGCTTCATTAGCTAAGATGAATTTGATATTGTTCTGTTTGTTTTCCAAGCTGCAGTGAGATCTTTTGATCTAACTCAGGCATTCCCAAATATTTATGTCTCCCTTTATGTTTTAGTTTACAGAAGTAAGAAAGATGCTTTGCTTTTAGGGTGCCTCAGGAAGCTTTGGGTATTTTGGTCACACGACTCTGCAGTGTCTCTTGCTGGTTTTTCTGCTGCACTCTTCATATGTGTTCTTACTTTGACTTTTGCAAATCTTGTGATGAAAGTTAATTTAATTAATACTGGTCGAGTTCATTGAGGGGACTGGGCAGTGCCTGAAGTGAGTGGCAGCTTTTCTGTGAGGGGGTTTGAAGCCATGTGCCTGGATAGGAGATGGGTTCTCTGTCCATTTGGGAGAGCTGTTTATGGAGACAAACCTGAGTGATATCCCTGCATGAGAGATGTGCAGGTGTGCCAGTTCCCACCCCAAGTATGAAGGTTTATTCAGGAGATCATGGAAACTCTCGAGAAACCCTTCATTCATTTATTGCTTAGGGCTGGAGAATCCTTGGAGTGTTTAATGAGCAGCTTTATGTATTTATAGATGAGATTGCCTAAGACTGAAACCGTCCAGGAGACACAAAAGGTTGCTTCTCATTGGATTCAAAAAGAGAATAACTTTGATCATTTCAAAAGCAATGAAGCCTGATGCTCCAGTGAGAAAGGAGAGTGGTAATTTATAGCTGCCATTAAGGAAACAAAGACAAAGACTGAGGGAAAGTTTCATTCTGAAGATTTACTAATGTGTATAAACCGCCCTTGCAACTAGAAACAGCTCGGTATTTCTCACAGAAGAAAACAAAAGGGAAAGGGCAGTGAAACGGGGATGGGAGGGAGGGGTGGGAGAGAATACTGCCTGCTCTTGCTCGCAGCCTGAAAGGTCAGACATTATTTAGGAAATGATAATTTCAGTGAATAATGTATGAGCCAATTTTACCTGCCAAAGGAGCGACAGCTGTGAGCAATCCCTGGCTGGGAATGGAGGTGGGATGGGGCTGGCTTGGGGGTGGGGTGATGCGTGGCTTTGGCATGGCCTCCAGCCGGGGGGGATTCACGCTCTGCGGCGGGGTGTGATTACACGGTAAAAATGTCAATATTGTATTGAGCCAGCGCAATGGAGACTGGAGCGCATCGGGCGTGTTCGGGCTGCCACAGGCTCGTCCTGCTGGGAGATGCTTCCCGGGCCCGGGGAGCACCCGCTCCTGGTGTGAGGTGTTCCGGCTGCCGAGTGTGAGGTGTTCCCGCTGCCGGGTTTCCAGCGGCTCCATGGGACACCTGTGTTTGTGGCTCCGCAGGTGTGCGGCTGCCGGGGCTCCCATGGGCGGGCTGGGGCGGTTCGTGCGCCGGCAGCGCCCACCGCGCCCGGGGCAGCAGCGGGGCAGGGCCGGGCAGGGAGGGAGGCCCGCCCAGCCCTCGCCGCCCCGCGCCCGCTGTCAGTGCGAGGCGGGCCGGGCGCCCCAGACACTCCCTCGGCCGCCGCCTCCTCCCGCCCGGCAGCGGCAGCAGCGCCATCCATGGGGTCCGGCGGCCGCCGCGGCGCCTCGGGGGCCAGGGCGCTGCCGCTGCTGCTCCTGCTGCTGCCCGCGCCGGCCGGGCCCGCCGCGCTGCCCCTGCCCGGTGAGTGCCCCCGCTCCCTTAGCCTGCCCGGTGAGTGCCCCCGCTCCCTTAGCCTGCCCGGTGAGTGCCCCCGCTCCCTTAGCCTGCCCGGTGAGTGCCCCCGCTCCCTTACCCTGCCCGGTGAGTGCCCCCGCTCCCTTAGCCTGCCCGGTGAGTGTCCCCGCTCCTTTCCCTGCCCGGTGAGTGCCCCCGCTCCCTTAGCCTGCCCGGTGTGCCCCCGCTCCCTTAGCCTGCCCGGTGAGTGCCCCCGCTCCCTTAGCCTGCCCGGCGTGTGCCCCCGCTCCCTTACCATGCCCGGTGAGTGCCCCCGCTCCCTTAGCCTGCCCGGTGTGCCCCCGCTCCCTTAGCCTGCCCGGTGAGTGCCCTCCACTCCTTTCCCTGCCCGGTGAGTGCCTCCGCTCCCTTACCCTGCCCGGTGAGTGCCCCCGCTCCCTTACCCTGCCCGGTGTGTGCCCCCGCTCCCTTACCCTGCCCGGTGAGTGCCCCCGCTCCCTTACCCTGCCCGGTGAGTGCCCCCGCTCCCTTACCCTGCCCGGTGTGTGCCCCCGCTCCCTTACCCTGCCCGGTGAGTGCCCCCGCTCCCTTACCCTGCCCGGTGTGTGCCCCCGCTCCCTTACTCTGCCCGCTGAGCTCTCCCGCTCCCTGCCCGGTGAGTCGGTGAGTGCCCCTCGCCCCGGTCCCTGCCCGCTCCCGGCCCCCGCTCTCCCCATCCCCGCACCGCGGCTCCCCCCGCGGGCACCGCGCGGTCCCGGCTCCTCTCCGGGCCGGCGGCCAAGGGAAGGGGCCGGTGCCGGTGTGAGCTGCGGCCGTGCCCGGGCTGCTCGCAGGGCGCTCGGGCTCCGCGGGTGCTGCCAGCGCCGCTTTCCCGGCGCTTCCCGCTGTCCCGGGAGCGGGGAGAGCCCCGGGACGGGCACCTCGGGAGCGGGGTGTGGATGGTGTGTGAAGCTGCCTTCGGACCCCGCGGAACCAGCCCCGGGGTTCTCCCGCCGCCGCCTCCTGCCAAGTTGAAGGCTGCGGTGTTTGCTCAGAGTCTCGTTCCTGCAGGGTCTCCCTTGTGCTCGGGACGCTGTCACTGCAAGGGGAAATCTCGCTCTCTGTGCCTACGGATTTTTCCTAGCCCTCTTTTCCACGCCTTTGCATGCATTAGAGATGCGGCTTCTTGTTGCGGTTCTTTACCGCACGCTGCGGATCACAGAGCGGCGGTGTAAAGATAACCCAGCTGAGCTGGGAGCTGCCGTCCTGCTGCTGCCACGAGATCTGCTCCCTGTCTCTGTGTCCTGCCCTAGAGGGAAGCCCCTCCTTGCCGGTGTTTTCTGGGACCCCTCTTGCCGGGGCAGCTCTGTGCCCCTGGCTCGGGCAGGGCAGGGGAGAGCTGAGGTGCCGAGGGCACACAGTGTGGCTGGTGCTCATTTATGCCCTGCCCTCTGTCCGTCTGTCCTTCCTGCCCATCCTTTCTGTCTGCCCTACCTACTGGAGTCCCACGAGCTGGAGACCCCTCAGCTATTGCTCGCACCTTTCCTTGCACGACTTGTTCCTTCAATTCCCTGCTTCCCATATTTTTTAATGGCTTGACCTCTCTGCTTTGAGAGAGAGCCGATTCTGCTGCCCTTCCCAGCTGCTTCCCAGTGTTTGCCACCTTCTCCTTTCTTGATGGTGGCAGTGACTGGGACCCCATCCCTGGAGCTGTGTGCACCTGAGAGCCAGGCAGGCACTGCTGCTCTAGCACTGGCTCTCTGCCTCGTTTCCCACTGCCAAACCCCATTAGGAGTTAAAACCAAGTGAACACTTTCTGCAGTTGGCAGCTGCTGCAGTACCTACAGGCATATTTTGTGATTGGGGGAAAGGAAAAAAAAAAGAGCAGGATGAATGCTATAATTGTAAATGGGAGAAGTGCTGGCTGAAGTTTCCATTTGGAAAGTGATCCCCACCATAAAAAGTTGCTGGCTATTGAAGTAGTTGCTTTCTGCTGATACTCATGCACTACTTCTTGTTTTATGAGGCACTTTTTGTACCTGCATGTGGTGTTGCTCCTACAATTATCCCTTTTAGCCAGTTGCTGGAAATCTTCCTGTTTCCATGCTTCAGTTTTCTTCTGCTGTGTGAAAAGCTTGTGCTGATGTCTGTCTTCCTGCTGCCTGTAACTTTTCTTCCTCTTCTGTCTACACTTCTTCATCTCCAGGAGTTCTTCCTGTTGGTGTTTCCCTTTCTCTTCATTTCCTCTTCTCTGAAGTTTCCACCTGGATATTTTGCTTCAGTTTGCTGTGCTGTGAGATGGCTGGCCAGGTGATTTGGCAATGCTGCTGCCCAGACACTACTCTTGTATTAAAAAATAATATTTTACGATTATACATCTGTTAATTGGTAAGTCAGTCTTTTAACTTGTTGGTGGTGACTTTGAAAGCACATTTCAATCCTCTCCCCTTGTTATTTTAAAAATCCTTGGGCTTGCTGCAGGTGATGCATGGATGTGATCAAGAACTCTTTCAATGACTGTTTTTAATCAGAAAGATTGACAATCTCTGATGAATCTCTGTGAACCTATCAGCTGAATTTCACAGAGCATCTAATCCTTACGAGATTGTTTTGGGTGCATTTATAAACTTACAGAAAAGCTTACCATGGGCTTATCTGAATATATCTATAGATATATACAAATATATCTATGTGCAGGTGGAATGTGACAGAAATTGAAGTGCAGATTCTGTCTGCCTGTTTTTGTCCTGGCACACAAAACCACACAGTATTCTTGTGAGCACCACAGAGGGATGCTCAGCCTTGTCATCCCCTCAGGGATGTGCTCAGGAGCCGTGCCCTGCTCTCCTGCTGCTGCTGACATCCCTCCTGAGCCTGCTGTCTTTTCACAGATGTGGACGAGTGTGCCCTGGGGCTGGATGACTGCCACCCAGATGCCATTTGCCAGAACACCCCGAAGCTGTACAAGTGCACGTGCAAAATGGGTTACACCGGCGAAGGGAGGAAATGTGAAGGTAAAAGGAGCAGAGCACAGCGCTCTGTCTGTGCCAGCATGGAGCATTTCTGAGAAAACAGAGCCACTGAAAATGACAAAGGATGGTTTTAAAATTAAAATAGTGATTGTTTTGTCACCTGATTTACTTCTTGTTTACAAAATCAAAGGCAAACCTTGCATGGATTTTCACCTGTTCATTTCACTCAGCCTGATAATGAGTTTGTTCTTTGTGGCCTTAAAAAGCATAAGGTAAAGCTGCCAGGGGGTTTCAGGGCGTTTTCTCAGTCATTCACAAGAAATGCATTAAATATAATGTGTTTGCAAGACAATGACCATTTTGGACAGCAGTTGCTGCTCACATTTAGGCAGTTACATCCCTGTCTATAACACTCAGGCAAGCATCCATCATACTGACTTTTGCTTTATTCCTTAGACATTGATGAATGTGACAACGACTTCAATGGGGGCTGTGTCCACGAGTGTTTCAACATTCCAGGGAATTACCGCTGCACTTGCTACGACGGCTTCATGCTGGCTCACGATGGCCACAACTGCCTGGGTAAGGGGTGTGCTCAGGGGCAGGGTGGGGAATGCTGGAACACATCCCTGGGCAGCACCTGCCCATCTCCTGGGCTCACTCAGTGCAGACAGAGAGGAAATGTTGCTTGTGAGTCTAAGGGTTTTCAGGTATTGAGGTACCACCCCAGTGTGGATCTTTCCCCCCCTCTGTAAATGAGGATAACTGTGCTATGTTTCTGTGGACTGCTTTAGGTTTAAGTGTGCCAAATGCCATCTGTTATTATGCTAAATGAGTTTATATAAAGGAACATGTGCTATCATTGTCCTCTCTGTCCCACAGTTAGCTTAGGATCAGTTGTCAGGTGTGTTTCAAGGCTTAAGGATCTTCTCTCTCAAATCTACTTGTAATTTGAGGGCTTCTCACTCTGAGTATTCCTAAAAGGAGAGGATAACTGGGAGTGTGTGTGATGGAGGCCACTGAAGAGCAGAGGGACTGAGCCTCGAGCTGGTGGAGCTGTCCTGCTTCCTGGGCACCCTGTGTGCTCACCCTGTGCCATTTGTTTTTCCAGGGATGGCTCAGTTTCCCTCTAGTGCTGCACTCCTGTGGAAGTGCCTGACACACCTCCACACCCAGGGCAGTCAGAGGGAGCCTTGCTCTCCCTGCATGGTTGCAGCTAATTTGGCTGGCTGCTCCCACTGGTGTGTGGCACATCAGCTGGGGGTCACACCATCCCCAGGCTGTAACTTCTGCAGGGACAAATCAGGAAACTCTGGAGTATTCAGTGGGATTGGGTTGGGTTTTACCTGCTTGCCTGCCCAGCTTTCTGCAGTGTAGGTGGAGGAGAGGCTGAACTCCCCAGCTTCCAAATACCTCAATAAAGTAGAGAGGGAAACAAAATATCTGCGGATGCTTTAAAATAACAGAGCATCCATCTTATTTTTGCGTTTGTGTAAAAACAGAGTGGAGTTCAGCTGAGGTTACCACGAGGGGCTGGATGTGGAGGAGCACGCTGCCCCTGACAATGGCACCAGAGGCCTGTGTGTGTTCTCCTTGTACCCAGGGCATGCTTCAGCTGAGCTCTTTGTGACCACTGACACAACCTAGGCCAAAATCTCCCACCTGCTATGTGGCTGGGGAGCTGCTCAGCATTGCATGGCAGAGCTATAAAATAAAACAAAACAAAATGTCATTGACATACAGCGAGGTTTTTACCACTGATGTGCCAATTTTGAGTTGTGATGTAAACGTTAAATAAATATTTTGGCATGCAGCAAATTGGATCACATCTTCTCTTAATCTGTTTATTTACTTTGTTCACGCCAGGGTTGCCCTCCTCTCACCCTTATTTTTGAAGATCTCTGCTGTGTGCCTGGGTTTAAGCCAAATAGACAATTACTTGTTGGAAAGAGATGATTTTTTTGAAAGCTTTCCAAGGTCTGTAAGACAGAAACATCTGCTGGAGTTCAAATCTGTAGCACTAAAGGCTCGTGGTGGCTGTTTATTCATGATTGTTTGCACATTCACATCGCTGCAGAACTCTAAAATACTCAGCTTCTTTGTGATGGAGATATGTCAGCCGCTCTTTTTCTCCAGCAGGTCACATTCCTTTGCCTCCAATTGCCTTACTCACTGCCTTCAGTGGACATTAAATCTGTTGTAATACTATGTTATGCTTCTTACTAAAAGCCTCTCTTTCTCCTCTTTTTTTTTAAAGACAGCTGTTTTCTGCCAGAAATGCAACAATGTTAAATTAAAAACATTGTACTATTAGCCAGGAACGATGAACAGAACAGGGAGCAAACATGGTGTTACAGATGAATTTGCAAATGAGACCAGTGCTTTGCCTCAGCAAGGTTTTGTTCTGTTTTTAAGGGATTGAGTGTTTTTCAGTTCCTGCTAAAAATTTCTGAAAATTAGGCTAGGAGAAGTATTTGGCACTCATGGTTTCAAAAACCTGTGCTTATTAAGGGGTAAAATTCCAAAGAATTGGAGGTTGGGATGGGCATCCTGTTGTTCAGAGGCTTAGCTGAAGATTTTCAACTCTTTGGTTGTGTTGGTTCTCTTGCAAGCAGAGCCCTTCTGTGTTCTCTGGTGTTGTTGAGACTCTGATTGTTGCAAAATCAAGATTCAAACTGCTCCCAGAACTTCTGCTCTTGTCCTTGACTGCAGTCAGTCAAGGGCAGGAGTGATGATGGGCGATGATGTCCCAGGCTTGAGGGAGGAGGATCACAAAGATCACAAACCAAGGGGTGCCTGGGTGCCTCCAGCTGGTGTCTGTCTGTCTGTCTGTGCCGTGGTGAGGGCACCAAGCTCATCTCTGCCTTTCCCTCTCTCTCTCAGACACAGACGAGTGCATGTTCAACAACGGTGGCTGCCAGCAGGTGTGTGTGAACACGGTGGGGAGCTACGAGTGCCGCTGCAAGGAGGGCTTCTTCCTCAGCGACAACCAGCACACCTGCATCCACCGCTCCGAAGGTACCGCCCGCCCTTCTAAACCCCTTCTGAAGGGCTCTCAGGGTTTTCAAAGCTGAGAAGGGGCTGGGAGTCCTGCTGCCTTTGAAAGGAGCAGCGTGTCAGGATGTTCCAAGTGGCTTTGAAGAGCTGCATCCCTTCCTCTCTTTGATGGCGGCTGTGTGTGCGGTGCTGTGCCTGCTGAAGGCTGTGCTGCCGTACCCCGGCTCCCTGCTGCTCTGCTGGGCACCAAAACTCTGCCCCAACCCAGAGAATGGCCCCAAATGCAAGTTCTGGCCATTTTCAGTTACAGGGCAATAGCTGCACTGCCTTCAGATACCTTTTAGATTCCCCGTAGAATGTTTAGGTTTCAGCTGAGAGATTTATTGTTTGTCAGCCCCAAAGGTATTCAAATCTCGTGCTTTGTTTTGAGTGAAACCTTTGTGAAGCGACCTTTGAGAGATCAGAGTCTTGGATATCTGATTAGGCATCAGATGGAACAAAATTATTTTGGATGCCCTCAGGGGATGCTTTAAAGTGGTTGCTCAGATCAGGGAGTTGTCCATTGAACTGTACAGTGAAAATCTCAGTAAGAAGTGCTTAGAGCTGCAAGGCTGTCTTTAATCTATGGCTTATTGTTGGCATAACTATAAGAGGAATCTGAGCATGAATAAACAAATCTCACTCTAAAAAATCCCCAAAGTGAAGAGATCAACATTTGTAGACATATATGGCCATCCACAGATGAGGGTGCTGAGGTGGCTGCCATCTGACAGAGCTGAACTGATCTTCTGTTTGGGTTAAGAATTTGTGTCCTCAGCTCCTCTGGCCCTGTGCTTGGTCCCACAGGGGTCTGGTTCAGCCTGCCACTGCAGGGGCTGGGCCAGGCACAGCAGGGCTGTGAGTTCGTGTGCACCCATGGAGGGGCTCTCTAAGCACTGAAATTGGTTGCTTGAGCTCCTTGTCTTGTCTGATGCTGAGAGGAAAAACTTCCAATTCCTTTTTCATACTTGCTGCTGCTTGAGTGCCTTCTACTCTCTTGAACTGACAGCAGCAGCATTCCCTGTCACCAATATTTGCTCCCTTCTTTGTACCTTTGGAATTCTGTCTCTTTTCTTAAAGATGCATTTAATTTCTCTTAATGTTTTTTTCCCCTAAAAGGCCCTTTTTCCATAATAACAAACATCCATTAAACATAGGTATTTTTCTTTGAAAGGGAAAACAAAGAGGACAAAAAAGATGGATTTTCCCCATAAAATCTATCTAATAAGATACATCTTTATCAAAACCAGTCTTAAGAAAAAAAACCTCAGCTCACTGTTTTGCCTGATACATTCTTGTTCTTAGTAAAACATTGAGGTGGTTGTTTTGCTTTCTTTGAAAGCCATTTTTTCAGGTTTCATGGTGTGACCCTTTCCTGCCTACCTTACCCCCTCCCCCCTTCATTACTGTAAAGTGCTGCTGAGGATTCCCCACCTTTTTTTACCTTTTTTTACCTTTTTTTTACCTTTTTTTTTTCCCTTGGGTGGGCATGTCTGTTGTAAGCCAAATCTCACTTCTTTATCTTTCCCCTCACTTTGTTCTCTGCTTTTCTGCTCATTTCTGGGATTTCTGCTCTCTGCCTCGTGTATGCATTGCTCAGTGTTTGTACTTTGTTGGTTCTGAGACCTCACAGCATTGATCAAAGCAGATTTTGGCTCCTACTGCCTAGACTATCCATTCAGTTTTGCTTCTTATCTGTAAAGTGAGGGGATATTTCCTTCCCTGTCTCCCAGCCCCCTTAAAATTTCCATATATCAATGCCTGGGGCACCTTCCCTGTGGGCTGCAATATTGGCATTTAAACCCACAGGAGCAGAGGGACCTGGAGGTTAAACCACAGGAACTGAGGGTGTCCTGGGAAGTTGTGCACAGTCCTGTTTTTAATCCTTGTTTTCCTGCTGGAATGGGCTGCTCTTCTTCTGTGTGGGAGAAGGAATTACCCAGGGAGGGTGTTAGAGCAGCTGGCAGGGCAGCCATGCATGTGCACCTTGTGTCTGGTTCCACTTGCTCCATAATAGGGAATGCAAAAGCTTGATGGAAAACAGAGTTTTTTGTGAGTAAATACCTGGTGCATCTTTGTGGCTGCCTTTGCTCTAGCTGGCAAATCTTGCTGCTCTCCCTTGTGGTATCTCACAGTCACAGCTGGGCTGGATTGGTGGGAATGGAGGGGATCTGAGGGATGAAAGGCACCTTGGAATCCTGTGTAAACTCACAGGGCACATCCCAGCTGTCCCTGCTGGAGCCTTGGCTGCAGAGAGCAGGGAGAGCTGGGGAGCTTTTGGGGAGAAATTGCCTTAACACAAGGATGAAAGACTAAAGCACTCCTGGGATGTCCTGCTCTGATGCTCTGCTGATGCTCCTCACCATTTTTCTGTTCTCTCAGAATGTCTGGTAGCTCTTTGCATCCTCTCTTTCTGTCCTGCAGAATGCCTGCTTGAGCCTGCCCTAACCATGTAGGCCTTAATGCTCTTAGCAGATGGGGAATGTTGTCCTGACACCTTCTGTGCAAAAAAATACAAATATTTAAACCCAGATCATACATGTAAGAGATTAATTTAGTGTGACCTGATAGGGAAATACTGCTGGCTTTTTTTGCCTGCATTCTGCCAGTGACAGGAGTGCTCAGGTTTCCTGGTAACTTCAAGAAGGTCCTGTCATCAGAAAGGTCCCACCTGGCTCAGGATCTGCTCAACCACAAAGGCACTGGAGTCACCTCTCCTGGCTGAGTGGGACAATCCAGAGCCATCCATCCCAGGATATTTGTGGGTCAGTAGGGCAGAGTCTCTTACAGCACAAATTGTGTGTCTGGGAAGTGTGTGGGGAGATTTGAGCAAAATCTGCTTGGGGTTTGTTTGTGGAGCACAGTCTGCCATTGCAACAGCACTGGAACAATGTGACCTGGGAGACTGTGTGTGCACCAAGGGGTTTGCAGCCACACAGCATTTATGGCTTTACAGACATCTCCTTAATAATACAACCTTGTAAAAGGGGGCTGAGAGAGATCTACCAGCTTTGGAAACAAGAGCAGTCCCAAAGTAAATGCTGGAATGTGTGGATGTGGGTATCCTCTATGGAACTGCCTTTTAGGTCAGCCGGATTCTGGTGGGTTTGGTGGAGTACCTTGTTCCACAATGGATACCTTGTTATTAAAATCCATCCTGGTCTGGAAAGCACAGTTTGAGCTTTCTATGGAGACCTGATTGAAGTCTGCTCCCTCAGAATGGAGCAATCCCAAATGGAGCATATAAACCATTTGTTTGGTGCCAGTGAACTTTACCAAAGTACCTGCTTGAGCAGTTTCCCCTTTGGTAGCTCAATAGAGACAAAAGAATAACTTTGTTGACAGAAACTAAGCTGCTAATTCTCTTAATGCTCTCTAACCCCTCCGAGCTAACAGAGCAAACCATGCTGCATGCTTAAGAGCAGAACTTTGACAAAAACACCAGAGCTAATGAGGCTAATTTGTGGCCTCATGGGTTGTCTCCTTCCTTGACTGACACAATAATGGGTGACAGCTTTCCTGTGGGCTCCTTGGGCTGTGCCTGTGTGCTGCAGGATTTGGAGCCTCATTGTCTTGCTGGACTTGTGGAGAGCCCTCACTGTGGGAAAGGAATCAAAAAGCCAGCAGAGCAGAATAATCTGGGCTCTGCAGTGTCCATTCTTTTGTTGCTTAAAGCTGTCTTAATAGAGAAAGGGTCCTGTAGCTGGTGCTCCAGGGGGTGAGAATAGCAGTGTGGAGAAAGGACCTAATTGAAGTGGAGTGGAATAATGGTGACCTCTGCCTCACAATGCAGGGGGTTTGCTTCTCTTGGTAGTAAGGCTGAAAAAAGGGCTGGGTAAGTTTAAAAAATATACAGGGTGTGGAACTGACAGTCCCTTTCCTGCAGCATGGTCACCCTTGCTGTTCTGCTTCTGACTGTACCTCTGCTCAGCTCCAGAGAAGTTCCCTGGGGTGGAGTGGGATCAGCCCTGGCAGCCAAAGAATGTTCCACCTGGTCTTCATAAATGGAATGTTCTCACTGGGAAGAAAGAGCACTTTGGTGTAACTTGTCCTTTTAAGGGATCCAAATGTGCCCAGACAGAGAATTTGATGGTAAAGGTGTGCTCTCTGTACACCCAAGGACAGCATTGAGATGTCCTCTCTTTGCTGGTTTTGTAGAGGACTCCATCAAAACCCTGTGGTATTCTGTTAAAAGCACACCTCTTTGTTTAATTTGGTCTGTTGATGCCATTGGGTAACTCAGCCAGCTGCTGGGTGTTGTTGTGTTGTGTGTGTGCAGGCTGCACCACCTTCTTGCAAATGGCAAAGACACTGCTTGCACTGAGCCATGGAGCAAGGGGAAAGAAGCTCTGGCAATAATTTTAGAAACTACTCCTCCCTGTTTAATTGACTTTATATTTTTTTGCAAAGGCCAAGAAAAGCACTTTGGCAATTAAATGCTGTGCACGAGCTGGCAGAGATAAAAATGGCAGGAGGTGTAGCAAAGGAAATCCAGTCATTAGTGTCACATTGGTTCTTCATTTGGTTAAAGCAGACACTAGCACTAAATTCTGCCTAACTGGGAAGATGTGTAGAAATACAGAACACTGTGATAATACCCAGTGAGGTTATCTTGGGTGGTGTGTACTGAAATCAGTAAAAAAAAAAAAAAAAAAAGAAAAGAAAATGGTTAACAATAAAGAGAATTAATGTATAGCATGCGTGCAATCTGCATGTTGGCCTGCTCTGAGATAGGACTCAACACTTGGTCACTGCTGAGATAGGTTATGGCTCTGGGAATTTGCTTTGTAAGCCAGGAATTGAAATTGGGTTGAGCCCTGTGATTGCTGTTCTAAACATTCCTGTGTCAGCAGGCTGCTTTTTTCAGCAGAGAAATAGGAACTTCATTTTAGACTTGGACATTGCCACTTTTGTAAAAGGAATGAGGAGGTTTTATGAACACCTAGAAGTATAAAGTGAGAGCATTGGATGAGAATGCAGGTGCTGTACAAATCTGTGGATGTTGCTCTTTGACCTTGCAGTCAAATAAATGATCACAGAAGGGTTATTGACTTTGCAGGACTGGACTCACTGCCTTTCCTCTCTGAAACTTCTTGTCCCAACCCTGCAGGGCCTTCCCAGAGCCAGAGGCTCAGTCTGTGTGTGTTGAAGTGACCTTGTTGCTTGCACACAGGGCTGCTGAGGGTGCTGATGCTCTGGCACCTTTCCTGTTTTACAGAAGGCATGAGCTGCATGAACAAAGACCATGGCTGTGCCCACATCTGCAGAGAAACACCCAAAGGAGGAGTTGCCTGTGAATGCCGACCGGGATTTGAGCTGTCTAAGAACCAGAGGAGCTGCATTTGTAGGCAACATTCTGCATGTGCTTATGGTTCCCAAAGTGAACAGTGAGATGGGGCTTGGTGTGTTTTAGCTAACATGGCACACCTGAGCTGTGTGTGTTTGAACTGAACCAGAATTGGTGTCTTTTCTGGGCACTGTCACACAGGTCTGTTGATTGCTGTGTGTCTGTAGTTTGGGACTTGTGCCATCAGTCATAACACCTGGAAGTTCAGCTCCATGAGGGAGCTGTGCAGTGTCTCACAGTGCCCTTCAGGACAGGGCTGCACTGCATGCTCAGGTGGCAGTGGGACAGCACAGGGTCCCTCAGAAGTGCTGGAAGTGAGAGTGCCCTGTGTTTTCTCCCCAGTGACATGCAACCACGGGAATGGGGGCTGCCAGCACACGTGTGACGATGCTGAGCACGGGCCTGTCTGTGGATGCCACCCCAAGTACGTCATGCACCTGGATGGCAAAACCTGCCTGGGTCAGTATGCACTGCAGGGAAGGGCTTTGCTGGGGATCCCCAGCTCCAGGGGGTGTGGTGCTGCTCTGTGGGCAAGATTAGTGCTCCTCATAATGGTATGGCTAGAAAATGTCAAGGAGTTCAAAATGAAGGAACCTGATAGTGCATGGGTGAGTTGGGTGGGTCCAGGCAAGTTATGCTTCCCTATTTAAGCAGCTACCTAATGCTGTTGCAACCTGTCATTATCACTGGTCCCCCTGAAACAGGAGGCCTGTCACTAACCAAAGCAGGTTTCCTTCCCTCTGGGACATTTTAGGTTTATTTTCTTCAGTAGTGTGAGCAAGGAATACTTCTGTAAAAACTGGGACTCTGAAATCAATTAATGTGTAGTTTTGGCAAGGCAGTTATCCAGTAAAGAAAGCACTTAAGATTTATAAACTCTTGCAGTCTCTGGGAGAGTTTGTTGTCTGTTGATTGAAATCAAATGCTGAGGCATGACTGGCTGGTTGTTGTAATTAGCCCACGATGGATGATGACAGGGCACTCCTAACAGAGCAGCTCCGTCAGCTCTTTCATCTTGCTGCTGTTCACTACATCTGTAGCACATCTTTTGTTTTGTTAAGGACACTGAAGCAAACATGGCTTGTAAGGAAGCCACAAAAGCAAAACATTCTCATGGTTTTGACTGAAGGGTCTTCATGATTTTTATTACTACTTGCTCTTGAAAAATAACTTATTTCTGCTTGGTCAGTTCTGACTGTCCCTGATTCAGTGTGTGATGGAGCTCTTTGTGTGTGTTGGATGTCAGATGAGTCAGGGCACCTTTACTCACTTGCTTTTTTCATGCTCCTTACAGAGAGGGAAGAAGCTGCTGTTGAAGTTTCTGAGGGAAACACCACAGCAGCAGCTGATGTGGACAAGAGAGTGAAGCGGCGCTTGCTTATGGGTAAAAGTGCTGATCCAAAATAATTCTGCTGCTTGTTGAAACCTTTTAGACTGAAGAATTAGTGTGGGGCTTTTTTGGGGTTTTTTTTATGATTACCTGCAGCTCTGGGCTGAATTCTGCCTAAGATGATCCACTCTCTCTTCAGGAAATAATGTTATTCCCTAGTGTTCAGACATGTAATGAATAGCCTTGTTTTCAAAAAGAACGGCAGAGGAAGAAAGAAGATGCATTCTGTCTTTCCTTGGAGATTGGATACAGCCTGCCAATACTGCATGTGAGATGAGAGACTGGGAAGGAATAAACCAGTAAAGTTCTCAAAACTTGGCAATAAGTAGCATATGCTTGATGCTGCAGAAAATGAGGATACAGAGCTAGAAAGTAGATTTCAAAAAGCAGACATAAAAAAGCATTCTTTGCAGCTCTCTCAATCAATACATGCAATGTAAAATTGTATTTGTCCAGCCAGTTAAACTAACTGAGGTAGTTAGACTGATGACAAGAGGATGAATTCAAAAAAGAGTGAGTTATTTCTGTTTGGTTGGATGTGAAGGACTGTGTTTAGGAGTGCTCACTATCAAGGTTTGGTGAGATTCAGGCATGGTTGGCATAGCAGGGAGTTTGTTAAGGATAGTTAGTAAGTAAGGACAGTTAGTAAGTTAGAGGAACAAACTTTGGTGGGAATGGCACCTGGGCTCCCAGGCTGAGGGAATGCTCATGGGGGTGTTACCCACCATGGCTGGGAGCATGGGCAGTAGGGAAGAGGAGTTGGGAGGGACTCAAGAAAACTCATTTAGTAGTGCTGAGTGTAACCTGGTGTCTCATTGGTGGGAAGTGTCAGGGGATCAGCCAGAATCCACTGTGGGCATAAGGAACCTGACTGGCAGTAACAGATTCATCACCAAGGAGCAGGGATTTGTGTTTCAGACACAAAAGGAATGCATTTTGGTTTGTAGAGTTCCCACAAAAAGCCTGGAAGTAGCTGAGGCAGGGATTTTGCCAACACATGTATTTAGCAGTTGCTGGTGTGTTCTGGGCTGAGTGTTTGAATAGCAGCGTGTTGGGGCTGTGCCTTGTGTGCCACGGTGTTTCTGGTGCCACTGCGGTTTCCCTGAGCTGTGTCTCGTTGCAGAGACGTGCGCGGTGAACAACGGCGGCTGCGACCGCACCTGCAAGGACACCTCCACCGGAGTGCACTGCAGCTGCCCCGTGGGCTTCACCCTCCAGTTCGATGGCAAGACATGCAAAGGTGGGCTTTGTACCCCTGCTAGGTGTTCCCAGGCCCTGCAAGATACACATCTCCAAACAGAGGCAGCCCAGAGGAAAGCTGCTGTGTGCGGTCTGACCGCAGGAAGGATTGCACAGGGGTAGAGGCCGTGCTTTGCTTCACATCAGGGGTATCGTGCAGAGAATCTCTTCTTCTCTGCCCTCCCACTCTCCACTTCCACCTCCTGTGCCTCGTTTTCCAGAGGTCAGGTTTGGGAGAGCTGAACCAGCAAACAGAGGTCAGCACTGGCAGGTGTGGGTGCTCACAGGTACCCAACAGCCTGGCTGGGCATCAGGAGAGCTGGTGAGTAAACACCAGTGTGTAAACAGGGATGTGTTTTATAAATATGCACTGCTCCAAGCAGCTCTAATGAGAGCTCTGGCAAGCAGCAAAGGCACGATTAGGTTGTATATTATATTGCTTTTCCAGTAATTACATGTTAAGGCTGTTCTGCTAAGTAAAAATGATGAAATCCCCAGGCCCGAGTCAATTAATATTAGATAAAGGCCTCATTCTAATGTTGCCATGAAAAGGACGGGGTAGTTCAGGAAGTCTCTGCCTGAGATTTCTGCAGGGCTTACAGAAAGGAAATGGAGAGAATGTTTAAAATACTGAAACCTCTTAGAGAGCCTTGGAGCCAAAGTGTTTCCAAACATAACTTAGGGAATGGTCTTTTATGAATGCATTACCCAACTGCAACTGGCAGGAATACATTAAATGAGAGCAAATAACACTGTCCTGGGGCTGAATGGGCTGGATCATTCTTAAGAGTTGGATCTGATCTTCCTTCCTTCCTTAATTTGTGGGAGTCTCACCAGATTTTGTTTCTGGGCTCCTCCAAGTGACTGGACGTGACTATTTTCTGAATCTGGCAGTGGGAGTAGGTTGAGTGCTGAAGCTCTGTGTTAATTTGCTGAAGCCTTTTTTTGGTTTTGTTTTGTTACAGATATTGATGAATGCCAGTCCAATAATGGAGGTTGTGATCATTTCTGTAAAAACACTGTTGGCAGTTTTGATTGCAGCTGCAGAAAAGGATTTAAATTATTAACAGATGAGAAGTCCTGTCAAGGTATGTGCACTGGAGAGACAATGGTACAACAAAAGTAGGACAAATCAGCGTGGCTTGGACATCTACTACAATGATGAAGTGATAATGGACTCCAGAATAATTTCTGTTCCTCAGCTTGAATTTTTTTCTTCTGAAACAGCTGTTGAGTTAATACAGTTGGCTTGATGCTATTGTAGGAGATAAGTTTAATGGCACAGTGAGCTATTATCTGGAAGGGACAGAGACAACATCATATTAAAAAGCTCTCTATGAGGTTAATGCTTCCCCCCGCCTTGATGATCTTAAAATAATTTACAGGGAAAATTAGGCAATGTCTCTCTCTCCATTTTCCTGACTGATTCACCATTGCAGTGAAACTATTATTTCTTAATAGGATATTTAGTTGCCATGAGCTCATTATTAAAGGAAAAAGATATGATGTGATCTCTGAAATTATGGGTCTGTAGACAGAATGGAATCTCTGTTCCCTAAAACATCATGGAGCATTTGCTTTTGAGGATGACATGGATTTTCCTGTGAGACTCACAAAGCATATTTGCTTTGCTCTATAGTGGTTTGTACATATAGATTTAGCAATTCTATTTAAGCTGCTTAAATGCACAAAAAATGTGAAGATCAAAATGGTCTGTGCTTGTGGAAAAGCAACAGGATGAAACAATGTCAATTGAGTCAGCCAAGTGGTGAATTATGTGATTTCCTAGGCAACCAGATGACATTAAAGGTGAATTTCAGAAAACTGAACTGACCAAGAGAAAGTAATTTTCACCTGAGTTTTTTTGTGCATTCTTATCCCTTATAAATAGGCAAAGAAGGACAACTATTTATATGGAAAAACTTACTGTATAAACATCTGATTTTTGAGATTTTTTTGGATTTTATTTAAATGAAATCTGTTTATGACTGTATCTTAAAGCCTTCCATCTCCCTTTTGTCCCTGTCACTTCTGTTGCTTTCCCTAGCCTGTTTCAGAAGTGATATCATGCTTCATGCCAAAGCCCGAGAAAAAAGACTGATGAAAAGTGCTAGTGAAGTTGATGTAAACTTTTTGTGTGTCTTGCAATGTTCTTACCTGGCATGCAAAATATACTAGCACAGAAATTTTTGGTGCTTTTGATGGTATAATGAATGTTCATTCTCAGGGAGCACTGTGATTTTCAGCAGACCTCAATCAGGCGCTGTATGTTCAAATAGAACTTCATTTAGGGAGGAAAAAACAGAGGCAATACTTTTACTTTCTAAGTAGAGTGATCCTAATGAAATAAGAGTTTTCAGCTGCAGGCTCTCAGGGCTCCCTGGGCAGCCTGGGGGGTGCTGATGTCCCTCTGTCCCCTTTGTCCCCTGCAGACATCGACGAGTGCTCCTTCGAGCGCGCGTGCGACCACACGTGCACCAACCAGCCCGGCGCCTTCCAGTGCTCCTGCAACAAGGGGTATGCCCTCTATGGCTTCACCCACTGTGGAGGTGAGTCACAGACACAGCACAGACCCTGGCACAGGCACAGCCTCCCCCTGCCCTGCAGGACACACACTGCGGCAGACCCAGGTGTCCTACGGAGCAAATTTTACCCCTTGCTGTGATAATGAGACACAGGAAAAGGAGGAACTGATCCTGCTCATTCCTGGCTTTGCTCAAGCGATTTTTGCCTTTACACCCTGCATGCAAAAGGGACCTGTAGCTATTAGGAGAAACTGATGGGTTTTGTGCTTGGATCTAAAGTCCATAATTCAATGTTCACATGCAGAAGAATCATTGACTTCAGTGAAAAGTCACTGGAGTAGGGCTTGAACAGGAAGCTCTGAATGACTCTGAAAATTACAATTCTGCAGGTGCATGTGTCAGGTCCTCATGTGATGTAGGCTGGAATTTAGCTGATGTAGTGCCACTTTGCACTGGCCAAGATTAATACTCTTAAATTTTTATGTCTTTCCTACAAGGAAAGAGCAAGTTGTTCATAGAAGCTCAAATATTTGACAAATTCCCAGAATTAACATGAGGAAACATGAATAACTGGGACACTAAATGGAATCAAGCTTGTTTTATATAAGCTTTAGGCAAGACCTTAGTGAGTCCAAAGTTTACTAAATTCTGAGTAAGACCTGTTTATTTCTGAGGCAGAATGAGCACAGTTGGAGATAACAATTCAGAAATCCCTGTGTGCCTGTCTGTTCTACCCTCTGCCTCTAGAAATTCTGCAAATAAATTACAGAGCTACAACATCACCGTGTTTTATCCTGATGAAATGGGAACTTATCTGGATAAGGAATAGCACTGTCATGTGCTCTACTTAGTAAGAGACAACTTCTGATTAATTCCTCTGCATTAATTCAATTTCTTTTGGCTACCAGTGAGGAAAAGGAGTTGTAATTTTGCTGTTGGCTGCTAATTGGCCTTTTCTTGTCATACCCCTGTGCAGAAGATGTTAATTAATCCTCATACCACAGTAAGTCCCTCATTGACTGGCAATCACAGGCTGGTCAGAGCTGATAGGACACTCAGAATACACCTTCTGACCTCTGTGGGAGAAGTCAGTAAGTGCTGAAGAGAGGTTGGAATCATAAGAAAAGGTAAATGAAAACCAAAGATTTGTGGTATTTTAGGTAGCAGTACCAGTTTAAGGTGTTGCCTTCTTTCTCCATTATTCCTCTGCTTCTCATTCCTACCCCTGCTGTCTCAGTTCTGTTAAAAGCACATTTCCCCCAAATCAGACTGGTTTTGTAATGTGTTTCACAGTGTTTTCTAACAAATTGTCACTTAGAGGGTGTCCAGTCTGGGGACAGCAGTGACTGGAACTTAGCAGCATTGAGATAAGTGTGTGTGGAAGCAGGTACCCTCAGATGGACAAACGTGATGGGGCTTTGATCAGGCTTCCTGATGGCAGCTTTCTGGGTTTGTGTACAATTGCCATAAAGCCCTGGGAGAGAAGGGAAGCCCTCCTCAGGGTGCATCTGAGCAGCAAAGACAGAGACCTTTGCATTTCCCTTTGTTGAAATTCATGAGATTCCCATTGACCCATTTCTGCAGGCAGTCAAGGTCCCTCTGAATAGTGGCACAACCATCTGGTGCATCGGCCACTCCTCCCAGTTTTGTCTCATCTGTGACCTTGCTGAGGGTGAACTCTTGTCCCACCATGCAGGTTTAATGAGGAGGATAAATTGCACTGGCCCCAGTGCTGACCCTGCATGCAGCACTGCTCAATGCTGCATCCTGCAGCAGCATGCAAGGGTGCACCAGAGGCAGCATGTGCTGTGCTGGCAGTAATTTCTCCTCCTCTTGGCATTTCCTGGGCAGGACAAGGCTCCAAAATTGGATAATTGGCCAAAAGAGACAGGAAGGACACAATGGTGGTGTTTGCCCAAAGAGCCAAAGTGTTCCACAGTAGTTGCATCTATCAGAGCACTTTGGAGCATTGGTCAGTGTGAATCCTGCCCTGTTCTCTGTTTTTATTTAAAATTAGAAATTTTAATTAACCAGGCACAGTGCAACACAGATTTGACTTGATCTGCTTTTCTTAGAGTTGATTTGTTATCATGTTGCTGAGGCCGGATATTGTTTAATTATGAGCCACCAGTATCTGGTCTGCTTTGATATTTATCCAGGGATTTCCATGAAGACAAACTGTTTCTCTTGAAACTGGGTGTCCAGGTAGCATCCCTGAAGAGTCTCTTCAAGACCCTACTGAGCAGTTTTTGTGCCCACATTTACCTGGTGGAATTGCAGTGCATAACTTTGGGAAGAGCAACTTTTTAAAAGCACCTTTACCTTTGCTCTGCAGATATTAATGAATGTAGCATCAACAATGGTGGCTGTCAGCAGCTGTGTGTGAACACACTGGGAGATTATGAATGCCTGTGCCAGCCTAACTACAAGCTACACTGGAATAAAAAGGACTGTGTTGGTAAGGTGTCTAATAAATACATTTCTGCTCCTGATGTGTCTGGTGGGCCATGTGGTTACAGTCAAATTTGATGGTCTGTCCCGTTAAGTGGTGTGAGTCATTGTTCCTGGTATTCTGCTTTAATTTTTAGCAAGGCATCATGGTAGTGATGTTGAAACTCATGAAAACAAACAGCAAACCAACCCCAAAAACAGGAGATACTTTGAGGGATTTTGATGCTTTCTGCTTTCCTTCCTGTGCTTTTATCTAGCTTGTTCTTCTATTTCCTTTTGTTCCTCTGCATGAGAAGGCTTGCTCATGATAAAGGAAGTTTCTTTTGTGGTGTGATCTTCCAGTGATTTTATTTGGCTAGAAGTTTCTGTCTGAACAGCATATTAATTGCATGGGTGCTCTCAGGTCCTGGCTACAAAAGCAGCTGCATGCTGATTTATTGGTAGGGTGAAGGTGGATGTTTTAATCCTGTGAGTGTTTGTTTTATCCTATTCAGAGACAAAAGATCCCTTGTCTGATAGTGTGTCACCCAAGGTGCTGCTGCACTGCATCAAGAGTGGTGGGAGTGACAGATGCTTTTTGAGCTGCTCTCCAGATGTGCAGGTGTTCTCTGGTAAGTCAGAGCTGACAGAACTGAGCACGTGGTTCTGTACACAGTGTAGGGGAGGCCAAACTCCTCCCTGTCAGGAAAGCCCCAAGAAGCAGTCAATAAACAGAGATCTCTCCTCTTTCACTGCAGATAATAAAGGGCTGTATCCCTGGCAGTGTCCAGGAAAGCCCCTCTTTCCTTGTCTTTTATAACCACACTCTACCCTCAGATTCCCTTCTCACAAGTTTCTTTTTGAAGCTGGGGAGGATGGGGAGAATTCTCTGTGCTCCCTGGGCCATTCCTTAATTGGCCCTGAGAGGCACTGGTGAATGGGGCCAAGGCATTCCAGCCCTGCGTGGGGTCTGGGATTTTGCCCACACAGCCCCTCCATCCCACAGGACTCAGTGCTGCTTATGGCACTGATGCCCTTTTCCTGAATCCTTTGAATGGCTTAGGAAGAGACAAGCTGTAATGTGGAGTATTGTATGAACAACATTGTGTGTTGATGCCAGTCAACGAATTCACAGTGTGTTTTGTGCTGCAGGAGTCCTCAGTGTGTGCACTGTGCCTGCGTTTTACTGTCTGTCTGTCTGTCTGTTAGGAACACAAGATGCCTACACCCTCACCTGTGGCAGGTCCTCTCAGCTTAAGAAAAAGCAGCAAAGTGCAAATGCTTCCAGCTGGCTGGGTAATCACCACATTTACTGTTACATAGTTTGACTGATTTATTTTCTTTGATAACTGTGAAACAAAGGTATTTCTCTTGACTTTCCCCCTCCTGTTATAATCTATTGCTCTTTTCCTTCCTCTTGCTCATGATTGTAGTTCATGATTGCTGCAGGAAATTCCCTTTATACTGCTTCATCAGCATCATTCAAACTGAGACTTAAAAATAAAGAAAAAGTGAAATAAACACTTAGGCCAGGAATTATGTCTCCTTTTAGTCTTCCACACCTGGACAGTGTTGGCAACACACAATGTGTTTAGGTTGAGCTGTTGGACTGTAAAGTTTAGAAGGCATTTACAGCTATAGACATAAACTATTTTCTGAAATGATTTGGAGTATCTCCTTTGATTTCAGCTCACCCTTATTTAATTCACCCAGTAGTAGGTCTGGTCTTTCTCTGTCTCTCACTTTTTTCCCCCCCCCCAATAAAATGTACTACCCATCATTCTAATTCCAGTTGTGAACCAGCCTCACAGCAGGAGAGTTCTGACATCTCATTAGGTTTTCTGTGATGATCACTTCATATCAGCATATTTTTTTTTAGTCATCATTGTGGTGTACATTAGGGCTATCTCAATTTTCTACTCCTTTTTTTAAAATAATGTGTTTCATTGTTTCTTCCTGAAGATGCTTCAGCCATCAAGATAAGCGTAACCTTTAAATTAAATGAAGGAAAATGTAGTCTGAAAAAGACTGAGATGTTTCAAGAAGGTCTGGAGCAGATGATACCAGGTATGGATATAAAAATGCAGGTAAGGAGGTTAGAGCCAAAGCTCAGGGGTCAAGTGCTTTCCAGATATGAAGTACACCACAAGCAAAGCATAGATGACTGAAGGTTTTCCGTTCTTCACTTCTTCCTGCTTGGCCATGACTCTTGCAACAGTTATTTCAGATCCCAGGATTTCCTTGTGCCATCCTCATAGTCCTGCTAGGAAAGCCCTTATCATTTTTTTGTTCGCAATACTGCTGATAAATTCTCAGTAAAACCAACCATACTTTTTTAAAATTTGATTCCTTCCTTTTCTTCCTCTTTTTATCTTTCTCTTCTTTCCTTTCTCACCTGCTCCTTGCTGTCTGGTGCCTCATTGAAAAATCTCCTGACCTTTATGCTGACTCTATTGTCATAGGGTTATTCCTCTTGTCTCTTGTCTTCCTTTCACTCTTCAGCAGCCCCAGATGGATGCAGTGGGGTCAGCTCTTCCATCTGCTCCAAAGCAGAAAGAATAGGCTGGGAATTCACAAAGTCAGCAGAAAATTAGTAGGACTACTTTAAAATATAAAAGAAAAAATGGGGAAAGGAGTCATTAAACGATATGATGAATCAGTGTGTCAGACTGTTTGTCCTTAGCAGAGTAGCAGTGAGGAACTGTGCTGAATGCTCAGTGACAAGTTATGTACTCCAGAACCAGAGCTTATTATGGGTGTTTCCTTTGCCAAAACCTTATTTCCTCATTGAAGCCATGAGAATGGTCATGACTCTGTGAGGGTGCACCAGGTAAGAGCCTGGCCAAACTGCTCTTTCACTGGCCAGTGGAGGTGATGGTTTGCTCCTCTTTAACTCTTCATGATGATCCACTGGTGAATGTTCAATAACAGGCCTGGCCAAGCTTTTGCTTCCTTTGATTTTGTTCATGCAGAGAGACAAAATTCAGTAATGGAGAGCTTCCACTATGTAAACCTAACATGCAGCTCTGGCAAGAAAGTCCCTGGAGCCCTCAGTAGACTGGCAGCGACCAGAGAGATTTTTATCACCGCGGACTTTGAGCTTGAGACGAGCCGGAAGGAGGTGACAGGTTGGTTGGGAAATAATTCCAGGTGCGCTTTGAAGCTTCTTGCCGTTTGCTCCTTAATTCCTGTATTTTTCACTTCTGCCTGTATGCAAAATGATGATAAAAAGTATCTCCTGTTTTGAACATTATTTCACTGCTTCAGAAAGAGTGAGGCATGGGGATAGCTCCAAAGACCCAAGAGCTGCCCAGTGTATTTGTCCTTGAGGATTTCACACTTGTTCCCAGAAGTCTGTTTCTCAGTGGTTTGAGTTGGTTGGTGATTGGAATTGGGTGGGACCTGTGCACAGTCACTCAGGGCACCCCTTTCGCCCCCGGTGCTTTTCAGACACGTGCGACGTGCGCTGTGCCCGCAAGAAGACGGAGAAGCGGTTCCGGAAAACCATCCGCACCCTGCGCAAGACCGTCAGCAGGGACCAGTTCCGCGTCCGCCTCTCGGGCGCTGACCACGAGGTGGCCAGGAGGGCTCCCAGGCCCTCAGAGCCACAGCAGGCCTGTGGTGGGGGACAGCTGCACCCGGGGCTCAGATGTGGTGAGTTGGGAGGGAGCTGGGCATGATGGAGCGCCTCCCGTGCTCCCTGCTTTGCTCGGGCATGGGGGGATCGGGGTTCACCCGTCCAGGAGAGAGCAGGGCTGGGTGTGCAGAAGTGAGGGTGCTGCTGAAATTCTCCCCGTGAATGTATTGTTGGCAATTGAAGTGTTACAGAGCAGAGCGAGGGCTCACTGCACTGCGCTACAGCTGAGGCACAGCCTGCAATAAGCTCAAAGGTGGAAATCCTGGGAATAACATCAGGCACCAATGGCCTTGACATCACCAATGTTACTTTTAAGACTCCATTTACTATGCTTTAGTAATTTAAAAATAATTTAGTAATAATTTGGTAATGCTGTGTTCCTGAGCTTGTGCACAGCCTCACCTCTCCCTCGTCCCAAGGAAAAGGCTGCTCAGAATTTGATACAGTCACACTCACTTTGCTGATTAAGCTCAGAGTCCCAGAGAATCTTCATGACAGAGTTAGAAATTCATGAGGATTTTATTGGCCATCACTGAGAAAAGTCTTAATTATCATGGCACTGGAGGGCACCACCATAATGCAGCCCATGGTAAGTGCTTCCAAAGCACAAAAGTTGAGGAGAGGGGTCAGATGTTACATCCTCACAGGGGCCTAACAACCATGACAGCCAATTCAGGCTGCACGGGGCAGGCAGCCTGTAGGTGGATTGTGAATCAGCAAGCCTTTAAAATGCTTGTCACAGTGAATTAGTATGTCTTCCAGCAGCAGCATTTGGCCTAAGAATAGATTTTCCAATCCAGTTTTGCTAACTCTAGAAAAACTTGGGTTCATAGAACAGACAAATTGTTTAAAACATCTGTGCAAGCAAGCAGGGAATTACTCAGGAAATCTCGGAAAAAGCTCTAAGAGTTCTTTTTTTTTTCTTGGAACATTGCAATAAATCTGAAAAACTTTGGAAAGTTCACCAAGATGAGTTTACAAGGATATTTTCAAGCTATTTTGTTGGATGCTAGAGGAAGGCTTTGAAGAAATCTGTCATTCCAATTGTGCAGAGCACAGTATGACTCTGGAGATATTTGTGATTTCATCTGGAAAAAACAGTGATGAGCAAGCTAAAAATGTTGCAGGTGGAGAAGGCAATGTGGATTACAATTAGAAATTGGAACAGGAAGGAAACACAATTTTTTTTAGATAACTGCAGAATCAGTTTAATGTCGCAGCACAAACGAGAAGCATACGTGGCATTTCTGTGCTAGTTCAGAGAGAAAAGGGAATTTTGGGCAATGTCTGCCCAGAAAGCTCTTTGGTGGGGTGAGCACAATCAGCCTGCCCATGGTCAAAGCAGAGCCACTGAGCATGTGAAGACAAAGGCTCTGAAGCACAATTTGTACAAGTCAGGGCTCTTCTGTTGCTGAATTGGTGCCTCAGTTTGTTCTGGGCACCCCAACAGGGCTGCTGTGAGTCCTGGAATGACCCTGTGTGTCTCATGCCTTAAGGTTGGGTTTGCTCATGCCTGACAAGGTGCAATGCCTCAGTGAACCTCCCTTTCTGCAGCCGAGTCAGTCAGACCAAATCCTTGTGGAGATTCCCTGGGATCAAACAGGACGTGGAACTCACCCTACAGCCTTTCCCTTACACCAGTGTTAAGGGCTCTCTCCTTGCACTTGTTCCCCTGCTTATTTTCACTAAATGTACAGAAAATTAGCATCTTTGACACCTCCTACCCCACTTGTCAGGCTGCTGGAGAGTTGCTGAGAGGACATAAAAGTACAGAGTTGTTAGGAATGCCTCATTTCCCTGGAAAAGCTGATTGTCCCAGGGTGAATGGCTAAGGTGGGGCTGGGGGCTGCTGCTGCTTGGGCTGCCAGGCAGAAGGAGCTAAGAAACAGGCTGGGCAGAGGAGAATAGAGTGGGAATAGTGTGGAGAAAGGCAAGAAGCTGGTTCAGGGATCTGTGTGGGAGAGGGAATTTTGGTTTTTGTTCCTTTGTTTTGATCTGATTGCTTTGCAGAGCTGCTTCTGGATGGGACTGGGGTCTGCTTACCTAGACAGGCTGGTGGTTCTGGGGAGAAAGGCTGCACAGCAGGAGATACTGGCCAGGAGATGGATCCAGGGCAGGTGGTGGATGTGGCCTCTGGACAGCCAAGGACTTTGGCTCAGTCTGGCCTGGGGTGTAGGAAGCAGTGAGGGAACAAAGCAAATCAAAGGGACTTACAAGTCTTCTTTGATGCAGTTTCTGAGTAAAATGCAGGTTTTGGTTCATTGATTTAAAATACTTGGAGTATGGCTAGGTTAGGTACAGTTTAGGTCCTGTGGTAGAATTCCCCTGGCACAGCACTGTCTGAAACATTATTTGTATTTCAGCAGTGTCAGAGGAAGAGTCAAACTCCTGCTCTGACAATTTTTGTGCTGGGTGACTAGCCTGCAATTGCAGCAGCAAGATAAATTTCATTTGGTTTCACTTTTCTGGTGAGGCAGTTCTATCCCTGATTTTCCTGTCTTAACTCCTACAGTGTTGAGTGGTGCACAGTGCAGAAGAAAAGCATTAGAAAGACACCAGGAACAAACTGGATGTGGTTTCCAGGGTATTTTATCATTGTTAATATGCTGGATGCTGGCACTTGTGTGCCTGCTGTTCTTTAAACAGCTGCTGGTGATAAAAGGGAATTCACTGATGATTGCAAAGGATAGTGTGGTTTATTTCAACTTTGCTGTTCATTGTACAGTTCTGTTTGGGATTTTCTGAGGCTTTAGAGGCTCCAATATTGCACTTTTCTACCTTGTTATGTGTGAGTTCTGTATCTATGATGAGCCCATTTGGCACTGGCTTGTGTTGGTTGATCCCATGAAGTCCTGAATGTGGCTTCCAAGGAGCAACCAGTGATAGGTCCATAACCATGGACATCCCATGAAATGCATATTGCAACATGGAACTTTCATCAGCCTTCCCAGAGAACTGGATTCTCCTAGCAGAAGTGTGATTTTTCTGCCTTGAAGGAGATCTTAAGGTAACAAAGATCCATTTTGGAATGTCAGTGCATCCAGTCTGTGTGTGAGCCCTCTGAGCATGCTGGAAATGCTGCATGCTGCCTTGAGAGGAGATTTGTCTTGGGGAGGATGCAGTCTCACTCTCTAGCCTGGCTACAAGTGCTCCTGGTCCAGTATGAGCTTGACTTCAGAGAGGTTTAACAGCCAAAGCCCAAGTGTTTAAACACTACCAGTTCCTTTTCAGAAAGTGATTTACCAGAAACCTCTGTATTGAAAGAAAATAAGTTTGAACAACAAGCAATCTACCTGCTCTTGCACTGCTTAAAACTCTGTCATACCTTGATCACATCCCATGGTGTCAAAAGCACACCTTGCCTGATCTATATTTTTGTTTTTGTGGTTTTTGGTTGGTTTTTTTTGGTGTGTCTTTTTTTTTTTTTTTTTATTGTGTTGGTCACACCAGTACTTTCAGACGTGGAAGGAGGCTCTGAGAATCACCATTTCCTGAAATGGATGCAAAAAAGGATATGACAGCATATCTTTGCTCCACAGCAATTGCAAGTGGGTTTCCCCAAAGGGCTGTGACCTCAGAGAGCAGCAGGCATGAGCAGCACTGGCACAGGATGGGGATGATGAGCAGCTTCATCTTGTGTGGGAGGTGTCAGTGCATTTCATTGCTCAGCATTCAACAGTTTTGTCCCCTCAGCTGAGAGGATGCAAATAAGATAATTGCATTTCATCCAAAATGATGAACCACGCCTCAATGCTTTGTATGTGGTATGATACTGGCATTATAAAAGTATCAGAGAGACATCTAAAAGGAAAATCAAAGTGCTGCCTGCCTTTGCAGTCATTATAATTAATAGTTGTGTTGCACAACTGGTTTTTTTTTTGGGTCTTTTTTTACAATTTTGTGAAAATGCAAGAAGAAGAAATTAATTTATCAAATGGAGGGAAAATGGGGCCATTTTTCCTGCTAACCTGCTTGCCCTGAAAATCATAGACTGAAGACATAAATCCTTGGGATGCGAAACCATCTCATGTGACCTAAATGTGTGACCTGCCCAAACACAATAACTTAAAGGATGCCGCTTCAGAATCAATTTGCATCACTTGTTGGTGATTTTCCTTATAAAGTCAAGGCATCATTCTTAAGAAAATGGTGAATTGGTGGATCATGACCTCCTTTATGAGGTTCACCTTCTCAGCCCCTGAGATACTACGGCGTTTGTCTATAGGAGCAAATGCTCAAAGGCTAATGTGCTGAAAAGAGGGGAAGAGCCTTTAAATGTCTTTGTAACTGTTAATCCTGGTTCCCTGCGGGCCCCTCTCTTCCCCCCCACCCCCCTTTTCTTCTTGTTTTTGCATCAGAAAAGCTTTCACTTTTTTTCCCCCTTTAAAACAGCTGCATGAGACTCAAGACCAGGTTTTTAATGGGCATTGAAGATAAACAAAGACAGTGGCTGCAGAAATGAAGTCTACCAGAGGCAATTGGTTCTTTTGTTCATTTGGAGAAAAAACAATCAAGTTTCTGAAAAAAAAAGAGCAAAGCCAGCCAGTGGAATTGTGATTTAATGTCATTATTTGCAAATCTTCAGATCTGGTTCTGACTGGGTATTTCCCACATGGCAGGTGGGAACATGCAGTTTCTAATTTTGAGAAGTGAAGCTCACAGACTTCTGTACTTGTTTCCTTTAAGTGAATATCTGGAGAAGTTTAACTTCATAGAGGCTTTTCTTGTGGATTTTTGTTTTTTGTTAATTTTGTTGGGCTTCTTTTTAAGAGAAGGTTCATCCTAATTTTATGCACAGCCCTATAGAGTTTGGATGATTTCTGTGTTGAAATAACAGCCCTATTGTTAATGTTACTATAATTGAATCTAACACTAAGTCTTATTTGTTATGCTAAATTAGGCCCCTGTGACTGCTGTGAGCTCTGAACAGCCTTTCCTCACTCCCCCAGCTCTGTGCTCCAGTGGGGCTGGATGAGGGAAACATTTCTAGGTGGAGGATGAGGAGGAGCTGGGAGCAGTTTACAGGGAATGTGTTTATGGATCGAACTGTCTGGACACTTGTACCACTGTGAAAATCTTGATTTGATGTAGTCATGTGAAGAAACAGAAATATTTGTGAGTTTGAGGCATTAAAACTTGGACATGGCATGGAGTAATTCCAATATTTACATTGAATATTGAGTAGTTGTTTGGTTGTAAATAGCAAAATCTGTATATGGGTGTACTGACCTCTTTTCTCAAATGCACAGAGGATCAGTCAAAGCCTGAAGTGTTTGGTGTGTCTCAGAAGTCAGAGCTGTTTTCAGCTTTGAACACCCTGTTACAGTGGTGCAGTGGTGGTAGCTAGACAGCCTTTTTTCTTTCTCTTAGGAAAATCAGAAGGAAACACTTGACTCAAATGGTTCAGATTTAATGGACAAGTTCTCCTTTGGCTCAGATGGGGGATCTCATTGATGTTTGAGGAGTTTTTTTTAAGTTTACTTCCACAATATAAATTTTCAAAAATTAGGCACTTAGCTAAATAACCCAAGTAGATTTAGATTAACTCAGTTGTATTCCACAGGGAGCTCCACAATTTTCTCAACATGTGGTTTCAAGACAGGTAAGATGCAGATGGCAGAGTTGTCAAGAGAGATCTGATGGGATAAGTTCTCAAATGCAACATTTGCACAGAAGTTGTGGGTTTGATTCCTGCCTGGGGCAGGATTCCTTTGAGCTCTGGTGGATGTCCTGCTGGACTCTGAGCAAGTTCAGGAAACCTGAAGTACAGTTTTAAGCCTGAATTTGTAGGGTCAGTGTTTCTGTTCAAAACACAGAATGGAGACACCCCTTCTCCCAAATGCAAAAAAACCCCCCCAAACAACCTAAAAAACCCCAAACCATCCCAAACTTGGCATGTGATTAAAATGAATGGAAAAAGACGAGCTGATATCTTCTAGCCAGGCTACTCAGAGCATTGACTTCCCATGGAGCCATGGAGTTGTATGAGGGAAGGAGATTTGCTCAGGTCTTTCCATTTCTTCCAGGTTTCTGAAGTCAGTAGGCACTTGTCAGGATCACCTTTCCTATCCCTGAATTGTCTTTCCTTGTCATGGAATTGTAAATAGTGCTCTTTCCTTACCTTATTAGGAGTGCTGCAATGAAAGCCTGAATTCATTCATGTTTGTGGAAGTGCACAAATTGTACAGAGATGAGTGTTCTGTAGGAATGTTTATAAAATGGAGAAAGGCTTGAAAAGTGTGGGAGCAAATGAATGTGTGTCCTTATGAGGGCAGGAGTGATGTGTGGTGGAAAAAGTTAGAACCAGGAGCTGAGACTTGCTCACAAGCTCTCATTGATAAGCCACAGAGCATTGCTTAACCTGCTGCATTTTATTTTTAAGCCAAGGAGGAGCACTCAGCGATTCCTCCTGGTGTATCAGCCACAAACAAAACTCTTCATCATTGATCATGACCGGTAGTTAATGCCCTGCTTGTTGTTACTCATACATCCTGAAATGAAGCCAAGGCCAATTTAACTCCCTAACAAAACAGCTATTCACTGAGTGATTTATTGGAGCTATAAACTAAAACTAACAGTTTATTATCGTAACAGGTCTTAAAAGGACAGAGTTTTTCAGCACAGCTGAACAACTGCAACAGTGTTTTGTGCCTTTCCAGAGCAGGGTAATTATTAAATGCTGGCACTGAAGCCAGTTCTTTTGTGAAGAGTTTGAAAACCAGAACTTCTCAAAGATACTCATGAATATTGCTGGGCTTGCTGGATAATACTGAGGTCTGTGATGAAGGAAAATCAGTTAGATTGGGTTAGTGCTGTCTGTGCAACATACAGAACACAGCAGCCCTGTGCACAGATAACCATTACCCAAGATTATCAAAGGAATGACAAGAGTATTTCTGCTTTTAAAGTCTTTGGGGCATAATGTTTGGTTTACTGAATTTGCACAATTACTTGTTGCACTTGAGTTTTCACACAATTAGTAATACTAATGGTCATGAGATATGAATGTTCAATAATAAGATTGAACAGAAATCTGGAAGTATGTTTTTGGCATCTTAGGTTCAATACTAAATTATTTCCTTTGGAAGGAGTTCAAGAGCTCTCTAGCTAGAATGAGGAGATAATCACTCCATCATTGCACTGTCCAGAGGAGCAGAGAGCCCTGGACAGGCTGGGTGTCCAGTGTGGCCTTGCACAAGGTGTGAAATCCATCCCAGCTCCCCGAAGAGCTCCCAAGCCCCAAAGGCTGTCACAGTGCACATTGGGGGTGTGAAGCTCCAGCTGTTGCCATCATCCATTTCTGGATCCCTGCTCCAGCTGCCCCAGCAAAGCCGAGCAGTTTCCCCGTGGGGCTGTGGGTCCTGTTCAGGCTCTCCAACACTCCTTCACGTCTAATGTGCGCTCTCCCATCCTAGATCAGTGCCCCCCTGGTGAATACTCTGCTGATGGCTTCAAGCCCTGCCTGCCCTGTCCCCTGGGCACGTTCCAGCCCGAGGCTGGCAGGGTGTCCTGCTTTCCCTGTGGAGGAGCCCTCACCACCAGGCACAGCGGGGCAGCCCTGTTCCAGGACTGTGAGACCAAAGGTGAGCCAGCTTTGTCTGAACTGCATTGATCCCAGGCAAAAGGAAATGCTGCTGCTCCGGTGGGGCATTCAGAGACGGCTCTTTCTCCTTCTGAGGGTCAGCCCTTGCAGGACTCTCACAGCAGGCTGGCCTGGCCTGGCCATGAGGAAATTCACTAAAGCCTCAATTCTTTCTAAAACTGGTTACCAAAAGCATGGGTAAAAGAAAATTGCTTATATAAATCACTAGAGGACAAAGTCTTTAACAGAAAATCTACTGCTGCAGAGTAGATTTTCTGCACACCCGCAGAACTACTTCAAGTACACAGAAATAAGGGGTAGAAATAAGGTCCTGATTCAAACATTTGGTAGTGGTTTGGATTAAGAGATGTCTCATTTCAGTTATGTTTGCTGAGAATTACAACATACTGTAAGAATTTAGCAATATCATTGAAGAATTAATATTGCTGGTAGTAGTGTGATATCTAATACTTTCCTTCAGTGTAGAACCACTGAACCCACAAAGACTGCGACTGCTTTTTCATACTTAATTTTGTGAAATTGAAGTACTAAAAAATGATGTTAAAACTCTGGATCAAGATAAGAGGAACTGATTTCAGTTTCATTTAACATAAACAAAAACAAGTCTATAAATGAGGTTCAGTTTTCAAATTGGAGTGGAGATTAAAGGAATTCTTTCTATTAACTGGAATGAAGAGCTGAGGAATTTGCATGTGGAAGAGGCCACATGAGATGTGGAATCACAGATGCAAGAACTATTTGGAGCTTATCTGAAGCATTTGGATTGGGGCAGCATGTAGGGAAGGACTCCTGGCTGAACTAGCTTCCAAAACTCAGCAAGAATTATTTGGGAGTAAGCAGAGCTTAAAATGAATAGGAAAAAAAAAAAAAAGGCACTGTGCAGCATAGAAAACTACATTTGCTAGTAGATCTTTGAAACTTGCACAAAATAACCTGATAAACTGAAGTTGTTTTGTTTCCCTCATTGTTTATTACTGTGGTTTTATTGCTGCTTTCACACAGAGCCACTCTACAGTGTTCACTTGGGAAATTTGAACCTGCACAGAATGACTTGATGAACTAAAATTTGCTTAATTACCTCTTTTTTGTTACCCCCACAGTTTACTAATAGGGTATTTCAGTTTCTGAGATGACACTAGGTCTTGCACAAATGTACAAAAGCATATTCTGGTATGCTGCTGCCACTTTTAAACCATGATTATTTAATTACTGTCCAGTTCAGTGTTCTCCTGGCCATTTTTACAACACCTCAACCCACCGATGTATTCGCTGTGCAATTGGGACATACCAGCCTGAGTTTGGACAAAATTACTGCATTGCCTGCCCTGGAAACACCACTACTGATTTTGATGGCTCAACAAACATAACACAGTGCAAAAGTAAGTACAGCAAGATGGTTTTGATGCTCTCTTACAAATAAAAAGACTGGGCCATTATTGTTTGGGGTGGCCCTAAGGGCAAAACTCAGCTTTGCTCCAGGGAGCTGGAGAGAAGGCAGAGCTTGCTCCTCCTTTGCTGCCTGCATCTCACCCTACATAGGGTGTGTGAGAAACCATTTCTGCAGATTGGTTCCATCAGCCCTGTCAAGGTAAGGGATGGCTGTGTTTTGCCACTTGGTGCTGGGTTCCTCGGGGTCGAGCTATTAAACCTTTTCTCTCTTGATAGAGCAGAGTTTGTGTCCTCAGCACCCTGACTTGTTCCCTCCTATGAAGAGGAATGGAAGCTGGCCCACAGAACTTAATAGCTCTAGTAAACATTTCTTGTTAACAACAACCTTTGAAAGAGTCCATGACAAAGGGAGCCACTGCTCTAGATTTGTGGTAGCTGAGGGGAAATTAGGGAGGGAGAATGGAGGGCAGAGAGGTGACTGCCCAGAACCAGCTCTGGAGTGCCTGCACATGCACAAACACATGTAAACACACCCACACAGGGATGTGAGAGGCTGGCAAGGAGAGCTGTACCTGCAGCAGGTGCAAAAAGGGAAATGTGTGTCTGCCCCCCGTGGCTGCAGGAGGGCTGCAGGGCGGCCTCTCTTTGCCTTGTCCTGCACTGTGTGCTCCTTTTCCAGACAGGCAGTGTGGAGGGGAGCTGGGAGATTACACTGGGTACATTGAATCACCCAACTACCCTGGGGACTACCCTGCAAACACCGAGTGCACCTGGAGCATCAACCCGCCGCCCAAGCGCCGCATCCTCATCGTGGTCCCGGAAATATTCCTGCCCATCGAGGACGAGTGTGGAGACTACCTGGTGATGAGGAAAAGCTGTGAGTCTGGAACACCCACTGGGGCACAGCTCAGGGGGAAACACAGTGTGAAACACAGGCATTGCTGTTTGCAGAAACTCAGTGTAGTCTGCCTGGCATCTATTTAAGAGCAGAAATTTCTTTAAAAGGCAAATGAAGAAGTTCTATTTGACAATGCTGCCCCATAGTTTTCAGTGAAATTCAGAGGGTACAAGGCCATGATGTGCCAGTGAACTGAGAGAAATATTGTTAAGGGGTTTAAGCTAACCAGTCATGCATTATGCTAAGCAGTTCTAGCCTGGGTTAGGAAAGAGGAAACGCTTGCTAATCCTTACAGGTGCCTGATGTGAGGATAAACAACCTCAGTTTCTAGTGTAGGCACGTCCTTCAAACAGTAGACTGTTATTTTAGGAGAAAGGAAAATATTCCCTCACCAAGAAGTCCCTCATTGAGGGCCTGCCGTCCACTGATGGCCTTCCACATTTTGAGGAGTTTTCTTAACACCAGCAAGCATTTTTCTGGTGGTAACAGAAAACAGCTCTAACAACCCTTCAGCAAGAAGCATTGTCCCACAGCTGCCTGTTGTGCTTTTGCTTTGAAAGCTTCTTCCAACTCGGTGACCACGTACGAGACCTGCCAGACCTACGAGCGCCCCATAGCCTTCACCTCCAGGTCCAAGAAACTCTGGATCCAGTTCAAATCCAATGAAGGGAACAGTGCCAAGGGATTCCAAGTCCCTTATGTGACCTATGATGGTGAGTGGGAGCGAGCAGCTGGGCTGGTGTGGGCTGGTGCAGCTGCAGCAGGGCAGAGCTCCCCTCCCTAAGCAGCAGGGCAGCCCAGCCATGTCACCAGGAGCTGCTTCCAGGAGCTGGTCCATTTAAACCTAATCTAAGAATTCTGCAGTGCATTGCAGTCTTTTAAGTGCCACCATGTCTTCCAAACAAAAATCTGGAGTTCTGGGCTCTGGCCTGCAAATTACAGAGCTTAGACAATTAGGAATTAGGTAGAGCTCAAGTACCTGTGTTTTATGGTGTTCCTGCTACCATTTGTGGCCTAGAATCAGGTAGCAAAATACCCATATTGAAAAGAGGCTTGAGGGGAAAGATTTTCACCTCAGTCTTGTCAGAATCACGAGGTGTGAAACTGGAGCTGAGGATTTGCACTTCAGCATAAGTGAGGTGATATTGTATGTTCTGCTCACACTGGATTAATTGTGAGGGAGCCATCCCTGCTGTGGTCTGCAGAGTTTCACTAGTGGTGGAAAAGTAATTTTTCAGGGGAGACCTCTCCTTTTGAAGAATTTCAGGTTATGATTGAGCAGGGAGGTTACTTTTAAGACAGCATCCTCTTACATAATCTTTTTATTCCTTCTTCCTGTAGAAAGAAGTCAGTAACAGGCTGTGGGTGTATACAGATGGGTCCCTGCAGTTCAGTTGGTTTAAGGCAGGTTACTTGGTTACCACATGCACTCCAATCTTGGGTGCTTTATGATTTCCTTTGCTTTTGACAGATTGATGCTGAGCAGCTCAGCAGAGTACACTGTTCTCATAATAAAAAGAAAAGTGTTAGAAGTATTTTCTTACTGCTAATATGTCAAGTACTTACTGGCTCTTCTGAGGCAGAGCTTCCATGTGTAACCACAGGTGGTACTGAGCCTGTAAGTGAAGTGAAGCTGCAAATGACACTCTTGTGCATTCCCCACAGAGGATTACCAGGAGCTCATAGAGGACATTGTTCGGGATGGCAGACTTTATGCATCTGAAAATCACCAAGAAATACTTAAGGTACATTCCTTCCACTGGACATGTTGGTTTTGATTGGAAATCACATTATTTGGTGCAAGTGAGTTTGCTTCCTGCTCTGCATCAGGGCTGTTCCTTGGTGCGCCAGGCATGAGCTGCTCCAGGGAAATGGGGTGACCCAGCAGATCCCGGCTGTGCAGAGCAGGGGTAGGGGACCCTTTGCTCAGGGGGACTGAAGGTGGACCAGGGAAACTGGAAATTTATTGGGAAAACACTGGGTGCTGCTCCTTGTAGCCTGTAGGTTAGCAAAGGCTTTTCCTCCCTGGGCAAAAGAAATCTCTTTGTGGATTTCTCCGACCTTGGTTAGGGGACTTCCATGGGCAAGTTGAGTGCATGCCTTTGTTTTGCTGGATATCAGCTCAAGTGTGTGTTCATTTTGTGGTTTGTTTGCTGTTCTTGGATGTATGAGGAGGGAAGAAATTCTGGAGCTGCTAATTTGGAACACCAGTGACTTTTCAGGAGCCTGAAAGTCAGCCTTGCTCTGCTATGCTTCCAAACCCTTTAAACACTTGAAAAGTAAAATCCCCCATAATCTTTTTAGAGTTAGACAGGCATTAAACTTTGGTAATACAGACCATAACTCCTCTGTGGAGCTGATATAAAATCTGCTTCCCTTTTCCCAGGACAAGAAGCTGATAAAAGCCCTGTTTGACGTGCTGGCACACCCCCAGAACTACTTCAAGTACACAGCCCAGGAGTCCAGAGAGATGTTCCCGAGATCCTTCATTCGGCTGCTGCGCTCCAAAGTCTCCAGATTTCTGAGGCCTTACAAATAGTTGGCACTGAACTTAAAAGCTGAACCAGCCCTGGGCATGCACAGAGGGGCTGTGGTAGGTGGGGCTGTGTTTTACACACTGGCAGAGACACTCCAGGGAAGCTGGCCAGCTCCCTTCTTGGCAGAGTTTGGCTTTCTCAGCTAATATAAATATTTTGGTGAACAGAATTTTGATTCCTTTCCAGATAATACCTTTTGGGTACCAAAGGATACCTCATGGGTCCCTGAATTGGAGATTGCCCATGGTTTCTGTAACTGAAGGGCGCCAAGCAGAAGTTTGTAGAGCTCTGCCCTGTTGCTTCATCAGCACCTCTAAAAGCTGATGAGGACAGGCAGGCTCAGCAGTGTGGTTTGGGATGAACCATTAATGCATGGTGCCTCAACAAAGCTGGGTTCATGCTCGGCCTCGCTGAAAGTGAGAACAGGATTGATGACTCTTTTAACATTTGCTGCACAGGAAATTCAGAGCTGAGGTTGACACAGTTTAAACTCAAACCAGTGAGGCCAAGAGCTGCACAAGGTGCAGTTTTTCTCTGAACTACATGTGGCATGAAGCAAAAGGTTGAATATCAGCTTGAATGTTCAGGGTCTGGCTCACACAGTGTCCATGCTAGTGACCTATTGGCTTACTCGGAGTGATACCAGGATAAACTGTGAGCACCACAGCAGTGGAAAACAGGCCCTGACCCACTGGACATTTCCACTTTGGGCTGTTAGAGCAGATCAGATTATTTCCTAAATCCCAGTGCTGTCCCCATGCATAGGCCTGGGACAGCAAAAGGCATTTTCCAAGTTGTGTAAAATTCTGCCCTCTGAGCACCTGCAGGTGAACACAGGAGCCCCATGTTAAATGCAGGCTGTGCATAGATGATGCTCTTGGTACAGCACTGTTTAAAGCTGAATAAGGTTCTTGTATGAGCCTCAGTTGTATTCTCCACCTTTTCTGAGCACCTTGTGGAGCAGAGGAGAGCTGCTTTCCCTGTCTGGCTGGAGAGAAGGAGGGACACTGATTCAGCCAGACAAAAAGTTGTCTATGGCAAATTGTTCCTCAGGATTACCAGGCTCTGTGTCCCTCTCCTCAGGCTGTGCTTCCCATTGGAGACAAATCTATTCTGAGAGGGCCTCTAGGGAAATCTGTGCTGATCAAAATGTTGTCTCAGTGCTATTCTGCCCACACCCACATCTCCTCTGGCCATACAATCCATTCTCTGAGTAATGCACCTCAAGGACCTTCTGCCCTGAAGGGAGACAGCCACAGTCCCATCCATTTGGAAATGGACTTGTGACTTCTGTCCTTTGGCCACTGGCCATGCCAAGGGGTGCAGTGGGCACCAAACTCCCCTCTGTGGCCTCTTAGGAGCAATACTGACATTTCCCAGGGCAGCCAGGGCCAGTGCTCCCTTTCCAGGGTGTGGAGCCAGAGCTGCTGGGTTTCACTGCATTGGCACGAGGAGTTTGAATAACACCACATCCACAGTGTGACAGCAGAAACCCTCACCAGGAGCTGGGCTCTGAATCTCTGAGCAAATGGGGGCTCCTGCCTCAGCCTTGCTGAGCTCTGTGTGGGGCAAGGACACATCTTGGACATGGTGTGACAGGGAGGGACAATGGCTTTGGCCGCAGCTGGGGAGCAGAGCCCCTCAGGATGGTGCTGTGCCCCTCCTGTCTCTGGGGAGGAGTTTCTCAGCCTGGCCAGAGATGGGGAATGGCTTGTGCTGCTGCCAGGAGGGAGCTGTGTCCCTGCTGCCCTGGGCATGGCCTAGGCAGGGCACAGGGCTGCTGCAGGAGCCACCGGGAGAGCTGGCAGAGCAGAGGGGAGGAACACAGCTCTGTGTGCTCCTGGCGCTGTGCTTCATCCCAAACAGGGTCCTGCTGCTGCCTCTGTGGGAGAGGGGACAGGGACACCAGGCAGAGGGCCCAAAGCAGTGTGCCTGGGGCAGGAATGGCTGAGGAATGCCAGAACAGCAGGAGGGGTGGCGAGAGGCCGTGCTGCATCCTGCTGGAGCGTGCTGCTGTCCCTTTGGCCCATGCCCACGTTGCTGGAGGCTCCCCGTGGCAGAAGCAGAGTGCAGGGAGCCCCAGGGAGCCACCAGGCACCCTGTGAGGCTGTGGAGCTCTCTGGAGTGAGCAGGGTGCTGCAGCCCTGCTGTGCTGGGCACTGTGGGCACAGGCCATGCTGTGCCAGCCTCTGGCCAGGCCCAGCAGAGGGGCTTTGCTGTGGGCTGCAGGGTGGTGCCAGGGAAAGCAGGGCAGCTCTTGGGGTGCTCCCTGCCAGGGAGGCTGAGCAGCTCTGCTCTGGCTGCTGAGGGACACAGCAGGGACTCATGGAAACCAAGGCTGTGATGTTTGTAATGGGTGAAACTGGGCTGTGCTGCTCTGCATGTGAGTCACTGCTCTGTGCTCTGGGGTTGTCACACTGCACCTCCTCTCCTTGTCCTGCTCTGCCCAGCCCTGCCCAGGGACCCTCAGGGATCTCAGCTTTGCTTCTCCTGCCCCACAAATGAGCTCAGGCCACTTTCACTGCTGGGAGGAGAGGAGAGGAGAGGAGAGGAGAGGAGAGGAGAGGAGAGGAGAGGAGAGGAGAGGAGAGGAGAGGAGAGGAGAGGAGAGGAGAGGAGAGGAGAGGAGAGGAGAGGAGAGGAGAGGAGAGGAGAGGAGAGGAGAGGAGAGGAGAGGAGAGGAGAGGAGCGTGCACAGTGTGAGGCTCAGGAGAAAACCTGCCCTTTCTCAGAGAAGAATCCTCGTTGTTCCACAGCCCTGTTCGTTTCCTACTTAAATAGCAAATGACTCAAAAGCACTTCTGTTACCCTTGATGTGACATTATGGATCAAAATTTCCCCTTTTACTGTGTTTCCTGTGTGTGCAGTAAAAAGTGAAGAGGGAATTTTTGCTGCCTTGAATGCTGGGAGGAGTGAGAACTTGCAGAATGTTGTAAACTTGGCATTGTGTCTTCATAGTGATGGTAGCAGCTCTGTATAAATGTAAATTTCTACTTTCTGTGTGGTTGTAGACTGATCATGTGTTTTGGCAACAAATGACTCAAAAATGTTTAACCTCATAAAAAAGATTGAATTTTTGGAATAATGATTAATGCTAACTGGATGACCCAATGTCACCTATGTCAGATAAACATAAGGAGCTTTTGATGGTTGTAAATTAATGTAAAATGTTTCAGAATGTTACTCTTGATAAGAGAAATAAACCAGTGAACTTTTAGCTTCATTAAGTTCTTGGGTAATATTTTTAGTTATCTTTCTTTGCTAAATAATTGTTTTGACAAATTTAATGGTTGTTTAACAAGTTATTGCACATCAGATACACTTTATCCTGGGAACATCTGCTTACCACAGCATTCTGTTTCATGTAATACATTACTAGCCTGCATCTATACACATAAAGATACAATTCTTCACATATTTAACAGTGCACATAATTCTGGCAAGTAAAATACCAGAATTATCCTGGTAATAATTCTAAAAATGTCTCCTATATGATGAGCTGGAGTCAGTCAGTCTGTTGTAAGAAGTTACATGAAGACAGGATAAACAACTTAAAGTAACTCCAAAGTGTTTTATTACTTTGTAGATTAATCTGATTATTTTTCCTAAAAAACAAAACCAAAAAACCTACACAAACAAAAAAACCCAACCCCAAACCACATGGTTTAAAATGAAAAATAATTTAAAAAAAACCCAAACCGAGGAAAACAAGGTGAAAGCCTGTGTTAAGACACAAGTTCCCTGGATGCTTTTAAGATTATACCACAATGTCATTAAATTCACTGGCTTAATTTCTTAGAATTGAAAAGTAGAATTGTGTCATAGGAAATTGAAAATAAGTCAATCTATAATAATTTTTAATACTGTTTTTCTGTTTTTTTAGTATTATGTTGAGATTTTTAGGTTTAGTCAGCCTATCAAACTTTTATAAAAGCAATCCCAATATCTTCTCCTCAATTTATTCATCTGCCTGCTTGACCCTTAGCTTCCTTTGATCACAGTGACAAGAACTGATTTGTATTTCACTGGATGTGTCCACCCAGGCTCATTTGGTGTGGTTTTGGAAGACACAACTGTGTCATTCAGCTGTTTGCTGTGGGAAGGTGATGCTGGTTTATGTGGCAAGGAATAAATGACATACAGGAGTACAGAGGTCCTGGAAGAGTGTGGTGGCTACAGGCTGATCACACAGAAAACTCTGTTATTTAAATATTCTCCCTGGTTCTGTGAGTGCTGCCAGGGCTGGGTTGCAGTGATGGACACGAGTGCTCAGATATCCCCTGGGACAGGGAATGTCAGTATGAGCCACCCTGGGAACTCCTGAAATTCTTACTGGGACCTTGGGGTGTTCACATAACTGAAATAATGAATAGGGGAATGTGGAGAGCAGGACTTGAAGCTTATTTAAATCCAAGGAACCAGAGGAGGTCTGGTGTGGGTGAGCAGCAAAGAACAGCATTCTGATAATCCTTTGGAACAGAATGCTGCAAGGATAGTGGTCCACAAATATTTCTGAATTAAACAAGCTTAAATGCAAATGCTTTTCCTCTCATGAATATAGATTGCATCCTGTAAGTGTAATAGATGTGGACTGCAAAACCTGTCACAACAAAAATGTCAACTCTCTTCCTTTCCTCCTTTGGATGCTGCTGCACCCCAACTGTGCTGAGGAGACAAACAAGGGCTTTTTAATGATCTTGAGCCAAACTTGGGGTTGTTTCTGGGCATCCCTGGCGCCAACCCATCCCACAACCCCTCTTGCTGCTGCCCATTTGTTTTGGACAAATCTTTTGCTCCCGGGCAGGTTTTCACTCTCCCTTGTGGCAGTCTGCTTTGCACAGCACAGGTTCTGCTGGGGGAGTGGGGAACAGCCAGGAGCACCCGTGGGGACAGCAGAGCCACAGAGCTCAAGGGACACGTGCCACTCAGGAGGTAAGTTCATCTCTTCTTTCTCCAAGTCGGAGCAAATCATGCATGACATTCTTATGCTGCTCTTTAAACTACCTTATTAAATCACTTAGGTGTTAAAAAAAGCAAAAAAAAAAAAAAAAAAAAAAAAAAAAAGAAGTATCCTTCTCTGTTTAAATGTATGTGTGGTACTACAGCTTTTTCTCTGATTAAGCACATTTGGAAGAGTAAGTTTTTTTAATTCCATGAAGCAAATCACAGTGAGGAAAAAAAAAGTCAGAAAAGAAGACCTTGATTTTTTTCTTATTTTTTTATTATTGGAAACATGTATAAATACAGAATTCATCAAGGAAACTCCCTTATGCTATCTAGCTGTTAAACTTGATCTGATGCAGCCCAAGCCCTTTTTTTATTTTTTCATTGGGAAATTTATTCAGTAGGCAATGTAGGCTCACAAACCATATGCCATGAAGTCTCCACTTTCTGATGATTCTGGGGATCAGGAAATCAAGGGACCACAGTTTTAAGGAGAAAAAAAAATTACTTTGGAAGCTGAAATATTTTGAAGTAGTCACTTGAGGTGCTATTTGTTGTTTGGTAGTTCTTAGTTCAGGTTTTGCCTGCTATGCACACTGCAAAGAGCCAAGGAACACTTCTGTGCTGGACAAGTTTATGCCTGAATGTGGTGGTGTTCACAGGGGTCTGAGGATAAGGGAAGAGATGAGGATCTGACTCCACGTTTCAGAAGGCTTGATTTATTATTTTATTATATATATTTTATTAAAACTAAACTAAAAGAATAGAAGAAAGGATTTCATCAGAAGGCTAGCAAGGAATAGAAATACAAGAATGAATAACAAAGGTTTGTGTCTCAGACAGAGTCCGAGCCAGCTGAGTGTGATTGGTTTAGATTAATTACAAACAACTCTGTGAGACCAATCACAGATGCACCTGTTACATTCCACAGCAGCAGATAATCATTGGTTACATTTTGTTCCTGAGGCCTCTCAGCTTCTCAGGAGAAAAAATCCCAAGGAAAGGATTTTTTTAGAAAATATCATGGCTACACCTGACAGGAGGAAGGCTCCTCCTCCTCTGTGCCTCAGTCAATACAAGAGTGGCAGCTGTCACCTGCTGCAAAATGCCAGCTTACCTGGCTCCTGGAGGTGTGCCCAGAGCAAAACCCAGCCACAGAAAGCAGCTAAGGGCAAGGGAGGGGATGGTGATTTTTGTGAGGTTTAAAGTGGAAATTGAGGAAGCATTCCAGATGTAGGACCGTCATGGGGTAGGACAGTTGGGACAGACGGACACGAGAGATCTCTGCAGCCAGGTTGTGGAACTTGTGGTTTATTGCAAAGGGCCAAGTGCAGGGCCCTGCTGGGAGCTGCCAGCCACAGCTCAGAGCAGGCCCGAGAGAAGAGAGGGGGAGAGAGGATGAGAGAGAGAGAGGGTGAGAGCGTAAGGGAGTAAAAAAGGTAAGAGGGCGAGGTTCCCGTTACAACCGTTTTGCTGTTCCTGGTTTGCTGCTGCGAGGGGCTGTGTGGAAAAGCTGAGAGCAGTTATTAAAACCAGGAGGGCAGAGAAGTGCTCAGGGGGCCTGTCTGGCTTACATAGCACAGCTATTGTGCCCTGGCTCCCGTAGGTGCTAATTCTCTCAGCAAACTTACAAAAATAAAACCCTGAAAAGGCTCATCCACGCTGAGAACAGCACCTTCATTCAGTGGGAATGGAGTGCTCAACACTGCAGGCATTGCTGTCTCCCCTGGGCTGTGCAGAAAGCCCTGCAGGCAGTGCCCTGGTGTGAGAGGGATGCAGCAGTGCTGGAACAAGCACAGCACAAATCCTGTCCCAGCCCTGTGCAGGACACAAGCCCAGTGTGACCATTTGCCCATGGAGTGGATAAAAGAGGCCCATCTACCCCAGCAGGGTGTTTCCTTGTGCAGGGCTGGAGAAGTCAAAGACATCTGGCTTAGGGATGCTCTGGCATAACTTCATGTGGGATGCTGGAGGCTGATCCCTCCCTCAGACACTTCTCAGGGTCTCTTCTTGCCTGGGGTATTGTGAAAGTGCTCAGATAAAGAGGTTTTGGGGGTTTGGAGAGCTGAGCAGAAAGGCTGTGCTGGTTTTGGGGTTTGGGGAGCAGAGCAGGGAGGCTGTGCTGGTTTTGGGGCACAGGGAGGCTGTGCTGGTTTTGGGGGTTTGGGGAGCTGGGCAGGGAGGCTGTGCTAGTTTTGGGGCACAGGGAGGCTGTGCTGGTCTGTGCAGCTCCCTGCGTGCTGTGCCCGGGCTCCATCCGCAGGCATTCCCACGAGAGGGCAGCAGAAGGGCAGCGTGTGGCCCCAGCAAAGGCGGATCCTGCCGCAATCCCTGCTGGCATACACCGGGGTTTTGGGGGTTTCTGCAGCCGGAGCCCTAAAGCAGAGGGTCGGCTGAAACTGCGGCTTGGGCACCTCGGCAGCTCTTGGGCCCCACCACTGCCTCTGAGCAGAGTGATTGCTAAATGACTTGGTATTTTGAGTTAATCTGTTTTTACAAATGAAGGACCCGGGCTGCTGGGCCAAGTATTGCTGCACTTGAGGCTGCAGTGAGAGGAGCCCTTCCGAACCGAGCTCTGACCATCGGTCAAGGCTGCTCCCCCGTCTCTCCCAAATTGCTGGGGAGGAAATGTGTGGGTTGGAAGCTGTTGATTTCCAGGCAGAGCAAACCTCAAAGGAAGCTGGAGGAAATGGGCCGTGAATGTGTAACTTCAGTTGCTCTGAGAACAGTGAGTGATTCTGGCACTGTGCCTGGCCCCATCACTCAGGTGACTCAGTCCTCACAGGTGTCAATAATGGACTCTGAACATTTGTCTTTGCAAATGGAATTGTGTGTGCAGTAGGCAGCTACTGATTCCCTGCATGGTTTGGTTGCTCAGCTCGATCACAGTTTGACTCCTGTGGGTGGCTGGACAGATGATCCTGCAGTAAATGGTACCCAGGCAGGGCAGAAACACCCCCAAGTGCTGTGTGCCTCATCATTCCTGCCCCGGTGCTCCTGCTCTCCTGGGGCAGCTGCCTTCCCTTCGGGCACAGTGTGAGCTCCAGGGTCCCTCAGCTGCCTCGACTTGGAGGCATTTACCCAAATCACAACATGGCAAACACAACCCCTGTGTTAGGAGAGGCACATTGAAGCCCTGTTGATGGTTCTGTAGGTGAGCAAATATTAGCCCTGAGTATCCAGTAACATTTCTGGAGCTGCTGCAGCCCTGCATGGGCTGGGGCAGGAGGGTACAAGGGGAGCTCACTTATGCTTGAGAGCCCTGGAGTCCTGACTTCATAAAATAAACACAAGGGCTCCACAGAGGTGAGAGATCCTGTGTTTGACTAACACTGTGGTGACCCTCCCTCTAATGCTGATGTAAATAATATTTTTATCTTAAATGGCTGCTGTAAATATCTTGGGTTCAGATTTGAATTTATCTCCAAGTTCCAAAAGAAAGGTATTTTGATGCTTTTCATGAATTTAAGATTTGAATATTTAAAATTCAAAAATTTATGTATTTTTCACTTATAGCATTCAAACCCTGAGTTCATTGGATATTAGTCTGTTGTGAAACCAGATCAATTTCAGAGTCAATATACAAAACAAGCGACCTCCTTCTCTTCTCCTCTGCAGGAAAGGTGCAAAGCTGTCCTAGATCCAAGCTCCATAAGAAGGTGGAAATATTTGTCAAACAAAACCCTTCTATGAATGCTCCTTTAACTGGTAGTGGCAGGAAAGGTTCACAGTCAGTCTTTTAAAGAGCATAGTAAGAATGTTGTTCCTTGGTGAATCCCAAGTTGGCATGAGTTGAAATAAGCACCTGTTCTTGGGGCTTTTGCAAAAGAGCTGGGAAATTCCAGTTTTGTTCAGCTCACTTGCTTGCTGCATCACTGGAGTTTGTTATTTTTGTCACAATCACCTGGTAAGCCATAGAGGAACCCTTCAAAAGGCAGCTCTGTTTCAGAGCTGACCTGAATTCGTCCTGTTCCAGAGGCAGAGTGATCTTATTTTTGCAAGGTTTTAAATTACGTTCTGAGATTTGTCTTCTCCGTGAGGTAAATTCCACAGAGTTTGCTTGAGGAGTTCCCCTCCCTGTGCCCAAGTGCTGCTGTTTAGGAATCATACCCCTCCAAAGCATCTGGAACGAGAAATGCCTCTGCAGCAGATTTAGGCTTGGCCAGAGGGAACTTCTCTGGATAGAAAGCCAGAAAAAGCAGACGATTTTAAAGAGTTTACACAGCTCCTTGCAGGACTAAGAGTTCCCCCCTGTGGCAGGAGCTCCCAGATCCCTGTGCTAGCCCTAAACTTGTCACCCAGAGCAGGAGGTGTGGAAGAACCTTTGTGCTGTGTGAGCTGCTGGACTGTCCTGACCTTGCTCCTGCTCAGACTGCCTTGGTTTGCTCTCACTCCCAAGTCAGGTTTCAGCAGTTGCTTCAGTCCTGTCGGTGTGTGGAGAGGGCAGAGCACTGAGTCCGTGGCCTCACACACTCCACAAGTTCCATCTTGTATCCCAGAGCCAGTGTGCATTTCACAGTGATGGAGACAAGGGGTTATGGAAGAGAAAACCTTGGATATGAGCACCTGGGCTAACAGGATCCCAGTGGAAATGATTGTGGTGTGTTCTTCTCCTGGTCCATTGTGGGCATCTGCTCATGGCACCAGATGTTTCTGAGAATAATTTATTGGTTTGAGGAGAAAGCAAAAGGGAGAAAATGACAGCCAGTGTCCATGCTTGCAACAATCAAGGGGTAATTGTTTAAAACTTCTTGCTGCCAGATTAGGACTGAGTTGGGGAACTTCTTCTGTGACTGCAGATAGACACAGATGTCATTGAGGGCACCATGCATCCTCACTGTATCTCCACTAATGCTCAGGGTGTTGACTCAAGGAAGAATTTGTCCAGCTGCCTTTTGATTGATTAGCCACAGAGAGGTAAAAGCAAACACAGATGTCCCAAGTATCCAAGGGAAATGTATACCTACTGCACATGATTTGGTGTGCATACTTATATTTTATGTACTAAGGAGTGACTTTTCACCATGCTGGGAGGGAGAAATTTTGTAAGGAAGGAGAAATTTTCATATTCACGAAAGCATTGAGGCAGGTGCTTAAGTGAATTGGTGAATAGAAATGGCTTATTGTATTGGAACATTTAGACCAAGACTGGACCCCTTTGTATCCAGAAATCACTGGCTGGGCTTTGTCCTGAGTGCTGTGCACAGCCTTTGTCCCTTAGGCAGAGGAAAGGGCAAAAATTACTAATGGGACATGTAGGGGGATAGAATATAAGAAAATAAAGATCATGTAGAAAGTAATCTTACCCCTAAGGAGTTGCAGCTGGGCCAATTATCAAAGATTAGGAACAGGCCTGACTTTAACAGGCCACAGCTGTAAGCAGTGAGAAGAAGAGTGCTGTAAAAGGATGGGGTGGCTGGGTGAGAAGGGAACTGGAGTCAGGTGGTTATTTTGTGAAGAAGAAAGAGTCAGTGCTCTGAGGAGCTCTCCATGAGAAAACACCAAGAAGGTATGGAACTTTTGTGATAAGGAGACAACTGTATGGAACCCCTGTAATAAGGTGACAACAGGGACAATAAATATGGGTGAAAACACCTGCACATCTCTGTTGGAAAACTGGGTGCTGTTCTTGCTCCTGCAGTGGCTGTTCCTGCATGTCTCTGGTTAGGTGGCCTTAGTCCAGTGGCTCATGACACTGAAAGCATCCTGCAGCTCCCCTGGTGGGGGGAGCCCCCAATCCCTTAGTTAGGGACCACAGGGAACTGTTTCAAGGAGAAAATAGATTCTGCCTGTGGTGTGGTTGCTGCTCAGATGGTTGGGTCCCACTTCTGGCTTTTACAGCTTGTGTTCAAGCTCTGCTTTGTCCAGGTGCTCTGAGCCGGGTCTGGGGAGAGACACTGACTGCAGCAATCCCACAGCAGAGTTCTTGGCTCCAGGATGAGCCAGGAAATCGCAGCCCCACTGCTCGATCCCACCTGTGATCTCTTTCACAGCAGAACCCAGCGCTGAGCCTGTGTCTGCTGTGTCTCCCTGCCCTCTCCTGCCCCTCGGAGCCAGGATCTCAGGGCAGCAGGCTCAGGTTATTTCTCAGCAGCCCCTGCTTTACAGAGCAGCAGGCTCGGGTTCTTTCTCAGCAGCTCCTGCGGGACTGACACGGAAGCTGATGGGAAGAAGAGCAGCGCCCTCTCCCTCCCGGCTCCCAGAAATCCCCAGCAGCACAGGGAGCGTTCCTGCGTGTCCTGCCCTGCTCCGTCTCCAGGTGTCAGGCTCCTGGAAAGTTAGAGAGCAGTGAGAAAACCGTGTTTGTGTAGTGTGAGGTGACTCGCCCTGGTTTAGCCTTAACAAGATCCCTCCTATATATTTAATGACCTGAATGTAAAATTTATGGCTTGGAATGCCCCAGCAGCAGAGGAAGCCTTCAGCACACAAGCTGCCTTTTGCAGGGCAGGAGAAGTGAAATCCCCTGAGGTCTGGGAAGTCTGAGTGATGTAGTTATGGCTGGCACTTTGAATATATGTGTAGACTACTTCAAAATAAATATTTGCAGTTCTACTCTAACATACATCTGGGAGGGTGAGAACTAGCGTGTATTAATGTTCCTTCAAATTAATAATTTTGAAAATTTTACACTGAAATAATTTTGCTGTTGCACATAATAAACAGAGGTTGGTGTGGGTGCATACTGGGGAGAAAATCACCTGCCCTCTGTGGACACCATTTCCTCCTGTTTTGAAGGGAACCAGCCCTTCTCACATTTCAACCTCTTTAAAGAAGGGAAAAATAAAGGTAAGGGAGCTCTTGCAAGACTTGCCATTTTAATCTCTTGTTTTGACATGTGCAGCTTTTGTGTTGCTGAAACTCTTGTTCACCTGCTGCCTGTGTGTATGGAGAGAACCAGACAGGTAAATTCACTTCATTTTCCCTGGGGGAAGCTGTGCAAGGTCTCATTTCCCTCCCAGTGTCATTGTGCCTCCGCTGTGTGCTTGATGCCACAGCTCAGGCCCTGCACAGAACACAGGGAGGAAGGAGGCTGGAATTGCACCCAGGATAAACACAGAGAGATGCCCTGGGAATTGCTGTGTCCATGGAATGCCTGTGATGAGGCCCAGATCCCAGCCCAGGAGGTTCTTTCCCTTGGTCAGCACTGGAAACACAGAGGGTGAGTGTGGAGCTACTCAGCAAAATGGGCTACATCTCTCAGGAACCTCAACCTGACTCTACCTTGGTATGTTAGAGGGTTTCTCCAGCTCTATCCGCAGTCTTTGTCTAGCTACAAGTGATAATTAAGTAGCTCAGTAAATCCTTCTGGATTTTTGTATCCAACGTTTTTAGAAAGGACTGGTTTGTAGTCTCTAAATTATTCCAGTTATTTTCTTGATTATGCTAGAACCGACCCTTACAAATGCACTGATACTAATTTTAATACATCAATTATTGTGATTTCATTTTCTTAAGCTCTTCATGGTCTTTTCTCTGGAAATGAATTCTCTGAAATTTTTTCTTTGTACTGAGTAAATTATTCCTTTCAGGCTTACTGCCTGCTTCTGTTTCTATTAAATTATACCACTCTCTCCTTTCTTCAGAGTTTTCTGGGGCATGTCTGCATTTCTTCAGGATGTGGCAACCACTAACAAATCACATCTTTTTAGGGAAAGATGAGAAATCAAAGAAAAGGAGGGGAAAAAAAAAGGACCGACCCAGTTCCTGCGTTGCCTGCTGCTGCTTTGCTGCTTTCCCCTTCACCAGGAGGCAGGAAAGAGCAAGGAAAGTGGGTTTGTCCCTTCAGCTTTTCTTGAGTAAGGGACAGTGGTCACACACAGGCTTGTCTCCGATGAGGGGATGGGAATTTTTCTGAAATGTGCCCCTATTTAGACACATTGTATGGGAAGGGGGAGAAACACCTCCAGCTAATCTGTGCAAACAAATGATTTAACCACTTAACCAGCTTAACTCCAGGGTTTGAGCTGTCCAAACTGAGCCCCTCCTTCAGAGGGGATCCTGCACCATTTGAGCAGATGATTTATTGCTTCTTCCCCTTTCCTCTTTCTCAGGATTAAAAACCAAGAGAGGAATTAGGCTTTTATCTCGTTTGTTACTCTTGAGCACTGAGCAGATTTTCCTCAGAGCTGTTGGCACAAAGTGCATTTGTAACATCCAGCAGAAGTGAAACTGCAGGGCTCAGACAGAATGCTTGTGTGCTGAATGGGAAATGGGCTGCAGCCTCAGAGCTGCACTGTGAGGGGGCTTTCCATGCCCCACCTGGGCTTGCAGCTTCACTCTTTGTGAAATAAACCAGAGCTGACTGGGCATTTGTTAATACATTGGGCAAAGTGCTGCTACTCCATGGAGCTTTTATACTAAAAATTGCCTCCTGGTTTCAGTGTCAGGCCTTTTGCTTCCTCCTTGCCTTCAGGAGAGTGTGGATGCAGTCATATATCTTTATTTAATCAGCTGGAAAAGTGCCAAATAGCTCCCAAGGTGAAAAATAAGGTGCTTCCATCCTCCTGGCCCTGTGTGCCAGAGTGGAGCAATGGTCCTGCTGTGTAATGAGCTGAGTCAGCACAGGGAATACAAATCATATTCCCCTTCAGACTGTCAGCCCTGTTATCCTTCTGCAGGCTGACACATTCACTGGGCTGGGCTGGCTCGTGTGCTGTGGCCTTTCTGTGAGGCTGTGCAATGATGTGCTTGGGTTTTACAGCATTCTGACTCATCAGCTGCTTTGTTTCCCTCCTCTCTCACAGGTTACATGAGAAGGGGCTGAAGATACGTGGTCTGTCCTGGCTGCAGAGCCCAGATGTGTAAGTTTGCCCACGTAAAGGGGGTTGCTGTTCTGGCATCATCATCCCCACTCTGTGCCAGCCCCACTCCCCAGGCCAGGAGCAGGAGCTGCAGGTGCCCGTGGTGCCTTGGTGAGCAGAAAGTGTGAGCCCAGGCTCTGTTTGTGTGGGGAGAGCCAAGGGGAATCAGTGTCCCAGCTCTGGAAGTGTCCTACAAGTCTGGCTTGGCATAAATCCTGGGCTAAGCTCTGCTTTCCTTGTGCTTTGCCTAGCACATCAAAGGTCTCTCAGTTTAACAAGAACCAAGCCCATGGAGAGTGTTTACAGATCTGTGCTGTCTCTCTGAGGCAGAGCTGCATTTTTTCTGCATCTAGTCCATGCAACAAATTGCTTGGAAAGCAGAAAGTTCAGGGAAGCACCTGCTGCCCTCACCTGCTCTTGCAGTGAATGAAACCCAATTTGCTGTGCTGTGAATCCTGATAAGAAAATGACCTTCTGTAACTATTACATTAGTCAGTCTCTATAGTATGAGACTCTATTAAGTTTGTTAATGTGTGTTAGTTCATATTGTACACTGTAACGTGTCGCAGACCTCTTTTTGTGAAAATCATTTCTTAGGATTTTTTCCTTCTGAGAAGCTGAGAAGCCTCAGAAACAAAATGTAAACAATGGTTATCTGCTGCTGTGGAATGCAACAAGTAGATCTGTGATTGGTCTCGTGTAGATGTTTGGTTTTAGTGACCAGACATGGCAGAGCTGGCTCTCGCTCTCTGTCCGAGCCAGCTGCCTTTGTTTTCATTCTTTTCCTTTCTATTCTTAGCTTAGCTAGCCTTCTGAGATGAAACCTTTCCTTCTATTCTTTTTAGTATAGTTATAATGTAATATATATATCATAAAATAATAAATCAAGCCTTCTGAAATATAGAGTCAGATCTACGTCTCTTCCCTCATCCTGAAAACCCCTGTGAACACTGTCACAGTAATGGAAAGAGGTATAGGAATTTTACTGGAGGCTTTGTTCATGTTTAAATAAAACAAGTTAAAGGACAGGCCAGCCCTAGAAAAAGAGACTTTGCTTCTTGGAAGCCTAGAGCTGCCCATGAAGAATAAAGGACACCTCTAGGCAGCCAAGGTAATGCCAGCATCCTCTAACACATCTCCTAGCTTTGTCTGGGACCAGAGGTAAGTAATTACAGCAAGACTGGCCCCAGCCACAGCTGGGTCGTTGGGCAAGCAGCATGAAAACTGTAAAACCACAGCTGCTTTGCCAAGCTTTGCTCTGATTAACAATCAGTGGTGTGGCTGCTGGTGATTAGTCACATTGTGCTATACCTGGACATTCGATGGGTACCTGGACATTCAATGTGTAAAACTACATTTAAGGTGCCCCAGTTTGACCGGGACATCTTTTGAGAGAGTTTTCCTGGGCGCTTGAGAGGACAGTGATGATGCAGGCTGTCGCTGGCCATGCAGGGATGAGACCAGCGGCACCCCGGGCACAAGGCACCAACCCTCCCATGGCCAGCGGGCTGCATCCCCCGGCCCGGGGTGCGGCTCTCACTGCTCCGGGAGCCGCGCAGCGCCCGCGGCCAGCCCTGCCGGCAGGGAGGGAGGGCGGGGATGCGTTACCGTGTGTTATCCCCGGAGCAGCCCAGCTCCCCCCGCCGGGTGCCGGCTGTGCGCCGCGCTCGGGCCGCGCTACCTGCGCTCGCTCCCCGCGTCACCGCGCCCGGCGTATAAAGCGCGGCCGGCCGCGCATCCCCAGCGCTGCTCCGGGACTCTCATCCCCGCATCCCCAGCGCTGCTCCGGGACTCACAGCTCCGCATCCCCAGCGCTGCTCCGGGACTCACAGCTCCGCATCCCCAGCGCTGCTCCGGGACTCGCAGCTCCGCATCCCCGCATCCCCAGCGCCGCTCCGGGACTCGCATCCCCGCATCTCCCAGCGCTGCTCCCGAGCCGCGCAGCTCCGCATCCTCTAACCCATCTCTCGCCGAGGCAGCAGAAATGTTTTATTCGGGCATCCTGACAGAGCCGAGCAGGAAAGAAGTGGAGATCAGGGAAGCGGCGTCTCTCCGGCAGCAGAGGAGGATGAAGCAGGCGGTGCAGTTCATCCACAAGGATTCTGCGGATCTGCTCCCTCTGGACGGGCTGAAGAAGCTGGGCACGTCGAAGGATACTGTAAGGCTCTGTTGTGTTTATTGGAAGGACTGCTAGGGCATTGTCTGTGTCTTTCTTCACGCTGTTTTTCTGTTAGGAGAAGTTGGTTGCATGTGGGAACTGATTGTAAAAAATTGGACGTTTAATATGTAAAAGGAAGGGGGTAGAAATATGATGTTAGTTATAGCATGTAAATGGAAGGGAGTAGAAATAAGATGATAGTTATAACCACAGCTGTTTTCTTCTAGTAAGTACTTTTAGATGCCTGCCATTCAGAGTTAATGGCATTTAGTTTTTTTAATTTTATTTTTTTAACTTTTGCATGAAAATGGCATTCTGTTTGCAGTACAGAATTCCTCTCTGGGTCAGAGTAAGTCAAAATGGCTTCATACAATGTGTAGGTACACACACATGTTGGCATGTGATCTATAGATACACACAACACATAAAGATTCAGTAAATATAGTCACGGCTATTTCAAAATATAAAACTCTCAAGATCATGCTCCAGTAAAGGCCAGTGCATATATGGGGTTTCTTAAACCAAGGGTTTCTTATACCAGTGAGACATAGGTTTAAAATATTTACATATGCAGTGATCTATGTGATCCTGTACTTGGTGTTATTCACCATGTCTGGGGGCTGGAGAGCATTTCTAAATACTGTGCAAATGTTTCTGCTTTCTCTTCTGATAAAGGATACTCCAATGTAATATCAAAAGTTCTGACATAAGGAGTGAAATTTAGAAACCATATCTACCAGGGAAACCTCTTTTAGGTTTTTTGCCCCAGTGTTGAAAATATCTTGCACTTTGCAAAACAGTATTTTTTTTTTCCAGTGCTTGTTATGGGTTTTATTGAAAACCAGAGTGAATATTTTTATTTTTAGTGTTTTATTTTGTCAGAGCCTTCCTGCTCAGCTGGGTTAAGCTTGAGACAAGTGGAGTGAGTTGGCTGTTCTCTGCAGTGCACAGGGAGGTGATTTTTTTTTTCATATCCCAAGGGTTTTGCAATTGCAGGAAGTGAAGCTCCTGCCCAGGGAAAGGCTCAGAAGGAGCTTTCCTGGCCACCACTGAATTGCAGCTCTCCAGTAGGGAGCTGAAGTGCTTTTCAGGGAGGGACGGCATTATTGCTGTTTTCAGCAGAGTCTAAATGACATTTTGTGGCTCTGTGACCCTCAGTGAATGGGACTGAGTTCCTGACATGGGTTCTGCTCTGCCCAGGTAAGAATCAACAGGTAGCAGGAGCCAGGGGCACTGAGCACTGAACTCCCTTGCCCTGCAGAGCAAAGACCAGGTTTTGTGGCAGAGCAGGGGCTCCTTGACACCACCTTGGACCCTGAAATGTCCCTTGGGGTGTCCTCCCTGCTCCTGTGCCATGGCTGCAGCACCACAGCCCCTGCAAGGAGGATCTGCCCGGGGGCTCTCTCCAGGGATGTGCCAAAGCCCTGGGGAGGCCACAGCTCCCAGACCCCTCTAAGAACAAAAAGAAGGAGCAATGTGGCAGAGGTGACATGCCCATGCGGCTGGGGTGAGACCCCAGCTGGTCTGGGCCACACCACTGCAAAATGACCCTTATCCCCATGCCACCGTGGGGGTGGTGGCACGTGTGGCCCCAGCCTGCAGCCCCATGGGGTGTGCAGAGAGCCCCCAGAGTGAGAGCACTGACACTGGAGTGTTCCCACAGCTGCGGCCCCAGCCTGCAGCCCCATGGGGCGTGCAGAGAGCCCCCAGAGTGAGAGCACTGACACTGGAGTGTTCCCACAGCTGCAGAGAGGATCCCGTGGTTTCAGAGATGTGTCCCTGGGGTGTGTTGCAGTGAAGTGATGCTGCCACACTCACCCCTGACACAGCCAGGGTGGGAAAGGGCACTGCTGACAGGACACACTGTGTGTCCCCACTGCTGTGGCTGCCTGCATGTCACAAGGGCTGTCCCCAGGAGGAGTGGGAGATTGGGCATCTCTGAGACTGGAGATGCTCCAGAATATGGGGCTTCCCTTTGGCATGGCCCCAGATTGAGAGGCCCATGCCCAGAGGGACTGAGCAGCCTGATCAGGGGGCCCAGGGCACCAGAGCTCTAGGCCCAAGGTGTTTGCATGGCCTCCCTGAGGATGGCTGTGCCTGTCCCCACGGAGCAGAGGTTCCTGTGCTGGAGCTGCGTGGTGCCGTGGTGCACGGAGGGGCTCCTGGTGTGCCTGGCATTATTAATGCAGGGCTTCCCCTGGGGCTTTTCCAGCAGCCTTGGCAGGAGCAGAGATGAGGGAACAGCTCCTCAGAGATGGTGACAGGTGGTGAGAACAGATCCTGTCTGTCACTGAGGCAGCTGGCACTGCAGCTTTGGGGAGAAATCCCCTTCCTTGTGTCCCTGTGTGGGGGTGCTGAGCACAGTGAAGCTGCAGCAGGTCAGCAGGGTGGGTGTGCTGGCATGTCCTGTCTGTGTGCCACCACCCAGCTCTCCTGGGGATGCTGTGCACAGGCAGGTTTGATAAATGCTTCTTGTGATCATCCATTTCAATGCTCTCATCATTCCCAGTGAATTACTCTGGCTCAGACAGAGCTCCAGCTCCTCGCTCCCTTTATCCCCTCTGTCCAGTATGACACCAAGCCATAGCAAAGCATACACTGAATTTGGCAAATGTTATGCTGGATATAGAGAGCAGAAATGGCTTTGTTTTGATGCCACTTCCCTCTATTAGCCTCTTTCCTGAAGCCCAAAAACTGGGATGAGATGGTCTCTAGCTGGGATGGGGGATTCCTGAGAGGGTAACCACAGCCCCCTTCCCAGCCTGGACAGGCCATGCTGCCTCTTGGAGCTCCTCTGACACTTGTTCCTTGCCCCCAGAGCCACCAGACGAGTTTGGAGCAGCTTTGTCTGGAGCAGCCCCTCATCATTTGACAACCTGGGCAGCAGAGTTCTAAATAGTAACAAAAGCAGCAACAGCAACAAAAGCATTTCCCGTTTCCATCGTGCCCTAAGAGCATAATCCTGGGTGCCCCCTGGCCCTAGCTCCCCACATCTGGGGCAGCACTGGATGGACTGCAGCACATCCGGGTGTCCCCACTCCCTGCTGTGCACATCCAGAGTTTGGTGTGTCTTTGTCTTGTCTGAAATGCAGAAATCTGTGATGCTGTGTGCTCTGCCTGGCCCAGAGAGAGAGCTGGCTGCTGCCTGGGCACACAGGGGGCAGCTCTGTCCCCCCTCATCACCCTAGGAGAGGGCCTGACAGCACAGGATGCTGTCAGGGACATGTGAGCTTGGATGAAGGGTGGGAAGAAGAGAAAGAAATTTATTATTTCTTGGGATTAGCTCTGTTGATGCATTAAAACTCTTTTCCCCTTCCCCTCTCCTGTCTAGGTACAAAGGGCAAACCTCCTGAGATGGGTTTGGGGAGGAAGGGAGCTGGTGTCTTCCCTGACCTTCACCTCCACCTCAGTGGAATTGTTGATGGATCTTGTTATCCCCAGATCTAGAAGCCAAGCAGAGGGAAACCTGCCAGAGAAATGAATACTGTAAGCTGCAGCAATGCACTTGCTCACAAATCACAGAGGAGCAAAGCTGGGCAGAATTATCTGCGCTTTTGACAGACAGTGGTAAATAAGGTCAGCAGTAGATGGTGTCTCCCCTCACTTTTTTAGGTTTTCACTGTGACATTTTTAGGGGATCATAACTTTTTGCAAATATTGGGGTTGGAAATGGACCTATCTAATGAAAAAAATCCTGATTTGTATTTATGTAGTGCTGAATGATAAAAGGAAAACTTATTTTCTTGCTGACACAATGAAATGTAACATTCTATACTTTTATAAAACTTTCAACAGTTTTTTGCAATGCAAAGGAATAATGTAGCAGGTGATCTGGGTTCCTTCAAACACTGCAGGGAGAACACAGCTGCCTTCCTCACTGCTGTCAGGAGGAGGTTTTCCTCCTCTCTCTCCCTCCCAGACACGGTCTGCTTGCAGTTTGCCAGCAAAATGTGCATTTGCAAATGTCCCCTGGCACATTATCCATTTACCAAGTACGTATCCATCACTTGAGTCATCTCTGTGACTAACATCCCTCACTCTGGTGCACACAAGAGTCAAGGGAAATCCAAGTTAAAGCAAACTAATTAATAGCCTGAGACAGGATGGTGCTGCAGGGAACCTTTTCAGCCCCCTCTTGCCAGATTATTGCTGTATGGGAGCACAACATAAGGAATATTTGTCTCTCCAGAGGCAGAATTTGCTGTGGTTTTCAGAAGGGCAAGTGTCAACAAAAGGCAATCCCATTTGTGCTGGTAACTTGTGACTGCTGACTGATGGATTTGTTCCTTTTGGTGATGGATCCCATGTAAGATTCATGAGAAAACCCACATATGCTACTGATTAACAGTCCATAGGAGAGCTTGTAGTTTAAAAAAAAGGGTTGAATTCAATGGTAGATGAATTAGTTAAAATAGCAATGAGGATCAGGCAGATCAGAAGAGCACCCAGACTGTCCTGGCTGATGGCATTCAGGAATTTCTCTTGGTGCTGCCTGAGTGGGGCTGGGCGCAAGGAGGTGACACTGTGTGACAGGCTGTCTTCTGCCAGCTGGGTGAACCTCCTCATTTATTTCTATGCTCCCCTATCCTTCCTTTTGTTGTTTATAAACTATGTGAACAGTTAGTGTTCCAGCTGCGTTCCTGAGCTGCAGTCAAACCTAAAGGGTGAAAAGGACATCCCATCCACTGTCAGAAAACCCTGGCCTGCATTTTGCTCTGGTGAGGAGCGCTGGAGATGATCACAGTGCTGACTGTGCACCTGCAGCTTCTGCCTCATACAGGGAGCCCTCGCTTCCAAACTGATCTGCTTGTCCCCCCACACAGGGCCCAGTACCAGTGCAGCCTGCCTGCCTTTAGTGCAGTTCAGTGATGCTGGTTTCTGCTCTTTGGCCTCACTGGGAAGGCAGCACCATGTCAGAGCTGACTCCTCCCCATCAGGAGTTGCTGCTCAGACTCAGGACGTGCTCTGTGGCAGGTTGGTCAGACACAGCACCTGCAGCCCCAAATGGCCATGGGATTTTATTTCAAGCAGCAGAAAGCAGGAGGGTGGAAAGAGGGGACACAAGGAGCTGCCATGTCCCAGTGCCCACTGGTGCTGTGCAGCTGCCCCAGCCCACCAGTCTGGTCCAGCTCTGCTGTGCCCACAGCACAATCTGACACACCAGTGTGGCTGCAGTTATTTTAGGATGATGCCAGGTTGCATCAGACTTCTGGAAGTGGTGTTATTTAACATGCTGTGCATAAGGCTGGGCACTGCCCAACTTGGGGAGCCACAGCACAAGGTTTTCAAAGTTATCCTGACTCTGATATTCTCTTCCTGAACCAGGTTTTCTGGTTCAGATGTCTCTGCAGGCACACAGGCATGTTTAACATCAATGCAAAAATTCAGGCATAAGCCAGTAAAAATGTCTCACCATGGAGAAATTAAAATCAGAAGGAAAGGCATTAATGGGGAGGGCAGATTAGCCAGGCAGAGAAATGAGCAGATAATCAGGCAGAGTCATTTCACCTCCAGCAGAGTGTGTGCATCCATCTGAGATGAACATTAAACATAAAAAGGCTTTTGGGAAAGAGGTTGGGGGAGATCTTGAGAGGCAACATGCTTCTCCCAGAGCAAATGGAAATAACAGAGAGAGAGAGAAGTGCTGGGAATTCTGGGACAATACCTACCTGTGTCAGATGAGCTTACCTCTTTTCTTCCTCTCCCTTTCCTCTCCTGGTATGGCACTCAGGATTGGTCCCATTTATCCACCCTTAGCAGCTAAATAAAAGTACAGGGGAAAGAGGCACAGAGGGAAATTTTAGACATTCTCCACACTAAGGTGGTGAATATCATTGGAAAGGTGATTTGTTACAGCTTCACTTTTCACATCACTACGGAATTCCCCTCATCAAGAGATGAAGGCAGTTGTGGTTGAAACACCAGCTTGAAAAGGCTGGACTAGTTTGGATTCCTATATACAATCAAACCTTGAATTTGAGCTTGATAAAAGAAAGGCATCCCTCCAAGGTCTCAAAGGTTAATAGTTTGAAAGTATTATTCCCTTTTCAAAGCAAAGTTCTTTTCAGTCAAAGACAGGTAAGCCAGAACTAGCTGGGAAGAATAGATGTAGGCTGGGAATTAGGGAGAGTGAGACTTTAGGACCTACTTCCCATGACAGCAGTGCTTGCCATGGGCACTACAGGCAGTCTGGTGACACAGAGCACTGTGTGGCTTCCCTCTGACCTCACCCTGCTCTTCTGCGTGTGCTCTCCCTTACAGCAACCACATAACATCCTGCAGAAGCGCCTGATGGAGACAAACTTATCCAAGTTCCGAGGCAGCCGAGGCAGCTGGGCCCCAAAGGATCCCTCATCACAGACCAACAAGCTGAACCAAACCAGACTGGGCAGCTCAGGGAAAACTGAGGATGAAGAGCTCATAGTGGTGAGCTGCCAGGTAATAGTCCCTCCACAGCCTTTTGTGGGTTATTTTCCTGCAGATTTTATTTCCCACAGTCTCAGGCTGTGCTCTTGTTCTCCATGTTTCCCAGCCAAGTTTGTGCTCCCACAGGACTGTCACAGCTCTGGGGATACACTCCCTCTGCAGCTCCAGGCTGCTGTGGCAGAGATGCCCACCTGGGAATCACAGAGAGAACTGGTGTGATGGGTGTCTTCCCTTACACCTCAGGGCAGAGGGGACAGCTAAGCTGGGGTAGCATGCTGAAATGCTGGGGTATAATTATCCATGGCAAATCCCTGTGCTCACAGCCTGCTTGTTTTCCTCAAGTGCCATCCCTATTTTATTTGCCCAAGGGCAATTTCACATTTCTCTTCCTTAGACCCATGTTCATTTGTATTTACCACTCTCCACAGCATTCTCTCCTGCCTGGGGCTGCCCCTTCTGCTCTCTGCAGGGGCAAATTGTGGAAACCCAGGGCACTGGGAATATTTCTCTGTCTGTTCTGGGGTGCCCTGACCAGGGGAGCACTGACTTTGACCCTCATTCATGGAGAAAATTTCCTAGACTTCAAGATAGACTAGAATCCACGAAAGTGTGAAATAGATTATAGAGAGTAGTGTGGGTGTATCACTTGGTGAGAAATTTAGCTTTTGGGATTTTTAGTGTGCTGTGGATGGAAGCAAGATGGAGAGCACAGGGTGCCATCCTGGGTTTCTTCTTCATGCTTCTTCTTCCTCCTTCTTCACGGGTTTGGGTGGCATTTTGTAATTGGGCAGAAAAGTCCACATTGCGGGCTCTTTATTGGGTTAAAAGGGAAAATAATCCAGGTGTCAGTTCTTAATTTGATAGTTTAGTCTTAAAAGACCTTGTAACAAGAGATTGTTTGCCATTTTGTGCCTTCTAATGAAAAGCTCCCCAACTCACAGTAGTGAGACTGTTTTACTGATAGGAAATAATCAACACCTGAGGCCAAACATGAGCTACTGTCTCAAGCGCCTTCAATGCAGACCCAGAGAACCTGATACAAATGAGCCAGGAAGGGATTAGGACCCCACAAGCATCTGAGTGTGCAGGGAGCAGGGATGAGCTAGCATGGAACAGTTCACGGGCACCAGAGCTGGTGCTCATGGGCACTCTGGTGCTCATCCTGCATCCCACACATCATTTCCCATCTGCTCTTGCTCTTGCAGTGTGCGGGGAAGGAGCTGAAGGCTGTGGTGGACACCGGCTCGCAGCACAACCTCATGTCATCTGCCTGCCTGGACAGGCTGGGGTAAATATCCTGGGCTTCTGTTCTGCAGGAGCAGGGCACCTGGCAGCACTGGCAGTGTCCTGGGGCTGGGGCTCTGCCCGTGTCAGTGATGGTCATTCTGGAAGGGCTGGGTGTTGGGGAAGATGAAACAGGAAAGCCTTATAAATATGATTGCCTGGCAAAAGATTTTGAGAATATAGAAACTATAAGTGAGATTAAAATGAAAGCAACCTTAGTTACTGAACATCTAGGAAACAATGGTATGGCCAGCTGAAGGTAATCCCCTTTTAATGAAACAATAACCTATGCTTGCAGACAAGTCCAAAAGTCAGAGCAGACCCTACTAGCTTAGCAAAAAATGTCCAAAGAGGAGTTTTTAAAGTTTAAAATGTAACACAGTATAGTAATGTGGTAATTCTTATAAGCTGTATGTAAATGCTATAAGATTTGTATATTGTACTAAATTAATTAGCAAGAATTAGAATATTCAACACAGAAGAAGATTTATTGTATTGTAATGAAAACCTCACTCTTACCCCTTTTACTCTCTTACCTCTCTTACCCTATCATCCTTTCTACCCCTCTCTTCTCTCAGCTGGACAAGCCCCTGACCCTCCTGTCACAACCAAACCCTGTCCCAGTCTCAAATGGCAGGGAGGTGGAGCAGAACAGGGTGCCACCCTATTCCCCTCTGAGGGAATCCTTTCAGAGGGCTGGATGTATTTGTATTTTTTCACTGCCTGCTTGTCACTCAGTGCCTCACGAAACAGCTGAACCTTCCTCAGCCTTCTGTGTCCCCAGGGCAGCCCAGCCCAGCTCTGCAGGCTCCCATGGCAGCGACCAGGCTGCAGGACATGACCCCAGGCTGCAGGACATGCCCCCAGGCTGCTGGCCCAGTAATGTATTTACATTTTCCTATGTAAAGAAGCTGTGTGCATGCATGTTTTCAGAACTGGGTGTCTGATGCTGCCCCCAGTTACAAATTTCTCCTGGTTAAAGGAAAAGGGAATGTATTTATGGATTATTAGAGGTGCCTGACAGCCATTTGCAGCAAAACTTCCTGTCATCTCTGAAGAACAAGACCAGGCACCAGCTCACAGGGTATCAAGGTTTTGGCACTTTATTCCCATGGAGTCATTGCTTTTTGCAGCTAAATTGCAATAATTATGAAAAAAAAAAAGAAAATTTCCCCTGCTCACTGAGCACTATTGTACAGCCCTGATTGAATGGTGCCTGTTCCTGTCCTAACATTAATAACTTCTTTGAGCAACAGTGCTTAGTGACTGGAAGGTGTTTGTGCTTAATACAACCTGTGGAGCAGCTCAGACAAGCTTAGCATGGCCACAAGATGGCATTTGGAGGGATTTCCTGCTCTGGGGCAGTTCCTCTGCTTCCTGTGTTTTTTACATGTTTTTTTACACGCTAAGAACTCCCAGTGCAGTTCTTGCAGCCCTGCTCTGCTGCAGCAGCCCTTCAAAGAGCACTGAAGAGAGGTCAGAGCCTGTTTCTCCTGCCCAGGTCTCAGGGCACCTGGTGTCTCAAAGCAGCACTTGTGTATCTGATGCTCAGGCTCAATTCCCCCTTTCTTTTTCAGAGATTTTTTGTGTCTTGTCATGATGCCAGTCACTCTCTCCCCCTCACCCTGAGGAAAGCAGTGGAGCAGGCTCACAGCTTGCCAGTAGGAGAAATCCCCTGTGGAGCTGTAGGAGGAGCAGGAGGCAGCCAAGGAACTCACGAACTTCTCATTGATGTGTTCCTGCTGATTTTTAAGGCCACACTACAGGAAAGCAGCAGGGGGGATCCAGCTCCTTTTCCCTGCTACCCCTCACCTGTGTTAAAGGGTGTGGGCAATGCCCACCTCAGTCCTGGAGCCTCTCAGGGGGCTGGCGCCCAGGACAGACAGACAGACACACACAAGCACTGCTGCAATGCAGCTCAGGAGAAAGGCACCTCAAATAGCTGAAATTTGATCTGGCTTTTATCTGAGGGAGAGATCTGCACCTCAAACAGCCTTCCCATTAGATTCTTGCTCAGTATAAAAGAGAAACTGAAGCTAAATATTTAATTAGTATTGTCAGACTCCTTCAAAGGGTGTAGATAGAAACTGTACCTGAGGTATCTCTGACATCCTTTTTTCTTTTCTTTGGGCTGAATGTGATTGATCTATCCCCATTTCTTCAGAACAAAGCCAGCAGCACCTAACAAACTAACAAACACAGATTGGGCCACCCTGGATGTGAGGCATATTTGGCATGGAGAAAAGGGGACTCAGAAGGGTGCCTTTGTACTCTCTACAACTCCCCACAAGGAGACTCAAGTGAGGCAATGAGTGACAGGACCAGAGGAAATGGTTTCAGGTTGTGCCATGTGAGGTTTAGTTTGGGAAATTTCTTCAGGAAAAATTTCTTCCCTGCAAGGGTGGTCAGGCCTTGGAAGAAGCTGCTCAGTGAAGTGGTGGCATCACCACGCCTGGAAGTGTTCAGAGTATGTGTGGCTGTGGCATCTGGGGACACAGCTGGACTCGATGACCTTAGAGGTCTGTTCCAGCCTCAGCATTTCTATGATGCCATGGGGACACAGTGTCAGCTCCACTCGTGGAAGCAGCTGGAGTGAACAGACCCTTCCTTACACCCACACTGCATAAGAAGCAATTCTGTATTTGCCGAGTCTCAGGAAAATATAGGTAAGAGATTTCTTTGGTAAAACCCAAAGTGCAGCACAGAGCTGTGCTTGGGCAGCACTGTGGGTCATGCTGAGTCTGCTGGCTGCCTGCAGAGCACCCACACAACCTGCCAGGGAAGCAGCTTTCCAACAAAGCTGTGGTAAATGAGCAAGCTAAGAGCACTTCAGGTGTAAGCACTATCCAAACACCATGTGCTCCTTGCTGGAACAGCCAAGCCATGGCCATTTGATGTTAGGAGTGTTTTCAATGCCCACAGGTTAAAGGAGCATCTCAAGGCACTCCCTGAGGAAGAGGAGATGGTTTCCTTGCCAAACAAGGTGAAAGCCATCGGGCAGATCGAGTGTCTGTCGCTCATGGTGGGAGCGGTCCCCGTGGAGTGCGCTGCCCTTGTTGTGGGTGAGTGCACAGCCAACCCTCTGCTCCCCCTCCCTGGGCTGGGGCTGCTTCCTCCCACCCCAGCAGGACAAACAGAGCTCTAGGAAGATGCTAAAATTCAAATAGAGCCAGTTCTTGTTTGGGTCCCCAGAGGGAAGGGGGAGGATGTGCTCACAAGCTTGGCTTTGCTGTGCTGATGGGGCAACCACTGCAGGCACATCTGCCTGCCCTCCTGTGCCCTCCTGTTCTCCTCTGAGTCAGTCCCTTTATAAACAGGGTTTTTCTTAGCACAGCAACCACAAAGGAAGGATGGAGTCACTGACAAAAAGCCCAGGAGGGCATTTTGAACGTATAAATCTGAAATGTCCTGTTTGTTTTCAGAAGACAACGAGCAACCCTTTTCCTTTGGGCTGCAGACACTGAAGTCTCTGAAGGTACGAATTTTCCAGCAGGATGCTGATGGGGGAGCTGGGACCACTCTAACTTGCAGTTTTCCCTCTTACCTAAGGACATTTATTCTCTCCAGTGTGTCATAAACATGGAGAAGCACCACCTGGTTCTGGGGCAAACGGACAGGGAGGAAATCCCGTTTGTGGGCGCTGACAGTGCTGAGGCAGGAGAGCAGTAAGTAGCCTGGGGACGTGAGCTGCGTGGGCATCCCTCAGCCTGCTGGCAGTGCCCCCTGGCAGGGCCACACAGAGCTGCCAGACCCTTTGCTGGAGGTGAGTGAGAGGTCAGTGGCCCCGGCAGAAATTGTTTGCATCAGCTCATCAAATTTTGAAATGGAGTCCCGAGTTTTCAGCAGCCTTTGTCAGCTTTTACTGCTTTTTTCTCCTAGTAAACATTGTGCATCAAAGTGGGTGTCTGACAAGACATGCACAGGGGAATGCCTTATGAAATGTACTTTTTGGAGGTCACCAAGAAGACTCCTTGAGGCTGCTTTGACAGCATTTCCAAACAAATCTCTGTCTGGAAAATATTTATGAAGCAAGGCCAACAAACCCACATAAATGTTTGAGAGATCCTGCCTGCAGATAACGGTGTTGCCACTTCTCCCCCATCACCCCAGCACCCTCCTGCCAGCTCCTCCTGGTGTCCCAGATTTTTCCAGCCTTATCTCACTAAAGCAAGATAAATATGTGCTGTAAGTACAGCTCATATTTAAGTGTGTGTGGTGTCTGGCTCTGCAGGCAAGCAGGCAGGGCAAACCCCCACTCCCAGGCACTGCATGGGGGTCTCTCTTGCAGGGTGCTGTGAATAGGAGATGTTTCACTGATTGCTGCCTCTGACTCACCAAACCTGCGGGCACCGAGTGCCTGACAGGGCGTTTGCACTTCGGTGCCTTGGCAGGCAGCGCTTGTGGCTGCTCAGCAACCTAAAAAACCTTTGCTCACTGCTTAACAAAGTGTGTCTGGTGGGTGATGTGGGTCAGCATCTTCTTTAGCTGCCTGTCCAGCCCCGGGGTTTGGGATGCCCTGCAGCCCTGGGTTTGGGGTGCCCTGCAGCCCTGGGGTTTGGGATGTCTCGCAGCCCTGTGTAGCTCACACCTGCCGTGCTGGGAGCTGCTGAGCTCCAGGAGCCTCGGAGGGAGCGAACAAGGAGCGCCCCTCCCTCAGCTGATGGTGTCCATGGGGAGCGCAGCAGGGATGCAGGGGCTGGTCCATGTGAGGAGCAGAGCTCAGGTGTCCCTGCTCCGTGCCCGGGTCACCCCCTGGCGTGTGGCTGGGACAGCTGCTGGCCCTGGGGACAGTGTGTGAGCCCAGGGACACCAGACACACACCGTGGGGAAGCCAGGCAGGAGCACAGCCTGGGCTCGCTGCCTCCTTTGGGACACAGATGGACAGACACAGCGTGGCTCTGTCACTACTGCACTGATAAATTATTTCTCAGAACTGCTTTCAAGGCCAAATTATGCTGCTTTTGCACCTGTTTTACTAAATGTCTTTTCCTTCTTGTTTCAGTTTGGATGCATAAAGAGAAATTGAAACACCATCCCCACGCAGGAGCTTGATATCAAAGAAATCCTGTGCAGATGTTCCAGATGAAACAGCAACGTGCTGCTTTGAAAACATTTATACCAGGCTACAGCTTGAGTAGAGCTAAATGAAATCCTGTTTGTAGCCAGTAATTTAGAGATATTGTCATGTTTATCTATGGGTTTTGAGAAACAAACGTGTGCTTATTTTCTGGACTTTTCTATATAGTGTCCTCTTTATTACAAACAGTTGGGAAAACCTTATGAATTTCTTCTGATGAGAAAAATACTTTTTATAGTGGCCTCCTATGAGTAATTGTACTTAGCTGTGATTAGAGGCTACCAGAATGAGATTTTTATTAATGATTTTTCCAGGGGCTAAGCATTTATATTCACTTAATTGATATTGCCACATTCAAATGGCCATTACCAGGAAGTTACTCAGAGTAAAATAACAATGTTAATACCACCTAGGAATTACAGCTCATCCTCTTAGCATAGTATTGTTGCCATGTAATTAGGGATGCAACTGCTGGCTTGATGACAAAGAGCAATTGCAGAGTTATTAATGGGTTACAGGCTTCTCTGCAGTGGCGTGGCAGAGGCACAGGAACAGGGTCTGGGAGGGCTCCCAGAGTGATCTCCCACTGTGGGGCTGGCACCAGTGCCAGGGCTAGAGATCCTCTGGGCAAGTCTTGGCTGCTTTCCTGTGGGGGTAGTCAAGTAAATCAATCATTACACCCGGCCAAAAAGCAACAAACGAGCACAGAAGTGTGCTGTCTGGAAAGATGCAGTGCCCTAGGCTGCCCCTGCCAGCAGGACCTGTGCCTCTCCCTGCTCAGCCAGCCCCCAGCCTGAAGCCCCTGCAGTGCCCAGGCCATGGCTGGTGCAGGTTTTTGAGCCCAGCTGCACTTCAGTGTTGCTGCCAGAAATGCCATGTTTTTTATACCTGTCTACAAACTGCTTGGGCTCTTAAGTGATGACCCTCAGGGTAGGTGGGAGTTTTTGCCAGGCCAAGCATTTCATTTGGTGCCAGTGTCCTGGAGCAGCAGGGCTGTTGCTTCCCGTGCCACATGGTATTGCCTGGGGGAGCCTGGCCTTGCACAAACGTGTCTTTTTATGTTTTCACAACCTGCTGGGAATGAATCGCTGTCATCTGCTGAAGAGGAATCTCTAAAATTCAGAATAATCTGCTTGTGATGTTGTGTATCTGCTGATGGCCAGTCCTGCTCCAGCTGGATCCTTAAGGGATGCACTTGTGCTCTGCCTTTCCAAAAGCGCTTTGGCCCCGCATCAGCCACAAGCACCGCTGGCATTCCCGCTTTGGAATCCTCTTGATGGCTCTGGCTGAGGATCAGAAAGTTTTGTCATCTCAAGGCCTTTGGCAGCCAGGCTCCTGCCAGCAGATCCAGTGTGTGCCCACCCTGCCATCCCATGCCTGCCAGAACATCTCAGCTGGAGCTTTATCTCCTGCAGTGGGTTTGAACCTCTTTTATATATTGGGTATATCCAGCAAACCTGAGCTATCTGTATTTTGAGCTATTTTCTATTTTGGTGATAAGTTTCAGTGCTTTCTCTACATACAGTATTTTATATAACATAGCTATAAATATAAATATATAAATATATTTACAAGGTTGGGCTGCCCAGGGTAGTCCCACTGATGTGTTGTAGAAATATTTCACTAAATATGAAATATATTTGATTATTTTATATGCTATGAGTTTGGTATTTTGGTACTTTTTTCTTTCTGTGCATATTACTGTGCTAAATGTCAAATTAAATCTAAATAAAGTTACACCTTTATCACTGTTTATTTGCTTGTGTGCTAGATAGGCTGTTTTTTATTTTGTTTTCAGAGCATGTCTCTGTTAAGAAAAGGGTTTGTTTCACTCTTAGGTCTGTTGGGGCTCTACAGTGCTTTTGGAAATGCTGTTGGGAATTGCCATTGAACTGAGAGAGAGTGGCAGTTGGGATGAATTAACCAGGGCAGGTTCAATGGCACACAGCACTCGGGCTAACAGGTGAGCACTTGAAATCCCAACCTTCTGTCACCATGGCTCTCCCTCCTGAGGGAGGAATGAGGTCTATGAGATCCTGCTGTTTCCAGGTTTACCCTTTGGACAGCTGTTTAGGTGTTTATGTTGTGTTCAGTTAGCTTGCAGGATGGATATGAGAGTCCTTTGTGAACTCTGGAAAGCTGGGAAAAGAAAGTGGCCAGTACATGAGAGGTGAGGCGTGAGTGCCACAGCTATGTGACCACAGGCAGAGGTCAGGGTCTCCCCAAAGCTTTGAGTCTGGATTTAGGGACTTCTAGCTCTGCCAGGATGGCTTTAGGATGCTTCAGCAGTAGTTGAGCTCTGTCTTACTGATGAGAAATTATCCTTTCACCCACTCCAAGTCCCACAGCAACAACCTTTGATAGAGCAGCAATACTCCATGCCCAATGAAAGTGGTTCTCCTCAATGGCATTTTCTCTGAATGTGGAAAGAAACCAGGGCTGGCATTTTCTCTGAGCATGGAAAGAAACCAGGTTCCAGCAATAAAATGGAGAAAAAAATGAGAAGAATCAATGTACAGGCAAAAATAATGTCATGCTTCCTGGAGCTGCTACAGGATTCTAGATTTATTCGTGGTGCTAAAGAGCAGAGTCCCAGCACAGGCAAAGAGAAAATCAATGGGCAAAATTCCATCCCTTCTGCACAGTGGGGCTAGCCCTGGAGCTGGGGGCCCTCCAGAGGTGGCTCCTGTGAACAGGATAAGACAGGACAGCTGCTATGGGAGACATTCACCTCAGTCTAGAGGGATTACAGAACAGGGGAGGGAATATCAGATCTCTGTGTCAAGCACTTGCATGGCCACAGGGCAAAATTGAACAGCAGCTGAGCATTGCAGACCAGCTCCACAAGCCCTGGGTGTGCTCCTGCTCCTCTCCAGCACAGGTGTGTGCCTGTGCCCCTTTGGGAACCTCTCCCTGGCATGCATGTGCAGGAAGGCCTTGTACCCAAAGGAGATTAGCAGGAGGTAGGGGCAGAGAAGAGGACAATACCTGCAGCCATGTGGGATGAGGAGGACTCAGGAGGTAAAGAAACAGCTTTGAGAGGATATTATGAGAAGCCTCTGGGGTGGAAGAGGGTTTTGTTGCATGTTTTATTCAGCTGGTTAATGTCACCATGCAAACATCTCACAGGTGAGGGCAAGCACAATCCTCTTCCCAAGCAGCCTCAGGGAAAGTGAGCCAGCTGCTCCTTGGCCAAGGCACTGTCCCTTGTGCTCACGTAGTCAGCAGAATGTGGTGGGGCAGAATGCCTTTGCTCCCTCCAAGACCACATCTTGTCTTTGTTTTGGTCATGCTTAGAGCCAAGCAAAATCACTCAAAGAAGAAGACATTAAACAGAAGAAGACATTAACTCTGGTGAGCCCATTGCAGAGCTTCAAAAGTGGAACATACAGGATCTTGATTCTTGGGCCCTTGCAATTAAGATGGCCCATGTGAGCAAGGCATCAACACTTGCTGAAAATTTTAGAGACCTGGAGATCTGGTGGAGAATGGCTGTCAGCTCCCAAACCCATGTCTGTACCTCACTGCAAGTGATGCACCCCAGGGCATATGGGCAGGCAGCAGAGGAGGAGCACCCTGGGGCTGCAGAGAGGGGCTCACCCCACAACCCAACCTCCTTCCACCACATTTGCTACTTAACTCCTTCTGGGCTGGCCACTCTGCAGTGGAAAGTCAGAGGCCACTGCCAGGAGCAGCCCTACAGCCATCACTCACTTGCACTTTGGGTCCTGCTGGGATCCACCAACATTTGTTCATCACCAGCAGAGCAGCTGGTTAGATGAGAGCTGCTGGGGTGTCTCTTCACAGTTATCTCCAGGGTAATCTGTTATCTAATAGCTCTCCAGGGAGGTCCTTTTTACAGGCTTTTCTATTACTGATGATGAAGTGATGCTCAACATGTTGTGAAAACAAATCTAATTCTTATGTCTCAGAAGCAAATAACTTGATGACTTATTTCTACATAAACATGTGCCTTGGGGCTGTATATTGTTGGGTTTATTTTATGGGGCAAACATCAGCTGAGGCCTGTATTGCTTTGTCACCTGCTGCTTAATAGATGGAGGTGAAGTATCGGGTTTCCATTAACTCAAAGTCTGCTCCTTTTCCTAAGCTGAGATTCCTCTTTTTTTTCTCTTTTGCATGGGCCCTGCACTGCTGGCAGCAGCTCAGCCATGTGCTGGTCTCCTCCTCCTCCTCCTCCTCCTCCTCTGTTAGCAAGCACATGGCTGATGAGGGGCTGCAGGCTCTGGAGATGACACTGCAGGTATCAGTGACATTTCACCAGAGATGGCTTTGCTGCAAAGGCAATTGATTTAATGATTTTGTTACTAGAGCGCTGCTGCAACCACTTCCCCAGGATGAGATCTCATCACTCCCCAAGTGGGTGAGAAGACAGTCGCCAACCTAAAAATATCGGCAGTTTAGGAACAACAGGAAGGCACGGCAGCAGGAGAACTAGCTGGGGGGAAAGCTGCAGGGACTTTCTCTCCTCGTTTTGGCTGCAGTGGGATCGATGGATGTGCGGAGCTCGTGGCTGCCCCCGCAGGGAGACACGGCTGGATCCTCCAGAAAGGCGCCTGGGCTCGCTCAAGGAGAGCTGATGTAAAGTTATGTGCTCTTTAAACCTAAACCTGCCCAGAACACAGACACAGGTGGGGGTCTGCAGAAGGTGGGGGGCTCTTAATGCTCTTTCAGCCTGTGGTACTCACATGCCCTCTGAACAGAGAGAGATTTGGCTTTCTCAGATTTCTCCTGAGAGAAGCTGTGAGAGAAGCAGAGAAAAGAATGATCAGAACAATCCTTATCTCATTTGCTGCTCCTGTGTTTGTGCCCATGTGGAATGTGTTCTGGAGATTGTTTACCTGAGGTGATTGCTTGATTGGATTCTGGTGATGGTTGTTTGGATTCATTGACCAATTAGATCCATGTGTGTGTCAGGACTTTCAGGCAGAGAGTTACGGGTTTGCTAGTTAGTTAGTTAGTGATAGTTCTTGTTAGTGTAATGTAGTTATAGTATAATATAGTATAATAAAGTAATTAATTAACTTTCTGATATCATGGGGTTCTGTGCATCATTCTTCCTGCCTGCTGGGCATCATAACACCGGTATCAGCCCCTTACGTCTCCATCTCCTCTCCCTAGACAGTGCCAGGGCCAGCTCGGATTTACTGCTCAGCACCTCTCACCTCTCTCTCAGAGACCAGGAGAAACAACCTCCTCCCTTCAGTGGAGCTGCTGCAGGTGAGAAAATCACTGCCTGACACCTCAAGGTGCTTCTGGGGTTTCATTGCCAGTGGGGCTGGCCCAGCCCCTGTGCTGTGGTACCCAGCCAGGGCACAGGGACCATGCTGGGGGCAGAGCTGTCCCTGTGCTTTGGTTAGCAAGCATCTTGATGGCAATGCTGGCAAAGGCAGCATTGAAAAATACTGTGTAAGGAAAGAACAATACTGAGATCTGTGACCTCAGTGAGAAAGCCAATGTATTTTAAAGTGTTGCTATAAATCTCAGTGCTCTGTTCCTCCACAAACAAAATCACATGGAGAGATCAGGAGAGTGATCAGGCACTTGACAGATGCAAAACATACTGAGTCATGGAGAACAGGGGCAAAGAGAAACTGTGCAACACCAGACGGCACTGGCTAATAATTTGAAAATAAAAATGTAATTGGGAGTTAATCATTGGTCTTTCCTAGATCACAAATCAAAAACCCATTTCAAGATCCCTGGGTGGAAGACAAAGCCTAGGATGAGTGAGTTGCATCTCAGTGACCTGGTTTTATCCAGGCCAGTAGAGATCAGGACACATGAAAATGTTCAGGACTTTGCCACTAGGTTTTTTGATTGCTGGTGGGGAAGTAGAAAACCCATAACTGGGTAAAATGTGGCTTGGAGTTGGAATAACAAAGAAACTGAGCCTCAACAGTGCAGTCATATGAGAATCCAGTGAAGTGGGTCTGCTGTGAGAGGTGACCTGGGAAGGCTGTTCAGCCTTCTGGTTTGGCAGGCTTAGAGAGGAAATCTGTGGATTTTAAGCTCCTACTCACAGAGACCTTCTCTACTGAAAGCATCGTGATGCTTCTTGGTTTAGACTTCAATGGCATTTTTCACATTGACTTTTAAGGCTAACAGAAGGGGAAATGCGCTCTTGTTCCTTCAGGAGATGACAGTGTATTTTTAAAAACAAATTATGCATGAGGGCTAATTAATTTGGCATTTACAGCTTAGCATTCTCCTGGTTTAATCTGCTCCAACTGAGACCACGTTTTGTTGCAAGAAAACTTCTGCCTGGCATTTCCTTCCTTCCTCCTGCTGCTTTGTATGCTGTGACATGAAGGTCATGAGCCACCCTCCAATGTCTTGCTCAGTGACTTCCAGTGAAGATTGAGTGAAGATTTCAGGTTTAGCTGTGAGGGCTGAGACATATCTCAGTGGGAACATCTCTCTCATGGTCCTGGTCAATGTTCTCACAGCAAGAAAGTGCCTACGGGATTCACCTGTACCTATCCAGAGAGCATCTGGGCACAGTGGCAGCTGCAGAAAAGCTGCTTGGAGAAAGCTCCAGCACAATGAATCCCTGCAGTCTGTACAAAGGGAGTTAATAGGATGCTCTCATTCACAAATTGTGTTAGAAGGCACTGATGACAATGAGCTCACATCAGCTGCTCACCCTGCACTTCCGCTCTCTGCCATCCCAAATCAAGTTAAGGTGATCTCGATGTACCTCTTATTGCTTCAGGGGAAAAATGTGTCCTGCTTGCTGCTGGGGGTCACAGGTAACCACAGCACAGGCCAGGCACAGCAAAGGCACAGCCCCATCCCTGGCACTGTGAACTGCCACGTTTCAGGGAGGTCAGTGGTGAATCCCAAGGGCCAATCCCCAAGGCCCAGCTTCAGGGAGAAGCTCCCAGGGCTCTGCAAGACAGGATGAAGGGATAACATGCACCAGCCTTAAGACTGGTTTGTGGGAGGGCTGCATGTCTACATCACTATGTGCTCATGTGAAAACACAAACTTTGAGTTTCTCTCAAGGTTAGATTGATAGAGCTCTCTTTTCTCTTGATTTTTTAAGCCTGAACTAACAAATTTGACCAGCAAGGTGAGTTATTAATCTTCCCTATAATTCCTACAATACAAAACTATAAACATAAGTAGTGGTGGTGGGTAAACAACCAGATCCAAAGGACACCAATACAAGTCCCAAACAAAACACTCAGCTGTTGTAAAGCTCAGAAGCTCTAACCAGTTAAATTGTATTTAACAATACCGTTTGTATTGTTAAACACAATACAAATGGAATGGACTTGTGTCCAGCTTTTGAGGCTGATGAGTTAAAATTAGGGCAACTTGGACAATCAAAAAGAGAGGCAGGATAGCAAAAGGAAGGAGACGGGGTTTTAGCAGAATTAACTGTGTGCTAAAATAATCCTTAGGGGACTGGTATTAGTGACCACCTTTCCTGACAGCTCCTTTGCATGGAATATGCTGCCCACCCATCACAGCTGCATTTAGGTGTAGAAGCAGCCTGCCAGGGAGCACTGGTCAGAATGCAGGTAAGTCTCCAGGTAAGTCCCACTCTATGGAGGAAAAGCAAGGCTGTGGATTTGGTAGAATCATCTGCATGCGCTTATTGACCTCCGCAGAGATCCTGGCTGCTCACCAGCACTAAGCCACAGGCTGGCACAAATGGCTTGCAAAGAAAGCCACCCAACTCTCTCTGAATAAGGCCCCAAATTTTAATTTTTTAATTGATGCAGCAAATCTCTTTTCTGCCCTTGAGCTGAAAGAAGTGGGTGCTCTTGTCAGGCAGAGAACAACCAGAAGCACATCTCAGAAGCACATGATGTACTGAACTCTCTGGAGACTGCTAATGATGTTTGATTAATTTTCATTATCAGTGTGAGCAAGCTTTGAGCTCTCTCTGCATCTGTTTTATTTAGAGTTGTCTTTTCTTTCTTAGTTTAATAGCAGCTTCTATAGACAGTGATCTAATTGTTCCTCAGCACCTGCTTGAAGCCATCCAAGTTAAGGATGGACATTGTGTAATTTGCAGTACACGTGATTTGGTCTTTAAGGCTCAGATCAAATAAAATGGAATAGCAAATGAGGCAGTAATTGAGTTAAGTGGAAGGTTCTGTGCAGGCTGATGCTGGGGTCACAGAAATGCTTGGGCTGGACAACACTGGCAATGGAAAAAATCAAAATACATGTGTTGTGGCCTCTCAGCAGCAGGATGATCAGCCTTCCAGTGGATATCCTGAACTCAATAACCCACAGAATGCTTTCTGTCTAACAAGGTAACTGGCTTTTGCAGTGGATCTTATTCTGAGTCTTTGCTGTGTTGCAAAGCCCTTCAGCCAGGGTCCAGTGAGTTCAGGTGCTGCTGTTCAGTGCCCAGGATGAGCTGTATGCTGTCATCTACGGGCCTGTCACCATCCTCAGGTGCAGTGCAGGGAGCCCCTGTCACATACCTCACAAAACCTGTCCTAGGTACAGCCATGGCCATGCCAGGCCAGAGAACATCACAGTTACAGAACTGTTCACGTGGCAGAAAGGGGATAGATAACCTCATCAGCTGCAAGCCCCTGTCAGTCAGGCAGTCCTGAAGGAGCCCTTTTGTGGGTCCTTTGGTGAGTAAGGATCTCAGCCATTTTTTGGTTATCAAGCCTGATTTTGATTCCCTCCTAGCCAGATAACAACATGCACTGTTGAGGCAAATACTGAGCAATAGGGAGTGGTACAATCAAAACCACAGTCTGAGCTCTCAGTCTACATATGAAAAGCTTAGAATCTGTAAAGAAAAAAAGTTAAAAAGAAAAGAAAAAAAAGAATACCATCCTCTACCTCACTATAGCATTACACTGGACAGGAAGGCAGGAAAACTTATCCTACTTTCCTCCACCCAGCTTCAATACTCTGAACTCATCTTTATGCTCCATATTTCTCATCTGCTCCTGCTCATTGTCTTGATCAGTCTCAAGGCTTTGCTCATGGAATGCCAGGAGGCACACAGCTTTTGGAGGACTGGCAGGACAAGGCTTACCCCCAAGAAAAGCAGATTGTTTTGTCCAGAACATTAGTCCAAGCAACTATTTGCCATCTACTACATGAAATCAGGAGTTACTTGAAGTGCTGTTAGATATTAATTCACTTCAGCACGCAAAGAGAAGCAGCACTAATGAGGAAAAGAATATAGTCCTGGAGCCAACCCACAAGCATGAATGGCAAACCAAACTCAGCCTTTCTCCCGTGTCTGGGTGCTGGGGAGCTTAATACCTCTGCTCTGCCCATCAAAACACCATTTGCTATTTCGAACAGATCTTTCCTCCTCGGAAAAAGCTTTTGGCAATCGAGGGGCAGGCGTTGTCAGGGCCGAAAGCCGGAGCCTGGGCACGCTGTCGGGCGCATGAGGCAGTCAGGGGAAGCTGGCAGGAGCTGCTTTGCAGGGAGTTGTCATGGGAACGGAGCAAGTAGGGCAGGAGCGGCTCCGCATCCTCCTCCGAGCGCGGCGGCACAAAATCGATGCTGATTGCAGCGCGGGCAGAGCCAGCTCTCCCATTGTCTCCAGCAGAGACCAAACCTGAATGAAATCTCTGGCACAGAGCAGAATCTCCCTTTGTGGGAAAGGGCTGTCACTCCTGATTTGAGTGGAAGACTTTGGTGCACATTTTAGCTGCCTGTGAATCTGTCACCCATAATGGTCAGTGGCAGCACACACTTGATCTTGGTCACATTTGATCTTGGTCACTTCAGTGCATCAGCATGGTGGGCAAGCTCAGAATATAAAATATTGCCATAATGTCAGTGTTTGTGGTCATCTGAAATATCAGACTCACCTTGCAAAATGCTGGATTTGAATGCACCTTACTTTCTCTGTGTATGTGGAATTGTTGGAATTTTCTTTATGAGAAATATTTTTTGTGATACTCTGGTTGCTAGGGACAAACAATGGTAGTGAATGGTTTCCTGGATACAGAAGAATACAGAGATTCCTGCTCTTTCAATTATTAGGAATATGTATCTAAAAGGAAAAGAATACTGGTAATGTGGCATGACAGAGACCAGTGGAAGTAGAATTAAATGCAATAGGTAAGAAAAGATCTGACAAAGGCTGAAAATGCTAACAGAAAAAAAAGCAAAATCCAATTTGTTGCCTCCAAGGTTTCATTTTGCCCATTTTATTTGCCCAGGTCTGCTGGCAAATAAAAGATCTCCTAATTAAAGCAGGCATCTGCAGAGTGACTGCATTGCTGCCACTGACCCAGGCCAGCAAGGTGCTGAGTGAACACTCCTCATTTCCTATCCACAGTGAAGTGTGAATGAGGGGCCCGCAGCCATCCAGGGCTTGCTTGATTTGTGCTTTGGAAAAGTGACCAAAAATAGCAGGCAGGGAAGAAAATGGAGCCAAAGCATGGAGGGGTTCCCAGTTTGCTTGTTGAGGTCATTGAAAGCCCTCTCTGCTTAGCAACAAGTTTGAGGCAAGTAATGATGAACTTTGCCACAAAAATGCTTGGAGTTGTATCATAAACATAATCTTACCTTGCCTTTAACCTCTCTCCCTGGCTCTGGTGTTTCCAGGCGGGCTGCAGCAAAGGCTGGAATGAAATGGCTGGCACTGGGTAGAGCACATTCTGGATTCATAGTGACTTCATTCTAGTGCTGATCCCTTTGAACATAAAACAGGAAGCATGAATGTATTAGAGCAATCCTTGTGGATTACTTTGTATGAGGAAGAAACTGTGGTTCCTTTTTGGGCATGTTTGCCTCCGTGCCTCCAGCAAAAGCTCTCTGGGGTAGAACAAGGAGCAGCAAAGTGTGTGAAGCAGCACTGACCTTGTCTCCCCCATGAGCAATTCATGCAGGGCATCTGAGGCCTTGCTGGGTCCGGGCTGGCAGAGGCTATTTATAAGTTTTGCATTAAACAAACAAATGCTGAAGCTGTTCTTTGTGCTGCAAGGGATGAAGCCAGAGCTGTGGACTTGGAGACCGTGGTTAAAGAGCTGAAGCCCCTGCCTCAGCCACAAGCTGCTGTTCCTTGTATTTGCAGCATGTCCTTTGGTGAAGGAAGGGGCATGCAGCAGGGATTGCACTGACAAGAGCATGACATATGTCACTAATTGAAACCACACACAGAATAGGGCATTCTCCCCATGTATGTGATGTGGGGACTCAGCTGCTGCAGTGTGTGAGAGCCCTGACTGACCTTGCATTAGCAGAGAGGGACCTTGAACTCTCTCAGCCTGCAGAAAAGTCAGGGGTGGATTCACTGAGACAGAAAGATAAAATAAATGCACAGCTCTTTCAGCACTTCCCTCCATTTGCCTCATATCATAAATATCAATACAAATATAGAAATACAGAGGTAAACAGTTTGCCCAGCCTGCCCTTTTCATATGCATGCATTTCTGCTGTGAAAGGCTTTATGTAACTCCTGACAGCAGATTGCAAAATAATGCCTGGGTTATGGAAGGAAGCCACAAGCCATTACATTGCATTACTGTAATGTAATGGGTCCCTGAGATGAGCCAGATTTGGAGAGCTTGCTTTTATTGTAAACCTTGTACCCCATCCAGCCCACTGGCATTGATTTCTCTTTGTTTTCCCCAGAGATCAAAGACCACAAGGCCAGAATAGCAGCTAGACAGGAACTGAGCCACTGGGGTTTGGCCCCAAACAGAAACTCATGAGTCAAAACTGTGCTGTTTATTTGAAGGGATGCAATACCAGTGACAGAACTTCTTCAGATGGATGCTGATGACCAATCTGCTGAAAAGTGAATTTCTCATTAGCCTAGAGAAATGACATTGTAATTAATCTCTTCCTATGTTTCTTTGCTAAGTAAAGGCTGCTGTGACAAGTGCTGCCATCATTTAAATTTTTTAACTGAATGTAGGGAATAGACAAAAAAAAAGAATCTGTATTTACTTTGTGTTTCTCCTGTGCAAATGTCATACCACTTTCATGTTGGCAATAAGTGCAGAAGTGCTGATTCAATCACTTATTTACATAATCCCCTCAGATTTTTCTTTTATATCATTGTTGATAATGAAAAGATTTTCTCAGCTGGGAAAACAAAGGGAAGCGGGCAAGTTCTGAATGTGAATAGGCTGAAGTGACATAAAAAGATGGTAATTTGCATTAGTAAAAATAATCAGAATGTGGATGACTGAAATGATGGTAAATAGCATCTATCCCTACCTGCTCTGAGGAGCATCCACCCCGTGACAGTTCAGCTGCAGCATGTGGAGCAGCCCTACACCAATTGCTTGGCACAGCACAGCACAGTGTAATTACCACAGAGCATGGAGGAACTTTGCAGAGAACACTTTTAAAATACTCATATTCACATTTTAATAATGTGCAGTACAGTAAGGAGGAGCAGAGGCACAGCTTAGGGCACTGTTGGCTGCAGAGACTGTGTGGTTTTGGGAAGGCTCCTGCCACAGGGAAGGAAATGCAGGAGCTCACCCTGCACATACAGTGCTGGAAATATAGAGCTCTTGATAAGCTATTCTTGTGAGATGACTGAGCAGGAAAGATGTGGCTCTGGAGCAGCTGCCCTGCCTAGAGATGCACAGCCTGTGCTGTGTCTTTGTTGCATAGCCTCGGTTCTTGTTCCCAAAATCCCGGCTCAGGCTGTGCCCAGCAGCTCAGGGGGATGCACCCCTTCCATGGCTGGGGGGACCAGGGCTGCCTCCACCCCAGAGCCTCAGAGACAGAGCCCTTGAATAACCAAAAACATCTCCAGCAGCTCTTGGGGGCACTTGGTGTGTGTTTTGCTAATGGAGACAAACATGAGAGCGAGTACAAAACTGTCAAACACAGCACACTGACAGCAAAGTGCAGGGTTTAGCTCAGAGAGGCCAGTGTAGAGCTACAACCCCCAAACAAATCTTGTTATTAAAGCAGAGGGTGTGTGTTTTAAAAAGCAAACTGGATGAGAGAGCTCATCTCTATTAACTTGAAGAGGATTGGTCCAGTAAGGAGAGAGTTAGCAGTGCAGGGAGCAGCCTGCTGCCACTGAAGCTCAGACTCTGATAATCCAGTGAGAGCTCTCTTGAAGATGAAACACATCTTCAGCCCTTCTGGAAGATTAGCAAGCTGAAAAGCAATTATAGTCATGGCAATCATTTAATAATTTCCTTAAAATCAAATTTGTATACATTTTTTAGCTGTCTTTCCCCTTTTTAAAAACTGTAGTTTAATAGTATTGCTTCTGATATTGATATGATGACAAATGCATTAAAAAATAATTGAAACAAAACTGAAAAAAAATCTAAATGTTAATACAGAAACTCCTAAGTGTTGTTTTCTTAACAATTCTTCCAGGAGCTTTGCTTACCTAACCACTTATTATTGTTTTCTAGGGGAAAAATGGACTCATCTTCTGGAAGAAGTAACCTTTACCTCCTGCAGCACCAAGAGCCTGTGGCTCACAAGATCCTGTTTAGTTTTTTTCATGTTCCTGGCTTTGAGGAAGCTCCAGGACTGGGCTTGAAGCTCCCAAAAGCTATTCCAGCCACCGAAATAAAAGCACATTTATTACCTGTGTATCAGATCTCTCTGAATGGGTAAAAAAAGTTAGTTTATCAGGCTCTCTTTTCCTGCACCAAACTCTTCCAAAGGCAGTGATGCCTCCGAAACTGCATATTATTTACTTCAGCTCAAAATGTGATCTGTGTTTTTCTAAAGATTCAGCATGTTTTTCAACTCAGCAGTCAATCTGCCCATTGTAGACTATGGCTGTGGGTGGTGGGGAAGACACAGAGCCACCTTCACACTTCAAAACACTTCCATTGCAGATCCAGGCATTAAACAGACAAATTGTTTGGCTCAGGCTGAAACCTGATGTACGCTCATTGAAGTCTGCTGGCAATTTTCCCTGTATTTTAAAGAAAGGTGTTTTGTGTTTCCATAGTAACTCCAGCTCCTTTCCTGAGCTGTCTGATGCACTGCTGGTATTACACAACCTATTGTGTGAGGAGGGAGTGAGGAGCAGCATTGACAAGACTACTGAATTTAAGGATTATGAAATTACAGCCACTGAGTGGGGGCTGGGGAGGGAAAGGGCAGACACAGCAGCTTTTGGCCATGTACAGTTTTGCTCCTTGGGAGTTTAGATAGAGAACCATGGAATTGTAGAATGGTTTTGGTTGGAGGGACCTTAAAGATCCTCTTAGTTCCAATTCCCCTGCCATGGGAAGGAACAACTTCCACCAGAGCAGGCTGCTCAGAGCTCCATCCAACCTGGCCTTGAAGTCTGCCAGGGATGGGGCATCCACAGCTTCTCTGAACAACCTGTGCCAGCCTCTCAACACCTCCACAGTAAAGAATTCCTTCCTGATATCTCATCTAAACCTGCTCTCAGTCTGAAGCCATTCCTTTATCCTGTAAAGAGTCCCTCTCCACTTATTGTGTAGGCTCCCTTCTGCCACAGGAATGGCTGCAAGAAAAACAGGAGGAATGGAAGGGAGGAGAAGGAATAAACAGGCTGAGTCACACTGCCTGCTGTTCCTCTGTGGAGCTCTCAGAGGAGCTGAGATGAGCCCAAGCTGTTTCACAGGCTGGGCTCAGGCCCTTATGCAGCAGTGTCATGGACAGGCTGGGTCCAGCCCTGGCAGTGCCAGGGGGGTTTGGGGTCCCTACACAAGGAGGGAGGCTTGTAGATGGCTTCACCTGCCAGCTCCTGGGGAGCACAGCTGGAAATGCTGCTTCTCACCAAGGCTGCCTGCCCCCTGCAAGAGGGAGATCACAGCTCTTGAGTGGAAATAATTAATCACTGACAAATAAGGAACATTGCTGGATTTTAGTGATGTCTTAGAGAAACAGCTGTCTGTAGGGGGATACAGTATGGGTGAATGAAGGTGGTATAGAATGTAATCTTATCCCCTAAAGAGTTGCAGCTGAACCAATTACTAAAGATTAGGAGCAGGCGTGATGTTAACAGGCCACACCTGTAGCCAATAAGAAGAGTGTTATAAAAGAGTGGATTGGCGGGATCTGGAGTTAGATGACAGCTGCAAGGACAAGGAAGAGTCAGTGTTTAGAGGAGTTGCCTACAAGAACTTTCAAGGAGGTATGAACCTCTAGCAATAAGGAACCCTTGCAATGTAATGACAATACAACTCTTGCACCATAATAACAATAGCTGTCTATAAAAGGCATGAAGACTTATATAACTGTGTGTCCAGATGTGTAAAAACTGGGTTATGTGCTGCTCACACACCTCATTTTGAGTGGTACTAATGATCGGTCCTTGGATTAAACCCATTCCAATAGGGCCAAAATTGTGGGAACTACAGGCCTGCCAGCCTGCCCCACCTCTCTTTAAAAAAGGGCTTCTTGATACTAAAGTGTGTCCAGAGAAGGATAACAAGGCTCCTGAAAGGCTTTGAAAATGTGTTTTATGAGAAGTGGCTGAGGGAGCTAGGTTTGTTTAGCCTGGAGGAGGCTCAGGGGAGAGCTCATGGCTCCCTACACCTGCCTGAGGGGAGGCTGCCGTGAGCTGGGGGCTGCTCTCTCCTGCAGGGAGAGGACTCGAAGAAATGGTTTTGAGCTGAGCCAGGGGATATTCAGATTACACACTAGGAGAAATTCTTTCACTCTCAGCGTGGTCAGGCACTGGAACAGGCTGCCCAGGGAGGCGGTGGAGTCGCCATCCCTGGAGGTGTTCAAGGCGTTTCTGGATCTGGCGCTGGGTGACACGGTTTAGTGGTTACAGTGCTGTTTTGGTACTTGGACTGGATGACTTTGGAAGTTCCATCCCTGACAACTACAGGAATATTTTTCTGCCGGCCGGCCCGCGCCGGGAACCACCGTGTAGCGCCGCCGTTCCCGCGGGGACGCCGCCAGGCGCGGCCGGCGCCCCACGTGAGGCGCGGCAGGCGGAAGTGATGGCGGCGGGGCCCGGGCGGCGGCGCGGCGGCCACAAGCGGCAGTGAGGCGGCCACAGAGCGCCGGGCCCGACATGGCGGCCCGCGGGGCGCCCCTCTGCTCGCTGCTGCTGCTGGCCGCACTGGCGGGGCTGGGCGCCGAGGCCAAGGTGAGCGGGGTGGGGGGGGCGGGTCACGGTGGTGCTCCCGGTATAGGGCCCTCCCTCCGTCCGCTGCCCCCGCCGGGCGCTCGGTTCCCGCGGGTGGTCCCGCCTTTCTGGCCCCACTGCTGCCTCGGGCGGCTGTAGGGGAAGGCCGGAGCCGGTGGTTTCGTGCGGGCGCTGCCCTGTCCCGCTCGGTGGAGCAGCAGGGCCCGCCGGCGCGGCCTCGGCGCCCGCCTCGGTTCCTGCGCTCCCGGTAAGCTCGTAGCCATTGTTGTCGCTTTGCCGTGGTGCCCGGGGACACCGTCACACAGAGCTACGAGTGGAGATGGAGCTGCCGGGGCTGGGGGGGCTGAGCTCCGCTCGGTGCCCGGCTCAGCCGCGCTGGGTGCGGGCGCTGCGCTCTGGCCCTGCCCTCATAGCCGGGACTGTCCCGCGGCTCTCGGCGGCGGGCAGCGACACCGGGCCCTCTACGGTCACAGCACCCGCGTTTGATTTGTCCCCTAAAACTTGTGGGTTTTCTCCTTTTCAATGGTAATCAGCGGTTTGACCCCTCCGCGGGGGGAGCAGGTCCGGTGTAGGATATGGTACATGGGGTCTGCATTTACATTCCTCTCCTGAGACCCCCTGCCCTGCTGCACCCGGCTCTGGCTCCCCAGCACTGCAAGGACGTGGAGCCAGTCCAGAGGAGCCATGGAAAGGATCAAAGGGCTGGAGCACCTCTGCTGTGAGGAAAGACTGAGGGAATTGTTTAGCCTGGAGAAAAGGAGACTCAGGGGTGACCTTATCACTCTCTACAACTTCCTGAAGGGTGGCTGTGGTGAGCTGGGGGTCAGTCTCTTTCTCCGGGCGACAACAGATAGAACAAGAGGACACAGGCTCAAGCTGCGTCAAGGGAGATGCAAGTTAGAATGAAGATGGAAGTATTTTACAGAAAGAGTGGTCAGATACTGGAATCATCTACCCAGTGAGGTGGTGGAGTCATCATCCCTCGAAGAGTTCAAAAAAAGACTGGATGTGGCACTTGCTGCCATGATCTAGTTGAATTGTTAGAACATGGGTTGGACTTGATGATCTTACAGGTCTCTCCCAGCCTTGAATTTCTGTGAATTGGGATTGTTTAGTCTGGAGAAGAGGTGCCCTAATTGCAGTACCTGAAATCTATAAGAGAGATGGGGAAGAGCTGGTTACATGGGCAGGTAGTGTCAGGACAAAGTTTTACACTGAAAGTGGGTAGGGTTAGGTTGGATATCAGGAAGAAAGTCTTCTCTGTGAGGGTGATGAGGCACTGGCACAGGCTGCCCAGAAGCTGTGGGTGCCCTGAGCCTGGTAGGGTTCCAGGACAGCTTGGACAGGGCTTTGAGCAGCCTGGCCTAGTGGAAGCTGTCCCTGCCTGTGGCAGGGGAGTTGGAACTGGATGATCCCTTCCAATCCAAAGCTTTCTATAATTCTGTGCTAGTGCACTCAGGGTTTCCCAACTGACCTGTGCTCAGTGTTACTCTGACTTGGCTGCTCGGTACAGGAGTTCATTGCCAATACTTGTTCACACGTTCTTTTGTAATGCCACTAGAAATTGTCCTGAACTTTAGATAAGCCATGTTTATCCTCTCTCTTGTTATTTGCTAAACTAAGCTTAGCATTCTTTAAAGCTCATCCCTGTATCTGACAAGCAGCTGTCCTTGTAAGCTGAGTAGTTGAGTAATCAACATCAGCAACTTCTGCATGTGTGATTTTTCTTGGAAAGAGGAATGAGCTTAAACTCCATTTTTCCGCATCAAGAATTGTGTTTCTATCTCAAAAGTAGTGTTACTTGACAAATTGCTCTACTCACTTAGTAATTCTGAAGTAATTCTTGTTCTTAAACTTGCAGGAAGTCCTGAGTAAGACTGTTCAGAGATACTTGCAAGTAATTTGTGTTAAATATTTCAAGTCATATGTAAAGAATGCCTGATTATATAAATTACATAATAAGATAATTTGTTCTATGTGTGTTGTTTGCTTCACTTCTAGAACTCTGAGGATGTCCGGTGTAAATGCATCTGCCCTCCTTACAAGGACCACTCAGGCCATATTTACAACAAAAATGTTTCACAGAAAGACTGGTGAGTGTGTGTGGCACATACAAAGCGATAATAAATCTTACTGGTTAAAGCCTTGCTCTGTAGAGATTATATATGGATCTCCTGTGGTGGTGCCAGGACAGAGCAGAGCATTTCCATAACTTACTGGAGCTTTTCTTTCAGAAGTGCTCCAGAATTCAGCTCTAGCAAGGGACAAGGCTTCAACCCTCTAGCTTTTGCTGTTTTCTCTTTTGGTTTGCTTGCATGTTTGTTTATTTAGACTTGGAAGTAGTAGAAGGGAAAAAAGTGATGTGTTTTGAATCCAGTGACTTGGAATGGTGTAAAGGCAAGGGAGCCTTTACAAACCTGGAACTGGGGCTTGGGAGTATTTTCTTTGCTTGCTCTACTCTTAAAAACCATTTCATCATTTAGGAACTGTTGTTTCTGGAGTTTTGTGAGGTTCTAGTAGATTTTGCACTTTTTAGCAACTTGGAGAAGAAAAAATTCTGATACTAGTATTTCTTATATTCTCATTAAGAGACCTTCTACTGTACTTAATCAACATAGAAGATTTCTGCAGAACTTGGGCAGTGTATTGACACAAGCTTTCAGCCACAGGAACAGCGATTGTGCCTGGCATGTATTTTTCATTTTTGTAGCTTGAATGCTGCTTTCTTCCACAGAGGAAAATGTTGCTCTGCTTTCACATAAATGAGACAAATAAACCTTCCACTCCTCTCCAGAGGCTGAGAGGTGGCACTCAGCAGTTGCAGCTATGAAGAAGTACAAACAAGACAGAAGAGAGGAGCTGGTGCCTGGCTGAGTGTTTGCAGCACTGTAATTTACCAGTAAAGTGTTGAGTGCCCGGCTGCTGCTGTCACTTGAGGCCTCGTGTTTCACTCCCTGCTGCTGCCTGTGCCAGCACTGGGGTAACCAGGAGAAGGGTGAAACAGGATCCTGGTTGTGTCAGTGCTTGCAGGGACCTGGGGTCTGAGCTCTGAGTAACAGCCTCAGTCAGCAGGAAGACCAGCATTATGGAAGCTGTTGTTGGAAGCAGTTGTCTCATGGCAGCTGGGTTTTAATGCTATAGAGAGCCCATAATATTGTCAACCACACTTTTCCACTGGGGACTGACTTACATTTGGTAATCTTTTAAGTCAAATGCTATTGCTGAAAGCCGAATGCTCTTTATTCACTGTCTTGGTGCTTAGAGAAACAAACCATCTGACTTCCTTTTTTATTTCCCCAATGTCTGTACCTTGTGATGACAAGAAATTCAGTTCATGAATGTCAAAGAGAGGCTAATCTCCCTTCAGACAGTGAAAGGATGGAATAAGGCTCTTTTGAGTATGGTGAAGAAAGAAGGGGAATTAGTAGCTGGAATTTACTTTTATCCATGATGTCAGTGTCAAATGATGCATTGTGCTGGATTCATATCCTTGGACTTGTTCTGCTAACAGCTTTAATACTTTCTCTGAAAAAGGAAGACATGGTATTGAGTTAGAAAAATCTTAAAACTTGTTTAGCAGCTTGTCAGTAGCTGAATTTCTCATTTAAATGGCATAACTATGCTGTAGTGATTTATTTGTACCTGCACTTTCGAACAGCTGAACTTAAGCAAGCTGAGCTCCTCAGCCCCTGCAGCAGAGTGGAACAGCTCAGTCAAAGCCAGCTCCAAACTGACTGGGCAGTTTGTGTTTCCTCAGTGACTGTCTCCATGTGGTGGAGCCCATGCCTGTCCCTGGACCTGATGTAGAAGCTTATTGTTTACGTTGTGAGTGCAAATATGAGGAGAGAAGCTCAGTCACAATTAAGGTAAGCAGTGTAACTCTGTTGGCATGTATCAAAGACTTCAGCTGTTTAGTAAATATGTCTATTGTCTTTTAGAGAAATGCTGTTTTTAAAGGGAAAACTGTTCTAAGGCAGCCTAAAATGTAACTTCTTTGTAGTAGCTGTTTACAATCTTTAGCAGTAACAATAGCATCAAACTTTAGCTGAAGAAGAGGCCCTTTATTGAAATCTCCACTTTTGAGATCAGACTTTACATCTTGCTGAAATTCTGAATATTTTAAGACATTTGGTCAAGCTTTGTGCTTTCTTTTCCTTATTATTCCAGAGGACCTCTCATTACACAGCTGCTTTACTTTCTTACTATAAATTTTCTTTATCTTTATTTATACTAACAGATGTTTTCTGTGCTCTTCACATTCTTGCCCCATTAGAGCCCTTGAGGCCTGGACTGCTGTGAAGAGATTGCAGAATGTCTTTTGGTTTTTGACAACACAGATGTCTTTATTTTGGGATTTTACAAGTTTGGTGTTTTGTTTTGCTTGGTGACTGAATTCAGGTCTATGCTAGACAAAGGGAGATCAGTGGGGGATGCCCCAGATTTGTCACCGGTTTAATGGCCAGGCTGGACAGTTGTCCTGGTGGAAGTGAGAGTTATAACACTGAATTGTTTACAGAAGCATAGCCTAAGATTCTTTGCAAGGTCTCACAGTTTCAAGCTGCCCTAAACCCTTCTAATACCATGTTGTAGTCTTTTCTTTCTGGGTTTTAAATCTTCTGGTGACTCTACCAAAGATCAAACTTTGCCTATACTCATCTTTTGGTCCTTGCTGCTTGTTGTGAGAGTGGGGGGAGAAGTCACAGTCTTGGCATAAACTGTGCTTGCATTATGTAGGTGACAATCATCATATACCTGTCCATTTTGGGCCTGCTTCTTCTGTACATGGTGTACCTTACCCTGGTGGAGCCCATCCTGAAGAGGCGCCTCTTTGGACACTCACAGCTCATACAAAGTGATGAAGACATTGGGGTGAGTCCACCAGAGTCTTTGTGCACTTGGTTAGCGTGAAAATTGGGGTGGTTGGTTGATAATTAATTATTTGGGGTGAGCAGCTTTTTTTGCCAGGCAGTGTAAATGCCTTTCCTGCTGGGAGAGGAAAAGAAAGGTGTGTGGTGACTCCTGTGAAGCCACTCTTTTATTTTTCACTGGGCTGGAAGCAGTGAGAGCTGCTGCAGTTATGCCAGCTCTAGGCACAGGTTGTTTTCACAGAGAAGAGAGTGTAAGAATAGAGGTAAGAATATACAGCAGTACAGCTTTTTAAGAGTTAAATAATCCAGTCTTGCCAGGCATCATGTTTATGGGAAGTTTTACTGCTTAGATTGCTCTCTACAAAAAGAAAGTGTGGGGGTTGCATCTTCTGCTGTTCCAGTTTGAGTTTCTTGATTCTAAAACTTCATAAAGAAGTTGCTATAATGAAGCAAAATACTAATAGATGATGAAATAATTTCTTAGTATTACAGCCAGAAATCAGAATCTGACAGTATATTCCAACAGGTCAGAGGAGGTTTTTTTTTCAGAGAAGGGGAGCAGTCCAGTAGTGACAGGATTTTCTGTCATTAATGGCCTTTCCATTCTCTAGCACTGGGTAATAATCACATATTTTTGTTATGAAATCTGGGTACATAAAGCATAGCTGATAAAAGGTATTATCTAGGAAAATGCTTAATTTTGAATACTTGATTATCCCCTTAGCAAATAGAAACACCTTTTTAAGTGAAGATGGCTTATGATTGTCCCCCTGTTTCTGAACTTCCCTGTGTATTACATGTAGACATGTTTCAACTGTCTTTATAATGACAAAAAGATTTTCCCAGTCACCTCTAGGAGGATTTTGGGTTGAGTGTTGGATATTTTTTTTTTGAAAGGAACTATTTGAATGACTCTTCCTCTGTGTGCATTCCTATAGCAAATTGGGCAGCTCCTTCTTGAATTAAGTAAGCTTGTGCTGTATGCTAGATCTCAAACAAATTTTTTGCTTAGATATTATCTTAATGCCTCCATGTGTGAGTTAGTCTTTTGACTGTAGGTGGAAGAAGTGAAATAAGTCCCATGCAGAGTTCAGGTTAATTGCAGAATGAATTTACCTCAAAGTCTGGGTCTGTGTTATGTTTTGCTGTAGCTGTTCTGTGAACATAACATAGTTTAAGGTCCCTTCTGAATTATCCCCATTCTTGCCTTCCCTCTTGCAAGCTCTTGAGATATTCTTGTGACACTTCAAAAATACCATATCCATGGATTTTGTGGCTGAATTTCAAGGCAGTGTGTTCACTCTTTGTTCTTGCCCATTGGTGGCAGTTGCAAATGATGAGTGTAAGCCACTTCTGCAGTCCTCTTTCCTCTTAAATTCTTTCCCCCCTTATTGTCTACCTAGAAATTGACAGCATCTAGCCTTGGAGCTGGGAATATTGTTTACCAGGAAGGCCAGTACCAGTATCAGTATCTAGACTGTCCTGTGTTCCCCACCATGTGTTTTACAGCAGCAAACCATATGTTGCTATTATGACTTCTTTCCCCCTGTGAATGAAGTGATCTTTCTCCTGTTAAATGCCATTCTAAGTATAGGCAAATTTTTTTGGTCAGGGCTTGTCTGTTGGTCTCTGTGGGAATAGTTTTTAATGCTCATTGTGGCTTAGGGATTCAGAGTAATCATTTCAATAGGTGTCATTAATAATAATGTGTGTACAGCTTACAGTTGTCATTAAGCTGCTCTGCACAGTCATATCAAAAAGTATCCATTAATAGGAATGTCTTCAAAAGTGTTCTGGAAAAAAAGGATGTGAAATGTAGTGATACAAAAAGACAGTTATTTAATATAGGACAGTTATTTAACATAGTTTTTTGTTATTTTTCATTATTTGTATGATGCTTTTTGATGTAGCTTTAGCAGCATGACTTTGTCCAAACAATTTAATAGCCAAATGAGAAGTTCAGTTCCAACTCTTACCGTTTATAACTTGGCTATATTTGCTACCAGAAAATAAAGCCTTGCAGGTACTGTTAGAAAACAGAGAGTCAACATTAAACAAGCACTTGGTCCTCATTGAGCTGTGTCACTTAATCAGCTGTATTGACACTGCGCTTTCAGACAGCTCAGCACAATAGGCTTAGTTTGGTAAACACCAGAGTGTGTTGGTTTGATATAGAAGCTGTGTGTGAACATCCTGAACTGCCTGGCAGGAATGCCAGGAGCTGGCAGGGGACCGAACCCAATTCGCTTGTGGATTCACCGCAGCCATGGGGGTACCTGGGTCTGCTCTGGGCTGCACATGGGTGCAAGACTGCTGTGATCCTGGGCAGCAGGTGATTGACAGTACAGTGAAGTGTGGAAATCTGTGGAAGTTCCTGCCAATGAGAAATCGAAGTACGGTTCCAACAATTCAAAAACCTGCTCGGTCATCGTTACTGGCCAGCTTGTCGGGACATCTCCTTTACCTTAGACAGACCAAACCCAGCCAGCCCCCAGGTGCTGTGGAGTGTAGCAGCCCAGCAGAGCTGGAAGCTGTAGCAGTGACGGTGGCTCTCTCTTTGCCCTCGCAGGACCAGCAGCCCTTCGCCAACGCGCACGACGTGCTGGCGCGCTCGCGCAGCCGCGCCAACGTGCTCAACAAGGTGGAGTACGCGCAGCAGCGCTGGAAGCTGCAGGTGCAGGAGCAGCGCAAGTCCGTCTTCGACCGGCACGTGGTGCTCAGCTAAGGGGGCTCAGGGAGCAGCTCCAGGCGTGTGGACTGGTGCAAAGAGCTGACAGAAGTCTTCCTGATCCTGCC